>NC_091686.1:103650000-104275000 GCF_041296265.1 Equus caballus
AACTGCCTCTGAATCCTGTGAGTCCTTTTAGTGACTCACCAAAGCATGTGTGGGCATGGTATCTGCGCCCCCACAAACACCTAGTCTCAAAAGTTAACACTCATACATTCTTTCTCAGGAATTTCCCAAAAGATGTGCTCCACAAAACAGGTAATTTTATCAAGAACGGGGAAGGAACTGGATCCAGGAAGTAAATGGTTTAACATAGGGTATAGACAAAGAGAATGCCCACAATAATGGTAAATGTAGGGATATGAAAACTACAGATCAAGCCCAGGGTAAAAAAGTTCACGTTGAGAAAACAGCAGAGGGCCCCGCTGAGGGATCTCTAAACCGAGTCTAGTTTGGTTATGACTTAAGGATAAGAAAATTATTTTTTTAACTAAATGAATTAGAAAACAATGAACTCATGGAAAAAAATTACATACCTCAGCAACGAATAATTTTCAGATATCAACAATGATGTAGATTCTGAATATTGATCTAACTCAAATCATGATGTAATGAAATTAGTAGGATGGTTGGATTTACTTGTGTGTGTGTTTGTGCATGTGCCCACGTGCACATATACATGAATGAGGTGTATTATAAGTGCTAAAGCCTCTTCTTCATTGAGAGTAATAAATAATATATAAAAATTTAAAAAGTAACATAAGAAATATGAATACATGTGAGAAATATGGAAGTGAATAAAAACTTAAAGCATCGTTGCCTCTGTGGAGCAGGAACTAGGTTTGGGAATAAGTAAAACATGGCACTTTTTTCATTAGCGACTGTGTAAAATTATTTGACTTTTTAAAGCATATACATGATTTGAAAAAATGAATTAAATCTATATTTTAAAAGAATAAAAACATAATTAACAAAATGATTTGGATATATATTATGTGTTCAGGAAAAGTTATGACTAAAAGTAAACTGGAGGTTTCAGCATCATTGGTTAGATCCCTGGAAAATAATTCATTGATTACAAACATAAACGCAGTCATTCACAACAAAATTCTTGGTTTCTCTCTTGCATACATACATGCACACACACACACGCATGCCAACTATCTAATAAAGCTGTGGATCACCCCCACAACACTGCGAACAAAAAATGAAAAGCTTCAAATATTTAAGGCAATTTTTTTCTTCAATTTGAACAACTGTTTGTAAAGCCTATACTTATCAAGGGATTGCTTAAGTACAATGTGTCCAATTGTCTGCCATATTCATATTTTATGCAATATTTTTGTTAGGAAGAAAATGTTGCAGTCCTTCCTCCTCTACCACTTGTGTGCGTGGGTGCATGTGCACCCACACACATCCTTAATCTTATCTAAATTTACCCGCATCTACACATATCCATTGACATTAGTACTTACATCCTTCATATGGGTCCTCTTAAGACTTCATTCTTCCAATTATTTTCATCCTCTCTCTCTCTACTGATTTTTAACCATGATTCCACAACAAGAAATACAAAAATACGTTTTATTAGTGCTATATCTCCATCAATCTAAAGTTAAATCTCTATCTTTTCCTTCCCAGCCGATTGAATTGAAGAGTAATGTATATTCACTGACTCCATTAAGACACGCATAAGCAGAGAAGAAAAGGAGTCCTAATAAAGAATGCTGACTTTATTTCATAGACAATGGGTATTCTAGTAAATGTAGGGTTGTATTTTATGAAAATGACTGAACAAAATGGAGAGGAAGCTTTGACTGGGCGAGACTGCAGCGAGGAGCCACCTTAGAGGCACATAGAAGCAATTCAGACACGAGCCTTCAACAAGTATTAGTACTATGAATGCAGAAAGAATAAAGATCTCAGGAATATTAGAGAGGAATCAATGATAGTCAAGAATTCTGTCAGGTTTTTCATTAATAATAATATCTTCTTCGCAGGATTACTGTAAAGACTAAAGAAAATCGTAGATTTAAAGCACTTTGTAGATGGTCAATAAATATTACTACTAGTACCATATAATTAGGCATATACACTGTTGAATAAGGTACTTTAATCTTTGAATTAGAAAGCTCTTCTAATTAGCACAGTGATGAAAATATGGATAAAAACTATGTGAGATTCTGTCCCCTTTTATTATCTAAGTAACATATAGCTTTCCTCTCAAGTCCAGGTGTGATTCCTGAGTGAATAAACTTTCCTTTAGAAGGCCCCATCTTCCCTCTACTTAATAAAATCTCCGTAGTGCAGAAGAACAAGCATTGGATTTGGAAACAGAAGAAAGGAATCTAAATCTTTGCTGTATTCCTGGCTACCTATTTGGTCAGAAGAAATTCAACTAAACTATTTGAAAGTTAATTTCCTAAACTCCCGAAAGGGAGTAAGAGTCCCTGCCTCCCAGGGTTTTGAAAAAGTTGAGTGAGAGCAGGGTGAAAGGTCTAAGTTGGACAGAGGCCCTTTTTCCACTGCAGAAGAAGGGCTTTCCATATTTACTGATAGAAGACACTTTGAATAAATCATTTGTTTTTCTATCAAATTTTTATTAAACATAAAATTCACAGGTTTAAAAATTGCAGGTTAATTCGAAATTTATGAGCTGAATTTTACTAGAGTGATGGAACTTTGACACCTTTTTATTCTATTCTTAGTCTAAAAGTGTGCCCCTTCAGCCCATGTTTTATATTTGTTTGACTACTCCTATAGTAAAAAATCTTTCTAATTCCTTGGTTGTTTTAGTTGCCTGTAGCCAAGTCTTCTCTTTCTTGAGGTACAAAAGCCAAAACTTCATGCAGAATTGAAGAGCAAAGGAATAGGTTCATTTTCTTTTCTTCTTTTTCCCCTAAGGATACTCAAGAGATCGTTATTCTTTTATTCTGAGAAAATATCCTGGGCCAATAGCAAATGAAAGGGTCTTTTCCCAGGTCACATCCACCGCTTAGAGGTCTTAATTTCATCTGTTTGGTCTGAATTATTTTTGACTAAAAGTAAAAACTTTATACTTGACTGCTCCAAGTTCATCTACCCTGGCTCTGGCTCTGAGCATTCACACAGACCTGTGAGCAATTGCTAAAGGTTTATTCCCGTTAGCTTGGCACTTCTCAACCCAGGAGGCCATACTTTCATCTGTAAATTTGATCATCTCATTAAGTGCTCTTTCTTCCAGAGCTTTTGTATTAACAGATAGTTAAATAAGTCTTCAGAGCCCTGGCATTGATCCCTGGAGAATACTACTCTTAATAACCAGTAAGTCAAAGACAAAATTTTTTCCCTAAATTTTTTCTCATCTTTAAAAGCTAGTTGCAGCTTCATGGTCAAATGCTTCTCCCAATTTCATAATAACTGTGTTTATAATAGGCATTTCTATTGAACCTGGAAACTCTAGCCAAAATGGACTGGTATCTAGCTAAAAATGTAAGACAAATCATCAGATGTCAGTAACCACACTACAGTGGAGCAATTGCCAACATGAGAGAAACATATACTGCATCTCTGATCAAAAACTTTCTCTATTTATGGAGTCACAGTAATGTATAAGCTTCCTGGTTTCATTTATAAAATACCACTCATAATACCTACCTCAAAGGCAACAGTAAGGATGCATATATAAATATATGTATGTACTAGTACATGGTAGGCTGCCACTAACTATGTATTAATTAACAAATAAAATAATGCAGTGCAAATGACATGGGTGAAGAACCACTGTGCCTGCCTAACTCACAAGGAAGCAAATGCATTTTTCTTGCTCATTAATCTACGTAACAACAGAAATGGGGTCACTTCACTTGAATATGTTCTTACAGAAAGGACAATAGATGGATAGATAGAACCTTAGAAAAGAAGTACAGATTAACAGTTTTCTTAGCAGAATCTATTGCTGCTAAGTTGCCAACCCAGAGTCTTATGAGCACTAGTTGAATGATTTCAGTGTTGATGTTCACTTTGAAATGCTATGGAAACAATATGATTTTTGGAAAAGAAAGGGTTTAATGGTACCCACAAGTGCACTGTAACTTATAAATACCCTTAACGTCTCTAAGCACCTTACATATGTACAAAAGCATATGGAGATATGCTGGGATTTTGCATCATGCAAACATATACTTACAGCTATCAAGAGATTTGTAAACAACAGAAAACTGCAGAGTTCAATTCAAATGTCACCTCCTCATTGGCACTCTCTCCAGTATCTTCAATCAGAATTAATTGCTCTATCTTTAGTGATATTATAGCACTTAGAGAATAATTCAAATATGGCATCTGTTGTTGTACCTATTTGTAGTCGTGAATGATTCCCTCAGTACACTCATGTGTCATTTAATGATGGGGTTATGTTGTGAGAAATGAATCGTTATGCAATTTAGTTGTTGTGGGAACATCATAGAGTATACTTACACAAACCTACTACATACTTAGGCTATGTGGTACTAATCTTATGGGAGCACCATTGTATAGGTCCACCGTTGACCAAAACATCATTATGCGGTGCATGACTACAGATGGTTACCAGGCAAGAGTTCTAGCTAATTTACATTTTCTGTATATTCTATGAGGTTCTGAATGGAAGACTTAGGTCGAATTATGTATTTAACACATATTACTTGAATTTTAGTAAGTATACAACCACTTTTTTTAGTACTATCATTATGTTGGGTCTTGTTAAGCTATTGTTTCATTCAATGTATCAAAGTTCATGGACTGTCTTTAGCTAATTTTATTCTCTAGACTTTGTGTTTCTTTTTTAAAAATATCAGTTTACTGAGGTAGAAATTTACACAGAACAAAAATCACTCTTTTTTAGGTGTAGTTTTTGGAGTGTTGAAAAGTGTATACAGTCATAATCACCACTACAATCAACATACAGAATATTTCCACCACACACACAAAATTTCCCTTGTACCACTTTGTAGTCAATGTCCTCAACTCAATCCAAGCACCTGAAAAAACTTATTCTATTTCTACCTCGGCTTTGCATTTAGAGAATGTCGTACAAGCAAATTCATACAGCATGTAGGCTTTCCTGTTAGCTTTATTTTACTTGGAATAATACTTTTAAGATTTGCCCATGTTCTTGCAGGTATCAGTAGTCCACACTTTTTGATTGTGCAAGCATATTTCTTAGTTTGAATTCATCCCATTTTTATCTGTTCACCAGTGAACAGACATTTAGAGTATTTCTGGTTTGGGACCACTACAAATAAAGCTGCAATAAAAATTCAAGTACAGGTCTTTATGTAGTCATATCTTTTCATTTCCCTCAAATAAATGCCTAGAAATGGGATTGTTGAATCACAAAGTGTACACTTAATGAAATAAGAAACTGACAAACAGGTTTCCTATATGGTTGTACTGTTTTGTTTTCCCACCAGCAATGTATGTGAATCCTAGCTTTTCTCCATCCTCATAATGACTTGGTTTTGTCATTTTTTTAAAAAATATTGACCATTTTAATAGATGGGTATTGTATTAGCTTGCTAGGGCTGCCATAACAAAATACTAATCTGGGTGGCTTAAATAACAGCATTTATGTTCTCATGGTTCCAGAGGCTGGATGTCCAAGATCAAGATGTCAGCAGGTTTGGTTTCTTCCGAGGCCGCTCTCCTTGACTTGCAGATGGCCACCTTCTTGTTGTGATCTCATAAGATCTTTCCTCTGTGCACACATGTGCTCAGTATCTCTTTGTGTGTCCAAATGTCCTCTTCTTATAAGGACACCAGTCAGATTTGATTAAGCCCCACTCTAAGAGCCTCATTTTAACTGAATCATTTCTTGAAAGGCCCTGGCTCCAAATATAGTCGCATTTTTAACTATTAGGGATTAGGGCTTCAACATATGAATTTGAGGGGGGCACAATTCAGCATATAACAGACACTAATCTCATATTGTGGTTTTAATTTCAAATTCCTTGTTGGATACTGATGTTGAGCATCTTCTCAAGTGGTTGGACGCCACCATATCTATTTAATAAAATGTGTTTGACTCTAATGCAAAATTTTATTGATCTTTTTGTTTTCTTACTATTGATTTGCAAGGGTTAAGTATTCTGGATAAAAGTACTTAATTAGATATGTGCTTGTTTTGCAAAAAGTTTACTTATGTCAGTGACTTGTTTATTCATAATTTTTACATCATTGTCCAATGAACAGAAGTTCTTAATTTTCAAGAAGTTCCATTTATCTTTTTTTCTTTTATAGCTTATGATTCTTTTTTCCTTAAAAAGTGGCCCTGAGCTAACATCTGTTGCCAATCTTCCTCTTTTTATTTCTTCTCTCCAAAGCTCCCCAGTACATAGCTGTATATTCCAGTTGTAGGTCCTTCTAGTTCTGCTGTATGGGACGCTGCCTCAACATGGCTTGATGAGCAGTTCTGGGTCCGCACTCAGGATCCAAACCAGTGAAACCCTGGGCCACCAAAATGGAGCATACGAACTTAACCACTCAGCCATGGGGCTGGCCCCCTATAGCTTATGATTTTATATGTAAACACTTATTTAGTCTAAGATCACAGAAATTTTTCTCCTACATTTTCTTTGAGAAGTGGTATAGTTTTAGGTTTTATATTTATATCTATGATCCATTTTTATTTAATTTTCATTGGTCTAAGTACATATTCATATGTAAAATATGAATATCCAATTGTTTGTTTGTTGAAAAGATTATCCATTTTCCCATTGAATTATCTTGACAACGTGGTCGAAAACCAATTAGCTAACTATATTTGTGTGGGTTTATTTCTGGACTTTCTATTTTGTTACATTGATCTATATGTCTATCTTTTTCCAAAACACATTTTCTTGATTACTTTAGTTTTATATTAAGCCTTGAAAATCAAATAGTGTGCCCTTCAACTGTATTTTTATTTTCTAAAATTGTTCAGCTGATTTAGATGCTTTGTGTTAATATATAAAGTTTAGAATCAGCTGTCAATTTCTACAAGAAAGAAAAGCCTGCTGGAATTTTGTCATTGCATTTAATAGGTAGATCCATTTTAGAAGGATCAATATTACAACAATATTCAGTCTTCTGAAACATGAGCATGTTACACCTATTCACTTTTTGTGCCTCCTTTGATTTCTATCACTAATATTTTCTAGAATTTAGCATGCAATTCTTGTTTGTACTGTTTTAGACATATTCCTAAGTATTTCATGGTTTTAATTGGCATTGATTTTTTAATTTCAATTTCAACTTCTTCATTTCTAGTAGTATATAAAAACACAATTGATTTCTGTATTTTGACCTCATATCCTGAGACCTTGATAAAATCACAAGTTCTGCAGCTTTATTTATAAATTCTATGGGATTTCCTGTGTATAAATCTAGCCTCAGTGAATTAAAACTGTTTCATTTCTTCTTTTATAATTTGTACGCCTTTTACATCTTTATATTGCATCACGTCACTGGCCAGGACCTCCAGTTCACTACTGGATTGGACCTGCAAGAGCAAAGATCCCTATCATGTTTCCCATCTAAGGGGGGAAGTAGTCAGTCATTCTTTCACTATTAAGTATATTGACCACAGTTTTATTCATGGATGCTTCTTATCAAATTGAAGAAATTTTCTTTTTTCCTCAGTGTGCTAACTGTTTTTATTACACAAGCAGAAGTTGGATCTTATCCTATTCTTTTTCTGCACCTATGGATATATTCTGTGTATGTGTGTGTGTACAGACTTCTAGTTGGAATCATTGTAGGAGTTAGCCAGTTTCTTGACTCTCCTTCAGGGTTAGAGGTTTTTTAGGTTCTACCCTTTCCCCAATGGCAATTGACTTTTGTGTCTTGGGATAGGGTTTTATATCCTTCCTCCAGAAGCAAGTGGCTAGAGGCAGATGTATTTTCTTTCCATTCCTCCCCAAGAAGCACTTGATCTTTGCCTAAGCATTATAGGTTGGAGCATGTAAAGCTCCTCCCCCAGTGGCTTAAAGTCTTTATTTTATATGAGAAAAGAAGGGATTGGGATGTAGGTGGAGCCCTTTGCTTGCCCTTCCTCCTTCAGGCAAAATCATTTCTATAGTGACTGCTCTGTGAAGGAGGGCTCTCTATGCTCCTTCTCTGATCTTTAAGGTGGTTTCCCTGGGGAGGTCTATAGGGAAAAAGCTCACAAGAGATTATGAACTTCCCTTCTGCTATTCCAAATCAATTTTAACCCACATTTGGCCTTTAATAATTCATTAAAATTTTAGCTGATTCCATGTTGCCACTTGTATGGGGGAGGCATCTTTCCCTGTTCTCTGAGAGAATTTATAAAATTCTTTTCAAATGCACATGGAACATTCTGCAGGGTTGATCACATATTAGGCTACAAAATCTGCCAAAGGTGAGATTATGTGTGGTCCCGTCTTTCACTGGTGGGGCTAGTTCCTCTTTTTACTTTGGTTTCCTTGCAACTTCAGTTCTCTAATGGACTCAAGGAAACATTTGATTTTTTAGATTATCCATCTTTTTCTCACTGTCGTGGGAGCAATCTTTTTGCAGTTTTCTACTTCCTAAGCAGAAGCAAAAGTTTCAACAACATTTAAAAATTAGCGAATTATTGAAAAAACCTAAAAATTTAACTTTTTAATTTTCAAATAAAAAAATGAACTCAGTGGAATAAAGTAAAATACAACTGCAAAGAAGGACATTTAAAAAACTCATATTGATATTCCAATTGTCAAGAAACAGCCATTAATGAAATAAATAAAACATTAGGTTGAGAGAAGGTATAGAACATACAACCTACTAATTTGCTGTTCCTGATAATGAGTTGATCTTTACTCTGACAAAACTTTATGGTACGCAGATAAAACACAATAATTTGACTTCTCTTAGCATTTGTGATGACAAGCAATGAAAATAAACTTCTGTCTACATTAATAAATATTTATTATAATATTTACTCAGTTCTAGGGCTTCTGATTTTAAGTTCTTCTTAAAACACCCCAGAATAAGTATGAAAATAGAAAAGAAAAAAAAATTCCAAAAGATTTGACCCAAATAAGGTCAAAGTTTATTTCTGGGAATAAAAGAGTTATTTATCACCTTTTTTGATTCATGATGCAAATAACATTGTTGCATTAAAAAAAGAAATGCAAGAGATCTCATCAAGATGGCAGCATAGGCAGACTCTGAACACACCTTCTCCCATGAAACACAACCATGTTACAACGATTCTTGGAAAAATTACTTCAGAAAGAGAACTGAAAACTGGATAAAAAGAACCCTCACAACAAAGGACAGTCCTGACTGAGGTGGAAGAGGCAGAAATTCCTCCTGGAGAGAAAAAAAGCCCCCTTTGTGAACTGTGGAGCTTCACAGCTGGCCAGTCAGGAGCCACTCTAAGGTATGAATCCCTCCCTGGAGGAGTAGACCCCTGAGCGGGGGTCCTGTTACTGCTATAAGCATCCTCAGACTCAGCACAACTGAGATGAGTGTCCTACTGTCTGGCTTCGCTTGCTGTTAACTGCAATGGGGAATACTCCCAGAAAAGCAGTCTAATGAAAGCTGAAAAAAACTGGCTCTTACACAGGGCCCAGACACAAATTCCCCTGTCTCAGAGAACAATCTAAAATCACCAGAAAGAAAGCTGCATAGTCCTTTGGTGAAACGAGACTCACCTGGTAGGCTCTGGGTGCATCTCAGTGATAGGTGAGACATCTCCAGAGACTGAGACATTGGTGGCAGCCATTGTTGTGACCTAGTACAGGAGTGCTGACACACATGCTGGCAGACGCCATTGAAGTTCTTCCCCTGGCCTGTTAGCCCTGCGGTCTGCCACACCCACTAGAGTGCAGATTTAATCTGGTTTAGCCAGGGCAGGCAGCCTGCCCTAAGGAGCAGCCTCACCCAACAGCAAGCCCTCAGGCTACTTGTCAGCCTGCAAAGACTGGGTGCCTTGATCCTCTATAGGCAGACAAGTGCATGCACCTATGTGGGGCAGGGCCTGTGTAAGGACCAGGGGAACTGTGGGGGGCATTGGTGGGGAGGTGGGGGCCTCTGCAGTGGGGTGTCTTGGTTCACTCCAGGGGATCAGGAAGTGTGCAGGGACAGGACTGTGTTGATGTTGTGTGTGGACTTGTGGGGGGTGGGGCTTATCAGTGGCAGAACACCTGTGCTTCACAAAGAGCCACAAAAAGGGTTAGCCCCACCTTCCAAAAACTGAAACAATTGGGTGCTCCCATGCCTGAGGCCAGCCCTACTCAGCTGCAATCCTAAGAGAGCTGACAACAGCCTTACAGGCCTGAGGCCTACAGCAACTGTAAACCTCTGAGCCTAGCAATCAGCTGTAGTGGGTGCCTACTCAATTAAGAAGAAAACTGCAACAGGAGTGTGCTATTACACCTTGTAGCCAACAGTGCTGGGGCTGCCCAAACCTGATTTACAAACAGCCAGTGAGTGAGGGAAAGCCTAGACTCCCTGGTTACTTGCAGTAAGAACAACCCTGTTGTAGCAGAAGGACACAAGTAGCCCATATAGGGGTCACTCCTAGAACATTTGGGCTGATGATGAGAGGGAAGAACACTGCTGAGCCTCAAAAGACATCTCTTACATAAGGCCACTTCTCCAAGATCAGGAAACATAGCTGACCCACCTAATATATAGATATAAGCACAGAGAAAGAGGCATAATGAAGAGGCAAAGGAATACATTCTAAGCAAGGGAATAGGACAAAACCCCAGAAAAAGAACTAAATGAAACAGAAATAAGCAATCTACTTGACAAAGAGTTCAAACAAAAACTCATAAGAATGTTCACTGATATTGGGATAAAATTGGATGAACACTGTGAGAATGTGAAAAAAGAATTGGAAAATATTTTTTAAAAAACAATCAGAAATAAAGAATACAATACTGGAAATGAAAAATTCACTAGAGGGACTCAATAGCAGAGTAGATGATACAGAAGAACGGACCAGCAAGCTGGACAAAAGACTAGAGGAAATCACCCAAGCTGAGCAGACAAAAGGAAAAAGAATTAAAAAGAATGAGAACAGTCTAAGGAAATTCTGGGACAATATCAAGTGCACTAACACTTGTATTATAGGTGTCCCAGAAGGAGAAGAGAGACAAAGGGCAGAGAATCTCTTTGAAGAAATAATAGCTAAAAACTTTGCTAACCTAAAGAAAGAAACAGACATCCAAGTACAGGAAGCACAGAGAGCATCAAACAAGGAAAACCCAACGATGCCCACACCAAGAAACATTATAATTAAAATGTCCAAACTTAAAGATAAAGAGAGAATCCTAAAAGTGGCAAGAGAAAGGCAACAAGTGACATACAAAGGAAAGCCCACAGGTTAATAAGGCAGACTTCTCAGTCAAAACCCTACAGGCTAGAAGAGAGTGGCATCATTTATTTAAAGTACTGAAAGGGAAAAGTCTACAGCCAATAATACTCTATCCAGCAAGGATATCATTCAGATTGGAAGGAGAGATAAAGAGCTTTCCAGACAAGGAAAAATTAAAGGAGTTTATCACCAGGAAACTAGTTCTACAAGATATGTTGAAGGGACTTATTTAAGTGGGAAAGAGAAGACCACAAATAGAGATAAGAAAAATATCCAAAAAAAAAACCTCAACAGGCAATAAAATCACTTATTTATCAAGGCAAAAATATAGTAAAGTTAGCAGATCAACTACCTATGTAGATAATATGAAGATTAAGAGATAAAAGTAATAAAATTACCTATTTCAATGATAACAGGGTAATGAATAGACACAGACAAAATAAGAGATTAGATATGATTTCAAAAACATAAAATGTGGGCGGGGGAGTAAAAGAGTAGAGCTTTTAGAAAGAGGTCAAGCTAAAGAGACTATCACCTCAATATAGATTTCTATATATGTAGAATATTATATAGGAACCTCATGATAATCACAAATCAGAAGCCTATAATAAATAAACAAATAAGTAAGAGGAAAGAAATCAAACATATTACTAAAGAAAGCCATCAAACCACAAGGGAAGAGAGCAAGAGAAGAAGAAAGGAACAGGGAAGAACTACTAAAACACCCAGAAAAAAAAGTAACAAAGAGGCAATAAACACATATTTATTAATAGCTACTTTAAATGTCAATGAACTAAATGCTCCAATCAAAAGGAATAGGGTGGCCAATTGCATAAAAAAACAAGACCCATATATATGCTGCATACAAGAGACACACTTCAGACCTAAAGAGACTCACAAACTGAAAGTGAAAGGATGGAAAAGATACTCCATGCAAATGGCAAAGAAAAGAAAGTGGGGTAGCAATAATTATATTAGACAAAATAGACCTTAAAACAAAAACTGTAACTAGAGACACAGAAGTGCACTACATAATGGTAAAGGGAACAATCCAACAAGAAGATATAACACTTCTAAATATCTATGCACCCAATATAGGAGCACCTAAATATATAAAGAAATTATTAACAGACATAAAAGGAAAAATAGACAGTAAAACAATAATAGTAGGGGACTTTAACACTCCACTTATACCGATGGATATATCATCCAAATAGAAGATCAATAAGGTGACATTGACCTTAAATGACACATTAGACCAGACAGACTTAGTAGATATATAGAGAACATTTCATCCAAAAACCACACAATAGGCATCTTTTCAAATACACATGGAACATTCTGCAGGGTTGAACACATATTAGGCTACAAAACAAGTCTCAATAAACTTGAGAAAATCAAAATAATACCAAGCATCTTTTCTCACCACAAAGATATGAAACTAGAAATAAATTACGCAAAGAAAATCAGAAAAGCCACAAAAATGTGGAGATTAAACAAAATGCTACTGAACAACGAATGGGTCAATGAAGAAATCAAAGGAGAAGTCAAAAAATACCTGGAGACAGAAAAAAGTGAAAATACGACACGCCAAAATCTATGGGATACAGCAAAAGCGGTTCTAGGAGGGAAGTTTATAGCAATTCAGGCTTACCTCAACAAACAAGAAAAATCCCAAATAAACACTCTAACAGTGCACCTAATGGGACTGAAAAAAGAACAAACAAAGCCCAAAATCAATAGAAGGAAGGAAATAATAAAAATCAGAGCAGAAATAACTATCTATTTGACTTTACCATTGAATATACTTTTGACATTTCAAACACAATTTGACCACTAAACTCTTGGCTTTTTTTGTTTCACATTTCTTGTTTCACTTGTTACACAGTAAATTGCACCATCACTTCCTAACAGCTTTGCCCAGATGTTAGGATTGATCTCTGATCCTTGTCTTTCTCACCTTATGTCATACTTTCATATGGAGCAGCAAATTCTATTTCTCTTCCATCAAAATTTGTCTTAACTTTGAGTTCTTTCCATGATCTCTACTGTCAACATTCTAGAGCAAGCTATCACAGTATCCTGCTCAAATTAATCCAATAGCTTTCTAACTAGTCTTCATACTTCCACACTAACCTCTTATGCTGATTACTCACACAAACGCCAGAGTGATTTTTTAAAAATATGAATTAAGGGGCCAGCCCGATGGCTTAGTGGTTGAGTTCATGTACTCCACTTTGGTGGCCCAGGTTTGTGGGTTTGGATCCCAGGCATGGACCTATACATTGCTCATCAAGCCACACTGTGGCAGCATCCCACATACAAAATAGAGGAAGATTGTCACAGATGTTAGCTCAGGGGCCATCTTCCTCAAGCAAAAAGAGGAAGATTGGCAACAGATGTTAGCCCAGGGCCAATCTTCCTCACAAAAAAAATAAAAAATAAAAAAATAGAATATGAATTAAATAGTTTATACTCTCTTCCATGTATACAAATGAACTACAATAGCTTCCAGTTATATTTAGAATAAAATAAAAATTCCTGACCAAGTCTTAACAGGGCCTCTGTAACATTACCATGCTATTTCTCCTAAATCATTTCCTCTGCCTTGTTTATTATACTATTGACACACTAGTCTCGTTGTTTGCAAATACACCAAGCTTGTTCACACCTCAGGGCTTTTGTACTTGTGTTCTCTTGGTCTAAAACACTTTTGTTCCAGATATTTACATATTTTGTTTCTTCATTTCAATAAACTGTCTCATCAAATAACACCACCTTAGGTCTGGGATTACTTCACATAAAAAGTTACACTTAGTAACTCTCTCTCATACCCTGCTTTACTCCCTCATAGTTAGCACTCCCTGACATGGTATCCCATGCTTATTTGTACACTTGTTTATTGTCATTCCAACACAATATGTTCTCCATGAAGACAGGTATTTTCTTTGTCTTGTATACCATTATATTACCACAACCTAGGCTAGTGCCTGGCACATGTTACGTGCTCCTAAAAATTTGTGAAATACAGGAACTATTGTGTTAGTTTCCTAGAACTAATAAAAATTACCACAAACTGGACAGCTTAAGACAACAGAAATTTATACTCCCATAGTTTAGGAGGCCAGAAGTCTGAAATAATGGTGTCAGCAGGGTAGGTTCCTTCTAGGGGGGGTCAGAGGGAGAATCTGTCCCCATGCCTCTCCCCTGGCTTCTCATGGTTGCCAGCAATCCTTTATATTCTTTGTTTTGTAGACACATCTCTCCAATCTCTGCCTCCATCTTTACATGGCATTCTCTGTGTTTCTTCACATTGTCTTCTCCACTAAGCAAGTCTCTGTGTCCAAATCCCCTTCTTGTCTGTACACCAATCATTGGATTAAAGCCCACCCTAATCCTGTATGACCTCATCTTAACTGAATTGCATCTGCAAGAATCCTATTTCCAAATAAGATCCAGATGAGGCTCTCAGTGGACATGAATTTGGTGGGGGAGGTGGGACACAAGTCAATCCAGTACAACTATATATGTATCATATCATAAAGATTAAAATTTTTCAATACATACCAGAATAATTTCAGAATATACTTGGAGCCCATGTCTAATCATTACTTAAAAATCCTGGCAAAGAACTGAAAGACTTGAGTGACCCTCTTAGTGCCTTTTCAACCCTCATTCTTTCATTCAAATATTCTTTAATTAAAAAATAGATTATTGTGCGTTTCTATATTACATCTATTTTGCTAAGTAATGGGGACACATTAATGAGCAAGACAGAGATGGTGTCTGCTCTCAGAAAGCTGACAATCTGTTGGAGTGACAGTGTTATTTTTCTTCATGACATTTGCTATCACCTGAAATCTTTAACTGTTATCAGTCAAGTATTCATTAGTAAATAGATGGCACGGTCCAACTGAGTAATATGAGGAGAGTTTAATAAAAGAACAATTTAAAAGTTTTAAGGCAGGTTTTAGGACAGCGATCAAGAAATAATACAGTACCACAGGGATAGTAATGACAGAGATCATTTACCATCCTCTTTGCCTGAGGGGCAAAGAGCAGAGAAAGGGTGAAGAAAAGGGCTCTTTGATAGTATCTCCATATCTAGAAGACAGCTGCAGATTATAACCCTAGTTCTATATGTTCATTTTTTTAATAAAGTGCCTTAGTTTATTGTAGACAAATTTCTATCTTTATTTTGCAATACCTAAGCTTTTTAAATGTTTTGAGGTGACAATGTATAACAAAAAGTAGAACAAGCGAATTAACCAACTTGTGAGTATCTTCCTCTTACATATAATAGAAAAGAAGGACCTTGAACATGGAATTGTTAAATCATCTCCAAGCAATACACTTCAACACTTTTTCACTGTGATGGCAGTGGAGGGCAGAAGGAAGTCAAGGGAAGGATATATGCAGCTGTGTTCATGTTTACTTTTTGATTAACCGTTAGCGTATGTGTGAATTTCTTTGGGCCATACTGTATGAATAGATTTTAAAATAATTAAATGGTGACATATCTCTTGCTGGTGTTTTAAGAATATCAATTTTAGAATCATCTAGAAACATTATGCTTATTGCATTTTATTTCTCTGTCTCATTATAAATTGAGCATTAAGAGAATACAGTATTTTAATTGTAACTCAGCCAACATCCATTCAGAGGTCTGTTATCATTTTGTCTTTTAAGAAATTTTTGCCTCCACAAAAGGCTGGGTTACATTTCTTACCTGATTGATGTAGTGTGGAGTATTCTTGATAATCAAACTACTCATGGCTTTGGGACTCTGAATTCATAAATATTATGTGAAAAAAATTATATATACTGCACTATCTCGTAGAAAAATGTATACTCCATTGTGTATACGTACACACACAAAAGAACCACTTGCAAATATGGAGATACCAGCAAAGACTAGAAGGATACATCACAACATAGACTGCGTGTAATCATTGATGATTTTGTGCTCATTGCTTCTTGTGCCTCCCAGTTTTCTATAATGTGCCCGTACACTTTTAAAAGATGGGGGGAAAAGTATTATTAGAGAAAGTCAAGGTAAAGAGTGCTTAAGACAAATGAGCAGGTTCTTGAAGATTATAATAGTATGGACTGTAGGGGGAAGTTGGGATAAATAAAACAATTTCGTACAACGTGGTGGCTAACGGTGGAATGAGAATGTCACAAATAGAAAAGAAGACATGAAATATTTGAAGCTGCAGTTATGATATTTTATGTTTTCTAAAATTGTTGCTACGTTTTCCCACAATCCTGCTGACGATGGACCTTCTAAATTCCTCCCCTCACCATCCCATGCCCACCTCACAGTAAAGAATAGCTCATTAGGCTCATGATGATCATCTCCAAGTCACCACTTCACTGTAAGTAGAAACTGTTCTTCTCGATGTGGGAGCAAGCTTCATCACTGTGCCAGTTGAAACTCTTGGACTTGCGTCTGCCCTAGGCCCAGGGTCTGAAATCCCCTTACCTGTTTCCTTTATGCAAGTGTGTCTTATCAGGGAGGGAATATGGTATTTCCTGGAGATGTGTATATCTCGGCTCAAAGAAAATGTGAAGGACCTTTGCAGAAGTTCCTTTTAACATGTCCACTTTATATATTACTCATAGGTTTCCTGTCTAGTTCCATTGGAACATTCTTTACCAGAAAAGAAACCCCGAGGTTCCCTGGATATATACCACTCTTCAAGAGGTATTATTGGACAGTGGAGTACTCAGGCTTCAGTGCCAGATCACTTTGGCTTAAATATGCTAAATGAGAAGAATAATAGCACCTAAAGTACAGACTAGTAAGAAAGTTGAATTCACCAACAGGAGTAAACTGCCCATCATACTGCCTTGGCTGAATTAAGTACTTGATAAATGTTAGTTTATCACACATCCATATGTGTAAATACATTCGGGGAAGAGGAGAAATTCTACCCATTCTGGTCATTTATTTTTAGGTTCATTTGTACTTGTATTGGTCAATCATCTTCATTTTTAATTCACATGTTCTATTCATTCTTTTGTCATTATTCAAGAAGCTTTAAGTGAGATACATGCACGTGTATGTGTGTGTATATATATTCTTTACTCTATCTATCTAGAACTAGACATACATATATATTCTTTGCTCTAGATTCATTATTATACATATGCATATCCATTACACATATAGTATAACGATTCTGAATATGTATATACGCATATATAATACAATAATTCTAGAAGAAAGATTTTATATTATAGACTACCTATCTACCTATATAAGCTATATGCATGTAGTATAATAATTCTAGGATAAAGATTATAAATCTTACTAAGTAACATACAGTCAAAAGTGTCCTGGTATGGCAACTTGTTATTTGTATGGTCATTTACAACAAAGCTTTATGATAAAGTGATTATTAGTGTTTCTCTCTATTAACTCAATAAAATAATAAACATTTCCACATATGTTTTCACATTAGACTATGGCAACAACTAACTCCATGACATAATTAGGCCAGGCATTGTTATGCTCTTTTGGTTTACAAAGGGGGAATGTTGACTAAGAAGTTAAATGATTTGCCCAAAGACACACAGTTAATAATGGGTAGAAACAAATTATTGTTGGAACATCTGTTAGAACAGCATTCCTTTCAAACAACCATGTTTCTCCTTGTGATTGCCAATACCAATAGATGTACAAACACCAGCCCCTTAGAAACCCAAAGCAGACATCAGTAGTCTTTCGTTGTGCTTCTCCCTAGTCCCCCAAGTAGTCCTAGAGGAAATTACCATCAAGTTACCCAAGAGGTAAAGTAATAGGAAATCTATTTGCCTCCCATAGTCTAGATGTGGTGTTGGCAAACATTTTCTGGAAAGAGCCAGTTAGTAAATATTTTTTAATTTGCAGGCCAAACATTCTCTGTGGCATCTAGTCACCTCTGCCTTGGTCGTGTGAAAGCAACCACAGGCGATATGTAAATAAGTGAAGGGATTATCAAAGCCATATAGTGGGGCAGGAGGTAGATATGGGTCCCCACCCCAGATGATCTCTGAGGAAATTTTCCAAAACCAATATTCCATGATTACATCCACCTGCTAAAAGAGACCAAACTTGCATAACGGCCCTCTGTTTGGCATACCATTGCCAGAGTGATAATCATCATTCAGAGTACAGCTTTCATTTTTGAGAATTTAAATAAAGTGAAATTTTACAAATCATGCTTTGTAAGTAACAGAAACCTAAAATCAAACTGGCTCAACTAATAAAGAAAATTACCTGGCTTACTAACTTAGCATAAAAGAGGTAGATCTGTCTATTTTCTGGCTTGGGTTGATTCAAGAATAAAAAAATATGGCCAAATAAAGAAATAAAGCAAAAAACGAACTAAATCAGAAAGAAGTAATATGAACTGTATTTCTGTCATAAAAGAGAAATTTATACACTAAAATATACCACAGTGAAGGGAAAATGTGAGTGCTGAATTACTACTGTGTTTATTCTGGTCAAGTCTTTTCATTCAGAAACGTGCCCACACATCAAAAGTGTTTGGCTGCTCTGGCATCATGTCTCTTCAATGTACTCTAGCCAAATAGAATTAAAATGTCCTATATTACTTATCCATCAGTGCAAGGGTGATAAACTTAGTAATAACCCCTGGTCTTCACTTTATACTAAAGTCTAACATTTTTGTAGACTAGTTGTTGACTTGGGAAAGCATTCATGATAAAATGCCAAGTCTAAAGAACAAGATAGAATAACACAGAATCATCACCATTTTGTGTGTGTTTGTGTATCTCTCTAGATATACATATAGACAGATGCAGACACAAATTGACTTCCTCCACATCCATCGTCCTTCTCCCTGCAAAAGTATTCTGATCCTCCATTGGGAAATTCACTTCTTCCCTACTATCAAGAATGTGGTCTGAGGGATTAATTCCTAGGGCTAGAGCCCGTTTGGCTTAGCATACCTCATTCCTCAATTCAAAATATTTCTTTCACAAATGTTCGTTTAGATTACGATGGCTAAGACAAGAAGGAAGTTTATTGAGACTTCTAGAGAGAAAGGACATTTCTTCTTTGTTGGTGTTGTCTTGGTTTTTACTGTTGTTTATTTGTTGGTTTTATGTGCTTTCATAAGAAACTCTTTCCACTTGATTTACACAGGAAAGAATGAAGGCTGAGGAAATAATAGCATCCATTCTCCAGATACAAAGGTAGGACTCTCCTGTAGAAACCAAGCTGAGAAGTGGAGAGAGAGAAGCAGAGACCTGGCCACAGTGCTTTTATTCTTGAATCAATCCGAGCCTGAAATTCAACAGGTCTACCTCTTATCTGTTCAGTTAATCAGCCGGGAAATTTTCTTTATTATTTAAACTAGTTTGATTTTAGGTTTCTGTTACTTGAGAAGTATGATTTGTAAAAATTTACTTAATTTAAATTCTGAAAATAATGAAAACATTCTGTCAATTAGCATACATTGATTTTTGGTGAATATTGAATTGTTTTGTGAATTGTGTCTTATTCCATGTAGGAAAGGCAATGTAAAAACATCTGTTTCCTGAATTTCCTGAGCATATGTACATTTCAGACCAATTACCGCACTTGAATTATTTTACCATAGGCTGCAGTTGTGTTTGTTTAAAGCATAAATACTAGGTAGTGCTGTTCGAGTACTGATGCAGGTTATTTTATAAGGCTGTAAACTGCATCTTTCTTTGCCTAAATAATGATGGTAATAAAGAGTGTATGTCAGTCTCTGTAAAGTTTTCAGTAAAATCAGTGCCTTCAAATTATTTTGAAGTGGAGGAAACTTTGAATTTATGAAATATTTATGAGAAATCACATCATTTCTACAGTGGTTCTCAGCTGTGACTACAGCATATGGTTTCTAAATTGAAACAGGTGTGTGAGAACAGGTGGTCACAGCCAAGCCAGGGAAGAATTGGAATTTATCGTGGGGAAGCAACATGATAAAATACCACCACTGGCATTGAAGGCAACTTGCTGATTTGATCTCAGGACCTACAAGATGCTCACAGGGGCAGATACTTATGACAGCACTTGAGATGAAAGTGTTCGCCTACTCGAATCTCACCTATGGATGTTGGGAAGCAGTCAATGTCATTTCCCATGATGAGTGAATGGGAGTGAATCTTCATATTCAATGTGAATAGTTTGCAACTCAATTGCGTTAAAGGAAGAAAAGAATAAACTCTTCCTCTTATGTCTTCTAATACAAAACTTGTTCAGATGAGGTCTAGGGCCACTTGCACCACTTGTACCTATAGTTATCTGCACTATTTCTAAGGATAATGCTACATATGCTGCCCTATGTCCACATACTACAAGCATCAGAAAATTATGCCCTTTTGCGGGAAGGGGTGGGTATAATGCCCTCCTGTTATTTCCGTAAATATCCTTAAAATAAGCCATCCTAAAATTCCATGTTGCGTATGGAATAAAGGTAACAGATAGTGTTTAGACTTTTTAAACCTCCCTCCCCACCCTATGGCCAGTACCTTCTTCTATATTTGGTCAGAACTTAGTAGTCCAAACTTATGGAAAGGAACTGAGGTAGAAGAGCTAAAAGAAAGTGTCTCTAGATGGATTTGAAAAGAGTATCTGTACTGAGATTTAAATATGAGCTTTTATCATGTTCTAGAGATTTACAAAGTTTCAAATCAATATTTTATGAAGTTGTATTTCAAAAGACATCATATAAAATCTAGAGAGCAACTCATCTTCCCTATCCTTGTTCTAATCCATATTCTGGTATATATTCAAGTGAGAGTGGATACCCCTACCTAGAAAAGTCACGCAAAATCTCAGGAAAATTGAACTGCCTTTCTCTATTTCTCCAAACTTCTTTCTACAATTACCTATTTTGTCTTAATGTAACTAGGGGAGTTAATTTTAAGAACGAAAGAAGACAAAAGAGTTAAAAGTAACAAAAGGCTTTATCATCATGTACTCTCCTTACTGAAAGAAAAGCAAATGTAGCAGACACACAACATTGAGCTTACTCCCATACACAAACGCGCGTATGCATGTACACACGCACACGCACAGACATGTGTGGGCACCTTGCCACTAAACATCTCTCTTCCTAACTGCTGGGAATTTAACAGCTGACAGCTCCCAGATGATTCCTGTCTCCCAACAACTGCCCTGGGATATAAAGAGTCACCTTCCTAAAGGCAACACCCCCTTTCCAGAGGCATCCCACCTCCAGCGAGGAAAGAGCTCTGCGGGACCTTTGCAGGTAAAGCTCATCTTGGCGTGACTCCAGCATAGCCTAAAGCCTTCCTCTACCCATTCCTGCACTCCACTTGGTCACAGATGTTGATCCCAAGAGCACTAGCTGATAAGCTTCCTGCACGCAAATCTCTGCCTGCATAGTTAATACCAGGAGTGGTCTAAGGAAGCTGACTGGACCACCTGTTGACTGGCTGCCAACAAGGACCCCCTTCACTGGCAGCAGGGGATGGCACAGATGTTTCTTGGCATGTAGTGGCAGTGAAATTTGTTAAAACTTCTACTATTAGGAACTGGTATGTGCTGGAGAGGAATGCACTGATGGAAGTCAATATACCAGGCTTTTAAGAAGCACATCAAAATGGTATTTATAAAGGCAATGGAATTGGATCACTGTTTTGAGGGAAATCAATGATTTGGAGAAAAAAATACAAAAGATTGAGGATGATTGATCAGTAATTAAATCATAAGTTCTCCTTGGCAGTGTATAAAGAGACTCTCATCTTGTGAAGCCAGAGGACAGAAAAATAAAATTTAATCATAAAAGTAACAGAATCTCAGAAAAGGTTGAGAAGTTTGAATTTTTATCCCAAAGAGCTTTGCTGTACCAACAGGGTTTCTATATAAAATATGGAATTAGGTAATAGAGCATATTGTTTCCATGAGCAAGATAGAAATATTAAGAGTATTTCTCAATCTGTACAAACAGAAAAAATTAAGGATTGACGATCAAGAAACTAAGAGTAGCCACCTCAATAAAAAGTTGCAATGCTTTGCCTTGTTTCTAAATTCAAACCTATTTTCAGATCCAGAACCCACCAACTGAAGCTGTCGAGTTTCCAGAAGGACGGACTTTGAGGATCCTGGCATTGACTATTGCCATCTCAGCCATGTAGCAACCCCAACTGCAGTTGTGTGGAATGAGGAAATTTTGCTAGAGCATATTAGCACAGCCTCAAGTACACAACATGGAACCAATGATCTTGCAAATATACTCTAGTCCATACCTAGCAAGCATGAAGATCATAAGTAGTATTTCTAAGTGTTCACATGGGACAGATAAAAGACATGATAGTATATCTGTAACAAACGGTCCAAAGGGAACTGGACCAAGTAGAAATCCCACAGATACATGGCTTCTTATTAATGGGTCCAGGTGAACAAGATGTGACAAGTAGGTTTGGAATCCTTCGAAGACAAAAATTATGTAGAGGATGGGAGATAATCCCTAAAAAATTTGAAGGCTGACTGTATCAGTGAGGTTTGGGGCAGGTCTGGAATTCTAAAGCATGCCAGGACATCCCCTCCAATATAAAGGACAAATTTTTGCATTTTGAACCTTATATCACTGAGAATGAAGTACAATGCCAATTAGGCCTTTGGGTTTTAGAGGTTAGATATTCCATCTTTGGGAATACTAGTCTGACCCATATATCAGGTGACAAAATGCTCCCAACTTTGAGTAGAACCTAGAAGGAACATGCTCTCAGACTGTGGTGCGCGAAGCCTTGCCAATATGACCATATAGCCATATGACCCAGTTGACTAGTATTGCAGGTATCTGTGTGGGGAAAAGAGGTTGTACACAGCTGATGGCAAGCCCTAAAGAGAGAATCATGCATAGATTTCTAAAGTTCTGGATAAAGGTCATGTCACTTGTAGCAGAGAATTACATACCTTTGGAAAAACAGTTTATGGCATAATCCCAGGCCCCAGAAGAGACGGGACTATGGGAAATCAAGTTACTATTAAGTTAAAACTTCCTTTCTTCTTTCCATCTTGATCTGGTATATCAGTTAGTGTTCCACAAGAGAAACAGAACCAGTCCCTGTGATACATACGTACATGCATTTGTATATACATGTGTATATCTATCCATGGAGAGAGAGAGAGGTGAAATTTATTGCAAGAAACTAGCTTATATAATTTTGGGGACTGATGAGGGAAGTCAGAAATCCATAGGCCCAAGTCATCAGGAAGGGTAGGTTCAAAATTCTCAGACAGAAGCTGAGGCTTCAGTCCACAGGGAGGGTCTTTTCTTCCTTCTCAGGGAAGTCTCTGTTCTGTTCTTAAAGCCTTTGAATTTATTGGATCCAATATACCCAGATTATCTAGGATAATCTCCTTTACTTACAGTCAACTGATCATAGATGTTAATTACACCTACAAAATACTTTCAAAATAACACCTAGATTAATGTTTGATTGAATAACTGGAGACTATAGCCTAGCCACAGTGACACATAAACAGACTATCACACTTGACTTTCACCAGGCCTACTACTTCTTAAGGTCAAGTGCATCTAGCAGCAATCCACTGTGGTACAGCAGTGGTACATTCAGGATTACATGTGAGCAAGGTGGAAGGGCATAAGCAGGTGGCCAGGACCTCCATGTCATCCACCACTATGTTATCTGTGACTCACCTCTAAATGGACTAAACTGCCCTCTAGCCCCACTCAGAGGTGGCCCTGAAAAACAACAGAGAGGGGAAATTCTCTCAGTGGATAGATATTTGGATAGTTACCTGGTCATCCACTTTGAGTAGAATGAGAAGTGGCCACTTTTTAGAATGTATATAGACTTATGAACATTGGTGAATGACTTGGCTGAAGGATAAGGGTCTTGGAAGGATTCAAATGGGAGGACAATGAAGTCTGTGGAACAGCCATATTGAAAATAGGCATGAACTGTGACTATCTTTGCATTACATGTCAAAACCCATCAGAAAACATCCACCACAGAAGAAGCACTAGACAACTAAATGGATTAACTAGGTCAACTGGCATCATTCAGATTTTGTCCATCAGCCTCCTCAGTGCTGGCACAATGGGCTCATGAACTGGGTAACCATGGTTACCAAGGATGTTTGGGTCCAAGAACATGGGTCCCCTCTCACCCCTGCTGTTGGTAAAGATCAAACTGCCAGCAACCAAGACCCATGCTACTTCCCCAACATGGCACCATCCCTCCTGGAGTCCAAATAGCCACTTGGTGGATGATTGACTCCATTAGACATGGTCTACTCTAAAAGGATCAGTAATTCTTTCTGATTGGCATTGATACATATTCTGAGTATGGTTTTGTCTTTCCTCCAAAAAGGGTCCAATCTAGTACCACTATTCAAAGACTAATAGAATGGTTGACCTGGACTGACACAGGATCCTAAATAACTTTAAAGCCACTTTACAACAAAAGAGGTGCAGACATGGGCACATCAGTGTGGAGTCCAGGTTGCTATCACATGCTGCACCACCTTGAAGTTGCCGTCTTCCCAGTGATTGCCCTCATCTGAAGAGAGTCACTTCATCCAAGGTCATGCCCCCTTTTTCCCCTTCTTGGGGCAGCCTCCATTCAAAGACTAGTCATTGCAGGAATGCAAAGACTCATTGGTTGGCTTATACTTTTATTGTTACTCATCACAGCCCTGCATCTCCCTCTGCTCGGTCTTGTTTTATCCACTCCTTTCTCACTGTTGTTGATCCTAACAATAATGTTGAGTAACATTTCTGCATGTAAATTTCTATCTCATAATCTGCCTCCTGGAAAACCCAATCTGCTACGGTAGACTTATACAAAACTTTATAATTCACTTTCAGATAAAAGCAAACTGTTCACTTAACCTCAAAAGGGGCAGATCTTATGTTGTGTTCTTATCACAAAAAAGTAACAATAATAGTAATAATAATAATAATGAAGAGGGTGGGAGGAAATTTTTGGAAGTGATGGATTTGTTTATGGCATCGACTGGAGTGATAGTTTCCAAAAAAGTTATTATTTTAAATAAAGTAAAAATTTGTTTATTAAAAAATTAGCTAAAATCTTTGTTGTAGCATTTACTTACAAATATAAACAAGCTATTCTTTTAGTAGACATGAGAAAGACTATGCAATCTTTTATAAATAAAATAATAACTTATAAAGTATTACTTAAAACAGTGTCAGTTTCATGAGGATTAAACTATCAAATTTGTGAATTTAAAACAAATATAGACATTAATTTAGCATCTACTGGTGCTAGAACTGAGATTACCAAAAGGACTAGTCTAAGCTCTTGAGTAGCTCACACACACACACTTACACACAAATAACACCTCTACAAAAATAAAAATAATTTAAAGGTATTGGATACATAATATGTGTCAGGAAATATCATCTAAGAGCTTTATAAACATTATATAATTTATTTCTATGGGTAACTATGAAGTATGTGGACTATTATACTATTATATATATTTGTATTACACTATATGCTCATACTATGATACTAAATATTGAAATACTATATACTGAAAGAAGAACCAGATGTGGGCTTTGAAGTCAGACAGCATTGACTTAAAATTATATCTCTGTCACTACCCTGCCTCTATAATCTCTATATGGAATATATTATAGTATGTGCCAATAAGAAAAATGGATTGGACAGATTTGGTAACTTTCCCAAGGTCGCACACTTAGCAAGTGGCAGAGCTGGGATTACAGCTGTAGTCTGCCTCAATTTGAAAGCATGCTTTCAAATATTATGCAGTAAATTTAATGAGAAAGAGGAATGCAATAAAAATAATTAAAATATATATGCTAACTATGCAGTGCAACAGAATACAACGTACACTTGTAAGTACAATTCAGTTCATGAAGTTTACAAATTATCTTTCAAAATTTGTCACAAAAACCCTTTTGTTTTACAGAGATGAAAGCAGAAGTTCATAATTGCTTTTACCAGTAATTTATGTACTTGGAGGATTTTAAACTCAGTTTCTCAAAAATAGTCACATTTTGATATATGGAATGCTTGCTGAAACATTAATTCTTTGAATACCTAATCCAAATTTTTACCAGCCAATTAACAACATGGTGCCAGGAACTTGCATCTCTCTCGTTGCTGAAAAATAAACAAAATTTATCACTCATTTATTTCCCACTTCAAATAAAGTAAAATACATTTTGTAAGAGATGTTTTCTGGGTCTAAAGTTCACTTGGAACTTAAGTTAAATAATGTCTCTAGAGACTGCACAAAAATGTTTACCAAAATTCAGACATCTTTATAAAAGCCCTAAAGTGCTTTTGGGTTTTCAGGCAATAGCCTTGAATCTCACGCTTCACAAATGTGTGGTAAACACATTGCATTTTAAAAGAATAACAAAGCATATTTCAACCATTGTTAACCCTTCAGAATCTTTCCTAGCCTATAAAGGCAGAATATCATAGTTGAATGTCCACCACCATAAATAATTGTGGCTGCTGGTAGTTGTGTTTTGATTGCTTTGATGGTTAGCTGCTTCATGGTGAAGTAAATCATGTCACCCCTAATAAGCTATGATGATAAATTATTCAAAACTCTATGATTTAATCTCACGATAATTCAACAATTTTTTTATTGAACACTTATTTTACTCTGGGTGCTCTCCTGACTGTTGCTGGTAAAGTATTACATAAACTACACACTCCCTACTTCATTGAGATTATATTCCAGTTTGATGGAGTTATAGAAAACAAGTAAATGAAGAATCAAATTTCAGATTGTGATGAACTACAGTGAGAATAAAACAGTGATGTGGAGAAAATAACACACGTGAATTGACTTCTATCATAATCTCTTCTGTATTTTAAGTTCTGATTTCAGATCTAAGAACTCAAACCAGAAATTGCCATCTTCTAAATGTGACTCTGGATACTATAAGGTAGTATTTTGAAGTGGTACATGAACCTATATTACTTTGCTAGCAATGCCATAAAAAAATATCACAGACTGGGTGGCTTAACAACAGAAATTTATTTTCGCACAGCTCTGGAGGATAGAAGTCCAAGATGGAGATATCGGCAGAATTCATTTCTTCTGAGGCCTCTCTCCTTAGCCTCCAGATAGCCACGTTCTGTTGTATCTTCATATGTTTTTCTCTGTGCATATGCATCCCTGGTGTCTCTTTTTTTTGTGGCCAAATTTTCTCTTCTTATAAGGACATCAGTCAGATTAGATTCGGGCCCACTCTAATGACCTCACTTTAACTTAATCACCTCTGTAAAGCCCTATCTCCAAATACAGACACATTTTGAGGCACTGGGGGTTAGGGCTTGAACAAATGAATTGGGGGGGGGGGGGGTGGTAAAGGGCACAATTCAGCCCATAACAAAACTCAATGTGTTTTTTTGCAATGAAGCAGAAGCATTTTATTAAGGATAAGGAAATAACATAGGGACAGAGGGAGTGAGGAATAACAAGAACATATGCATATGCATGCATAAGCACAGAAAATTAGACCTTTCAAGGGAATTCTATGTGTATTATCCTGTATATTTTTATAGCTAGTAATTGGCTTAACGTATACCAGAAGCATGGTCCCTGAAATCTAAAGTTGAGATCTTTTCCAACATTTAGGCATATTTCAGCTATTAACATAGCATGTGTCATATATAACTTGGTTGCTCAAGTTGGAATGATAGCGTTAATCAATCCTTCTCTGTAAATAGGACCAAGTCTGAGCTAAGCTAGGGCTTGTTACTTATACAGCATTTTAGAACTGAACGACAATTGTGGGACATGAAACCTAATGATTTCCAAATTGTGCTCTGCAGAGCTCACAGAAGAGCCCTTCCCAACTCCCTTGAATTAGAGAATTCCATGAATTTTCTCTTTGACAGATTGGGTTTCTCAGTGAGCTTCAATTTGAAGTCAGAGCCGCATGATTAGTCATAAAAAAGTATACAATGGTCTGAAACCATTTAATGTTCCAGTAATCTTATTTTACTGCTCAGGAAATTGTGTCCCAGAGAAGTTTGCTGACTGTCTAAGTTTAGATGGCTAGGAAGTAAAAGAGCAAGGCTCTAAATTGAGGTTTCTCTTAACTGTCAATTCTAGTCCCGTGTTTGTTCAATTCTGTGATTTCTGTACCTTGTTCTGTTACAGGAGTGAAAATGAACTAACATATTTTGAAAGCACCTATACAATACTAGGAAATATGTGTGTGTACACATGTATATACATATATATAATACATGCATGTGTGTATATAAATATTATGAACGTATTTATGTACATATACACATGCATACATATGTATGTATATAAATATCACTCTCTATATATGATAATCATTGCAATACCATAATTCTTGCAACACTATGAGTTTACAAATGAAGAACGTGGAGCTCAGAGAGGTTATATAGCCTTTCCTAGGTTATAGAGGCAGGATAATGACAGAGATATGATTTGGAGTCAACACTGTCTGACTTCAAAGCCCATATCTTGTTCTTCTTTCAGTATACTACTTCCTCAAATAGTAAAACTCCATTCTCAAGTTTTGGTAACTTTTGGATATGACTTTCTGTATGATATAAGCATGAGATGTGTTTATGTAATTATTTAGACACAAATATGATTATCCAAGTTCTTCTCCCCACCTTTCAAATTGCTTTCCAGAATGTTTCATTGAGTGTTGACCTCAACCTGTTGAATCAACCAGTTGAACTATATATAATTTTACAACACATTAAAACAAAGATAATTCTTGAGTCAATACTTTTTACGTTCTCAATAACGCAAAAAAAGTTGAGAATCTTGAACTAAAACATTTCCCTTTAGTTTCAGACCAGACTTCCAGCTTGATAATCTGCCCAACTTTACAAGGAAATAAGAAACATTAATACAGAATAACAAGTTCATCACTCATAAATGAACTGAAGGGTTACACAGCCAGCCAAACCAGAACCCCTTGTGAGACACGTCAGGCCAACTGACGAAGCAGTAGGAAACAGAGCAGGAACAACAACCGCTACCAGAAGAGAAGGCATTGCCATCTGGCCTATCTGATGTCTCCTCCATCCTCCCAGGACTGTGGCTGCTCGATGGAGTGAAACAAGCTGGAAGAACTTTGGGGAGGGAACCTGGAGAAATGAAAGTTCCCATTCACCATGCAGGGCTTCACGCCACTGATTTGTGTCTGTCCTGCCTTTGAAGAGCTGATGATCCAATGAGTAATATATGGAGCCAGCATGGCTGTGAGAGGATTGATGCCAGGAGGGTCAAGTGTAGGGAGTATATAAAAACTGACAGTTCAGAATAAACAGAGCAAAAGAAAAGGGAATTAAGTGATAGGTAATTTGTTCTCTGTGGCAGGGATTAGAGCAGGTGAGAAATGGCTTCCAATTCTGATGCATAATCAGTTATCAACTACTTTATGACAGAAATAGGACCTGATGAGTTGATACTTAACCTTGATTTTTAACGTTCCTCACTTGAAATAGGGACTATTTTCATACATATTATGTGTATGAACGACTATAGTTACACATCAGTGTTTCTCAACCTCAGCATTATTGACATTTGGAGCCAGATAATTCTTTCTTGCGAGGAAACGTACTGTTTATTATAGCATGTTTAGCAGCATCCATGGATGGATTTCAGAATCCACTGGATTTCAGAAGCATTTCCTTACAGTCTTAGCAACCAAAAATATCTCCAGAAATTTCCCCCTGGTAAACATAACTCCTGGTTCAGAACCACTAGTCTAGGTCATCCAAATAAATGAACACGCAAAGTGCTTCCACCACAATTATGCTGCCCAGCTGTATCAAATTAGGGCATGATAATATTATTTACCCAACGAGGCATTCAAGTATTGGACCTATGGCTCATCAAGCTAGAAAAGTATTGGGTTTGGCTCTAACAATGGCATCTATATTCATTACCAGGGTTAGATCTTCATAGGGGATGAGTGAAGTAGATTCACTCTGGGAGAAAATTGGCTGGATATTCACTCTATTTGGCCTCTTCTTTCATAATAAAGAAGACAGTTCACTGAGGTGTGATACAGGCCCAAATTTCCATATTGCTATCCTCTATCCCCTTTTGGATCTCTCTCTCTAAATGTTGAAAGAAAAGGAGGAGTCCAGTATAAATAATAGTTCCATTTGTGCAACTTGCCTGTTAACCAAATCGAAGTTAATATTATGCAACTTTTCTAAAACTCATGCTACCTTTCTGCTCTTTTGAATTAATTTTACAATTGCAAGATTTTAAGGGTCCGTTATGGTTCATACATATTTTAATCTTTTTCATTATACCCCTAACTTACTAAAAAAAATTATTAAACGTCAATACCTTAGTTCACTGAAATTCAGATATTTTTATACTCAAACACATGAGGCTTTCAGCACAACAAGGTGAATCGGACAGCAACAGTCAAAGTACGTTCCATGCAATGTGAAAATGACCTGCCACACACGGAATGTTCAGTACAAAGAAATATTTCTCTTCTCATGTATAGATAGCATTTGAACATGTTCGCAGAACCACTCATTTCAAAAATATTCAGCCTAAGTGCATATCTTTAATGTTTAGGGGGGAAAAATGTGTGCAATAATATTTCACTGATTTCTTGAGTTAAAATGTCAATAAAATTTCATTAAGTAATATGGATGATAAATCCACTTATAGAATGCTGTAGCTTAATTCACAGAACAAATTAAGGTAAATGCAACCTTATCTGTTATCTCACCCTACGGTAAACGCAATCTGGTGAAATTTTAAAAAAATATTTATAATATGAAATGGAAAAAAATCATGCGTCTATGTGTAAAAATGGTTTCTATGAAGGTTTTTACTATATAGTTTGTAATTGCCAGGTAAAGCAATGAATATATGTGTATGTACGTGTACATTTACCTCTGTGTGTATATGTGTATGCATGTATATATTTATTAAGCACATCAAGATGAGCTTATGAGAAGTAGTATGGAGTAATAACCATTGGATGGTTTTGATTGATTCTCACCAAATGTGAGGATTTTTACTCATCTAAGACAAACATTTAGACTACATTTCCCATGCTTCCTGACAATGAGATGCAGTCTTTTGATTGAATTTTGGCCAATGGTATGTAGGCAGAAGTGTTGTACTCAGATAACTTGCCCTAAAACTTCTTGCACAATTCCCCCACCCTCTCTTGGCTCATGGGCTTGTGAGATGCCCTGGGTACAGAAGACTGTGAAACTCTGGAATACTGCAGAGCACCTAAATGGAAGAAACCCGGGCTATGAATGACTGTGACTTCGAAACCATGGGTTCTCTCCTCCTCCCTACTATATTAAGTTGTAATGTGAACAAGAAATAAACTTTATTTTGTTAATCAACTGAGTTTCGGGAGTTATTTTTTAGTGGCCTCCAGAAAATGCTTAGTGTCTTGCCCATGTCCCTAAGACTTACCACTTCAGAGATCTCCAGGCTGAATTCCAATTACCAGGACCCTTGCAGTCCTTTTTTTTTTTTTCCCTGCCTCAAGGCTGTTTGGCCACCAAAGCCTGCCCATTCAGAAGTTCTAGGGAGTTAACTATCCAGAAGCCGTCAACCAATGACTGCTAGGATTTTGTGCAAAATCTTCCCTCTCCCTGGACCCTCCTGTGGGACACCTCTGAAGCAAGTCTTCTTCCCTGCATCCCAGAATTTCCCCAGCAGCATGAAGCTCCAGTGACCCACCCAGGCTCCTAGCTGAATAACACCCTTTGCTGGCTGCCTGCCATCCCTTCCCTACCTTGTATCCTTGCTCCTCTTCCAGACCATCTACACTCAAATCCTTGTCTGGAGTCTGCTTTTAGAAAAACCCAAACTAATGCAGACATTTAGCTTTTCCAGACTGTTATAAAGAGTTTTATGTCCAGAAACACTTGAGTCCGATTTGACCTGAACTCTCCCTTCCCAGCTTTATAAATGTGAATAACACAATTACATTTTCTAAAGGCCCATCTTTTCCTCCAAAACATATGGGTAATAATAGTAATTATTTCCTAGTGTTACAACGAAGGCTAGAGGTGATAAGAATGATAGCTTTACAAGCTGTCTAGTATACAGTGAGTACTGTCTAGATTATGCCATGTTTGTTATTTCTACACAGCTAGATAATGGTGGAAGTGGTATTTGAACTCAGTGGTACCTTGTTAGTAAGCCAGTATACTTCCTCTCATGTTATGCCAACGTGTGATAATTACCATACTAAAGTCATTTCTGAAATGTCTTATTTCAGTTTTAATTTTTATTTTGCATCAAAGTTTTGCATGCACAAAATTTAAATAGTTTTACAAGGTTTGTTTTGAGAAACAGTAATTGTCATCCATCTCCCATCCTGGTTTCCTCTCCCCAAAGACAGCCACTTTGATTCTACTAGATAATTCTTTTGATATGTATCTTTATTTCTGTACATGACATGCTCACATTGCTATTTAATAATTTTTGTTTTAGGCATGATTTATTGATGTCCCAAGATGGAGGATGAGGTTTTAGCTCCTTTTCTCCTCCTGCCCTCCTCACCCATGCACATCCTTCCCATGCCACTAAGCTCACAACACAGCTACACCATGATTTCATATTTGCTCTATGTTAACATACTGAGTGACTATGTGAGAGTCACATAATGGTGACTATGTAAAGCTACACATAATTGAACCACATTCATTGCCTTATTTTTCTATATAATCACTGTCAGTTCCAAACTCTTTTGTCCAACTGTCTCCTCTAATGACACAGAGACCTATCAGGTTTCTTACCCATTTCATCTTCTTAGAGAAAACTCATGACATTATCTGATGTGCGCAATCTACCTAAGGATAGTTCACAGCTGTCATCCAGGTATCTCCCTTCACCTTTGTTCTGGGGATTCCTTTTACTTGCTTTCTGTATTGAAAGACCAGTTTCCTATATTCCATCTCTTCTGCTTTATCGTTTTACTTCTTTGTTTTGGTTTAATACATTCTACAGTAGGCTCCTGAAGAAGGATAACTGGGAGATAGACATAATTAGATAAATAGATACAGATTTTCAAGTTATGTGTCTGGAGGTACTCTGTACTTCCTTATGCTTAATTGATAATTTCACTAGATATAGTATTCCAGAATAGACCGTTTTTTCCTTCAGAATTTGAAGTGTTCATCATCTTCAAACTTTTAGTATGACACAATTTTTATTCCTTTTTTTTTTTCGTTTGCAGGGAAAGATTTGCCCTGAGACAACATCTGTTGCCAATCTTCCTCTTTGTTTATTTTCCTCCCCAAAGCCCCAGTACACAGTTGTATATCCTAGTTGTAAGTCATTCTAGTTCTGTGTGAGCTGTTGCCACAGCATGGCAACTGACAGATGAGGTATGTGGTGCTGCGATCCGGAAGCAAACCTGGGCCATCTAAGCAGCCAGACGGAAATTTAACCACTAGGCCATCAGGGCTGGCTCTATTCCTAACCATCTTTGTATGAATTATTTCACTGCTGTTGTTATGATTGTTTTATCCCCTTCCTCCATTCCCAGCTCATAAGATCTCTTTGATTCAGAGTTTTGAAATTTCATCATAATGTTCTTGGTGTGGGTCTAATTTCTAATTTTGTTCTGAGTACTAGGCCCCTTTCAATCTGAAAATACATCTTCTCTTTTACATTGACACTTTCTTTCTTGTTTTATTGACTGTTCTTTCTTCTCCCTCCTTTATTTTTTCTGGTCTTTTTAATCTTAAAATGTATTTATTCATATCGAAACTCCTAGACTGGTTCCATAACTTTCTTGTCTTTTATTTCTTGTTTCCTATCTATCTGTCTATTGGGGAGTTCTAGTGTCCAGTATATTCTACAACTCTATCTTCTAGCCTTTACACTAAGCTTTTCATTTTTGCTATATTCTTCCCCAAGAATTCCTTGTTATTCTCTATCTCATTTTCTTATTATATGTTTACATTATCTCTGTTCCTTCTCAGAAGATATTAATAATAATTTTTTGTCTTATCTCCACAAATAGACTTTTTTCTTCAAATTAACTTCTTTTTTCCTGTGTGTGGATTTTATCTTTTACACAGAGGCTTTCCTCACTTATATGCTAATCCTGGGCTGGATTCTCATACTTAGAAGTGGGAGATCACCAAGATGTTGAAGAGCAACAAGCACATCAGCGGGATGATTGACATTTGGCTCCCCTATGAAGAACTTTTAGACTTTTGTTCTAGTACCCATCAGTTTCTTGGGATACACTCTGCCCAGAGAGAAACAACTAGAATTTGTGTTATTAGCACCCAGCAAGCTGTCTGTAGCTGGTCTGCTATGCAGTCCATATACATTGTATTTTACTTTCTCCAGAGATTAAACCTTGAGTCCTTTGAAAGGAATAGAGGGCACAGGCATGGAGCCACACAAAATGGTGGCAAGGATTTGGGGATCCAATTTCTGTAATCAACTTTTGACATGTCCTACTGCTTTTAGCTTTTTACTCCACCTGTGAAAGGTATCTGATGCTGGGAATTTCTGAGGCTTCTAGTAATTCCTCAGTGTAATTAAATTGCTTCTCAGCCTTCCCCACTGCTGGTTTAAGATTCAGTGTTTTGAGGTCTGCCATGTTATTTTCTACTCATCTACATATTTTTTAACTTCTATGATTCTTTTTTATTGTCTCTTCTTCTATTCTTTCATATTTGTAGTTTTATTTTTATATAATCTCATTACAATGAGTTTAGTATCTTCAGGAGGGAAAAAATGTATATCTATAAAATTAATATGCTATCTTTACAGAGAAAGTCTGCTTGAAACTTCATTTGACATGTTTTCACAAGAAGAGAAGTTAGTATAAAAATGGTCCATCTCTAAGTCTAGCTAATGACCATGATTGGAAGCTTACAGACCACGTTACTTTGTATGTGAGTGTACCATAGCATTAATCCTAAAAGTATTTTATTTAATTTATTTATTTATTTTGCTGAAGCTAACATCTGTTGCCAATCTTCCTCATTTTTTTGCTTGAGGAAGATTAGCCCTGAGCTAACATCTGTACCAATCTTCCTCTACTTTATATGTGGGTTGCCACCACAGCATGGCTGAGGAGTGGTGTAGGTCCACGCCTGGGATCCAAACCCACAAATCTGAGCTGCCAATGTGGAACATGTCAAACTTAACCACTACACCACAGGGCTGGTCTGCTAAAAGTATTTTTAATATGTGATTTCAAGAATGAGATGTACACAAAATAGAAGCCAATTCAACATGCCACACACAAAGAATTGAGCATCGTGGCTCAGAAATGTTGATGGGTTCTCCTTCCTTAATGAGTAAAGGGCAAAATCTGACAATTAAGGTTTGCTACATTCACACTACTCCAGGAAAACTAAACTACTTAATTTTTCCCATAGCTACCTAGAATTTTCCCAGCTGTAAGACTGTGTCCATGAGTTTCCTCTACCTTAGAATATCTTTCTTAATGAGGATATTCAAGACTCTTCTGGAAGCAATCTTTTCCAGATTCCAAAACCCAAATATCAATACATCTTGATGAAAAAATGTTATGATTATTTATGCATCTTTATCTTCCCCTACTAGACTATCAACTCTTTGAGGACAGTGGCAATGTTTTATTTAGCTTTTCATTTCTAAGCCCCCTCCAACAACCAGAACTTAGAAAAGAATGCAGCATAAATGTTATCTTCAATAAATTTATTGAATAACATTGTAGGAACACCATGTACATCAAAATTGTGTTGCAAAGATTCCTATCTGCTTAATTCACTACATAATCCCTGACCTACTTAGCAAGGAAATCTTGAATATTATCTGGACATATGGAAAAATAAAATAAAGAGTACTTTCCTCACCTGCACTTATAGTAGTCTGTGATCATCCAACTAAATTTTAGCAAATAAGATAGAGATCACACAGTATATCAGGAGATGATAAAGATGGATGCCTCATGCTAAAGAAGTACTGTTTTACTTTTAAAAAACTGTTTTTGGAGAGTTTTCTATATTCTTTGTTAAGTATATACACTGAAAATATTTTTTCCTAGTGTATAGCTTGCATTTTCAATTGATTAATCGTTTCTTTCAGTGAGCAGATGTTCTTAGTTTTAATTAAGTCCAATGTATTGAATTTTCCTTTTATGGTTAGTGCATTTTGTGTTCTGTTTAAGAAATCTACCCAAAGATATCAAGATATTCTCCTATGTTTTCTTCTAGAAGTTTTTTAACATTCACATTTAGGTCTATTGTCTTCTAGATTAATAATTGTTGTTTATATAGATATTTGATTTTCCAGCACTATTTCTTAAATTTTTTTAAATCTTTCTTTCATTGCCAGTCTACTAAGTTTTCCTGGAAATATTTCCTAATAAATCACTTTCAAATGAACTCTTATTCCAGGACCTTCTTTTTCAGAAACCAACCTAAGACAACCCTTGCTCCTGAAGAATGATTCTGCTGGATGTTGTATGCAGATTTATTTTGTTTTCTTGACCTTTTGAGGCTAGTACACAGCATTGCCTCTCTGTTCTAAATTGATGATCTTGATACGCTGTTGTCAGTCTAATAATTGCTTCTTAACAGTAGACTGCTCTTCCTCCCTGGTTGCTTTTAAAAGGTTTTCACTGACTTTGGTGTTTGCAGGATCACGCTGCTGAGTCTAGCACACCCTCACAAACATGATCCCGAGATGCATCTGTGGGTTGAGCTCAAGTTCTAGTTGCTCTGTTTTTCATTTTTCTCTTGGCTTTCAGTTCTTGGAGAGATTTTTTTCCTTCCCTTTTTTGCTTTCTTCCTTCCTTCCGTTTTTCCTTCCTTCTTTTCTCCCTTCCTTCTTTTCTTCCTTCCTTCCTTCCTTCCTTCTTCCCCTCCTTCTTTCCTTTCCTTCCTTCTTCCATCCTTTCTATTTAGCTCAGGTAACATTTAATTGATTTGCTAAGCTTCTTAAACTTGAGCCTTTTATAATATTTGGAATGAAATCCACCAACTCTCTTATAAGAATATTTTCCACAGATACCTTTAGGCCTTCATTAGAAAGCTATTTCTCCCCATTGGTACATTTGGTTACCTCATTTTGCTGTTTGTTTCAGATTATCAAAGCTTATAAATATGTGTTTTGGAATCATTTGCTCAGCCATTTCCTCAAATCATATTTGATTGTATCAGTTAACATACGGTTTTAAATGTATGTATTATAAATATCTGTAGCCAAGTCATTTGAAGGCTTAATAAATTTTTAACAAAGTTTGTACATTTTTTAATAAAGTTACTAGTGATACTTTATTAAGTAGTGCAATGACTTTTTATTTTTAATGTGTGTGCCCAATTTTGGAGTTGAGAGGGCTGTTGGTATTAAATGTATGACGTATACTTTAAAAATGTTACCTTATGCAGCATTTCTAAGTACCAGAGGGTTACATTCTTGAGGGTTGTCAGTTTTTGTTATCTGTCATAAACCTGGAACCAGAAGTTCTGCACTAACTTTAAGGCTTGGGCATCAGGGCCATTTTTTCATCACTAAAGCCTGTTTGAGAAATAAAAGTTTTTGCACATAATTGTTCACACAGGCTTTCCCCAGAACCATGCACTTGCACTGCCCAGGGGCAGAGGGCATCATGTTTAACTGCCACTCTTGCAGAGACATTACATAACTTGCCCAAGTTATACGTTAGCGAAAAGATAGAGACAAAGCTAGCATTCATGGTTCCTGTCTCTCAACCTTGAGTCTTTTCCATATCCTGCCTCATTGCTCCATTCTTTACAAGGTCGTGGGCTTCTGCCTTTGAAAGTGGATCATGTAAGAGAAGAAGAGGAAGAGGATGAGGATGAGGATGAGGAAGAGGAAGAAGGGGAAAGAGAAGGAGAGGGAGGAAGGTGGGAAGGAGGGTGGAGAAGAAAGAGAAAAAGAAGGAGGAAGAGGAGGAGAAAACATCTTCGGAGATAAAGAAATTTTGATTACTTGCTTGGACATTTACAGAATCCACCTGTGTAGCAGAGCACCACAACTCGTCCTTGATTCAGCCTCGGCTCTCTCTTTCATAAAACAATTGTAGTAGCAACCTCTCAGTGTTGTTTTGATAAATAGAACTAGTATATGCAAAATGATTTTGCATTTTATACACAGAAGATAATAAATGAGCTATTTTTCATACATTATAATTACTTATATTAGTTAATATAAAGGGCTTAAAGTGGTTTATAGTGGTTATTAAAATTATTTATTGAGAGTAATGCCTTTTTGAATGCTTTTCTCCTGGTCTGATACAGTATATATATATATATCATAAAATGGCCACATCATTTCAATAAGGCTTTAGCTGAGTTTTTGCCAATGTCATGCTCCTATATGATTTGCTAGTGAATATTTTTTCTTAACCATTAAAATGTAAATAAAGTCATCCTCCTACATGTTTACAAACCCCAGTTTTTAATCTCCAAACAATTTTGCTTCAAAACTTCTTAAATGCACCATGCTTTTTTACATTCAAACTTTCTTTCAAAGTTACTAAATGTGGTCTAATTTAGCTCTGGATTCTTGATTTCCAAAATTCAGTCTAGTCAAGGCAACGTTCACTTTTATTGAGAAAAAGCCGAAACTTGCCCAGCTTTTCACCCGCACAGGTACTTGAAGCATGATCTCTTTCTTACAACCCTCGTAGAGTTTATACATACGACTAGTACTTCACACAGAATTCAGAGGAGGGAGAACCAGCCCCTGATAAAGAAAACATTGATTTTCTTTTCCAACCTCTTACACTAAAACTTGCTAACTTGTTTCACTCTTGTCCTACACAACAGTGTTGGCTTAAAGGTCTTTATAGATTTTTTTTCACATAACAACAACCACATCTTTTGTGCTCAAAATGCCATTGCACCTCATCTTTGAGAATAAACGGTGCCTGCTTTGATTCTGCAATCTTTTATCTTGCTTGCCTTTTATCAAACTGCCTCTGCCATCAGCCATCCAAGTCATCTGATCTCAATCTTCCCATTTCACATTGTGCTGTCGCTCATTGTGCTTGTACTTTTAATCTCGGAGTATATCTTATCAGGCAACTCTTCTCAGATAATCCTTTGACATTTGTAATGAGGCTATTTTTCAATTTTAATGATTACCATTGCTTCCATTATTTCTTTATGGGGATGCAAAATTTATAATAAAGTAGCTTCATAGTTTACAGAGCATCATTTTATAAAGTCCTTCTCCTATTCAGGCAATGGGTAAATCCAAGAATAAATTAAATAATATTTTATTCATTTATTCACTGCTTTATACTTTAAATATGGTTTCAAGTAGATTAATTTGTTTTATCCTGGTTACAATCCTGAGACACACAGAAGAGATTATTAAAACGTTTTTGATGTTTTTTAAAGATAAAAAAACTATAATGCAGGGATTTATGCAGCTCACCAAAGCTCTCCCTGGCAGAAGATGCAACTGACATTAAAGCTCATATTTTCTGGCTCTTTATCCTCTATGCTTCATATTATACTAGTCATTGCATATTCCCATTATAAAGTACATGCTTTAAAATTTGAATACGGAGATTATCAATACAGATTCTCAATGATATAAAACCTAATCCTAATTAGGTTTCAAACTATGAATTTGGCATAGTATAGTGAAAAGTAAGGGATTTGTAATCAAAGCTAGATTTACACTCTGATTCTATTAATTAATCACTTAGTTACCTTGTATCCCAATATTTATACATGACTAATAGTATCTGCACTATAGAAGTTCTTGTGGGGACTGGAGAAACAATGTATTGAAGAGTTAAGCGTGGCATTTGGCAAATAGCAAATAATCAGTGGATGGTGCTGGTATTATATCAGCCTTCTCTTCAGTCAGTCCTTGGATAATTTTTTAATTTAGAAAAACATTTTGAATTCTAAGCTCTAATTTCTTCCCATCTACACACATGTTTCTAACTCCACCTTGCTGCCATTTTATTTCTATCAAAATCTCTTTTTTGTTCCCTTGGTCATCTCATGTATAATCCATACAATGTCAGGATTAGAAGGGAAGTTTGAGGTCATCGGACCCAACATCTTAGTTTCATAATGCAAGACCTGAGTCCCAGGTAGGTTAAATGGCTCAAGCAGGGGGATGGATGACTGGTACAAACTTTAAATGTGGCCTGACCTGGAAGTATGTGTATTTCATAATGGATACAAGGCTTTAAAAAGAGAATGAAACTGAGAGTGAATGTGATTGCACCATCTTCCAGGAGAGCATTCTTGGCAGAGGGAGGATGTGCTAGAATCATACATCTCAGACCATCCCCCTTTCACCTGTGTTAAAGGCTGTCCCTCCTCTTATTGGATGCCCCATTTCCAGTGCCTCTCTCATGTCTCAAATGCTCATCTAAAGAGACTATCTAGAATGAGAAATGAGTGTAAGGCAAAAGAGTATCTTCAACAGTAGTCCTTAAGCAGAATTCCATTGTATCTATTCCTTTCTCTTTGCTCTTCCTATTCTCTATCTCACCCTTGGTCACTCTTTCCTTCTGGCCTCTGATCTTGTCTCATTGTCAACTGTAATTATACACAGCAATAGTCTCCAGTTCTGCTCACTCAGATTAAGATTGCCTTTCACCCATTGAGCCCACTGTCTAAGTCATTAGCTTTCAAACTTATTTGACTATGAATTGCAGGAAGAAATAAAATTTACACCATACAGTACACACAGAAATACATACACACGCAGACACACACATACAAGCAGTTAAAACAAAAGTTTCTTTAATACACTTACCCATGTTATATACAGTGAATTTTCTGTTGTGTTCAATTTCATTGTTTTAATGTTAGTTGCCCACTAATTTAATTTAGTATCATCCTTAATAAGTTAGAAACCACAGTTTGAAAAATAATTGTCTAAATGTAGGCATAAAAGAAAGTTATTCACTTTAATGTAAATTGTGTTTATTTCTGGATAGTAAATTACTGAATGATGGACATTTTCTTTTTTGTACATCTCCATATTACTAGAATTTTAAAGTAAATCATTATTTGAAAAATAATAAATAAAGTTGCAAGCAAAAAAATCAATCAAAAGAAAAAATTGGGATTTGAAGTTCAGAATAAGACTATTTGTTATCAGGTATATAATTGTTATTATTAACCTACCAGGGATCAATTAAAACACTACTTAAGAAGATATTAAACTATCAGAGATAAAGGAGGAAATTTGTTAGGAGAGGAAAAGAAGTTCTTTCTAACTACTAGCCCTCCTTTACTTACTATTCATGTCTCTCATCCCAGAGCCATGAGGCTGGGACAGATGAGAAGTCCAAACACATTTAATACCAATTATTAAGTAACAAGGGAGTTTAAATGAATATTTCATACAATATTCCGATAACAAAACCAAGGCAAAGGAGGAAAAAAAACATTCAAAATCCAAGATAAATCACAATTTACTGAGTTCCTATGACATCTCAGATAACAAGTCACTTATTCTAGTAAAAGTTACAGCCAAAGTTACAATTTTAAGCACTTCATTTTATTTGCATATACATTTGCTGTATTTCTCTAACAATTTATTAAGTTTATAGAAAAGCAGATTCTGCTTTCCTTTACTGTTTAGCTAAACTTGAACACACTCTCTCAATGTACCCTTTGCTGACCATGCCCCCATCCCTAACCCTGAAGAGTACATGTGCTGGGTACTTGCCCATCCTCTCTCCCTCTTCAATAAAAATGAGGGAAATAGTCTGGATTATCCAGCTGTATTTAATCCAATGGGTCTATGACACAGCTTACTTCTCCAAACCACTAATACAAAGCTATCAGGATGAACACAATTTTTCCTTTTTTTTGAAACTGGGGAGGTTATACTAACTGGTGGAGAGAAGAAGATTTAATCTCATAGACATGGCTCACTGAATGAGTCCGGAGGTTTTGCCACAAAATCAGTGACAATACCCACCCAGCAGCAAGAGGGCAAACAATTGAAAATCTCTTTGATAAATGGTTCCCTTTTCCCACTTTCTATCTTTACTAATCTGAAGCCATATTATGTGCAAAATGACCAATCTACAGTTACCTTATATTGTACCAAAGCTGGTCCCAAAGAAAAAAGTGCCACAAATTCTTCATTTCAAAGTATTTATTGGATTTGATGGAAAAACATACCTCATATAACTGTAAAACTTTTCCGTTACTTCCAGATAACTTTGCTCCAGTTAAATATTTAAGAGTTCATGAAAAGAAAACACATAAAAAATATCCAACAGCAGAGTATTCTGTTGAGTGGGAATGGTATTTTCTGCCACGGTCTCAGATGCACAACAAAGGTGACAGTAGGAGAAGCAGAGTCCAGAACATTCTATTTTCCTGAGATACTGCATTTCACTCCATTATATTAAAGATGCCCATCACATCAGAGATAACATTTTTACCAAATTCTGCCTTTGAAAAACTCATCTTCTCAGTTCAACTACTAAATATTTGCATTAATTCATGGTGAAAACTTTTTTTAAACTGAATATAAATGGGCTTAAAGCTATCTACTTCCAGTTATTCTCCTCAGTAAAACTCTTTTGACAGCAACTCAAGTTATTTGGATGATTTGGGCTTTTTCTGAACCATCTCTAGAACATGCATCACCTCTAGGTTACACACTTCTCAGTTCCCTGAAAATTGTTACCATTTCTTGACCAATGTGAGATTCCGTCAAGAAATGTGTTAATAGAGTGAGAACTTCTTCACACCTACTCTCCATATGTCCACAGGAAGTATTTTTAATTCTGCTCACCCAGACAGAGCAAATGCTGAAGTGAAAACTGATAAACTACCTACAGAATTGTCTGCTGAAGAACATCAAAACCAAATAATTTATTCTCCCTTCAGGTTTCTTCCCCAAAATACAAAGAAATAAAAAAATCCAGATTTATGCTAAGCCCAAGGGAAATAATTAAAACCTGAATATAAGTTGATTTGATTTTTTTCCTATTTTCTAGCTCAACAATCTTCTGACCCTGAATGTAACTATGTCTAAACCTCTTAGATGGCAATTAATACTTGACTTAGATCTTTATTTATGACTTTCTGTTTATATTTAGAAAAAAATTCTTTCATTAAACTCATAATCAGGCAGTATCCTGTCCATCCCCCTTCACAGAAAGAGAGTAAAATAATTATTTTAGTATTGTAGTGTCTTTTTCCCCAGCAAAGAAACACTAGCTTTATTGTAACACTTTGTCCTGGGCAAAGAAACACATATACAGTTTGACTGTTACAAAAAACCATCCAATTCACAGTTTATCCTGTCTTTAAAGCAACTAAACAATGTACCCAATTGGTTTACCCTAAATTATCCCAGTTTCCTTGTAATCACTTCTAATTGCATAGTCTCCAGCAGGCTGCCAGAAATCTTTGAGTTCAGGGACAGTGAGGAAAGCTGAGAATGGGTTAGAACACCCCATATTCAGAGATTGGTTATGTACTTCAGGAGTCTAATTTAGACACCGGCCAAGTAAGTGTTTACTTAAACTGAAAAGTCTTGAGGGAGCATTTTCTTCACTTTAGAACGCAGATATAAACACATTTTAGAATTTAAAATGTTGGAATAAAAATAAAATGTTGTTATAAAATTTAAAATTCAGATTGATTATAGATTTTATGATTTCTTAAAGTCATGCCATCACTTATTGTGCCCTTTTAAATTTTTTATTAGATTGTTAGAATGAAAGACACCAACACAGCACAAATACCAGCTCATTCTATATGCAGGTTACTAAACCAACCTCGTTGCTCAAGTTGAAAATGTTTACCTTGACTGTCTACAAACTTTTGGTTTCCCTAGAGAGAAGCCTCCAATTCATATTCAGAAAAGAACAAAGCTGATGTTTATAAAAGATACAATCTTTAAAAACATAGGGCAAATCAACCAGATAGTATGTTTAATATAAAAAAATTAAATTAGCTAAAATAATGTGTGTGTGCATGTGTGCAGATCACTCAAAGTGTGGAATTGGTTTTATTTTAAGGTGGAAAGTGATATAACTATTATTCTAAAGTCATCATATCTATATAAAACCTTATCCCTGCCAAGGCAATTTGGGCTTTTGCATTCATTATCTCACTTTAAGCATTTATTCTATCTCTACTTTTCAGATGAACAAAAAGAATCTCAGAGAGAGAAAGAACTTCCTCCAAAGACAGCTAATTAATTATGGATGATGGACTAAGATCTTCTTTCTGTTTCATGTCCCTGTGGCCCAAAATATTTGTGGGAACTCATCCAAATGTTAGAGCAGCTATAGCAAAATGCATGACACTCTATTTATCATCAAAGAAGTAAACGCAGAGCAGCAGTCTCTAATGAGTTATAGAGAACGTGTTTGGTAATCACTGGATAAATCCTGCTCATCATCCAAGGGTTTCCTTACTTTCAATTACTTGATTAGAGTATTACAACCCTCCTTTAACCTTCAATATTTCAGAAATAATTGAGAAAATTCGGAGCTATAGGTACTCAAGCACAAGAGGAGTATTTTGAGTGAAAACATAGTATTACATAAAGCTGTCATTTCTGGATTAAAGAACAAAAATAATAATCCTCTCTAACTTCTCTCTACTTATCCATGGTTGAGAAGCTGTAGAATTATTCAAGTTGATATTTAGAAATCTTAGAGGAAAAAGGTATTTCTATTTACCCATGATATTACAGATAACCAGGAAAAAATTCTTACTTAATAACCTCAGAATAGATACCGAAATCTTCCAATAAAAGGCCTTGCCTTTTAACCACAATTGATTTTCCTATATCCTTCTCAAATACCCCATCCTTTTTTATGCCTCTGTGCCTTTCACACCTGTGCCCACTCTCTATTCCCCACTCACATCCCATCCTCCACCCCAGTCTTTCAGCCCCTCCCCTCTCATCCAACTGACATTTTCTCATTGGAATAGCAGCAATACTCTTGCATGACCATTCCACTCTGGTCAAACTCCTTCTCCAACATGCCCATGTATCTTATTTTCGCCATCTTATGGCATAAAATTCATGCTATTGCCCCTATATGAAGTGTTTCCATCTGCTCCTCAAGATCTCCAAATCCATACCCACCATAAAAACTCACCAAAACACCACCAGCAGATTCACGCTAGCAATGGCATTCATGAGTGGGCTTTTAACTTACAACTGTGTTGACTTAGCCTTATAGAAGAACACAGGACAAGCAATTCAGCATTTTCTATCTCTTTGGGAGGTTCAGCAGCTACCCATACACAACTTCTCATCCCACCCCACCCTACCCAACTCACCAACAAGAGAGTTTACGCTTGTCAGGGATGAAATTCATTGTGTGATTCACCTTGGCATACAGAAGCCACTGCTCTGCTTTCCTTTTGCATTATTCCAGTTACATAGAATCAAGTTCCACAGGCCAACTAAATCTACCCCAAGCCAAGTCCAGCTCCATAGACTGTGTTGCACAGTAAGCAAGAACGACAATTAACCTCTAGAATACATCATCCTTCATTCATCTTAACACTGTTATGTCCATGGAAACTGTGCCATGACAGGTAGATCAGAGATCATCTTCCTAGAGAAGTCTAGAATTGTTCAGGGCCCAGGCCTGATAATAACCAGTTACTCACATCAGAGAAAGGCAATTTTTCTTCCTCTCCTTGTAGTTTCTGTACTGTTCATTCAATAGTTAATCATATACTGATTTCTGTTAAAATTTTCATTCTTATTGCCCACATCCTTTGAATCTTTGGTTTTGTTTCAGTCATAGAGTGTTAATAATATTTGAAATTGCTGTTTATTGTCTTACTCTGTCTTGCTGACTTAGGAAATCTGTCTTATTTATCTCCATATCTCTTAGTTGCTGTTTACTTCTTACCTTGAGACCCATATGTGTGCTGGTCAATATTTTTCATACAGTTTGCACTATTTCCTATTATTTCAGTTATCTTTCAGATGTTTTACTTCCTGTAAATTTGTTCTAATAGTGGAAGAGGTGTTTTAGAACTGCACAATCTCAGGCTTGATTCCCCATCTAGCTAGCCGCCTGTTACTTGATTATCACAACAACATGAGTGTATTTTATTGTCTGACTATTGTCATCATTGGTTTTGAGATATTAGAGAATGAACTCACATACCTTTATGTGGTCAGATCAAAAGGGGTGAATTTTTCTTATAAATGTCATACAGACAAATGACAAACCAAAGGACCAGAATGTGTTAAGAAACAAGCTCAGTTTGTTTAAGAAACAAGCACAAAAATGTGCTCAAAAACACATATTTTCTTGGGGGCCAGCCTGGTGGCATGGTAGACAAGTTTGTATGCTTCGTTTCGGTGGCCCAGTGTTCATGTGTTCACATCCCAGGTGCAGACCAACACACCGCTCATCAATTCATGCTGTGGCAGTGTCCCACATACAAAATAGAGGAGGATTAGCACAGATGTCAGCTCAGGGACAATCTTCCTCCAGTGAAAAGAGGAGGATTGGCAACAGATGTTAGCTCAAAGCCAATCCTCCTCATTAAAAAAGAAGAAAAGAAACATATTTTCTTTCCAAAAGAAGGTTTTGGTGTCAAAATAGAAAAACAATATCTCCTTAGGAATAACATATCAAAATATAATTCCAGAAATGAAGAAAGTACATGTTATATGTATTATTATTTCATTCCTTCAACAACACTCTGAGGTGGGAATTCTTTTCTCTCTTTTACAGCTGAGGAAATGGATAAAGAGTTTAATCAGCATTCCCTTGATCAAATATCTCTCCTGGACAGAGCACAACTCAACCACAGGCCTCTGTCTCTAAGTCTAGTGCGTTCTTTACTTAGGTCAATAGGCAATTATTCTGTATAAAAGAGGAACATGTGTAATTTGCAGGCAGAAAGTTTGACCTTTGTTGAGGAAGGTATAATTTAAATTTAAGTGAAAGGGAAGTAGAGAACTCTAACCTCACTTTTAGACATCTTCGCATCACTGAATCATTGACTTAGAAGAGGACAGTTTTGTCAATCAGGCAGTGTACTTGGCCTTAGTGTGAGAGCTACCCCATGGAACTTTGACTTATGAGACAACTATGGTTGACAGCTAACTGAGAGGATGGGCATAATCAATTCAACCCTGGAGTACTGCTAGCAAACAAACTTTAAATCTGTGGTCAATAAACTCTATTGCACAGCCTTGTACCCTAGAAAGCAATAGCTATGGTGTGACAATTCACTCTGCACAAGCTGGGAGAAATATAGCTCTTTTGAAATAGAGTATAAGGTACACAATTGCTACCAATTTCAGATTCAAAGGCATTCATTCAAAAACCATTTTTGTACCTGTTATATACCAGGCACTAGATAAGAAATAATATTAAAAAAAAAGAGTCATAGTCCCTTCCGTGAATAAGCTTTCACTCTCAAGGGAAAACGGACTATAAGATAGAGGGAATGAAAGAATTTTGCATGAAATATTATGAAATACACAAAAAATATATTTATTTAGGCTTTGAGAAGCAGGGTTAGAGTATGCCAGAAATGCCTTATTGGAGATAATACTGAAACTGAGTTTTGAAGGATTACTAAGGTTTCGTTAGGTGACGAAGGAATGGAGGCTGGCAGGGTGAAAATGGAAAGAGCAAAATGTTTCATACAGAGAAATCGCCAAGTACAGGGGCATTGCAACATGGATAGCATGGCATGAAATCTTTGGGGAATGTCTCAAATGGCGAAGACTGTGGACTGACTCTTGCAGTCAGGGGGTGAGCAGTGAAGTAGAAAGTCAGCATGAATTGATCTGCATCTTGCATAAAGAGAAGCAAGTTTGAGTAAAAGGTGATTAATTATTCAATTCTACATTATTTTCTCAAGTACTCGAGCAAAAGATCTGAATTTCTCTCTTCTTGAGTGACCCTCTCTCCCATGACCATTCTCTCGCTTCTTCATCTATTAGTTATTGTCAAAAATGTGTTGAATCTCTACTGTGTGCCTGGCACTGTGTTAAGCATCAAAAATATAGAATCCTTGGTCACTCTTCTCAAGAAGCTTGCACACTTTTGAAGCAGCAGAAATAGAGATAAATAAATGCAATAAATAAATATGTGTAATAAAGTTCAGGAATTGCTATAATAGATCATGGACAAAGGAGAAAGGAAATGAAGACCAGTTTACCAGGGTCTCAGGAAAGGCCACAAAGAGAAGGCAGCACAGGGGTTGAACCCCATGCTAATAATGAACGTTTATTGAATACCTATTTTGGTCTATATACAGATACTCTAGGAAATGTTATGCCATTTAAACCTCACAATAAGTATATAAGCATTATTAGCTTCCCCCTTTAATAGTTCAGAAAACAAGTTTCAGAGAGAAAAATAGAGCCTTGGCATGGATCACATAGGTATAAGTTAAATTTATAACATCTTCTCAAAAGACAAGTTTATGTTCTTCAAACAATTTGGGGAACGGACACTCAGGGTAGTGGTGTCTAAACCCACAGAGACAGAGTCCCCAGGACTGCCCTGTATTTTTCACCTCTTTTCCTCAAAAGTACTTCTACCCTTGTTTCTACACATTACCAAAGAGTCAATGACCTACTAACATGCAGTGACAAACTTACTACTCTCTTCCAGGAAAGGTTTGAGACAGGGCAGTATTCATTTCACCAAATAAACTTCACCTAAATATCCCCTGTCCTTATTTTCTTTATGTACATTTCAGGAATATTTCATTTGATTGTCTTTTAACTACTGTGTTTTGGAGGGAAAAAAATGAAAAAAATAAAAGCAAAAGAAAGAAAAATGGATTAAAAATTAATCTTTGTAATTAAATAAGAGCTTGTCAGATTTAGGATGACCAATTTAGCTAGGACTGAGGGGTTCTTCAGGGTACAGGACTTTCAGTGCTAAAACTGGGACTGTCCTGAGCAAACCTGGATGATATGGTCACCCAAGTAGTCATCCCTGCCTTTCTTGTGCATCCTACACTGTAGAAACTCAATGAATTTTGGATGAATTAATCTTCATTTCCATTTAAGTCATCACTAACAAGCCACTGTTTTTTTACATTAAATGCAGTTCTCTGGATATAAAAAGAATTATTAAAGACCAGGATACACAACTACAAAGGATGCAAACCCCATGTGATTCACAGGGCAGAAACACCACCAGTGGAATTATCTGTTAGCAGAGAGTCACTCTTATTCATGTCAACATACCCAAGAGAACAAAACAGTAACAGCACAGGCATTTTAAAAAGCAGTTCCATCCCTGTCTTCTTAGAGTTTGCAACATGATCTACAAGTTTTAAAGGTTTATAAGTTTCTAATCAAAAACTTGAAATTCAACATGCATGATAAACAGAAAGTCTGAAAAAGTTATAAATGAGAAATTTAATAATGAATATCATCTTCCCCCTCCATTGGGAGGTGAAGGAAGGGAAATTTTCTGCTGAAAGTTGTTTCAAGAAGCTTGAATCAATGAGGCAGCCATTGAGGAAGAATTCACAAGTTCCAGTTTGTGCTAATGACAAAGCCCAGATTCAACAAAAGCAAGTCACTTTTGGAATGTGGGCAATTCACCTGGAAAAGTCTAAAGTGAATATGGCAAAGCCAGCACAAGTCTGTTATTAAAATCTCATTGTTTCTAAGTACCTTTAATTTTTTTTGGTTGGTGGAAAATAAAATTCTTTTAGAGAACATTTCTAAGGAATGTATCATAATCATCAAAATGCACTTAGTTTCTTCCTGTTGTCAGAGATTGTGTAACATGCTGGCTACAAAAATATGAACAATAAATAAAATTGAAGTTCCTGAACTAAAAGACTCCACAGACTATCTGGGGCATTGGATAACAAATACTTGCGATAAAATATGAAGTGTTAAAATTCAGGTTTGAACCACAAAGGAAGTAAGAGCTGCTGTGAGGACACTGAGGGAAGTGTTGAAGAAGAGGTGAGGTTTAGCCTGGACCTAGAAGGATAAGCTTTCCCTTCTGTATTAAAAAAAAAAAAAAAAAAAAAAATGAAGACTTTCATCTCTAAACTTTTTGAATGTATATAAAATGAAATGACACTAAGTGTAGCAACCAATGAGCAGAGGACTTCGAAAGAAGAATCTTCTATAAAGATAACAACTGAGCCTTCTAGGTGAATACAGCACCTAACAGTGTTTGATTCTTGTATTTCTGCTAACACGTCCATGGAGTGAGAACACAGTAAATGATCCAGGTGTTAAGAAAAAGAGACATCGCAAAGAGCTGAAGGGATTGGATGGCCTTCACAGACAAAAGAGAAATGCCCGAGTCATCTTTTAAAATATATATTAGACCATATTACTCCCTCTTTAAAAACTTCCAGCTGCTGACTCTTTAAATTAAGACAACTCTAAACTCTTTCTCATGGCCTCCAGAGAGCCCCACAATTCAGGCCCTGCATACTTCCTTGATCTTTTTATACACTATTCTCCTTTGCCCCGGATCCTCCAGCCATAGCGACCTGTCTGCTCCTCAGACTCTACAAATCTGTTCCAGCCTGAGGGGCTTTTCACTTGATACTTGCTCTTCAAGGAAAGCTCTGACTCCTTAACTTCTCTCATCTGGCCCTTGTCCTTTTTCAAGGCATGACCAACGCGACCTTATCCAAACTCTCCACAGCATCCCTCATCAGTCAGTCTCTAACAAATTACTACTCTGGATTAAATTGTGGCCCCCCAAAAAGATACGTGGCCTTCTTTGGAGATGGGGCATCTACAGGGGTAATCAAATTAAACTAAGATAATTAGTCTGGGCTGTAAAAAGGAGAAATTTGGACACAGAGACATGCACACATGGGGAGAACATGTGAAGACATATATAGAAATATGGGTGATACTTCTACAAACCAAGGAACACTAAAGATCACCAGTAAAGCACCAGAAGCCAAGGGAGAATCCTCAAACAGATTCTGCCTCACAGCTCTCAGAAGGAACCAAAGTTGCCAACACCTTGATCTGGGCCTTCTACTCTCTCTACTCTCCAGAACCGTGAGACAATACATTTCTGTTGTTTAAGCCACCCAGTTTGTGGTACTTTGTTGCAGCAGCCCTAGCAAACTTATATAGTGATCCAATTATTTTTTATGACATTTACCAGTAACTGAAACCATCTTGGGGATTTATCCATCCCTCCACTGAAATGCAAGCTCCAAGAGAATATTAACCTCATCTCCCTTGTTCCTGGCTCTACCTTAGCACCCCAAACAGTGACAAGCACATATTAGCCACTCTAAAATATTTTGGAGTGATTGAGAGAAAGAATGAATGACTGTAAAGTAGAGTAGAATTTATATGGAGTCCCAGACTGGAGAGAACAATCTAGGAACATTTCCTGAAAATATATAAGCAATATTACTATTTTCTAAATTAGCTTTCCAATTATTTTGGATATTTAATTGGATAGTTACCAGCAATAACGTCAAACAGGAATAAAATTATTTGCTAAATTTACATGTCACTAATATTTCAGAAAAATTTGCATCTTTAGAATTAAAAGGTTGACTATATATGATGTGAAAAACATATAATGTGGGAGGAGGGGAGTGAAAAAGTAGAGCTTTCAGAAAGAGGTCAAGCTAAAGAGTCTATCTACGCAATATAGACTGTTATATGCATAGTATATTAAATAGGATCCTCATGGTAACCACAAATCAGAAACCTATAACAAGCAGGAAAAAAAGTAAGACAAAAGAAATCAAACATATTATTAAAGATAGCCATCAAACCACAAGTGAAGAGAGCAAGAGAAAAAGAAAGGAACTGAGAAGAACTACTAAAACACCCAAAAAAAAGAAAAAGTAACAAAATAATAAATACATATTTATCAATAGCTACTTTAAATGTCAATGGATTAAATGCTCCAATCAAATGCCATAGTGTGGCCAATTGGATAAAAAAACAAGATCCATGTATATGCTGCATACAAGAGACGCACTTCAGACCTACAGGCACTCACAAACTGAAAGTGAAAGGATGGAAAAAGATATTCCACGCAAACGGCAAAGAAAAGAAAGTGGGGGTAGCAATACATATATGAGACAAAATAGACTTTAAATCAAAAACTGTAATAAGAGACAAAGACGGGCACTACATAATGATAAAGGGAAGAATCCAACAAGAAAATATAACACTTGTAAATATCTATGCACCCAACATAGGAGCACCTAAATATATAAAGCAATTATTAACAGACATAAGAGGAGAAATAGACAGTAACACAATAATAGTAGGGGACTTTAACACTCCACTTACACCAATGGATAGATCATCCAAACAGAAGATCAATAAGGAAACACTCGCTTTAAAGGACACATTAGACCAGATGGACTTAGTAGATTTATACAGAACGTTCCATCCCAAAACCACAGAATACACATTCTTTTCAAATGCCCATGGACCATTCTCCAGGATTGATCACATATTAGGCCACAAAACAAGTCTCAATAAATTTAAGAAGATCGAAATAATACCATGCATCTTTTCTGACCACAAAGGTATGAAACTGGAAATCAACTACAGAAAGAAAACCAGAAAAGCCACAAAAATGTGGAGATTGAACAAAATGCTACTGAACAATGATTGGGTCAATGAAGAAATCAAATAAGAAATAAAAAAATTCCTGGAGACAAATGAAAATGAAAACACGACATGCCAAAATCTGTGGGATACAGCAAAAGCCGTTCTACGAGGGAAGTTTATAGCGATTCAGCCCTACCTCAACAAAGAAGAAAAATCCCAAATAGACAATCTAAAAGTGCACCTAAAGGTACTGGAAAAAGAACAACAAACAAAGCCCAAAATCAGCAGAAGGAAGGAAATAATAAAAATCAGAGCAGAAATAAACGAAATAGAGACTAAAAAAACAATAGAAAAAATTAATAAAACCAAGAGCTGGTTCTTCGAAAAGATAAAAAAAAATTGACAAACCCTTAGCTAGACTCACCAAGAAAAAAAGAGAGAAAGCTCAAATAAATAAAATCAGAAACGAACGAGGAGAGATTACAACGGACACCTCAGAAATACAAAAGATAATAAGAGAATACTATGAAAAGCTATACGCCAACAAATTGGATAATCTAGAAGAAATGGACAAATTCTTAGAAACATACAACCTTCCAAAACTGGACCAAGAAGATGTAGAAAATTTGAATACACCCATCACCAGTAAGGAGATCGAAACAACAATTAAAAACCTCCCAAAAAATAAAAGTCCAGGACCAGACGGCTTCCCTGGTGAATTCTACCAAACATTCAAAGAAGACTTAATACCTATCCTTGTCAAACTCTTCCAAAAAATTGAAGAGGAGGGGAGGCTTCCTAACTCCTTCTACAAAGCAAACATTATCCTGATACCAAAACCAGACAAGGACAACACAAAAAAAGAAAATTACAGGCCAATATCACTGATGAACATCGATGCAAAAATCCTCAACAAAATACTAGCAAATCGAATACAACAGTACATTAAAAAGATCATGCATCATGATCAAGTGGGTTTCATTCCAGGGATGCAGGGATGGTTCAACATCCGCAAATCTATCAACGTGATACACCACATTAACAAAATGAAGAATAAAAATCACATGATCATCTCAATAGATGCAGAGAAAGCATTTGACAAGATACAGCATCCATTTATGATAAAAACTCTAAATAAATTGGGTATAGAAGGAAAATACCTCAACATAATAAAGGCCATATATGACAAATCCACAGCAAATATCATTCTCAATGGAGAAAAACTGAAAGCTATCCCTCTAAGAACAGGAACCAGACAAGGATGCCCACTGTCACCACTCTTATTTAACATAGTATTGGAAGTCCTAGCCAGAGCAATCAGGCAAGAAAAAGAAATAAAAGGGATCCACATTGGAAAAGAAGAAGTGAAACTGTCACTCTTTGCAGACGACATGATTTTATATCTAGAAAACCCTAAAGAGTCCACTAAAAAACTTTTAGAAATAATAAAGGAATACAGTCAAGTTGCGGGATACAAAATCAATGTACAAAAATCCGTTGCGTTTCTATACGCTAACAATGAAGCAGCAGAAAGAGAAATTAAGAACAAAATCCCATTTACAATTGCAACAAACAGAATAAAATACCTAGGAATAAACTTAACGAAAGAGGTGAAAGATCTGTACACCGAAAACTATAAAACATTGCTGAAAGAAATCAAAGAAGACACAAAGAAATGGAAAGATATTCCATGCTCTTGGATTGGAAGAATTAACATTGTTAAAATGTCCATACTTCCTAAAGCAATCTATAGATTCAATGCAATCCCTATCAAAGTTCCAACAACATTTTTTACAGAAATAGAACAAAGAATCCTAAAATTTATATGGAACAACAAAAGACCCCGAATAGCCAGAAGATTCCTGAGAAAAAACAACAAAGCTGGAGGTATCACACTCCCCTATTTCAAATTATACTACAAAGCCATAGTAACCAAAACTGCATGGTACTGGCATAAAAACAGACACACAGATCAATGGAACAAAATTGAGAGCCCAGAAGTAAACCCACACATTTATGGACAGCTAATATTCGACAAGGTAGCCAAGAGCATACGATGGAGAAAGGAGAGTCTCTTCAATAAATGGTGTTGGGAAAACTGGACAGCCACATGCAAAAGAATGAAAGTGGACCATTCCCTTACACCATGCACAAAAATCAACTCAAAATGGATTAAAGACTTGAATGTAAGACCCGAAACCATGAGACTTCTAGAAGAAAACATAGGCAGTACGCTCTATGACATTGGTCTGAGCAGCATATTTTCAAGTCCCATGTCTGACCGGGCAAGGGAAACAAAAGAAAAAATGAACAAATGGGACTATATCAAACTAAAAAGTTTCTGCACAGCAAAGGAAACCATCAACAAAACGAAAAGACAACCTAACAATTGGGAGAAGATGTTTGCAAACCACATATCAGATAAGGGGTTAATATCCAAAATATACAAAGAACTCATACAGCTCAACAACAACAAAAAAACCCAACAATCCAATTAGAAAATGGGCAAAAGATCTGAACAGAGATTTCTCCAAAGAAGAAATACAGATGGCCAACAGGCATATGAAAAGATGCTCAACATCATTAGCTATCAAGGAAATGCAAATCAAAACTACAATGAGGTATTACCTCACTCCGGTCAGAATGGCTATAATTAACAAGACAGGAAACAACAAATGTTGTTGAGGGTGTGGAGAGAAGGGAACCCTTGTTCACTGCTGGTGGCAGTGCAAACTGGTGCAGCCACTATGGAAAGCAGTTTGGAGTATCCTCAGAAAATTAAGGATAGATCTACCATATGATCCAGCTATTCCACTGCTGGGTGTTTATCCAAAGAACTTGAAAACACAAAGGCATAAAGATACTTGCACCCCTATGTTCATTGCAGCATTATACACAATAGCGAAGCCTTGGAAGCAACCTAGGTGCCCATCAAGGGACGAACGGATAAAGAAGATGTAGTATTTATACACGATGGACTACTACTCAGCCATAAGAAATGACGAAATCCAGCCATTTGTGACAACATGGATGGACCTTGAGGGTATTATGCTGAGTGAAATAAGTCAGAGGGAGAAAGTCAAATACTATATGATCTCACTCATAAGTAGAAGATAAAAACGACAAAAAAAAAAAACATAGCATTGGAGATTGGACTGGTGGTTACCATAGGGGAAGGGGGGAGGGGGGAGGGCAAAAGGGGTGAGTAGGGTCACATGTAGGGGATGCACTATAATTAGTGTTCGGGTGGTGAACATGACGTAATGTACACAGAATTTGAAATATGATGTACATCCGAAAAAAATAAAAATTAAAAAAAAAATAGAAGGTTGATTAATCATTATTTTTATTTGAGTTTCTGAGCTATGGTTGTTCCTAAACGTGAATTTCTAGAAATTGCTCCTGTTTCTTTTCTTCTAGTTCTACTCCTTAGGTGTTCTAGTTCCATTTTTATGAGTGTTCTCTCTTAGTCTCCATTAAAACCTTTCAGAAATGTGACATTCACTTGAAGCTTTTATGGATTCACATATGTGACATTCTGCACAGCGTATTTTTAAATTTGATTAATATGAGAATATAAAAAGAAAATCATGTCTATCATTGGAAAGAAATTACATTTTGCTGCTGTTTACATTGTGTAAAAGCAATACAAACGTCTGAGGTCATCTCTTTTCTCACTTGCCACAAATATCCAAAATTAGGCAGAACAATCACCATCTCTTACTATGAGTAATAAAGGGTCTTAACTAGTTAAGAAAGCTACAATAACACTTCAAAAGGGGCAAAAGACTACAAACTTTTACCTTGTGAAACTACATGAAAATAGTCATTCAGATGCTTTACGTTGCATGCTCCAGAAAATGAAACATAATTTTTTTCCACCTGAAAACCTAGCAAAATTCAATATATTCTGTATTTATTATATACAACCATAAAATAACCTGAAAGACATAGTATCTTTAATTAATATCTACTACATAAAAGGATTTTAACTCATTGAATTAGTTGCAACTCACCAGATTTAATAAAGTTTTGAGTGCAGCAATAGATTGGAAAGACATGTTAAGATCTATGCTCCATGATAGTGATAATACTGGACACAATCACTTCATGTGGCTGTTTTCGTTGGTTATTTATAGTATCCTTATGTTGAGACCAATGAAAAGCAGTTTTTCCATTGGTGAAAGATTGACACAATTTAAAAATGCAACTGTATTTATCTGCCTGATTTTAATTATGATGATAAGAGTTTCCTAAGCTGGATTGAAAAGCCTTTATTTAGTAAGGTAAAAACAGGCCCTTCCCCTTATCTTTGCTGTATTTTAAATGACTATCTCCTCTCTAACACGATTGTTAAAATACCCACGTTCTTCTCCACAAACCCAAACTAGAGCAGAAATTTGCTTTTATGATATGTTCCAATCTCATGGATTTCGATAAGCCTTGCTTTTTTCCGAGTTACCTGTTTAAAAAGAAGCCTCAGAGATAAGCATTTAACAGAGAAAATGGGTTTACAAAGTTTGTGCCATAAAAATCCAGTGTTAATACTGCAAAATCAGGAGTAATGTTTTCGTTCGGGAATTAGCCAATTACAGGAAATGTTCACCGGTCCATTTACTTTGGTGAGGAGAAGAGGGCAGGGTGACCCTATTTGTTGTTAGTGTATCTCAGGGTGAAAGATGTTTTGTTTCTCCTGCTTTGCAATAATTGAGACTTGTGTTCAAGTCTCCTCTAATGTACATATAAATTTGTTAATTGATTTTTCCAATTCAATATTATAAATTTGATGTTTTGCCCTATTTGGCTATATGACAAGAATAGTATGTGTTCTTTAATAAAGGACTTGTCATACTTAAATAACATCCATGGCTTGATCTAGTTTGAAACCTGATTTATTCAGGTACGTCCTGGTGAGAAAAAGGATAGATTCTTGTTGAATCTACAAAAATAACAATACAGCCATGAAAAATAAAAGTGTCTGATATGGGCAATTTCTATAATAATTAACTATTGTTTTGAAGAGTTCATTAGACTAATAAAAATATGATACTATTTTCTTTTCATCACATTATTTTGAGTCTCCCTGATGATTTATTAGCTTTTAGTTTATATTAAGAACTTTTCTAAAACATTTTTTTTGGAATTCTCAGGGATTTAAATTCAGTTTATACAAGTACAGGCTTTAAATTGAGGATTATAGATTAGAAATCTAAAATCCAGATTAGAAAATTTTTTTCAGATGTTTGTTAAAAAATTTGGTAGAATATGAGTCATTGTTAAATCACTTATTTCACATTTTAATTTATTTTTTAAGGACATATTTATCTTATAACTGGAAGTTAGTACTTTTGACTGCCTTCACCCATCACTTATTTTAGTGTCAGGTAATTAAATTTTGTTTTGCTGACCTGGATTTAAGGAGTCTACTCTCACGAGGCGTCTGCATCTGTAGTAAAAGCGTCCTGGAAATCGTGACTCGGTCCTCCGGTGTAGATGCTTTTCCTAGTGGCAATGTCAGATTACACTGAGGAATCTGCTTCCATTAGTTTATTTCTTGTAGGATCCAAACCTAAGAGTACCTGGTGCTGTCCTTAATGCAGCTTGTGGTGGGGACCTTTAAGCAAGAGGAGGAAAAATGAGAAAACTCCCATGATGAGAAGGCTGAGTGATTCTGGCTAACTGGTTATCATGACCAACAATCCCAGAATGGAGGAAGGTGAATACTTTTTCTGGGGTAAAAGACAAAATTATTTCATATGTTGTGTGAGCACCTGGACCAGAGATTTAAGTAGAGTATTATTTTCTGAAAATAACATTGCGACGGCCTCTTCCTCAACTTCAATGGACCTGATCCTTGGTAGAAGACAAAGAGTGTAAAATTTGAAATAAGAAATATGAGTTTGCCAGGGCTGGCCCAGTGGCACAAGGGTTAAGTTCGAACATTCTGCTTTGGCGGCCTGGGGTTCGCCAGTTCGGATGTCGGGTGTGGACCTACACACCGCTTGTCAAGTCACGCTGTGGCAGGTGTCTCACATATCAAGTAGAGGAGACGGGCATGGAGGTTAGCTCAAGGCCACTCTTCCTCAGCAAAAAGAGGAGGATTGGTGGCAGATGTTAGCTCAGGGCTGATCTTCCTCAAAAAAGAAAGAAAGAAAGAAAGAAATATGAGTTTGTCTTATTTCTCTGTTCATCATTTTTGTATAAATTTTAAAAAGTTGAATAATCACTCTAAGCCTTTCTTTTGTAAAATAGAAGTAATATTTATCTCACAGAATTATTATAATAATTAAATGAGTTCTTCTATAAAGTAATGGGCTTTCTGTCCAGGGTCAAAAAATAGTTAGTATGCCACAATAAAGTAGAATTACAATAGAACCACACAAAAGTGTAAAATCTCATTCATCTAAACATTTAAGATCCCCTAGGTTCTTATGGTTTGTTTTTTTTTAATACAGAAACATTCAAACATTCATTATTTACCTTGAACTCTTAATTCATTTTTGGTGCAATTCTGGTTGCTAAAGTTAGTGATCAAAAGGAATCTTCCATATCTAAACTTCATAATTAACCATGGACTAAAGTTTCACAATCGTGAGGACCATGTCTATTTTATTCACCATGGAAGCTCTAGAATGGCACTGTCCAATAGAAATAGAATGAGTCATAGGCATTTAATATTCTAGTAGTCATGTGAAAAATGTAAAAAGACTCAGGTGAAATTTATTTTAATAACGTATTTTATTTAAGCTAATATGTCCAAAACATTGTCATTTCAATATATAAACAATTTTAAAATTTTACACTGCTGCAAGCATTTTTATTTTAAGGAATTAAAATTAAATAAAATTTAAAAATCAATTGCTTGGTCACACTACCACATTCCAAGTGTTCAATAGTCACATGTGGCTAGGGGCTCACATATCAGGCAGTGTGGCTTTGGAACCTAGCATAGTACCTGGTACAGAGGAGGCACTCGTTACATATTGAACAAATGAAAAAATAAATGAGTGAAAACAATTCCCATATGTCTCTATGTATAAGTCTCCATTCGATTGTCTTCTGTGAAAAACATCACTCATTGCTATTCAAATGGCTATTAGAGTCTTCCTGGAAGTTATCACTAACCAAAAGGTCAGAGGAGCTAATCCCACAATTCAGATGAAGATATTTTGTTAAAATTATCTCCCCAGTCTTGGGGTTAGAGTGACATTCAATATATAAAGAATATATATTAAAAAGATGAATTTTTATATAAAAAGAATAACATGATAATTTAAAATTGATTTATTTGCATAATAATGAAATTATATGTTTTAATTTTAAAAAAGAGGAAATTGTTACTTTAACAAATTCATTTTCTTAGAAATTAGACAGATGTTTCATCAGAAATATCTTTAAAATAGCTTTGGAAATTCTAAGGCATCCACAGTGGCAGATCTTTCTGATATTTTCTGCATTTTTTTTTTGGAAGCTCTTTAAGTCTACATGAGTTTCTGAGACGTAATTAAGTAATTAGCAAAAAGTAGTAGAAACTTCAAGGCACCCACTTAAATATTGACTACTAACAGAGAAATTGCATGGAAAGAATGGAGGTGATAACTAAACTCATGAATGCAGGAAAGTACAAATCTTAAAAGCCCACAATCTCTACCCCCAAATGTCTATAATTCAAAGCGGAAAAGTGGTCAGGAAAACAAGTACACTGCAAGAGAGGTGGGCCTTCCGCGTTTGCAAAAAGTTGTCTTTTTTGTTGCAAAATTTCTGTTGTAAAAATTTAAAATCCATACACAAATGGAACAAAACAGAGAGTCGAGTCATCTTCAAGAGATAGTACAGCCCCTAAACCAGCCAAGCTTTACAGTAATCTGCGTAAATACACACAAATTAAAAGGCAATTGTCAATGAAGATGGCTGTTGATCCTTTTTGATCCTCTGGGAAAAGCAATGTCACAGAGGCAAGTTTGGCAGGGCCCATCCAAGTTCAAAAGGAGAGAGCCTCCCTGGAAATTTACTCTACCTCTCCCTAGGCCCAGAAATTCCCAGGGTGACCGTGCATGTAAGCAATTGTGGTCAATTGACTCTGAATGTTCTGGTAATTTTTGCCTGATGCAGAAACTTCAATGGTAATGCATGCTCAATGTTCAGTCCATATTCAACAGCAAACCTCTCTGTATAATCTGGTTCCCCATATGGAAAGTACGTCCAGGATACAATTTCCCAGGATTCGGTTTTACAGGGTCTTCTGACACTGTGTATCAGTCTTTGGACATGGGTAGTGTGAATCTGTATGAGATAAATCCACTATTGGGGAACTGATAAATCTGGTTTTCGACTTCAGGGTAGGAGGGTCAGACACTGACCATGGAAAATTCACAGGGTAATCACTGCCACCCCATGAAGACTCTTTGGGCAAACTGCTGGATTTCTTCTTGGTGAACAAACTCTCTGATTTTGCTACAGTGATTTACAAGAGTTGTTTATATTTGCAGGAACTCTTCAAAGGGACAAAAATAAAAAGCAAGAAAATTGGTACTGTTACATTACTAGCACAATGCTTGTTTTTTAAAAAGTGATTCAATGCTCTAAAGTCGTAAGCAAAAAAGAATTTTAAAAGGCAATCAGACACCTCTATGAAGTACATAATCTTAATTCACTCTTGAACTACTTAAATGGAACAAAGGATAAACTAGCAAGGAAGAAAATGATTGCCTTGGAAGATAATCCAGTGTCTACTTCATTATTATCAATCCTTGATGGTTTTAGAGACTGTTTAGATTCCATAGGCCTACTTTGCCAGGAAAAAAAAAGGGGGAGATGAAAAGATATTCATGGAAGATATTTAAGAATATAAGCTATTATGAAGATTCTGTTATTTTCTGCATCTCCACTATTTTTTTCTCAAGGAAAATTATAAAATTGCTTCACTTAAAAAGAATACAAAAACTTAATGATAATCAGTTTTTAATATTACCTTTCTTTTTTTTCTTTTTGAGGAAGATTAGCCCTGAGCTAATCTAACATCAGGTGCCAATCCTTCTCTTTTTGCTGAGGAAGACTGGCCCTGAGCTAACATCCATGCCCATCTTCCTCTACTTTATATGTGGTACACCTGCCACAGCATGGCTTGACAAGCAGTGCATAGGTCCACACTCGGGATCCGAACCAGTGAACCATGGGCTGCCAAAGTGGAACCTGCAAACTAAAACGCTGCACCACTGGGCTGGCCCCACCTTTCATTTTTATCAGCATAGATTTAAAACATTAAAGAGCTACTGATGGGGAAAGGCAATATGTCATAAGTCAGAGTAGTTATTTTCAGTGTTTTCAACATCAGTGCATTATTTTCTTTCACTACTTTTATGTTTATATAGTGCTGAATTTATTTTTTATATATACCACTATTTCTCAAGTAAATAGGAGTTTTTTAAGGAGTGGATATTTAAGTAAAACCAATGGCTGTTTAATACACTTTTTTGTGCAAGTAGACTTATAAAGTTATTTATAAGTAAACCAGCATTAAAAAGAAAAGAATGTATCTGCTTTTGATCTTACATTATTCGCATTTCAAGATCAATCATTTCAAATACCCTCGGCATCTTTTACTTTATTCTCACTCAGAAATAAAAATACAAACCACTAATTTAGCTTTAAATTTTGCATTAAACTTGGAAGCCTAGCTTATATTTCCCAAGAAGGATAGGAAAAAAAAATCGCCTTTCTACCAAAGAATACATATGTGCTTGAAAGCTTGTAATCCAATTGACTCTAAGCATTATAAGTGCCTTCTGGGCATGGATCCCTGGCTCTGTAATAGGATGCATTGTCGGCCTCGAGATCACGGCTAATAAAGGATAAGCATGCAATACTATGTTCTCCTCTGAAAATAATGACATTTTCAGCTGAAAGCTGGGTGAATAGGAGTTTGCTAATATAAGAATTTCTCTGGAAGTCAGACTCCACATAACTACACTTTAAAGTCTTGCTACTTTTTACTCTGTGGAAGAACCACAAAATCCAACTAGTTTTATACAGACTTGCTGATTTCCAACTTTTCTCTCACTTGGGTAATTCTTATGACCAAATTGCTCCAGGATTTGTGTCACTGAGGAAAGAGAATGGTCTAAGTTACTGAGCAAGGAAGGTAATTTCATTCTGTTCAAACTTCCTTAAGCCATCAGGCTGTAAATGAAACCATCATTACATGCAATCATTGGGTTTCTCTTTAATTGACCGACCGCCTGCAAGTTATCTTAGGTAGGCCAGCAATGCTTAGTTTTCAGAAAACCAGTGCACATACAATATGTAATTCAGCAACCAAGATATGGTAGAAATTTAATATTAAAATCACATACTTGGCATTTAAATGTCCTGTCAGATTTCAGTTGACATTAGTTTTTACTGTGATAGCAATATCAGAAGAAAGACTAAGAATAAAATGTTCATGAGACGTGACTTAAATTCTATTTTTTAAAAAATGGGTTCCACCACTGTCAAGTTCAATGCATTTTGTTATCAAACTGTGGAAAAACCTTGATTCCATGAATGATTTTTAAGCAGTCAGGCTAGCAGTAAAAGCATCATTTAACTTAGAATGGCCAATGGTCTCTCTTTGGACCCTGCTGTCTTGGCACCTCGTAATATAACTTGAGACTTGAAAATTGGCTCTTTATTCACTTCCACTCTGTAATGATTAGACCAGAGTAGCAATGGACATTTGCAATTGCTTCACAGGAACCCAGGCTGGGAGATTCTTCCATACACTTGATTAAAATTGTCAGGGTAGACTCAAGGCTCTCGTAAACCAGGAGAGCCTCAATGAGACATTATCATATTGACATAAAATAGTGAGTACTAACGATTGTGCTTGTAAAAACTTTCTGACCCTGTGATGGTTTGTGATGTATCAACTTGGCTAGGCTAGCTAAACTATAAAGATGGGATGGAGGGAAAGCAGGCATTTTGCAGCATATGCACACCCTCTTCCAGTTATTCAATCAAGCACTAATCTAGTTACTGCTGTAAGGGGATTTTGCAGATGTAGCAAAAGTCTCTAATCGGTTGACTTAAAGCTAAAATGATCATCTTTTGTGGGCCTGACCCAATCAAGCAAGCCCTTAAAAGGGACTGAGTTTTTTCTGATGAATGAGACTTCAATAGCAACCAAGTCTACAATTGCTCCCCCATCTCTGCATCTTCCTTTCCTGACTGCCTGTGGACAGACGCAGCTTCAGCTCATGCCTGTGGGTTCTAGCCTGGTTGTGATCTTCCCTTCTGCTTGCCTTACAAATTTTGGACTTGCTTAGCCAGTCCCTCCTACCACATAAGCCAATTCCTTGTAACAAATCTCTCTCTACATCTCTCTTCCACCCTCTCCATTTATCTGTCTATCTAATCTCCTGTGTTCTGCTTCTTCGGTTGAGCCCTGCCTAATAAAGACCCCCACACTGAAAACTGCAACATTAAATACAGGCTATTGTGATGCATCTGTGTTAATTTACTTCCCAATAGCCTACATTTGAAAAATAATACCATATTTATTGATTTATTCCACAAATAAAATTATTGAGTGAGTGCCTAATTGCATTCTCTATATTGGGGATACAATAAAACAGTCAAGTGTGCCTCTCATGGGGTTCACAATAAGGATTGAGGAAAGGCACTAACGGTAAGCAAATGAAACCCGGAAGTCGAATGGCAATAAGGGTTATATGAAAATACATTTCCGGGAGTGGTGACGTATGCTTTGCTTTTAATTATTTATTACAGCATACATTATATTTACCCAGGATTCACTGTGTATTATGTTTCACAATTTAAAAAAAAGAATAAAAATTACTAAAGGAGGTTTAGCGGAATAACGAATGTTAGCGGGTCAGGGTTGGAGGGAATGTAGGCTGGTCAGGGAAAGGAGTTTTGAGTAGGGTCATAAATAGGGTCTTGCAGTTCAGGGTCATAGGTTTGGAGTCATTGGCTTCTAAGAAAGATAAAAGTACTCTATGCCCCTTAACAGAACTAAGGTAAGAAGAAGGAGATGTGCAGGATTCACTGCTGGCGCACGCAGCGTGTCGTGGGGCTTGGTAGTGATGTTTAAGCATGTTTAGTGCGATGGTCCTTAATGCTTTTAACCACAAAATTTACATTATATATCACAACCCAATACAGACATAGTTTCTACGTAATGATTTTTCATTACTTTCTATGATATACTGGAATATTTTCCTTCTCTTTCTTTTTCTTTTCATTTGAATAATTTGTTTTGGGGTATTTTTGTTTGTTTATGTTTTGCTTCTTTTCTATTTTATTTTTGAAAATGCTGGTCAGGCCCATTAAATTGGTTTCTAAACCCGTTAATGGATTGCAGCCTCAGTTGGAAAGAAATACTGCTTAAAATTTCTTTTGAAGTTTATTACAGAGTTATTGAATAAAGATGGATATAAATGGCATGAAATTGAAAGAATTTTGCTAAGCTAAATGTTCATAATTTGAATACTGTTTTTGTAATTTCGTTGCCATTGACTAGACCTAGTAGCCAAATGACATTCTGCTATTTTAATAGTTTTTGTTTTTTATTTTGAAATTTTCCAAACCTTCACAAACTAGAGAGTACAAAACAAACTTACATGAACATGTCACTTAGCATCAAAACCACTGACATTTTGTCATATTGTTTTATTCAGCATCCCCAGGTTAAATACTTTTGGGGGGTGAGAATTTCTTTTTTCTTTTGCTGGCATATTTTAAAGTATTTTTAGGACACAAGATAGGCAAACTCGCACAAACATTTTATGTGCCTTAAAACAAAAGAAATTTTCTTTTGTAATTTCAAAGCCATTATCAATACCTGAAATAATTAAAAATTATTTCCTAATATCATTCAGTGCACAGTTTATATTCAGATATCCCCAACTGTCTAAAAATTATTTTTCACAGTTATTTTCTTTGAATGAGGAAATAACCAAGGAAGAGTCATTATAATTTGTTGTTTTGTCTCTTTAAACCCTTTCAAATATACTTAATCTAGAACAGCCCTACCTTTTCCATGCAATTGACCCGTTAAAGGAACAAAGTCAATATTCTGTAAACTGAGTCATGTTCTAGATTTGACTACTTTCTCATGGTAGCATTTAACTTCTTCTTCTATCTCCTCTGTTTCCTGTAGACTAAGAGAAAGATCCAAAGTTTTGCTAAATTAAGGGTCCAATTTATTCGTGCAAGAACAATTCATAGGTGGTGCTATATACATATTTTGCCACATTGTAAGGCAAATTATGTCAGTTTTTCAGCTTGCAATAAATCTAAATCTGGATAACTGTTTAAGGTGACACCTGATCACTGTACTGTGAGGTTCCCCTTGAAATTTTCACCTAATCATCTTCACGATCTGCTAAGAACCATTAGTTATTTCATCTGGGGTGGCAAAATTATGGTTTTGCTCATTCTATCATTCCTTCTACATCTCTTAGCTGAAATTTCTTCTGTATCAAACATTGATATCTCTCTCTCTCCCCCCCAACTATGGGTATGTGCATTACCCTAAAAGGCAGAATAAATGCCTAATTCTTCCCCTTTAATCATCGAATTTCAGATTAATGAATTAGTGACTTATTGACATTCAATCATGACTGATGAGTTTAATTTTTATTTTTTCTCCCTCCTTTTTAAATTTAATATTGAACTCATGGGTTTTATATGTTTAATGATGTGTTTTAATCAATTACAATCATAATTTTACTTTGATGCTCTAACTGTACCATTTTTGGCCAGTTGGGAGCCATTTCAAGCTGGCCACTGTGTCCTTTAGACATGATGCCATTAGTCTTTTGAAGAAAAGATATTTCAGTCTCATCTTCACCATTCTCTTTCCCAGACTGCAATGAGTTATTTTTCTAAAGATCCGTGGGTGCTTTTATTGGAGAATTCTGTTTACATACCAACATATTGGCATTATATGTGGTCTTTGCCGCTGAGTTGTCATAGCTTCTAGGAGTTTTAAGTGGAAAAACTAAGAAATACGTATTTTTTTTAAAAGGAAATAGTTAGAAATTAACACCGATATTTACTTCTTATACTTACCACTGCCAGGTTTTTATTAACTTCCTTATTTTTATTTTATTCTCTATGATGAAATCTTGGTTCCTAACAACATTAATGTAATTACTTGCTTGATCTTTTAATAACATATAGACAGTTCTGCTATAATACTTATTTTGAAAATGTGAATTCATTCCAATATGATTTATAGATTATGGGACCATTTGAGTTTAAATGTGAATTTCTCATTTGCTTATGCATGATTTCATCTGCAACAAACATTAGGTGAACATAGACAACTGCCCCTAGCTGAACTAAACCATGTAGAAATGCAAAAAACCCACAGATCCCTCAAACATTTACCAGATACTTCAAGTCAATGGCTATGCTTTGAGCCACATCCACCTAGTGCAATAATTTTCCCTCTGATTTCAGATAACTGTCCTTCCACTACCTCACAATAACTCACAACCTGCAACCTTTCCAATGTGCACTTCCACAGGCAAACTTCAGGTCTTATTCAAAGCAAAGTGCCATCTGTATCATAGTATTTATGTGCTAACCATTTAACTTTTGTAAAACTGTGCTCCCCTTTTTAGTAAGTCTCCATGTTTTTTAAAAAATGCATTATTTGTAAAGTTTTTTAGTGTTGTGCTCCTAATTCTATTTTTCCCACAAGCTTTGTAGTTTTCATTGCAGAATTTTGCATAGCATGGTGATTTTAATATATGTCATGGTATAGCAGAGCTGGCTGTGAATGTCATAGTTTCAAAATAATAATATCAATATTATTACTAACAGTAAGATTTCTAAATGAAGTAAAAGATTTCTTTGCAGGATTTTATCTCTAAAGTGTATGACAAAATGTTATAGGATCAGTTGGAATATTTCAATTCCCTGTATGGTTGTCTTACCAACCTAATATACAGTAAAGTTATTTGTTTCCATGTATTTTAAACTTTTAGGTAAACTTGAACTTTTTAGTGCTTTTACTTTAAATTTAATTTTTGACTTTTAATTTGCTAAAGGTTTACAGGTTCCAAAGTAAAAAGTACATAGAATTCTCACTTTTTTCCAATCTCCTCCACAGTGCTGCTTTAAGCCTGGGCAGGCATCCTGGCCCCTATCCTGGGTCCCACAACTCAGAGGCCCTGCACTTTGGAATGACTTCCCTAAAATTTTCAAACTCTCCCTCTCATGGCTGGGACTGGGGCCCAGCAGTATCATTGTCCCCATTACTCCCTTTCAAGAAGGACTCTGACTCTCTACTCTCTTGTGGGGTTGATCATATGCCCCAAAGAACTCCTAGACTCATCCTAATGGGGTTGGCCTAGGATGCCACACATGGGAAATTCACCAGCACCTTTATAGCCAGGTTTTTCCTGTTATTGACCTGTTGCCCTCTTTTTTTACTTCTGAGATATTCAACTAAGGCTCTATTAACTCTCTTAGGAAAGCTTCAGTACAAACACTCCTTACAAGAGCATCTGCCTCATTGATGAGCAGAACCAACAAGGTATAGTAAAAACTAAATTGAAGAAACATCAGAAATTGCAAACACATGTTGTGCTCCCCACCTTGCTACTTATTAGATGATTTGATCTCGGTTTACTCTCTTCACCTTTCTGAGTCTCATTTGTAAAATGGGAATAACTATATGTATCCTGCCTACAACAAGCAATTGTTGTGAAAATTTAGTAAGTTCATGCATATAAGGAAGGTTTCAAATGGGGTAGGGCTATAAAATTTGAAAAATAGTTCAACACTGTATATTTTTCTTGTAATAAAACATAATGTATGCTTCTTACTAAATATTAGGAAAATACCAAAAAGTATGGAAAAAAATTAAATTCATCTGTAAACTCACCAACTAGGAGTAATGATATAATAATATATTTTCCCCATGTTTTTCTGACTGTACTTACACTCATTCACACACACACACACACACACATACACACACTGAAATAAATTACACATTCAAACATTCATACTGCTATATCATGCGATACATATACAGAATTCTATATTTTCAGTTTTTCACTCAATTTTATATTAACCTTGGTAAAATTATCTGTATATGTTTTCAATGCCATAATTTTCTAGTATTGGCTACAGAGAATGTATCTCATAGATTGTTATTTTTAAAATGTCACCGTAGTCATAAAATACATTATTGTTAAACAAAATTGACTAGATTAGAGGAATGCTGTTCATTATGTGATGTTAATGATAGAGATGAAATTAGATCCTCTCCCAATTCTGTGTGTCATGATTGGTTACTGTGTAAATAACTTTTCATTTAAATAAAATATTTTTAAAAAATTCGAGCTTCCGCTGAGTGAAATATGCTTTCTCTCTCTTGAGAGAGAGAGAAAGAGATTTATTATAAAAAATTGGTCCACATAATTAGGGAGGTTTGCAAGCCCAAAATCTGAAGTGTACCAGTAGACTAGAGACCTAGGTGAGCCAACAGTGCAGATGAAGTCCAAAGGCACTCTGCTGGAGAAGCCCCTCTGGCTCTCGGAGGCCAATCTTTTAGCTCTATTTGGGGATTCAACAGATTGGATGAGGCTCACCCACATTATGTAGAGCAATCTGCTTTCCCCAAAGTTCAGTGATTTAAATGTTTTTTATTTGTTTTAAATTGACAAAAATTGTATATATTTAAGGTGTATAACATAATGATTTGATATAAGTATACATTGTGAAACGAATACCTAATCAAGCTAATTAACATATCCATTGCCTCACATAGTTACCTTTTGTGTGTGTGATGAGAACACTTAAAATCTACCCTCTTAGCAGATTTCAAGTGTACAGTATTATATTATTAACTATAATCACCATACTGTATATGAGATCCCCAGAGCTTATTCATTTTTAACTGAAAATTTGTACCCTTTGACCAACATCTCCCCATTTCCCTCATCCTCCAGTCCCTGGCAACCACTGTTCCACTCTGATTCTACGAATTTGACTTTTTTAGATTCCACATATAAGTGAGATCTTACAATATCTGTCTTTCTCTCTGTAGCTTATTTCACTTAGCATAATGTCCTGTAGGTTCATCCATGTTGTTGCAGAAATTATTTCTTTTTTATAGCTACATAATATTCCATTGTATATATACCATGTTTTCTTTATCCATTCATCTGTCAACAGGCACTTAGGTTGTTTCCATACAATTAAAATGTTAATCTCATCTACAGACATCCTCTAAGTTGATGCACAAATTTAACCACCACAGGGCTATTGGTTCATTTTTAATTCTATCTGTATATACACCTGGTCAGGAATATTTATTGGAAAAAAATGTTTTTCATTATCCCATTGGCTCAACTTAGCACTGTTGTCAAAAGTTAACTGATTATATATGTGTAGTTACACTTCTGATTGATTCTTTATTCTCTTCAATTGATCTCTTTGTTCGGCTTTTTTCCCCTTATACTTTCTTGATTATTATATCCATAGAGTTAATATTGCAATTAATTAATATGAGTCCTATATTTTTTGTTCTTCCTTAGTTTTGGTTTCTCTTTTCAACATTTGTTTTGGAAATATTGTCTTTTGCATTTCCACAGAATCAACTTGTCAATTTCTACAATATAGCCTGTCAGAATTTTGTTTAGGATGACATTAGATCTATTTGATCAAACTGGGGGGAAAATGTACATCTTAACAGTATCTAACTTTTCAATCCATAAATATGGTTTATCTCTCCACTTATTTAGATATTCTTCAAATTCTTTCAGCAATGTTTTGTAGTTTTCAATGTAAGGTCATGCATATCTTGTGTTAACTTTATTCTGAATTACTGTATGTTTATATGATGTTATAGATTGTATTTTTAATTTCATTTTTCAATTTTTGCTGCTAGAAATACAACTTATTTTTGTATACTGACCTTGTACTTTTCCCTTGATAAATTTGCTTAGTAGTTCCTTTAGTATCTTTCCTGGTATATTCTCTAGATTTTCTATATGAATAATCGTTCATCTGCAAATAGAGACAGTTTTACTTCTTCCAGTGAAGTCCAAAGTTGCTCTGCTTTTTCCTTTCCTGACCTTATTTTAGTATCCTTTTTTATTTCACCTATTGTTTAGCTGTTACTCTTTGTAAAATTTTAATGGTTGCCTTTAGTATTGCAACATATGTCCTTAACTACAACAGTCTAATTAGAATTAATGTTGTACTATCTCATTAAAAATGTACAAATCCTACAAAACTTTAATTTTTTAACTTCTGCCCCACCCCCCAGCTCTTCTGCTATTGTTTACTATATTTTACTTCTGTTCATGTTATAAAGCTGTCACTACAGCTTATTATCTTTAGATTAAATAATTATTTGTCTTTTAAAGAAATTGAGAAAATGATTGCTTTTTACTTACAAACATATTTACTATTTCTAGTATTCTTTACTTCTTCCTGTTAAATCAAGTTTCCCTCTGGTATCATTTCTCTTTCCTGTGAAAACTTTCTCAGCTTTTGTTTATGTGAAAATGTATTTATTTCACTTTCAATTTGGAACATTTATTTTTTTTTCTCTTAGCACTGTAAATATGTAATTCTATTGACTGCGACCTCCACTGCTTCTGATGAGATACAATTTGTGGTTCTTTCATTCTTCCTTTTGCTAAGGCTATTTTCAAGATAGTCTCTTTATCATTGGTTTTCTGCAGTTTTGCAATATGTTGGCTTTCCTTGTATTCATCCTGTGTAGGCATCCCTGATCTTCTTGAAAATATAATTTGATGGTTTTCACCAAATTTAGGAAGCTTTTGACCATTATTTCTTCAGGCATTTTCTTGTCATGCTCGCTCTCTCTCTCCTCTTTTTCTGGGCTTCTGTCTAAAGTGTGTGTGTCTGTATGATATTGCTCTATGGAACACTGAGGCCCAGTATATATTTTCAATGTTTCTACCATTTTCTTTAATTGGATAATTGTAAGTGTCTTCGTTTTTACTGCTGAGTAGTATTTAGCTGTATGGATGTACCAGTTTCTTTATCCATTTGTGGGCAGTTATGGACACAGCTGCTGTAAATATTTTTGTACAGATTTGTCCTTAGTCTGCTCAGGATCTTTACTCTAGGATGTCAACCTTATTTCTAAAGTATGGGCATTTGGGATCTCAATCAATGCTTGAAGTCTTCAGTGACTTCTTACACTTTTGCTGAGCCAGAATTCCATCATCTCCTAGCACTACATAACCTCTGACATTTCCATTCAGCTCTCAGTCCTGCAACAGCCTCTCTCCACTAGACCTCATAAGGTCTTGCCCTGTGCATATATTGTCCAACCATCAGCCAAGGGTCATGTGAGGAGTCCCCACTCAGCCCTCTCAGCTCTTCATCTTTGCTGCTACTTCCTCTCTAGGACCATGTCCTGAAAATTCCAGCTACTGAAGCTGCCCCAAACTCGGAACACTGACTTCTTGACAATTAGACTGTTGGCTTTTGCCTGAGCTTCACCTCCCTGGGCTGACATCCGGAAAGCGCACCCAGAAAGAACAAGGGGTAGGATTTGTGTTTTTCTTCTCTCAGGAATCACAATATTGTGTCCCCTTTGTTCAATACATGCAAACATATATATCTAGTTTAGTTTTATAGTTGTTTACAATAGGAGCACAAGTCTAATACAAATTATTCTGTCATGGTTGGACGCCATAAGATGAAGTATGCATTTTTATACTTTTTATAGTTGGAATATCTCTGAGAGGTTACATGATTAAGTAGTAAAGTTAGGATTTTACCAATGTCTAGGGATTCCACATTCATTTTCCTCTCCATTATATTACAAATGCCTCTCATAGTTGTTCCCATTTATATCCTCTGAGCCTACCTCTCATATATTTTACATACAGCTATTTACTCATTGTTTAATATCTCTAATCCCATTTCTCTTGTAAAGTGTGGTAATCACAATATGCTATAATAGAATTATTATTATTGAAAAGTATAACATCACCATTATTGTCAGTAAATTACTTTTTACTTTTTTACCTTATTTTTTAAATTCTCATTTTGTACCATGACCTTATCTTTAATCCATGCAGTGTTTCTTAATAGAAGAGCCTACAAAACCCATAAACTTTCCAGAAACCCAGGATAACCATCACATAAAGCTTACTTTAAAACAACTAACCAAATATTAGACTCCCAAAGCATTAAAGCACATTCACATTTTCAGACATAAATAAATTACATCCTATTATTTAGTAAATAGAGAGAGGAAAAAAATCCCTTAAACACTGAAAATCATGTGGGCCTGTCTTTAATCCTGATTGCTGTTAACACTCATTTTGTTCCCTCTCCCTCAGCTGTTCTAAGTTATCAATTTTAGTATATTTAAATCCCATGTTGATATTACTTTGCAGATCATTAAGTTTCTAGACATTACTATTTCTTGAATGACTATAATTTCTTGGTTGTTCAGAGCAGCCAGTTTCTATTTAGTTTAAGCCCATTTCAGTGGATCATCTTCTAGCTGCAGCAGCACAAGCTATCAACCCTCTAGTTTTCTCCAATTATACCTCAGCTGTTCTTCATTACCTTCCACCCCGAGTGAGTAAATCAAGTGCATTTTTTTCTGATAGAGAAGAAGGGGGACAAAAGGGATAATGAACATCCATCAAACTCCTACTCTGTGCCGGATTCCTAGCATGAATTTGTCTTCTGTGTGTCTTCTCCATAACACAATGAAGGAAGTTCATTCCAATGAGGCTCAAATTCATACAGCTGGTAAGTGTTAAAGCTGAGTTTCAAATCTACATCGGATTCTAAACCATAAGCTCTTCTCAGTAATGCTTAGAACCACACTCTACATTGAGTAAAATAAATAACTAATACTGATTACATGTAATTGTATAATTACACCATTTAGCAGAATAATTATAAATTGTTTCACAGAAAGAACAATCAGCAATTCCTTCATGCTTTCATTCTGGAAGGATTACATGTAACAAAGCTTTAAAATATATTCAGTTTGTGGAAAACAGAATATTTTCTTGATTGCTTTTTACTTTACAAAAGTTACTTTCTTTACTTGGCTTATTTTTACATTCTCAATGTCGCTTTCATCAATTAATCTCATTGAGTGATAGTCTGCCTGCTTTTCCAAAAGTTTTGTAATTACATTTCAACACCATCCCAGTGCCCAAATTGTTGGTGCTCTTCAGAATGAATGGGCCCTCCCCATGTCCAGCATCTTGTTAATTAGTGAACATCTTACGTACAAACGGACCCTAACTGTAACATGGCTCCACTTTATCTCAAAAGAGTATGCAGGCTTCCCTTGCTATCCCAAAGTTTGCTTTATGCCACTTTACTTTTAGGAAAGGTCTACATTAGTACCTGTTTTTGCTAACTGAGGAATCCAAAGAGGATTTTTGCTTTTACGATAAAAGGTGAAAAGTGAAAATAGCCTTCAGTATTTGTTTGCAGTGAGCTGTCGTAGAGGCTAAGCAGTCAAGCATATTGTCATATTTCAAGCCTTCCATATCAGCCACAGCAGACACGAACCTTCAACATCGAGGCAGGCAGACATAGAAGAAGGTGCAATTGTTACCTGCCTGCCCTGATGGATTCAGAGAATTATGAGATGTTAATAGATGTTTCTCTTCCTGTCTTGGCTATACCCCAGTCTCCTGTACCTCCCGTCACCCAACCTCTGACGACTCAGCCTAACACACATCACCACCGCCACCACTCCTCAGCCTTCCAGGGTCTTCCTGATTCTGGTAAGTGAAACTACACTGTACATAAATTATTTCTACTTTATATAGGCTGTGTATTTATCATTTCATTTCAGCTTTTACTACATGCTAGTGTTATTTTGGGTTTTATGTGTTATTTGGTATGATTTGGTAGGTTATTTTTTTTGGTGTAGAAACGCCCAAAGATTTTTCCCATATAAATTTGTGGTAATTGCTTCTTCACTCTATGCCACTTTTGGCTTATGAAAGATTTTGTAGGAATGCTCTACTTTTGAATAATGGGGAAAATCTGTAACAGTAAAAGGGCATTTTCACTCCTAACCAACTCCCACACAGTGACCCTGAACATGACAGCTACACTTCACTCGAAGGCTCGGCCTAAAGACGTAGTTTGCACAGAGAACACCAAGCAAACAACAAAGCTCACATCGGTCATATGGTAAGTACTAGAAAGGGCAAGGAGGATTTTTCAGTCTCTGACTTCAGCTCCTACTAGAAGACTGAAGAAGTAAATAAATACACACATCAGCATAAATGGATGACAGACCACTGCTTTAATGATGGAATAAGTCATCTCTAGTTGGAAATTTAAAAGTTTCTGAATACCAACCTCTTAAAACCATATGTCATCTAAAAATAAGCAAATGACAAAGCACAAAACAAGTGGATAGCACAATAAGCTGCCAATTAGCAGAACTGAGACTAATTTTACTTTATTTTTTTATTTCTTTTTAAAGATTGGCACTTGGGCTAACATCTGTTGCCATTCTTCTTCTTCTTTTTCTACTTCTTCTTCTTCTCCCCAAAGCTCCCCACTACATAGTTGTATATTCTAGTTGTAGGTCCTTCTAGTTGTGGCATGTGGGACACTGCCACAGCATGGCCTAATGAGTAGTGCCATGTCCGTGCCCAGGATCCGAACTAGTGAAACCCTGGTCCATGGAAGTGGAGTGCACGAACTTAACCACTTGGCCATGGGGCCAGCCGCTGAGCCTAATTTTAAATGAATTTTGGAGAATAAGTAGAAGACAAACTGCTTCATTAACGTGTTTTCCTTTGGCACGCAGTAGCCTATGCCTGCTGAGCCTGCTGTGTATCAGCCATGCATAAAGTTTAACATTTTAAACAGTTAATATTTCTTCATTTAAACCAATAATGCTGTGTGTGACAAAACACTGTAAAGTAAGATATAAAAGCAATTCCCCCTTTATAAGATATTGATTTTTAAATAACTAATCAAGGTTTGAGGTTATCCCATAGGAGGAAACAAGACAAAAGCAAAACTGGGATTAATAAAGCTATACATACAATTATACTACTCTGAACTTGAGTTTTAAAGCAATTAATGAAATAACTCAGAGAACAGTGTTAGCAATTTAAGAGCTAGCATGATAAAAAATGAATATTTATAGAGTTCTTTTTCAATTTTTTCAAAAAGGATTATAGATTTTTTTTTTTTAAAGACTGGCACCTGAGCTAACAACTGTTGCCAATCTTTTTTTTTTTCCTTCTCTCCAAAGCCCCCCCAGTGCATAGTTGTATATTCTAGTTGTGAGTGCCTCTGGTTGTGCTATGTGGGATACCACCTCAGCATGGCCTGATCAGCGGTGACACATTTCTGCCCGGGATCCGAACCAGGGAAACCCTGGGCCACCAAAGCGGAGTGGACAAACCTAACCACTGGGCCATGGGGCCAGCCCCTGTATTATAGATTTAAGTAGAAGTAAAATAATTGTGTCCTTGCATTTAGGAATAGATCTGATCAGATGCTGGGTTTAGAGACACTCAAATTTTCCTCAGCGATACTTCAAGGTTACCGTGAAGCATGGGAGGGTCAGATGCAGCAAGGTAAAGTTCATCCAGCCTCAGTGACCTTGATAATGGCCAATTTGAAGACTCTGGGAACAAGTGAATCCTTGAATGAAGCTGTAGCTTATGTTTTGGTATTTCACATAAACTGCAGCTTCAGTAGAAATTGGCATGAAATATTTGATTCCTCAAGGAGTCTTTCTGTTGAACGACCTGAATGGACTCTTGGAAGCACAGTCACCTGCAAACATAAGGCTAATGGAGAAGAAGAAATTAAAGTGAGAATGATATTATACCTGGAGCTGTGTGGCACCAGACCCAGAATGTCAATCCTTGAACATCAGAGCACATAGCCTCCGAGAAAAAACAGCAAATTGCAAAAGACACTACAGTATTTGGAGCACACAAGACAGTGTAGAAAACAAAGTTTGGTCCCTTGACTCATTGGACGGCTGCATTCTTGTGCAGCCTATGTATGTTCTCATGCAGGGTTTCTCTGATATTCCATGCTCTTTTCACAAACTAGGCCATGGGAGGAAGGTCTTGTGACATCACTTAAGCAGTCAGAGAAAATAGCAAAACAAACTACGGAAGCTGTTTGCTTCCTCAGAGTAGCAGTGTTTGTGGCTCCGTATCACGGGTTTGCCTCTTTATAAGTACACGGTTCCAGTGGCAAGACATCTTTAAGCACAGGAAATCAAATGAAATTATTCTAAGCCTATTCTTCCACCAAATAACAATTTATGTTAGTGCCACAGGTCAATATTTTTTCTACACGTTTACAAATTTGTCTTAGCGGGAAAGAATTGTTATTGAAAATAGCTTTATTCCAAAGTCTGTGTGCCAAAGATTTTACATGCATTATTCAAGGATTCATTGATTCATCAAGTAGTTTTTTTAAGTAGTTTACTAGGTTATAATCCTTACAACAAACCTTCAAGGTACACACCATTGGCATCATCAGTCCAATGCGGAAAGTGAGCCTCAGAGAAGCCAAATAATTTACCGAAATTCATAAAGATAAAACCATCAGCACTAGTATTCAAATCCAGGATATTTAGTCCTGCCTTTTTAAACAACGTGAACATACAGCATCTCTGAGGCTTGTGGACGTGGCCTATTTGGAACAGCATCTTTGGAAGTACTCTTCCATCCTCCCACATAGGCTCAGTCTGTGATACTATTTTACACCAACACAGGAAAGACTGTCAGAATAAAATAGATTTTGATACAAATTTTTAAGGAGAAACAAAAAATGTCAGCTAGAATGGGCTATTCTTTATAGCTTATGGAATAACTCAAAGAAGAATTGTAAGAGAGGTAGAAAAACCTATAGAAACCTTGCATATTTTCCATGAGAACTATGTAAGATTGTTTCCATTTCTGTCTTTATGTCTAAGTTCAGAGCTAAATTTAATCAAGTCAAGTACATATTTTATCCCTGACTTCAATTATAATGACATCTGCCTTATCTAAATGGTCTGGAAGCTATTTTCATTTTCATTTTAACTCTGCCCATTTTTTTGAAAGCTATCACAAAATCTTTTAATATTTTGGAAAGATTAAATTGGTACCATGCTATAATCATGGTAGAATGAAGGCAAGTCTAAAGCCATGTTAACAATGCAACGCACAGAAAACTAGCGGTGATTAGATTGAGATGATCTCCACTTACATTTGAATGCATAAATTATGAGTCAGTGCATGCTCTCTATTAATTCACTACGCCAATTATTTTTTTACATCAGAAATATGTTTTTATAATTAATATTAACATTTGATTACAGGAGTATTCTAAAGCCCTCGTTTCATTAATCAATAATATGAGTATCCTAATATCATGTTATGCATCATATCAACACCTTGAAAGCATATTTCTCTTTGTATTCTGATAACAAACTTGAACTTTTGTTCTCTAATTAAACCTGAGAATTACAACTATCAAGTTCTTTTTCCAAGTCAATATGCCACCCGTAGTCATTTCATAGCTATCCTAGACAAAGTGAAATGTCATTTTCTATCCAGGTGTCACCACCTCCAACTTCCCCTTTGCACAGCTCAGCTTTAGGTTCTTTCTAATGTAATTTCCATACAAAGCAGTTTTAGACATAAAAGATAACTTTAAAAGAGCTGATTTATGATAGCCGCTTTGAATGTATTTTTTTACGCATATATTCTATTAAATAGAAGCTTATTTTATAAACTATTCAGTTTTCACAACGTAGCAGCATATTCCATTTTTATTAATTCAGTGCTAGTTGTGGCTCCTCTGACAACTGCTTTCCCCAGCATAATCTCTCACTGGGTACCACCCAGTGCTCATCAACTAATAATCCCATCAAACTTAGAGTCAAAGATGTGGCCAGGGATTCCTGATTATTTCTGGGGTCATTCCCAGTCTAAAGAATCTTAATGTGGCTTCAATCTTACTTGCTCCATATTTTCTCTGCCAGATGATATTTCCACATCAGCCAATAGCAAGCACCAATCTCCTATTTCTATTAAGTATATAATAGTGTCAATTTAAAAAGAGACATGTCTTTTTTTAAATTATTATATATAAGCATGTTATTGTAAAAGGTGAGCAACCACCTTATAGCCTCTAAAATAACTTAAAATGTTTCTGTTATCCCAGGATACTCTTCAACTACTTTGATACAATTTCTACACTAAGATGAAAACATACTTGCAAAGCATTTTATCTAAGCTTGGTTTACAAAACGAAGGGGAACTACTTCAGAAATTGTCAGAAAGTACTATATTTGAGATTTAGGTGCACTTTTCAGATTAATTAATATATTTATAAAACTTTATTGTTGCGGGGCTGGCCCCGTGGCTGAGTGGTTAAGTTCACGCGCTCCGCTGCAGGCGGCCCAGTGTTTCGTTGGTTCGAATCCTGGGCGCGGACATGGCACTGCTCATCAAACCACGCTGAGGCAGCGTCCCACATGCCACAACTAGAAGAACCCACAACGAAGAATATACAACTATGTACCAGGGGGCTTTGGGGAGAAAAAGGAAAAAACAAAATCTTAAAAAAAAAAAAGTTATTGTTGCATAAAAAGATTCCTTCATGAAGCTACTTTTTCACATATGTGCATTTTATAAATTTACTTCAAAATGAGTGTTAAAAAATTCTGTTCCTCTGAGATAGATATAGACATTTAAAAATCCTTCGCCCAAAGACATCATTGGTAATGTTAAAAATATAGATACTATAGCAGAGCCAATATAATTCTCTGGATAAAATCATTCAAAGATTTTATATGTCGGTTTGATTTCTTCTTAAAATTGTAGTTGTCATTAACTGCATTATTATTTTAATTATACAATCTCATTAATTTTTCTACTATTAGTATTCAAATAAGTATTGGCAATAAAGCAAGTCTACTACAACTTTGATTCATTACTGGTGAGGTATCAATTGGTAAAATTATTTTGAAAAACTCTTTGCCATTATGACCATATGCATATCCCATGACCTAGCAATTTCACTTCCAGGTACAGACTCAATAGAAATGGGTGCGCTATGTACACATTTCAATCAAAACTCATGTACTAGAACATTCTTGAGAGCAATATTTTTAACAGCCTCAAACTGGAAGAAATCTAAATGTCTGTCAACTGTAACATAAATAAATACCTTTTGTTAGTGTATAAAATGGAATAGTACATAGCAAATAAACAGTCTAGTACTGGACATTACCATATACATAAACATCCAAACAAAGTGTTGAGTAAAAGAAGTCAGACACAAAAGAGCACTCATTGTGTGATTCCACTTACCAAAGTTCTAAAAATAGGGAAAAGCTCCTCTATGTTGTAAGAATTTAGAATAGAGGCTCAATACATGGTGGAATGACCCAAGCCTTCATTCCCAAGTGGTTTGAGTCCTTGGTAACCATAACCTTCTCCAGCCAAAGTCATGGTACATGTCCTTTCTCGATTATAACTGAGCAAGGGAATATAAATTGTACCCAAGTGAATCACTTGTATTCCACTGTAGTCCTCCGTCTCACAACTGTGTAGAAGTAGCCCTTTCTCACTCTACTGATCAGCATCCATTACCTCTGGCAAGATGGTGATTTGGTTTTTGCATGCTGATGACTGGATATTGAGTCCAACGTTCCCAGGTGGCAGCTGAAGCTTATAGTTCAATGGAAACATCGCTGTGTTACTGGCAAAAATTCTCTCCTGTTAGGGACCAGGATATTTAACCCTACAGCTTCCAGCATTGTAGGGACAAAAACACAAAGTCCTACAGAGGATTCTTGGGAGAATGGTTAAGTGGGGCACTCATGCTTCTACCTCTTAGTTTCTGGCTTATTAATTCTTCCTATTATTGAGTTCGTACCGTATAGAGGGAGCTGATTCAGACATTGTGTCCTGAAGAACAGAACTTCATTCTTGAAAAGTACTGCCTCTGAGCTCACACTTCAGCTGTGCCTTCAGCAGACCATTCAAATGCTCTGTAGAGCTAGCAGCTACTGGCTGCTTTAGTATATGATACAACCAGATTACCCCAAAGTCATGGATCCGTTCCTGGTGAGTTCCCTGGTCAGATGCTATGTTGTATGAGAATCTATGCCTATGGATCAGGCATTCTTTAATTGCCAGAAGAAAACATAAACCTCTGGAAAGTGGTACTGACCAGGCAGGACTCAGCAGGCAGGAAAGGAAAAAACATACCCAGAATAGATGGCCACCAGCCCTTCCAGGACAGAAGAGGCCCAATGTAGTCTACTTACCACCAAGAAGTCTATTTATCTTCTCAAGGAATAGTTCCTTATCAGCATTAGTCTCTGCAGATGGTAGACTGGACAGTCAAAGGTTACATTATTGAGGTCATCCTTAGTGAGAGAGAAACCATGCCACCATCTCTGCAACTGCCCATTCCATTCTTTTGACCATTGTGCTAATTCTGGGGTGGTTGTTGATACAGGATCAAAACTTATTGGTTTAGCGCTTTTTGTCTAATGGATACTTTCTGGAGGGCACTTGTATGTGATATAAAATCTTCATACTTTGGGCGCACTACCATATATTCATTCACTTGACTCTACTCATGACCTCCTTGTCTCTGAACTTCCAGTACTTTTCCTTCTAGGCCCTCAGGAAGTTGGCTAGATTATTGGCCACTTCCCAGAAAATTGTATAGACTCTCATCTGAGGCCATCTTTTCTTTCACAAAGTAGATGACAAGGTGCATGGATTATACCTTTACCAATTGGAAAGATTTTTCTCTCTCCACTGTCTCTCATGGGTATTTCCAAATGTGGCTATAAAACAACCGCTATCCATTTTTGATTAACAATAATTTATCCATCCTTAAAGTTTGGGCTTTTTCCTCCTCTTTCAGCTGGCTTTACAGGACCTTCCGTATAGCCGTAGGTGTGTGCTGGCAGAGAAGCACTGTTGAAACTGAGGTGAGTGACATGAGGGGTCTTGGGCTACCAGCTCTACTTCTGCCCTCTGGTCCTACACATGCTTGATCCAACATATGCCATTTCCATATTATAATGAACTGCTGCTGAGTATGTCTAACTTTATGATTTAGCAAGTTCAAAAGAAGCCAGCTTACAATAGGAATTTTCAGATGCATTATCATTCAGTGTCCTGTGGTCAGTAACAAGTTAGGAGCTCTTTCTTGAAAGGTGTATAGTTCTTTGCTCCAAATGGTCACACCTTTCTTCAGAACCCCATTTAGACTTGTCATAAACTCCATACCACTGATGCCTCCAATAGCACGGGATCTGCTGGATGATGTGGCCCAAGAAGGAAAACAGCTTCTAATGTGGCCTGGATTAGCTGCAGAGCCCTTTCCTGCTTCAAGCCACACTCAAACTTGACAGCCTTCTATATTCCTCAGTATGTAAGCCAGAGAGGAATTCCTAGGTATGGAATGAGTGCCTTCAGTCCCAAAAAGGACTACTAGCCACTGTGCTTCTTTTTATGTGGTAGGGAATGCAAGGTGCCACAACTTCTTTTACTTTTGAAGGGGTATCCTAAAATATTCCTGATTCCTGGGCTGCCTGAATCTTTGTAATTTTATCTCCTGCTTTCTGGACAGCATGGATCTTACCAAGGCCATCAGGGTATTAGCCACCTCTTGCTTGGCCTGTCCAATCAGCATGATGTCACCCATGTAATGCATCAATGTGATATTCCGCAGGATATTCAGAAGGCTGTAGTTTCTTTGGACCATATTATGACATATAACCCTGTGATAAAACTACAGATAAATATTGGTATTCTTTCCATAGTCCATTTCTGCACCTACTGGTGAGTTGCCTGGTCAGATGCTATATTGTTCCTGAATCCATGACTATGGATCAGTCGTTCTTTAATTGCCATAAGAAATTATAGGCTTCTGGAAAATGATTCTGACTGGGGCTAAGCAGGCCCATATAAATGCAACTATTTCTGAATCTCTTTTCTGATTAGAAAGGAAAATAATTCATTCTACAAATCAATGGCTGCATACCAACTACCTGAAGCCTTAATGATCTTCCCTAATAGCAATACTTTTTCCTACAAAACAACTACAATTGGGGTCACTACTTGGTTCAGCTTGTAGTAGTTTACAGTTATCTTCAAAGATCCATCTGGTTTCTGCAGAGGTCAAACTGGTTAATTAAATGGAGAAATCCTTCAGGAAAAGGTGGCACTAAGATCTCCTGTTCCTCTTAGGATGCAACATTGAGTTGCTTGTTTGTTTTGTTTGGGGGATTGGGTTTGTTTTGTTTTGTTGTTTCACTTTGTTTCATTTTTGTTTTTTTGCTATCTTGGCTGAGCTCAAGGGGCATTTGTAGAAACTTTTACTTCCCCTTTCCCAGTTTGATAGCTTTTGCCCCACGGGCCAAGGACCTAACATGGACTTCATTCTAATTGTCAAATGTATCTATCCTAATTATGCTCTTAGGGACCAGAAAAATAACAACTGAGTAGGTCTAGGAACACAGCGGAATCACGGTAACATGGACATTAGTCAGGAGTCCATTTATTACTTGGTCCCTGTAAATCCCCACCCTAATAGGGGGTCTCATCAAGAGGTTTGGGTGTCCACATTTCAAGGTCAACTCAAACCCTATGTCTAATAATCCTCAATATGTCTGGATGGTCTTTGTTACCAGTATACAGTCACCTGAGTAAATAACTAGAGGTCTCTTTGGAGAAGGTTTGTGGGAATCATTATGGTATATACTTGCCATTATGTTGCAGGTCCCTCTCTTCACTCATTGAGTCCAAATCTGGAAATTGGCTCAGATCCAGGAAATAAACAAGGTCTCACGACTTTTTATTAGGATGACTGCCCTTAGCCCCACAATCCTCCATCCTTGCCTTCTTCTGATTATGGATAATACATAGCACTCTCCTTGGCTGCCCATCTATTTTTCCCTTAGGAAGACCAGGGTCTATTAACTATATCTAAAGATTAAGCCTACTTGGCTGCTCCTCAACCTTACATTTTGTTACAGTAATTGTGGCTCTCTGGCACCCTTACAGTTAAACACCACCACCTGGCTTCTACTACTTTTGGGGCCTCATCATCCCCATGGCCATTAACAAACTCAACACCCAGATCGCCTAAGATCTACTCTTTTCTTAGTTTAGAAATAGAATCTCCTGATTTTAGCTGGGAACTTAGCTATCAAGCTGCAGACCACAAGCCTCGTCTCCCTCCAGGTAGTTATGGCATTTGTGGCCAATGAGAACTGAACAAAAGTAGTGTATCATACTTCCAGGTGGCACTACAAAGTATGCAATCATGAACTTGCTTTCCCCCTTTCTTCTTCTGGGTGTCAGGTTGATGTATCAAACATATTAGCATACCATTTTGAATGAAGTGATACTGTAACAATGAGACTGAGATACTTTGGGGTCCTAGAAAACCTCAATGAATACAGGCATTATCCCAGTCCTGGGTCATCTCCTTCTGAACTGTGCCATGAGAAAGAAATAAACTTCTTTCTTGTTTAAGCACTTTAGCTGAGTATTTTTTAGAGCAACTAAATCTGTATTCTAACTAAGACTCATCTCTGTCCCTTATCATAAATTTATTTTCAACAAGGCTCAGAATGTGAGGAAGGTAATTATAGTTACATAAGAAGCAGAAATTTGCAATAGTCTGGAGTTGAAGCATCACACAGTGAGTGACATCAGACATATATGCTTCCCCAGTAAATCTCAAAATGCTGTTGTGACAAAATTAAGAGCCTAGTACATGCACAGAGCACATTGCATCCACCCAGGACCCTGGCATCTCAGTTTCTGAACCTCTTCACTTTGAATTATCTTTACCCCTTACTTCCCTCAAATATCCACTCTTGTCTTATACCTTAGACTTTGTCATTACCATTGACTGCTCTACTTTCAAAACCATGACCTCCTATCTTTCCAGCTTTCTGCCTCTATTAACCAATCTCCAAAGATGTTTGAACTTCATAGGGACTTCTATTATTTTGATTCCACCATTTTTTCACCTTCTTCTCTTTTGTCTTCTCATGTCTGCACATTTCTCCTTAGGCCTGATGGTGGCTGATTATTATAAACCATTCCTTCATCATTCCTTTGCTCATCAAATATTTATTGAGCAACATCAATATGTCAGGTATTGCTCTGGGCATTAGGGATGGAGAACTGAACAAACCAGAAAAAAAATACCTACTCCTATGGAGCTCGCTTACTTTCAGTGGGCAGAAATATAGAATTAAGCAGTAAAAATATATCTTTTATATCTTTATATATCATCTATTACCTCTTGTACCTGAAAAAGAAATAATTTTGGAGACTTCAAAAACTTATCAATTCTAGGTTCACAGATCCTTTTGGAAAACAAGTTACCAAAATCATTTTTTCTTTCTTCATTCATTATACTTTTCTATAAACACAAAAGTCCATGATAATATTAAATGTATTCCTTTCAGTCTAGTCAATTAGTCATGTTAAATATTTGACAGTATATTGATCATGAGGAATTCAACAATGCTTCTTTTCTACCAGCTGGCCAAGACATTTCTGGGTTTCACACAGATAACAACATGATGATTCTGACAGAAGAAATATTTACAGAGTAGAAAATAATACCCTTCAGTTGAGTGTTCATGAAGTGATTATAGCCCTGTGTGATATAAATGAACTGCTCACCATTATCAGAAAGACAATTAACCACATTCTTTTTCAGCCAAAGACAAACTCCTAATAGATTTTGCTATTGCCTTGCTATGCTCTTATGTAATGTTCTAATAGGATGGAACAGCAGCAATTATAAGCTTAAAAGAATGTCTTGTGCTGTACTTAGCATATAATAACACTCAAGTGAATGTACCTTTGTTTGCAGAGAAAACAATTTATTTGCTGGAAACTACAAATAAACTTGATAAACTTTGGCAGTGTACGTATTTCTCACTTGATAATTTCTACAGCATTCTACACCAGAACAGGTGCTAAAATTAGTGTCATGCAGTGAAAGCTGAGACACCAATAGAAGCTGAAAGAGAATTTACTTATCTTTAAGCCATTTTTTTCCTCCATTTCCATATTACCAGATCTATATTTTCTTGTGATTGTGTAAATAAAATAACATTTTTCTGAAGGTATTATGTAAAGCAAAAACATCAGAAATAACAAATGATAAGAGAAGCAGACATCTCAAATTTGCTTCTGAAAATATTCAATAAGCATCTTTTATCTAGCTGTATAAAAGGTGTGATTTATGGTATCTGTTCAATGAAATTACATCAACCCCATTGACAAAAATCTTCTGATCTAGGAGATGAAAATGAGATGTTGAAATGTCTTTGCCTAGTTATTTACTTGTGCAGAGAAACAAAAACTTAAAAATCTATTGGGAATATCCCCCTTTACATGTACCTTATGTGAGCAGAGTTAGAAAAAAAATCCCAGTCTTTGAAACTGAGCAGCTATTCAGTATCGCAGAGATGCAAAATAGTGTTGCCTGAACAATCCAGTATCTGACAGTGCCGAGAAGGTATTGTTTCAGTTCTGTAAGTCAAGATATGTAAAAGTGATGACTATATTTTTATTAATAAAATTGAAAAAATGTAAAAATGAATAATAGTTGCATGTAATTCATATTTATTAATCAATAATAGTGCAGCTCAACTTTGGCCAATTATTGCTTTAAACACAAGACCATTTAGCCAAAATGTGAGCTCAGTGCATCACACACAAGTTGAATGTAAACTAAGTCAGAGAAAAAGGCTAGGAAATGACAGATAGGCGCAAAGGATGTTGCATGAAGTAGAGTGGTCAGGATAGGCCTCACCAGGGATCCAGCCATGCAGATATCTAAGAAAAGAGAATTCCATGGAAAAACATCACTGAGGAAGGAAACTAACTGGTGTATTCCAGGGCCAGAAACCAGGCCAGTGTGACTGGAGCAGAGTGAGCAAGAGGAGAGTGGTAAAAGATGAGGTCAGAGATAAAAGGGCCAGAAATATAAGCTCTATTGGTTTATTTTAAAGAATTAGCTATTTTTCTAAGTGAGATGAGAAACCATTGGCATGCTTTGAGCTGAGTAGTGATATGAACTGACTTGTGTTGTTTAAGGACCACTCTTTCTATCAACTTGGCATTGGAGTATAGGGTGTAAGGTTAGAGCAAAGAGAACAAATGCAGACAAGCGAGGTAGTGGCTTGGGCAAGGTGGCAGCAGTGAAGACAAAATGAGATGTAGCCAGGTTCTGATACATTCTGAGGGGAGAGGTCACAATATTTGCAAATGGAGAGGATGTGAGGTGTGAGAGCAAGACAACACTGAATCAACACTCCAAGATTTTATATTGTGTAAGAAGAATGCAATTGTCATTTACAGAGATGAGGAAGAATATGAGAAGAAGAAAGTTTTGGAGGGAAGATACAGACTTTGATTTAGGACTTTGTAAGTTTGAGACACGTCTTAGACATCCAAGTGCGAAGTTGGGAATGTGCATATGGGATTTAGGGACAAGTTGAGATGATGATAATATTTGGACGATAATAGGGTACGGATGGCATTTCAGGCCTTGAACTGGATAAGATCGTGAAGGATTGAGGAAAGAATACTCCATTTCCTTTCATGTACATACTTTCAATTCCTGTCCTTCTTTTCCTCCATTTATGTAAAAGAAAATTCCTCTCTCTAGTTAAACTCAATCTTCCTGCTATGAGCCTACATCTGCACAGATGAAGGTGATGGAAGAAAAAGCACACAACTTTTAATCCAGAAGAAAGTTTGCAGGGGCCGGCCCCATGGCCAAGTGGTTAAGTTCGCACGTTCCGCTACCGCGGCCCAGGGTTTCGCTGGTTGGGATCCTGGGCGGGGACATGGCACCACTCATCAGGCCACATTGAGGCAGCATCCCACGTGCCACAACTAGAAGGACCCACAACTAGAATATACATCTATGTACTGGGGAGACTTGGGGAGAAAGAGCAGAAAGAAAAAAAAAAGCAGATTGGCAACAGTTGTTAGCTCAGGTGCCAATCTTTAAAAAAAGAAGAAGAAGAAAGTTTGCAGCCTTGCCTAGAAGCCCTAATACATTCCGTTCTCAATTCACTGTACCTCTCCACAAAAGACAGTTGTAGTTCTTATACTCTCTCCTCTAATCTCCACATACCTTCCCCTTACTGACTCTCAGATATTATTAGTCAAGATTTTCTAGAGAAACAGACTCAGTATGATATATAGATAGATAGATTTACAAGGAAATATAAATATATATTTATGTATTATGACAAACTGTCTCGCACAATTATAGATGCTAAATCCCATAGTCTACCATCTACAAGGCTGGAGACCTGGAAAACCCGTGGTGCAATTCAATCCAAGTCAGAAGGTCTGAGAACCGGGGGGGGCCTATGGTTTACATACCAGTCCGAGGGCCAGGGAAGGTGAGCTGAGATGCCCAACTCAAGCAGGAAGGAAGCCAAAGAGGGCAAATTTTTCTGCCTTTTGTTCTATTCAGGTCCTCAGTGGAGTGGATGATGCCGACCCACATCCACATCAGGGAGGGCAGTCTACTGAGTCCACTGATTCAAATGCTAATCTCAGCCAGAAACACCCTCACAGACACACCCAGAAATAACATTTAATGTGGACACCCTTTGGCCAGTCAAGTTGACACACAAAATTAACCATCACAAATATTGACCATACACCTTAGTTTTCTAAGAAAACAGAAGCACGAGAGGAAACTATTTAATCGTCCTTTCACTAGACCTACCTACCATCTACATCTGTATTTGTATTCTCTGCTCACCCTCCGTTGTCAATGGGTGGAATCCCCCAGCTTCTCTGCAACACCAAGGGTCTTGCCTTCATCTCTACTGAATCTCTCTGACCAACACAGCTTTATAACTATCTCCCACCTTAGCAACGACCACGAATCCTCAGGCTCCAGACTCTTTGCAGCTACTTTGGGATTATCCTTAACTCTTTACTAAGAAAAGCTCAAGAACACTTCTCTGCTACTTCTTTCTAGATTCTTCATCTCCAATTCCTTCTTTAATCCACTTCACTCAGGCTTTTGTTTCTCACACTCCTCTGAACTCTCACTCACCAGATTCCCCAGTTTGGCCGTAACAGGAATGCATTCTCCTTCCTTACTGTACCACGTCTCTCAGCAGTATTTTACTCTTTTATCCACTACCTTCTTTTTGAAACTCTTCCTACTCTTAGATCCTGGAATACCAAACAAACTCTCTGAGAATCCAGACAGAGGGACAAATGAATAAATTACTATGTAATGAGTGCAGTATTTCAGATTTGTAGGAAGAAGGAAGTGACAAATTCCAGAGAGGACGGATCACAAATGAAGTATGGTTTTGGCTGGACTTGGAAGAATGAGGATATTAATAAGTTAACATAAATAACAACAAATGCACAGTATTCACTTTAGAAACTTCATATATCTATAATTTCTTTTATATATATCTATAACTTTATATCTATATGTAATCAAGTATCAAGTGATATCAAGCTTATCTTGCAGTTGAAACTCTGTACTGGAGAAAGGATAGTGTTTTCTCTTCGAAGGCATTGAGGGAAACCTTTAGTGATGACCATAGAATAAGTTAATGTTTTTGTCTATGATAGAGTAAGTGACAAAGATTCTGTATGTATGACATTACAACTATTAGTTGTTCAATGTGGGGGGAAAAAATCAACCATTTTGCCCCAAAACAGAGTGCTCCTGGAACACAGGGGCTATATTCTGCCCTTCTACCCACTCCCAGAATATAAAGTGTTCAATAAATGACAGTTGAATAAAAGTATATCAATTAAACTGACAAGAAGCTTATAAAGTAAAGAAATATTTTATTCCCTTTTTGCAACAAGAAAACTGAAGATTAAGCAAACTTCCCAAGGTCATACAACTAGTAAGTAAATATCTTTCCAATAACTCTACACTTTACTTTCAACTGGCCCTTTAACTATTCATAAAATACAAATATTTATAAATTTTTCATCATTCAAAGCAAAAAGATAACTTTCTCAGTGTTAAAATTGGGATACTGGGTCTCAAGACGAATGAGGAAAAAAATCCTGTGGAGAATTTTACCCTGAAATTTAGTTTTTTAGGCTCCAGTAGTTGGCAACTGACTTGCATCAGCATTTTTTTTTTTTTTTTTTTAAAGATTTTATTTTTTCCTTTTTCTCCCCAAAGCCCCCCGGTACATAGTTGTGCATTCTCCGTTGTGGGTTCTTCTAGTTGTGGCATGTGGGACGCCGCCCCAGCGTGGTCTGACGAGCAGTGCCATGTCCGCGCCCAGGATTCGAACCAACGAAACACTGGGCCGCCTGCAGCGGAGCGCGCGAACTTAACCACTCGGCCACGGGGCCAGCCCCTGCATCAGCATATTTTTAAAGCACAAAATAATCCTTATTAAAGTGTTTTCATTTTGAAAAAAAATAACTTTTCATAAAACAAAACAAGACCAAAATTGAAAACTTCTAGAAACATGAGCTTTGCCAGCTAAGCAAACAGAGCTATTCTTTTCATAAATATCAGAACACTAAACGGCTACCCTAGTTCTTAATTTCGAAGTTGTTAGTCTATTCATTTCACTTTCAGAATTCCCTTTGAAAATATTAGTGTGGAGAGTTGATTATTTTGAGTATAAGAAATGAAAGCCAACATAGCCATTAGCACTTGACATTTAGAAATTTGCAGCCACCTGAGGTCTCTGTGTAAAAATTTATGAGTAAAAGCTCCCTCCTGGTTCTTATGACATGCACTTTTATTTGCCAAATCTCAGCTATGGTTCTGAATTCCCACCTTGAGGACAAATCCTTTGGCTCCACCGGAGTTAGTAAGTCTTTTGAAGGAGTGCATACATATTTTGCATTTTTGCACCCAGTTATCTTTATGAAGGCCTTTCAAGTAATGATGGCCTTTGGTTCATTATTTCAGATGACAAAACTGAGGCACAAAATGAACAAATACCTAAGTTGTAAGAACATCCAAAGGAGGTTAAGGATTCTTGTCCCCCAAAGGAGAAGCTCACTCAACATGGTACCTTTCATCAAGGAGATCTGTGGAAACAGAAAACAGATTTTTAAATAAATGTATTTAATCAGTTTTTTTAAAAAAAAATGAAAAAGCATGCCAGGTCATCTGAATGTGTGAAGAACACAAAAAAATTTCTATGTACAACCTCAAAATGAAAAAAGATAAATGCCTGAGGAAAAGCCTGAGTTTTGCTTTACACCAAGTAATTGTACATTTCATCCAAATATTTCGCATTTCTCCAACCTTGTATGTCAGTTATCTCTTCAAATATTGAAATTTTCTTTCCCCTTAGCATTGACTTATGTATGTCATTTGAAAAGCTGTAATTACATTCCGTTTTTAAAAGGAGTTTGTATGTAACATTTTCTCTCCTGGGTGCTTGAGCCTCATATCTCTTAATAGCCTTTGTGTATCCTCAGTACAGAGACCATAACTTCTATTTCTTTATAAGCCTCTACAACATCATACACAGCAAGTGAAAAAAAAAGAGAAAAAAACTATAAGACTTGGTTAAATAGAGAAGTGAAAATATTGAGACGTATAGTTTTAGTGAGAAAGCATTTTTGACCATACACTTGTGTCCTACAACATTCTCAGTAAGGAAGAAGATTTAGGAGATGTAGTCAGTTTTGTTGATTATATAGATGGCATATTTTACAGACCCAAGCCTGTCTCTCCATCTCTGCTACTGTTACCTTAGTTCCAAGCTTCAACTCTTCTCACTCAGAGGACTGCAAAGCCTCTATCCCAGATTGTATTTTCTAAAGATGGCTGCAAGAAGATCTCCCATCCCACATGCTCTTCTAGAAACTTGCTGCTTATTCATCAAGAGGGGAAACTATTTCCCCTTCACTTGAATCTGTGTAGATTTGTGACTTGTTTATAAGCAATAGATTGCTGGGGAAGTAACTCCATGCAACTTCTAAAGCTGGATCATAAAGTGTGATTCAGCTTCTACCTGTTTGCTAAAGCACGCATACTGTACTTGGAGCCCCAAGCCACCATGTTAGAAGTCAAACCACCCCATGCTGCAAGGAAATGGAGCCAAATGGAGTAGCCACAAATGGGTGGTCTAGTCAGCAGTCCTAGTCTTCTATTTCGTCCAGTCCAGGGACTAGCCTTATGAGTGAACAAACTTTCATGTGATCTCAGCCCCCTGCCATCAATTCATCTGCAGCACCTGCAGCTTTCATGGAATTCCATGCAGCCCCAGGTGTCATGGAACATTAATAAGCTACCCCTGTTGTACCCTTTCTGTATTCCTGACCCACATAATCCGTGAATATTTTACCATGGTAAGTTAAACTATTGTGTATGAGGGAAATTTGTTATGCAGCAATAGTAACTGGAACAGCTTCATAACAGGATGCAACAGACTGAATGTTTGTATCCCCTCAAAACTCATATGGTGAAACCCTAACCCGCAATGTAATGGTATTAGGAGGTGGGCCCTTTGGGAGGTGATTATGTCATGAGGGCAGAGCCCTCATGACTAAGATTAGTGCCCTTATAAAAGGGATCTCAGAGAGTTCTCTTATCCTCTTTCCACCATGTGAGGATACAAGGAGAAATTGGCCATCTGCAACCTGGAAGAAGGTTCTCACCAGAACCTGACCGTGCTGGCATTCTGATCTCAGACTCCCAGGCTCTAGAACTGTGAGAAATAAATTCTTGTTACTTATAAGCCAACTAGTCTCTGGTAATTTGTTATAACCATCCAAATTAAGATACAGGAGGTCCTGCTTCTGATCTGGTCTCCCTGTGGCTTATTTCCCACAATGTTGCCAGTGTCATCCCTCAAAAATGAAAGTTAAACCATGATATTCCCTGTATGAGTCTCCTGTATCAGCTCCTCGTTGCTTGCCATTACAAATCCTTTGGCTTCACCCTCACCTGAGCCCTCAACACAAATTAATGACCCTTTAATTCTTCCCTGTTCAATGAACTCTCTCACTGCCCCCAGGATTTATTTTAAATATTTATCATTTTCAAGTTACTATTTCCATAACCATCAGCAAATTATATCGTCATTTACCTCATCAAGAAAGCTAATGACATTCAGATAACAATTACTTCAACTATCAATCCCCTATCCAAATTTAGTCGCACGCACACGTATCTTTGTTCCTTCCCTTCTGACTCAGATAAGTAGTCTCTCTCCTCTGCCAAACGCAAGATAATCAATCCTATGGCTTTGATCCCATTTTCCACCACTACCTCCAGAAACTTGCTGTAACAGTTATCTACTCTATTGCCTAAACCTTCTAACTCCCCTTAATGCTTGGCCCTCTGACTGAATCTTGAAGAATCCTCACATTTATCCCATTCTTAAAAAAAAAAACACAGTCCTCCCTGAAAATAAAATAAAAACAAACAAAAAACTCTCCTTTAAAACTTCTCTCTTTTCCAGACATCAATCTCTAGTAAATTGTAGAACTTGGCTAGAAAATTTTCCCATTCCTATATGGACATCACATTGCCATGAGATTTTGACATTCCTCCCACTGATAGATGGGATCTGTCCCTCCACCCCTCGAGTCTGAATGTCCTTGTAAATTGCTTTGGCTAATAGAATGCTGCCAACGTGAGAAAAAGTCCAAGCCAGCCTCCGGTTGAGGTCCAGTTATTCTTGACATTACAGACACCACAGCCATGCCAGCTGAGACCCCAGACATAAAAATGGGCCCAGGTGCACAATGTGGAACAGAGATGAGCTTTCCCAACTGAGCCCAGACCAAATTGCTGACCCCCAGAATGGTGAGCAAATAAATGATTGTTGTTTCAAGCCACCAAGTTTTGTGGAGGTTTATAATACAGCAAAAGTTAATAGATGTGGCAATTCATATCCAGAAGTGAGATGCTGTCGTAACAAACCTCTAATATAGATCACATTGTCTTCAGAACCAGTTGGTAGGTGAAAGGTAGAAAAGCAGCAAGGAAACTATTGACAAAGTCAATGAAAAGATAAAAAATGGTCAGAAAACTTCTACAGCAGGTTATAAAAATGGTGATCTCTCTTATGGGGTAGACAAACAATTATCAAACTGTCACCTGTAATAACTTGGAAGAAAAAATATGTACCTAATGAGGTTGTGGGTGTGACTAAGGATATTAACAAGCAGTATGTTAAAAGTATCAATCAGCCACTTTTAGCTACGTGTAACACAAAGAGAGGAAAGAAAGAAGAAGGAATTGTTCCAACTCACCAGCTGAATTTTGAGAAAATATAGAAGGCTCAGGATGTTCTGGGTTGAAAAATAAAAACTTCTCAATTCTAGTCTCAAACCAGGAAAAGGTTCTAAGAGTAAGACAGAGCCTCAGGCTAAACATTAAATTGAGGATGTAGCTGTAAGACTGTTAATACTTCAGAAAGATTTAAGGTGGTGCATAGTACATCTTCTCATCTAGACAAAAGTGCTTCTTAAGGATCCTCAAAGTAGAGAGAGAACTATATTAGAAAAAACTGTGTGACTTTTATCTAATGAAGTTGATTATAAAATGATGCACAGGAAACCCACAAAATATTTAAAGGGGCTATAACAACATGAGTTAAAAGAGATTGTGATAGTTAAAATTGAAAAGGGGCCACTGGATCTCCAACTTTCTGTGACTAAGAAGCAGTCTAAAAAAGATACTCAACTATAATCACAGGCTATTTCTTACATAAAAGGAAGAGCATCTCAGAGGCCAGATCTAAGAATAAAAAGGGCAGAGATAGGAGCCTCAGAGAATATTAGACTAAGGGACCACTCTGACGGAGCAGAATTCCTTAATCAAGGAATACCTGCTGTTGTCAGGTTTGCAGAACCTGGAAACTTGTGCCCTGCCAGGTTTCAGAATTTCTATGATCTAATGACTGCTATCTCCTTCCCATTCTTCCTTTTATTAATGGGAGTGATTACTGCAATCATTGTGTCTGTTTTGTATGCTGAATGTGTGTGGAGCACATAACTTCATTTTTGTCCATAAGTCTATACGCAAAGAGACACACCCCAAAAGTTTCATTTTCATCCAGTCTTGATACAGATCATGTGATCATGGACTTTGAACTTTGGGCTTGATGAAAAAATTAGACAAGAATTTTTGGGTCCTGAAATGGGCATGAGAGGAATATATGCAATTTGTGGACACGGGACACATAGTGGTAGACTAACAAACCATAAATTGCTTTTGTTTCCGTATGCATTCCCCTTTCTGCCCCTCCACCCCTTGAATACTGGCTGACCTTATGTCTTGCTTTCAGTACTAGAATATGGCAGAAATGAAACTGAACAAGCTTTGAGCATAGACCTCAAAAGGCATCACATAATTCACGTTCTTCTTGCAATGATGCCATCTTATGAAAAAGCTTGGTTCTCTTGAGAATGAAAGAGTTTGTGTGAAGAGAGGTCCAGCTTCCCAAAATATCTCAGACATCCTGGTTGATGCCCCAGGCATGTGAATGAGCCCAGCCAGCACCACATGAAGCAAAGAGAGGCCATCCCATCTGAGCCCAGCTCAAAGTGCCAGCCCCTAGAACTACGAGCAAATTAAAATTGCTGTTTTAAGCCACTGTGTTTGGGGATGATTTGTCTCACATCAATAGATAACTGATACAAAGTCTTTTTTATTTGATCACACTAGTGTCTTAAAAGAGTTTTATTTTAAATCTATTTCTTCACTTCCTTTTTTCTACACTTTGTTTAGAAAATAGCATCTACTTATGGGATCCTAAAAGCTACAATTAATAATATCCTGATGTCAGAGAATATATAACGCTAGTCACTTCATTTGAAAAAAATCTCAGTTTTTTTCTCCTGTACAGTGGGACTAATAAAGGAAGTTCCTATTACATAAGATTTGTTTTGAGAACTAAATGAGCTAATACAAAGAGCATGCTTTAAAAGGTACCAAGTATATAGTAAATTCATAAAGTATGTTGCATATTGTTTTCTAACCATTATCATTATAAAGAACGTCATCCAACTGTTATTTTATATTTTTCTATTACCTATAATCAAAACCATTCTTAACTACTAACGCAAGTAAATTAAAATTTAATTCTAGAAATCTCAAATATTATGATAGACTAGGAGAGAACTTTTGAAAAAGGGGGATTTTTTAGAAGAATCCTAAATTAAGAACCAGATACTCACTAGCCAGTCTGCTAATATTATTTCTGCACTGATCTATATCATAATCAAAAAATAATTCATTTCTTTAGTCAATTTAAAAAGGGTTCTAGAGATATTTAGTTTAAATCAGGTAAGCTGATACCCAAAGTGAATAGATGATTTGCTTGAGAACATACTAAATTATTCTCAGTCCTGGGACTGAGCATCAGCACCAGCTCGGGCCCTGTGTGCTATACTATACTGTTTCACTGCACTAAACTCAAACAGCAAACCTCATGTGATTGTCAGAAGTGGCCACAAAGCTAACAATTCTGCCAAGTGTTTCAGTTTCCATTTGAGATCTAAAAAGCTGGAAAGCATATCTCTCACAGCCTTGCAAAAAAGCAAAGGAGGCTGGATATCTGAATTTATAACTTTTCGTGAATCCACTTGAGAGCTGAGTTCATAGGGCGACTAGCTAGCCTGAAATCTCAGGATAGACAGATGCTGGCAGGAAGAGGCAAGACATTTGCTTACCTGAGACACCAATAAAAAGAATTCAGCTAAAATTGTCAGTAAATTGGTAAGGACAAAATGTTGGCTAATGAGAGAATACAAAACTGCTGGGGGTGTGGATATAAATGGAATTCCCAGCTACTTGGGACTTCATGGACTTCATGGACTTCAATGGGTTTTCACAAATAGATTAAACAAGAAAGCTGAGGAAGGGTCCCCCAGGGTACAGGCCAGATGTAAGGGAAGAACAGTCACTATGGAAAAGGAAAAAACCCGACCCAGTTTCTTCTCCGCTACTGCCCCACGGAACAAGAACCTTAAACTGCTGGGAAAGGAGCAAAAGTTACTGTCTCTTGTGACACTTGTAAGGGAAAGAAATAGGTAAAAACCTCCATGGCTGAGAGAGCGATAAATGGTCCAGAACTATAGCCGGGAAAGGAATAAGAGCACTGATCTGAGCACATCCCCCAGATCCAGGGACACAGTGCCTGGCCGAGGCTGAGGCTTCAGTGGAGCACCCAAGAAAGCCCCCACCAGCCTTAACATGAGACTAATCAGCATCAAGTAACAAAGAGCAGAGGAACACCACTGGGAGGGTTACAAGAACAGGAGAAAGGGGAAGCAGAAAGGGGAGACTTAAAGCTGAGGGAGGAGCTGACATTGAGAAAAGCATTCTGGAAAGCCCACCACCGCTCAGAAAACAAGGGAGCACTCAGAAATTTGACAACAGTACTACACTGAGGGTAACCATGACAACAAAAATCCCAAGTGCTGATTAACTCCTTAGTTGACTCATACTCCCACAACTAAAAGCCTAGAAGGAAAGGCATGCTCATTTCCAGGCATAAAATCTATTTACCTCAGTGTCTATTATCCTGCACAAGATGTCTGGCTGTGTTAGTCAGGGTTCCCCAGAAAAACAGAACCAATAGGATGTAGAGAGAGAGAGGGAAAGAGATTTATTATAAGGAATTATCTCATGTCATTATGGAGGCGGACAAGTCCCAACATCTACAGTGTGAGTCAGCAAGCTGAGGCCCAGCAGAACTAATGATATAGCTCCAGTCCAAAGACTGACAGCCTCACGTCCCAGGATGAGTTGATGTTTTAGTTCCAGTTCAAAGGCAGGAAAAATCCAATGTCCCAGTTCAAAGGTAGTCAGGCAGGAAGAATTCTTTCTTATTCATGGGAAGGCCAGCTTTTTGTTCTAATCAGGATTTCAACTAATTGGATGAGGCCCACTCACATTAGGGAGGACAATCGGCTTTACTCAGTCTACTGATTTAAATATTAATCTCACCCAAAAACTACTTCACAGAAACAATGAGAATAATATTTGACCAAATATCTGGGCATCCTGTGGACCAGTCAAGTTGACACATAAAATTAGCCATCACAAGCCCACCCCTTGTCAACTTGGCTCCCATAGGCAACTCCTTAAACTATACTTAATCTCCAAATAAAGGCAATGACAAGGTCATAATTCCACCTAACATGATACAACTATCCTGCATACAACTGAAAAGGCACTAGGCCCTTCCCCAGAAGAGAAGGTAAAGTCCTTGAGTGATATGTAGTCTTATTTTTGATATCTTGTAACTTAAATACTATGATGTAAAGTTAGTTCATCTTAATTGACATGGTAAGGGAAAAAGAGAAGCAAGAAAACAAAGATATTTGCTTAGTGTGTTTATATATAAAAATACACACAACACACACACAAATATATTCATTACAAATTAAGGAGGAAATACTCATGATAATTACAGTACTTGGTTTGTAACTGGTCACATGGTTGTAGCTGGTATTCATAATTACCTCTTCTACTACCCATTCTGTATCCCCTTTGCCTTCAGCAAGTATCTCAGCTTGTCACGGTTCCTTACCTAATTGTGTGACCCAAACCTTTATCTCTGCAGGGTCTGGACCATTAGTAGGCCTGCCTGGATTGGGCTGTTGTATTTTTCCATTGATGTTAATCACAGGGCATGGTAATACTAAGAGATATCCTAAGGGATCTCCTGTATTCCAGACACACTCTTCCTTACGTTAGAGTAATAATTCAATTTCTCCTTGGGAATCAGGACCATTCACCCCAGCGAGCAATCTCACTCCCTTCTTTGACTTTTGATTCAGAGGCATGAAGATTCTAAAGTGGTTGGGTTATAGTCTTATCTTCTAGTTCAACAGAATCATTGTTGTGTCTCTTGGTGGAAACATTCCTTCCTTTGGAACTAAGTCCTCTAGGCCAGCAGAACATAGGGTCTTGAGAATGGGAAGCAAAAATTTTACTAGTGGGTCACTAGAGGTAATAGTGAGTGATGTCACTTCCATTTCTACTACTTGATTCCTAGACCCACAAATTTTACCTATGGGAGAAATAGCACCATTTATTGGACATTGATTCACAGTATATACTGCCTTCTGGAGAACCTGGCCCCAGCCCTGGTAGATATTACCACCTATTTGGAACTATAACTGAGTCATCAAAAGGCCATTCTATCATTCTATTAAGCCAGCTGCTTCAGGATAATGGAGAACTTGGTAGGACTAGTGAATTCCATGAGCGTGAGCCCATTGCTGCACTTCATTTGCTGTGAAGTAATTTCCTTGATCAGAAGCAATGCTGTGGGGAATCCCATGATCATGATGATGGATAAGGCATTCTGTAAGTCTATGGATGGTAGTTTTTGCAGAAACATTGCATGCAAAAAAGGCAAATCTGTATCTATAATGCGTCTATTCCAGTAAGAACAAAATGCTGCCCTTTCCAGGATGGAAGCAGTCCAATGTAATCAACCTGCCACTAGGTAGCTGGCTGATAACCCTGGGAATGGTGCCATATCAGGGACTCAGTGTTGGTCTCTGCTTCTGGCAGATTGGGTATTCAGCAGTGTCTGTAGCCAGATCAACCTCAGTGATTGGAAATCCATGTTGCTGACCCCATGCATAAGCTCCATTCCTACAACCATGGCTACTCTGTTCATAAGCCAATTGGGTGATGATAGGGGTAGCTGGGGAAAGATGCTGATTGGCATCCACTTGGTTATTAAAACCCTCCTTTTTTGAAATCACCCTGTGGTGAGCATTCACATGAGACAAAAGTATATTCATATTTTTTTCTGTTCATAGGGGTCTATTCACATAACTCGTCCCTAAATTTCCTTGAAACCAATTTTCCAATCATGTCCTTCCCAAATCCCTGACCATCCAGCGAAAGAATCAGCCACAGCCCCTGAACTGGTGTATAATCACATCCCTGATCTTTTTTCCTTCCAAGCAAAATGAACAACAAGGTGCACTGATTGAAGTTCTGCTCACTTGGAGGATTTCCCTTCACAAGTGGCCCTCAAGGATGTCCTAGAAAGGGACTATAGTGCTACAGCTGTCCACTTTCAGATGGTGCCTGCATGTTCTGCAGAACTTTCTATAAACCAGGCTCACGTCTTCTCTTCCTCTGTCAACTGATTGCAGGGAACTCCCTATGAAGCCATAGCTGCGGGCTGGGATAGAGAAGGCAATGTAGCAAGAGTGGGGACCATGGGCATTTGTTCCACATTCCACATAACTTTCTTGTGCCTTCAGAGCCTGCTTAGGCCCAATCAGGTATATATCACTTCCATTTGATGATGGAGTGCTGTTTTGCATGCCTTAATTTTATGGCTTAGTGGATCAGATAACACCCAGTTCATGACAAGCAACTCAGGTCAAATGGTACTTAGTGGCCCATGGTTAGACATTCAATCTCTACTAAGGCTCAGTAGCACACCACGAGCTATTTCTCAAAATAGAAGTAGTTATTTGTTGAGGATGTCATGCTTCAAAATCCTACTGGCCTGCACTGTGATTCACCTATAGAGGCCTGCCAAAGGCTTCAAACAGCGTTGCTATCTGCCACTGACACTTCAAGCACTGTTGGATCTGCTGGATCATAAGGCCCAAATGGCAGAGCAGCTTACACAGCAGGCCGTACCTATTGTAGAGCCTTCTCTTTTTCTGGGCCCCACTCAAAACTAGCAGCTTTTTGGTTTACTTGGTAAATGGACTGGAATAACACATTGCCTCCAAAATCCAAAGAGATCCACTAGGTACAGTGCTTCTTTTGTGATTGTAGAAGGGGCCACTTGCAACAAATTATCTTTCTTCTTAGAAAGGCTATCTCTGCATGCACCCCTAGAAATTTCACTGAGTTAGAAGGCCTCTGAATTTTTGTCACATTTATTTCCCTCTCTCTGACATGCAAATGTCTTACCAATAAGACTAGAGTAGTTTCTACTTCTTGCTCACTAGGTCCAATCAGCATAATGTCATCAATGTAATTTACTAGTGTGGTAACTTGTGGAAGGGAAAGGCGAATCCCTTTTCATTCATCCTTTTCATTCTCTACTTAGTCCAATGGCATTAGGAACAACCAGCCAATTTCGTTATATTTATTAATTACACAAACATGTTCAAAAGTATCCTATATAGAGTCACTCAGTTCCTTGCTTCTTAAAAATAGTTGATTAGAAGCATCTAATGTTGATATTTTGCTTATCTCTACCACCAGATCACAACATAGATTATCAGTGCTCTGTTTACTACTGGAGATATAATCATTAGCATCTTTAAATCTAATCACCTTAGAGAGTCAACTCCAGAAACCCAAAAACCAATTCAACAAACTCATCCTTAAAATTCTGTTCCTCTAGAACCATTCTCAATACCAAAATCTGTATTAGCCAGGATTAACCAGAAAAACAGAACAAAAGGATATCTATATCTATATCTATATCTATACCTATGTCTATGTCTATATTTATATAGCTGGAGACTCAGGAGAGTTGATCCAGTTTGAATCTAAAGACCTGAGAACCAAGAGAGCTGATGGTGTAGTTCTAGTCCAAAGGCCAGCAGGCTCAAGACTCAGGAAGAGATGAAATTTCAGTTTTGGTCCAAAGGCAGGAAAAAGCCAATGTCCCAGTTTGAAGGCAGTTAGGTAGAAAGAATTCTCTCTTACTCACAGAAGGGTCAACTTTTTTTCCCAGGTTCATTGAGGTATAATTGACAAATAAATTATATATACATAAAGTATACAACATGATGATTTGCTATATGTATACTTTCTGAAATGATTACCACAATCCAGTTAGTTAACACATCCATCACCTCACATAGTTACCTTTTTTTGTGCATATTGTGAGAATGCTTAAGATCTACTCTCTTAGCAAAATTCCAGCATACAATATTGTTATCTATAGTCTCTATCTGCACATTCAATCCCCAGAACTTATTCATCTCGTAACTGAAGGCTTGTACTGTTTGATCAGCATCTCTTCATTTGCCACCCCCAATCCCTGGTAACCACCATTCTACTCTTTTTCTATGAGTCTGACTTTCTTTATAGATTCTGCCTATAAGTGAGATCATATAGCAATTGTCTTCCTCTGTTTGACTTCTTCACCTAGCATAATAACCTCAAGGTTCATCCATATCACCACAAATGGCAAAATTTCCTCCTTTCTCATGGCTGAATAATATTTATATTGTATACTATATATGAATATATATAATGAATATATATAAATTACTGGGTGCTCCATGGCCCAGTCAAGTTGATACACAAAATTAACCATCACACTTTTCTTCAACAAAAGAAGTATGAGGCAATTGAAAAAGAAAAAAAAAAAAAAACCCACCAAACCATCAAGAGACAAAGCAATCAAAAGAACTACACTCAGGAGGCTAGCCCCATGACACATTGCTCAAGTTCACATGCTCTGCTTCAGTGGCCCAGGGTTCGCTGGTTCAGATCCCAGGCATGGACCTACACACCATTCATCATGCCATGGTGTGGCAGCAGCCCACATAGAAGAACAAAAATGACCTACAACTACTAGGATGTACAACTATGTATGGGGACTTTGGAGAGAAAAAAATAGAGGAAGATTGGCAACACATGTTAGCTCAGGGCCAATCTCCCTAAAAAAAAAAAAAAACTAGACCCAAATGTGATATAGATGTTGGATTATGAGACAGGATATTTAAAATTACTAATTAATATGTCAAAGACTGTAAGGGAAAATATAGACAACATGCAAGATCAGGCAGGAAATTTATCAGAGAGATGAAAACTCTAAGAATCAAATGAAAATGTTAGAAATAAAAAATATAGTAACAGAGATAAATAATAACTTTGCTGATCTTATCAGTTGTCCTAATACAACCAAAGAATCAGTGAACCTGAAGATAGGTCAATATAAATGACCCAAAATAGAACACAACAAGAAAAAAAACATTGAACAAAGCAAAAGTAAAAAGCAGAGCAAACAAGATATGTGGGGAAAAATCAAGCTCTCTAACACGGATTTAATGGGAATTCTTGAAAGAAAAGAGGGCAGAAGAAATATTTGAAGAAACAACCATGAATTTTGCAAAATTAATGGCAAACACCAAATCCCACATCTAAGAATCTTAGAGAACACCAAGCAAAATAAATACTAAAGGGGGAAAAGAAATTAAAAAAAAAAACAAATAAAGAAACTTATGAGGATATATCATTCAAATGGCTAGAACGCAAAGACAAAGAAAATCTTAAAGACAGCCATAGCAAAGAGACACATTATATGTAGAATAAAGATGAGAAATATAAAAGACTTATCAGAACTATACAAGACAGAAGACAATGAAGAGACATCTTTAAAGCGCTAAAAGAAAAGAAACTCTCAAGCTACAATTCTACACTTAGTGAGAATATCTTTCAAAAATGAAGGAGAAATCAAGACTTTCTGATAAAAACAAAATGGAGAAAATTAATTGCCAGTAGATATCTGTATTTCAAGAACCGTTAAAGGAAGTTCTTTAGGAAGAAGAAATATGACAGCAGACAGAAATCTGGATCTAAATAAACAAATGAAGAAAACAGGAAATGGAGTAGATGAAGTAAAATGAATTTTTTAAATGCATTTAAATTGCATTAAAAGATAACTGACCGTTTAAAGCAAAAATGATAGCAATGTATCATGTATTTATGACATGCATAAATGTAAAACATACAACAATAACACAAAGGATGAGAAGGGAAAATTTGAAATATACTGTTCTAATGGTTAATAATACATGTGAAGTGTATAATATTATTTGAACATCAACTCTGATTAATTACACATGTGCATTGTAAATCCTAAGGCAACTACTAAACGAATTAAAACAATCCAGTGTCCTTTTTATATTCTTTGATTTTGCTACAATAACAAAGTTTCTAAATATTGGGAATAAACTGATGACAGAATGCCTAATTTTTCCATTAGATATTTACTGCCTTGAGGTATTCATTTGTATAAACCTCTTAACTATCTCTAACTCATGTAAATGTTTCCAATTAACATCCCTATAGCCCATAATTATGCATTTATTCAGTTATTATCTCAGGGGATTGTCTTTCACAAAGACTGTAATTTTCTTGATATTGGAAATTTTGCTTTGCTTTCAAAACCTTTAATCTACCAAAATTCTTCAGCACATGACATATGTTAAACCAAGTATTATTTATAATGAAAATGGATAGATAGAGAGTTTTTCTTACCTTTCTCTGCTGTCTCAGTTCTTTGCTCTGCCTGGCACTGACCTCTAACCACCAGTACAGATGCCACCTTAATACATTTCATGTCACTGGACTATTTATTTCAACCCTAAATGCAAGCTCAACTTATCATATTTGTGACAGTAACTATATCTTGCTTCTCAACAAAGAAGATAGCTTTTTGTTAATGTTATCAGTCATCCTTGTTTCACTTTGAAGTCGTGTCAAAAATCAATACAACAAAATAGGATGTCAAGAAACGTTTAGGCTTTCAGCATTTTAATTGAAAAGGAGCTACACAAGCTCTTTTAAATCTAAAATTCTGTGATTTGCTTCTTGGATCTCCATTCAAAACGGCAACTCAGGCCACGTGGTTGTAACTGAGAAAGCAAGCTGTTAACAAGGCCTATCCTTAAGCCAGGGGGCTTGATTGATGGTTACATTTTTATTTTTATTTTTTTGGTGGAGGGAGTAAAATCTACTCCATCCCGTGCAGGCACAGGACAAGTGTCAGTTCCTGAATCTCAGGCAGTATAGCTACAATGACGGAAAAATGACTGGAAACCAGAGACAGAGAATCGACACAGTTTTTGGGCCAGGTTGATATACTTTATTATCTGACCCTGGAGAGAAATGGTAGCAGAAACTAAAAAAGGAAGACTGAATTTTTCATTTGGCTATTGAATGCAGATAGTGGGACAAACAAATACCCATTTATGAAGGACACATCATAGAAATAGACAAAGCTACAGACATGCCTTTCTCCATCTTGGCTGTGAAGTCAAAAAATGAAAATACGTATTTCCAGGAAAGAATAAAGAAGGAAAAAAAGCCCACTTTTTTTCTCAGAGGAAAAAGACTGGTTTTTCGCATTATCTTTACAGGTTAAGCATTTATCAGCTTCAGATATTTTTCCCTAATTTTAGGTACTTTAAGACCACAAATTTCTAAATTACCGACATGAAAAAGATCTTGGTAAAACTTAACTTTCAAAAAAAATACAGCAATTAAAACTTTCAGAATGCACAATGGCTTTTTATACATAAATGCCTCATCCTGCTACAAATCTTATGTTTGACAGCTTAATGATAATAAAATCGACTTCCCAAACTCGTTTTCTTTCTTTCTGTGTATTCCAAGACAATTCTAATGAGATATGTGAAAGATCTAGAGATAAAATGTGTCAAAACTGAGAGAAATCACGTTCTATAGTTACACCAATTATCAATTCACTAGCTATTATCTTTGTCATTCCTTCTTATTATCATTATTACTTTGGAGTTTTTAAGACACATAATATCTTAATAAAAAATAGAATCATGATGTTGATATTGAATAATTTACTGCAATACCTCAGCTGCTAAAACAAGTATATACAGCCAGAGCAAAATTTTAGATTGATTTATTTAAGAATGAAAAACAGTAAACTTCTAAGAAAAGTAGATTAAAGGCATGTAGATATTGTTATATGTCATTACTCTGACTGGTAAACTCCAGACTTCCCTGATCTAATTCATCCCTGTACCTAATTCTACAGCACAATTACCCGCACATTAGCAGCACAACCTTGTAAAGAAGGCTGATTAATAAATTGCTTTCTAATGCCTGATATAAATCTTTAGGAAAATGTATATGCTTAAAAATGCAAAGAAACACTCTATTGAACTTTCACGGCTGGCGGTTTCCCCACATGCAGCATTTACACAGAATCTTTCTCAAGACTTGAATGTACCCTTACTTTTGTTGCTATCAGGATGGACCAAAGCAAAATTAAAATCCCTATAAATTCCTGGACTAGTGGAATCAAAATAACAAGTTACACTTTTATCTGCAAGGACCTTCCTGAAATATATTTTCTCACAGATATTCCATTTATGATATACACTTTGTTCCTATAGGCTATTTCTTTGGTGATGGTTGTTTAGAAACCAGCTCTAGTATTACTGTTACTGCACTGATATCAATAATGTGCTTTGAGCCATTAGTAAAGTCATAATTGTGGTATTATTTACATGTTCATTTAACTATTCTTTATTAACTGCCTATTATGCACTAGACACTATGCTAAGCAATGGAAGTACAGTGTTCATCAAATAAGACGTAGTTTGAGATTTCTCAGTTTCTGGTCTTACACAGGATGTGTAGTCAAAAGACAATACTGCTGAAAAGGAAGTGTTAGTTTTATGATAGCTAATGGAGCGTATATCAGCAGGGACCCAGTCTAGCCTGGGAGATCAAGGAAGGTTTCTCTAATGATGTGATGTTTAAACTGAGACATTAAGAACAAGAAGAATTCACTTAAGCAAAGGGGTGGGGAAAACAATCGAGAGAAGAAGGTAATAAATTCTGGGTAACAGAAAAAATATTTTAGTAGGAGCAGAGGCAAAGTGAATTGAATAAACTAAAAGGTAGGAAATATGGAAACATAAATCTGTGAGAATGAACCAAGACCAAGCTGCTTAGAGTCATGTAAATCAGGCTAAAGGGTGTTTTATGCTAACTAAGAGTACTGAGTGATTTTATTCAGAAAAATGATATAATTAAATCTACATTTTCAAAAGATTATTCTCTGTGCATCAATTTCTTCATATGCGATAGAGGTAATGTGGTCCCTTGTAGCTTACAAAATGTGAGACATAAATTAGAAATCTTGGTAGATTTGTTCAGCAATCTACATATTTGAATAATTATGGTTCAAAAGGACCATTGGCTTGGATGACAAAATTCATTATCTGAGGTGCCGAAGGGCGCCTATGGAGAACTGAGTCTCCATGGAGAACTCGAGAAAGACACGAGTTTATCTCCTGATTGCTTTCCTTGGACGAAAGTGAGGGATGGCTGAACAGTGGACCTGTCCAAAAAACATTCTGGACATTTTATCCCAGCCTATGCTCCTGTTTTAGCCTTGCCTACACAGCATATATATTCTTTTTACCAAAGAACAAGAGACCATGGTCCTGAGTCCTTTGTACAAGTGAAATTATAAATGAAGCTTGTAATAATAATATTAATAATATTTAAATGGTATGTGCCAGGCACTTTGTTAATCTTTTTGAAAAAGTATCTCATTTGAACTTCACAAGAACTGTATAAGTTATGTAATATTATTATCATTCCCATTTTAAAGATGGGAAACTCAGAAAGTTTCTGTTTTCTCAATTCAAACAGGCATTGTGAGATTGATGCAAAATTTCCACCCCAGCATTCTTTAGAACTTTATACTCCAGTACATTCAAGAACACTAGATGTGTGCATTTACTCACATGCCCCCTTTAAGTCAAGTCTTGTGGAGTGAAGCCGACAGGAGTGCACAGGTACTTCTGGAAGCATGGGGTCCACCTAGCCTTATATAAACATAAAGAAGCCAGTGTCTTCACCCTCCCACTCCCACCTCTGCATCACAGTGTTTATTATGAAAAGACAGCACATTTTGGGGTTGACTGGTATATTAGATTCCCAATAATAAGCTGATTTACAAACAATAAAGAACAAACCCTGTTTTCTATAAAATTCAGAATTTTATTCACTTGGATCATTTTCTTTTTTTCTGGTGAGAACTTTTCATTCTTCCTCCAGGTGCTGAAACAATTTTACTTTTTTTTGTAAGGTATGCTTTTTTTTTGGTGAGGAAGATTGGCCCTGAGCTAACATCTGTGGCCAATCTTCCTTTCTTTTTTTATTTTCCTCCCCAAAGCCCCAGTGCACAGCCATATATCTTAGTTGTACACCATTCTAGTTCTTCTATGTGGGATGATGCCACAGCATAGCTTGATGAGCGGTGCATAGGTCCCCATCCAGGATGTGAACCTGCAAACCCTAGGTAGCTCAAGCAGAGGACTGGAACTTAACCACTCAGCCACGGACTGCCCCTGAAGCAATTTTTATGTGCTCAGGATTTTCTGCGGGTGACAGGGTTAGTGTTCTAGTAGAGAGATGATGGGGAGAAAAAGAAATGCCCATTAAGAGAAATTTATGTTCACGTGTCACGTACATGCTTTCACGTTCACACACTGAGAATTTTAAAAGTCTGAACAAAGATACTTTGCCTGCTTTATCTCTGTCCTCACCCATTCCTCCCTCTCTAAAAACAGAAGGTGGTGAGAAAGTGGAGATTTCCCACGCAGTTACAGAGTCACTCATTTAGATAACCTGGCAGGCTTGGGCGTTGGGGAAATGCTTCTTTTCCATTTCAAATGATTCCTTTCCTGCACAAATCAACCGTTAAATTACTCTAACATTCATGGCATATCTTTACACCTTTTTCTTCCCCAGGGAAAGGTGACTTATCTGATTGGGGATTTGCATGTACAACATTGTAGGCCATGATTATGTTCTCTGACAATGTGATAACACTAGAAAGTAATGATAAAATATTAATAATTAGGAACATCGTGTGTGAAAATATGCACATTTCATATTGTAAATAATTTATTGATCAAATATTATGATGGCTATTAGAAAATATGTAGAACTGAAATAAAGTGAAAACATTATATATCAAATTTTATGAAATGTATATAATGAAATATCGAGGCAGGAATATATAACAATAATTATATACTTTGCAAAAAAGGATAACTGAAAATTAGTGAAGTTATCATTCAACTGATAAAGTTAGACAAAGAATAACATAGTAAAAAGTAGAGTAGGCAAAAGATTGAATGTAATGAAGGGCGGACAAATTCATGAAATGAAAAATCACTATAAACAAAATTTATTATTTGGAAAGAACAATAAAACATACAATTTCCTAGCACAATTGATCGAGAGCAAAAGAGAAGACACACAGATTTGATGTTAGGAGTATGATAATATTATTGAAATGATAGGTGTCCTTTTGTAACAGCATAGTCACAAAGATAGTAATGCTCCCCATAATAATCTCTAAATTTGATGCAATTCCAACAAAAATTCTAATAAGCATTTTCACCAAACTTTAAAAACATATCCTAAAATTATTTTGGAAATGGAGTTAAAATTTGACAAAATGACATTTGAAGAAGGAAGAGAAAGAGAAGGAAGAGAAAGAGTAAAACAAAAAACAAAAAAAAGGAGGAGATTGAGAGAATGAAATACTCATTCTGTCAGATATCTAGAATTTCTGAAAGTTATAATAATTAAAAGTGGTGTTGATGCAAGTAGAAAAATAGACTAAGAAACCTAAAATATGACCCATGTCCTAATGGCAGTTTTGTATTGTGGGGACCTGGAATTGGCCACCCCAAGATACGTCTCTTTGGCATCAGGATTATTTGAGGCTGATTGCTTTTGATAAACTGGGACAGGGAAGGAGGCTCTGAGGAATGGAACTTGCCCTTTGTTAGGACACGTTTACATTTGTAAGGTAAATCTCTATCTGTAAAAGGTGCCTCCCTCTCTGTACCAGGAAGAAGAAAGGAGATGACCTTCTCTCTAAAAACTCTTAATCAATACCAAAGGCAAGGACTTAAATCTGCATTTTATTGTGCTAGTCTGGTAACCTCCTGTAACTGACGTCCCTCCCCCTCCCAACGCTGGCATCTCCTTAAAGATTAAGCATCTTTCTTTAGGCTGGGAACCGATTGCGGCGCTCATCTGTGACCCCCCCAGCCTGAGGTAACACACCTGCCACCCTGCAGTGTTCACTGAGACAGCAGACCTATCTGCCGTTTCCATCAAGAGCTGTGCTGACAGAGCAACCTTGTGACTATTGTAAAAGGGACATTTCAATCACATGTGAAACACCCAGTTTGGGGGTATATATCCACTATGTGCACCCCACTTCTTCGGTGCCCTTTCTTCCTTCGGGAAGAAAGGCCCCAGGCCATGGTTCCTCATAAAGCTTTGTTTAATTTTCTCTTGCTATTCTGTCTCATGTGAATTTAATTCGTTCTCTGGCCAGACGAACTCCGATTTGGGAAGAGGAAATGTCTTCCTCCCCTACAGTATCTGATGGAGGTTACATTACAGATTAGTTGATATGTCAGATAAGATGAACATAAAAAGGTGAATAGTGGGTTTGAACTTTAATAAGAGGAATTTAAGTGAAAGGCAGAAGCTTGATTCAAGTGAGATGAAGAGAGAATGCGAGGCTAAAAGTGGATAGAGTATCAAATCTTTTAAAAAGTTCCACCATTATCGATGAGAAGAGAAATGTAGGCAGAGATGGCATGGGGTCAAAGGGGGACTTTTTCCAACTATGAAGAGTCCTAGAGCATGACTGTGTGCCAATGGGAATTATCTACTGTAGGAGAAATTGTTGATGCAGGAGAGAGAGGCAACAATTGTGCAAGTAAATCCTCGAGTAGGTGAGAGAAGATGCAATACAGAGCGTAGGTGGAGGGTTGGCTTTACAAGCAGGGAGAATACTTCCATTCTTCCAGAAGCGAAGGAAGAATTACGGGAACAAATAAATCCGGTGGTAGAAAGATGAGGATTTCCTATCTAGTTGCTGACTCTGTCCTTACTAGTTGGGTGTTTTTACCTTAGGAAATACCTCCGCTTTCTGAGCCTCAGCTTGTTCAAATAGAAATGGAAAGAGAATATTAACCTCACAGTATTTTGGGATGATTTTGAGATAATGTATATAAGACACTTAGCATATTGTGTGGTGCTCAATAAAAGCTCAGTAAACGACAGCCACTCTTACGCACCACTGTATCCTGAGGAAGGCACTGCACGAATCCTTTAGAACTTGCTGAACACTTCAGCATGGATTAACTCACTGTCACTTGTAAGTAAAAAGCACAATTTTGATAGAGGAAAAGAGACTAAGAAAAGGTCAGAAAATTAGGGCTGTGAGAGTCAGAACCTTAGAGCAACTGAAAGCTTGGACTGGGAATCACAAATATCTATGTAATTCTGACACTATTATCCCATCTCTGAACCTCTGTTCTTTCATTCATGAATCAGAAAAAACAGGTAGTTTTGAGAGCTATATGAATGCTAGATATAAAAGTTATAATAGTACCTGACAATGCTATTATAATTTTGTATTTTATATATAATGTTTTAAAATATTTAATATAATTATATAATATTTTATAATACAATACATAAAATTATAAAGTTACAAAATTTTACAATTTTATATAAAGTATACAATATAAATGTATTAGTTGTATAAATTAGGTATAAATATTACTCTATAAATTTTCTCTAAAGCTAGAACATAATTAATAATTATAATAATGTTTTGCATTGACTCCTTATTTTATCCCTTGGAACCATGATATTTCATCGTACCCTTACAGTTTAATCTATGATTTAATTAAGATTATGGTGAAAATTAAATAACATGTGAAGTGCATAAAACAATATTTTTTATGTAGTAAGCACTCAATAAAAATGAACTATTGAAAGAGAGTATAGAGCTGAGTATGGGGTCTAGAGCCACACTACTGGAGTTTGAATGCTGGCTCTACTACTTACTGGATATGAGACATTAGAGAGTATTTGATCTCTCTGGGTCTGTTTCCTCATCTCTAAACTGAAGAAAAAATAATAACAGTGTGTTCAAAAGGTTGTTTTGAGGATAAAATCTGTTACTATATGTAACTAATTATATAATTACATAATTATATTTAGACCAAGTATCTAGCAAATTGTAATGACTTAATAAACAGAGAAAGAAATCCACCTTGTAAACTATCAAAACCAGGGCTCAGATCCAGTTCTTCCAACCCTTGGTCTAGTGCTTTCCTAAAGCTACAGCTAAGAAACCTCGCTTTCCCATTTTTCCTATCCCTGATCCTGTATAAGACTCAGAGAAGCATCCTGCTTTTGCTAAAATATCAGGGACTCAAAACCACAGACATGTTCAGCAGGGTAAATCCAAGGTGTTGCTCCACACACCCATTTCTCTCCTCATTGCCTGCTGGTGGCTGTTTACCCACCTACATTTTTCCCATACCCTCCGTCCCAAACACAGAGTGAGAAATAATGCCAACTGCCTCTGAAGGGTACTCAGAGCCCTTCACTGCGTTCACAAGATGCCACCTAATATTCAAGAAGGATCAAGCGACTTCTATTTTCTTCCTCTATTTGTTTAAACCAAGGTTGCTCAATTACTTGACCTCCAGCCTTTATTTAGAAAAAAAAAAAAAAAAGATAAAACAAAGTACTCACAAACAACACTCTTTGGAGTTCAAGTGCTCAAATACTATACTGTTGGTCTTTTCATTTTTGGTTCCTATGGCAACAAATGCACCATAAGGGCTCTCCAAATCCCTCCGTCCTGCTGCTCTTCAAGTTTGTTTGCCATTTCAAAGATCTTAAGAAAGCAAAGGATGCTAGATTTGATATGTGTTTCAATTACCGGAACAGCATCTCCTATCTGATATAAAGCACAGAAGGAAAACTTCAGAAATAATATTTCAGAACATTTATACCTGGAGGTAGTGGTTTTCCCATCATTAAAGCACTTAAGCAGATGCCAGACAACTAACTGCTCCCTAAGAATGGAGGGAGTGTAGAAGCCTGCACTGTTTTGTCTGCCCAGCATTCCTCCCCATTTCTTCTGTAAGATGCTTTCTCCACACTTCCATCACAGGTTTCCACTGAAAACATTCATGCTTTTATTTGACTCTGGATGCAGACTATTGGTCTAGTAACAGGCAAATAAGTCAAAAGGGACCATCAGAGACTCTTCCTGATACTTTTCCAACTGGATCTGAGAGAAACACTAGGGTGTAGAGTTGAAGATTTTAGGCTGCCGAGCAAGAACCGCCCACCCCCCACCCCCCCCCACCCCCCCCCACCCCCCACCCCCGCATCCCGTGTTTGCATCAGTTCCTCCACTTACAATTTGAGGGTAATCAGAGAAGTGGAGCACAGAGGATTTTTAGGGGAGGGAAAAATGCTCTGTATGATACTATAATGGTGGATACATGTCATTATACCTTTGTCCAAACCCATAGATTGTACAATACCAAGAGCAAACAGTAATGTAAATTAGGAATTTTGGATGATTGTGATGTGTCAATGTAGACTCATCAATTGTAACAAATGTACCACTCTGATGGGGGATATTGATAATGGGGGAGGCTATGCATGCTTGGGAGGGCAGGGTATAGCAGAAATCTGTACCTTCTTCTCAATTTTGCTGTGAACCTAAAACTGCTCTAAAAAAATAGAGTCTTTAATTTAAAAAATATTTTTAAAACTCAGATAGCATTAACATTATGATTACTATCAAACAACTCCTTATTGGTCATGAATTTGTAGGAAGCAGATCAGGTGATGGAGAGGGAAGGTCTCTGGGCCCTCATATCTGTTTCTAGTTATTGGTGAAACCAGATGCATTTCTGCCCTTCCAATAAATTCTCCTTTATTCTGAAAAAAGATTGGAAATCAAATATTTAGATAACGAGCTTTGCATAACACCAGATGGGTAGCAACTCTGCACGTGTAATCTTCAATGATCCTGTGTATACCTCAGATTGACCCACACATGATGCCCTTTGTTCTTGTTTTTGTTACTGATATTGTCTTGCCAGAATTCTATCTGAGCTTGTAGGGTAGTAGTCAGCTGTGGATGTGCAAATCAATGTAGAAGGAAAAAGGAGATTCAGTCTTTACTTTCCAGAAAGAAACTGATAAGATTATGAGAAGAACAAGCGTAGAAAGGCCATCCCCTCAAGATAAAATTCAAGTCATTATTTTTCTCTTCACTCAGAAAACTTAGTAGATGTTTTTATCTAGAATCCATTCTTTCTCAACCTCTAGGTCTCAAATGTTATTTTAGATGATATTAGCCTTTGATTTCATTTTGTTTATTTTTCATTTCTAATAACAAAAATTATTTAAAGTCTAAAAGGAACAGGGAAACTGGGATTACTGATCCTGAAATAAGCATTTAATAAATGATATATAAGTTTATTTGTCTACCTATCTATCTACCTGTCTATCTATCTATCTATCCATCTTTTTTTGAAATCTCAGAATTGTACCTCTATTGGTGTTTATGTATAAACAATCATTGATTAAAAGATAAAATTATTCAGAGTTTTTCAAACATCCATAAACCTACAGCATAATGAAAATAAGAGGGAATTAAGTTTAAAAGATACAGGTTCAAAAATCTAGTTCTACCACAACCATTGTGTGACCTTGGGCAAATCTCTTAACACTGGTAAGCCTATTTTACTTATCTGTATAAGAGAATAACACCTTTATCATAGTTTTATTACAATAGCTAAGAAAATATACAAAAAATTTATAAACTACAAAGTACATATGCAAATAAAGATAACAACCATACTCTGAGTCTTTCATAGTGATGGACCTCTGCCTTATTAATTTTTATGTCCTCAACACCTAGTAATGTTTCCTATTTCCCAGTAAGTAAAGTCTAAATTTCTTACTATTATTTTTAAAAAGCCCGTCATGATCCAGCCCTTGCTTATATCTCTTGCATTCTCTCTTGCCACTTTCTTATCATCTCTCGTTGTAGTGATTCTGCCATTCTGCGTTCATGAATTGTCCTTCTAGTGCCTTGAGGTCTTTGCATGTGTTCTTCTCTGTGCCAGAAACCCTCCTACCTTCTGTTCTCTTGGCTATATCCTACTCACCCTTCAGGCTCATTCTTTATACTATTTCTTCCAGGATGACTTCGATGGATGAATGTGATGACATCCCACAGTTGGGGTTGGGCGCTTCTCCAATGTGTCCTTGTGATACACTGCATGTACTTGCTGACATAGCATTTCATACAGTGTTACCTGTTTTCCCCATTAGTTTACAAACTCTCTGAGAAGGCAGGCTCTGTTTTATTCACTTTTCACCAGAGCATAGCAAAAACTCATACAAGAGATATTTGTAGAATGAATTCTAGTATATCACAATGAAAACATTAACAAATGAAAGAATTTCTCATTTTATCTTATGGGGAAATGGTATTATTTAGGAAATAGTCCTTGAAAAGAATGAGTAATTGGAGGATGTTTAAAATTCTTAAAAGATTGACTGTGAGGACAGATGTGTATTTCAAAATATAATTTCTATCAAATTTACTAACACATTCATAATATAACATTAAATTCAAACTTTCTGCTGAGAGGCCAAATTATAGTGGATATCAGACATCTCTGAGAGCATGTAAGACAGTGCCTCTTGGAGAAATCTTCAAAGCCACTATTTGAGAACTAGTTGCAGTTCTCTCGGATCCATCATCTCATACAGAGGGTATAAAATGGGCACAGAAAGAATTTGTGAGGAGGGTTCCTTTGCAGTGAACCAATGGAGTGCTGAGTGTCTTGCTCTCTGAGGGCTCTCTCAGATGCTGAGGTGCACTCTCTCTCTCTCTCTCACACACAGACACCTGCACCTGACGGGAGGGGGGAGCTCAATCTCCTTCCTCTTAAGCCTAAAATTGAGAGGTTCAATGGGACCATTCATAGAATTTAATATGTGTAACTTTGAGGTTGAAAAGCAGAGCAGATGTGTCTGATCCATCTGTGGGAAATTCAGAACGCGAGAGAGATGGTCCAGAAGTCTGCTTAGTGAAGGACAAGCGACTTGGAATGGTAGTCCTGCACTACCCGAGTTTTCAAGGCAGAAGACATGTAAGCATTTCCCGTGGAACAGATGTGGGCCATGCAACAAAGAGATCTAGTGCCAAGCTTGTTGTCTTGTCTTCATGAGGACGGCTTGGAGTGCATGAGGACTCCAATATAAAGGAGTCTGTTTGGACTGGACTACCAAAGGCAGTCAGCATCCAGAGGAAAATATATTGTCCACATCCAAAGGCTCAGGAGGGAAACTTCTAAACACCTCGTGAAAGCACCCACAGAGAGTCACTCTTCAATACCTGCCAGGCCCAAAATGCACAAAGGCCATTTTATAAAGCCAGTCAGTCAAGTCAGCAAAAACACCTGGGCACCTTTGGTCTTCTCTCTCCCAAGCTCCAACCCCCACTTCAGGGTGAGGCAAAAGAGAAGAGAGAAAAAGTAAAGAGCCAACCACATTCCCACATGTGCTTCAAAAGCCAACAGGAACATCTTTTATAAAACAATATGAAGGCAATGGCCTTCCAGAACAAGCATAGCTGATTTGAAAGTAAGAGAAAGAAATTTACAGGGAAAATATGACCCACAAAAACAAAACAAATTTAAAAATATATTTTAAACTTTCATTCTTTTATTTAGCTGCTTTTAATCAAGTTACATCCTAAAGACAATAAGAAAGTCTTCAGTAGTAACTGCAGTCTGTAAAAATATCTCAGAATATAGATATGGAACACCAAGCTCCATTTTACCCTTGCAGGAATAATTATAGATGAAACAGTGTGAGTACCACAGGGCAATGCTAGATTATCCCTGCCTCGCAAAGGGACTTAAAGAATTTAAACCCTAGTGAGCAGCAATACAATTAAGTACTCAAATTAAATAATTTCTATTCAACTCACTGAGAAAAATATTATTTTATCCAATAGGGAAAATAAATAACTAAAAAAATAAAAATAACCAAAAGAAAAGCAGCTCAAGACAACTGATTCTAGATGGAGGGCAAACATGGAAAGCAGTTGGTGGGCAAGGAAGAGTAGCTTCTAAGAGAACAAGGGAATCGGAATTAATGAGAGAAAGCTGTAGATAGAGATGGGGTTCATTGAGACTTCTGTGCTATCCTGTCACAAAACATTATAATTGGAAAGAGACTAACCTCTTCATTACAGATAAGGAAACTGGGAAGGTAAATTAATTTACTCATGGTCAAATAACACGTGGCAACTGGGGCTCAAGCCTAGGTCTTTGGATTGTAAATATTGAGGCGAGGCCGTTCCTCTCCATTTCTTGGAGCTTGCCTTTTAACACAGGCATCAGTCTGATGTTCTTAGAGAAGAACATTAAAAATAAACCATGGAGGAGAAATCCTAAAGGCCAAGGGAGCAGAAATATCAATACTCATAAATAAATAGAAACAAAATGTTTCCACTGTGAAAGATGTACTGTCTACAGGCCATAAGTTTCAGAAGTATGAGAATAAGGACACAACCAATAAAAGAATATAATCCCTTAACACATGGTTCAAGAAGTCTTCATTAAGGCATGGGGGATTCAATGTTGTGAAAAAGGCCTATTAAAAGCTTTGAGCTACCATGAAAGAGGGAATGTGCTACACGTAAGGAACTACTGTAACTTCTTTTTCTGTAGAATCTAGGACCTGTGGTTTATTAGCTTGATTTACATCATAAGAATGGAGAAGAAGGGGCCAACTCCATGGCATAGTGGTTAAGTTCAGTGCACTCTGCTTCAGCAGCCCTAGTTTGTGGTTTTGGATCCTGGGCCCGGACCTATACCATGTGTCAGCCATACTGTGGTGGCATCCCACATACAAAATGGAGGAAGACTGGCACGGATGTTAGCTCAAGGCTAATCTTCCTCAAGAAAACAAAGAGGAACTTTGGCAACAGATGTTAGCTCAGGGCTAATCTTCCTCAGCAAAAAATAATAAAAAGAATGGAAAGGAAATTGCCACATTTCCTCCCTCATGAAAGGTTTGCAGTAAGGAGAAAGACATCCTAATCCTTTCTTGCTCACTTGGTATGGCTCTCCATTCCTATTCATTTTGCTGCAAGAGATCATTAAGCCCAGCTGTGCTCAGCAGTGATCACAGAAAAAGATGGTGAGAGATTTAACGGATATGACAACAGACCAAGACTTCACATCCCAGATTTTATGCTGAGGAGTTAGGAGGGAAAGGACCACCTGACAGAGAGGAGAAGATTTCGAGAGGCACTCTCCTCCCCGTGAAGTCTTCAGGGCCAGCCTCATCACCTCCTGCCTCGGCTTTGTGTCTCAGCGATTAATGGGGGAGGGATGGTGCCAGTAATTGTCTCTGACAGAGGCATATCACTCGTATGAATGGCTGAGGCCAGACTTTAAGAGCCTCTTCTACGTAACTTTTAAAAGAAACACAATCTGAAAGCTCTGCCTGACTCTGTTAGGTTAATAATATTGGAACATTAGGAGGAAAAAGGATAAATTGCAGTTGGTAGAGAAATGCAGGTGAAATGGCTTGATTGCTTAATTTGGCAGTCTGCTGTTGCTCTGCTTAAAGTGGCTGGCGTAGCATCAGGGAAGATTTCAAGCCACTAGGAAACAGCATGAGCCACCTATGGATTTGCAGCCTGACTTAGGTCATGTCAACACTTCTCAGGGAGAGAATGATGCTCTTGAATTTAAAGAAACTGCAATAGAATCAGTAAAAGATTCCATTGAACTGTATGACACGGGGAGAGTCACCCAACATAGGAAGACAACTTCAAAAGGATAATGGTTATGATTATCAGGGTAAAATGTCACAGTCCAAAGTTTAAAACAGATCACACAAGAGACAAAAGGATGTTTGTCATGTACAGGTTTCTGTGTGAATGTGTGCGGAAAAGGAAGCACAAATACATCTCACATTTAAGTAGTCAGGAATCACCACTAAATAAGTGCCTTCCATGTGGCTATTGCTCTCCAAGATGTCAAATCTGAGTCATGAGTAATACGTCTCCAACTCTTCAGTTATAAACGAGACCCAGTTTCTGCTGATGCCAAATGAACACCAGAAACTCATAATGTATAAACAATAGTTACTAATTAATCTGGCTTGACAGGATAGTGAAACGTATTTGCCCTACTTCTGCTCTTCATTATGTTTGTATATGATATACAATGATATTTAACTTTTGAGGCAGCAAAGCCAAGAAATAATTTAAGGCAATGTGTAATAACAAAATGAGCACTGGACTGGGAGCCCAGTGATTTAAGTTCTGTTTTTGCCTATAAGGCCTTGGGCAAAAGAACTCTCTTTCCTTGTCTATAAAATTGGTAACTTACTGATTTTTGCTCTACCTACTTGACACTCTTTATAGGAATATCTTGGACACAACATGATTGCATAAGAGGCCAGGGCTCTTGGTAAGGTACTCTGGCTATGACAGAGCATGCGGTAATAAGGGTCCGAGTTAAGACCGGAAAAATGTGAATAGAAAAGGGGCTTTATAGTCAAGGGATACTTTTTTTAATGTTTTACTTTGAGTTATGAAATAATCAAAGCATATAGAAAAATATGGAAAAGAATATAACCAAAACCTATGTGTCCACCAACAAAAAAACTTAAGTATAAAAACTGTGCCATACTTGCCTAAAGAATTCTTATGAAAAGGAAGAAAGAAAAAGGAGGAAGGAGGAGAGAGAGGGAGGAAAGAAAAGAAGAATGGAAAACTTTACACTTACCAAAAAATTCATCCTTATTCCTCATTTCTTCTCCAGCTATTACCATTCCTCACATTATGTATTATTTCCCTGTATTTTTTAAAACATTTGCTAATTATATTTGTGGATAGGAATAGCTTCTTACTGGATAAGAATAACTTGTTTTTAAACTCCACATAAATGATATCATATGCTACATATCTTTTTGTAACTTCCCTTTTAGACAATATTATGTTTTTAGATTTTTCAATGCAGTAAATCATCTGATTCATTTTTAAATGCATTTTTAAATGTCCCCCGTTGTGTGAATATAACATTCCCCTTCAGTGGGACAGCTACATTGTTTCCACATTTTCATGAATACTAATATTGCCATGGTAAGCATTCTGTTACATGGAACTTACGAAAGAGCAAGCCATTCTCTAGGGTAGAAACTTCATGTAGTATTGTTGGCTAAATAAACGCATGTCCTTCTTGTTGAACCAACTAACATCCACCACCAAGGAATGTGTTTCTCCCCTCCTTTCACCCCCTCACCCTCCCCACACCCCACTTCTTTGCAAACACTCAGCCTTCTCAAGTTTACTAAAGTTTGTCAATCTGTGAAATGGTGTCTTATTGATATTTTAATTAAATGTCCCCGTCTATTAGTGTGGCCAAGCATTTCTTTCATATAATTATTGAGATTTCCAGTTCTTTGTCTCAGAATTGCGTGTTTGTATTTTGTCCATTTATGCATTAGGCTACTTTATTTTTCTTGTTTATTTTTATGAGTTCTTTATATATTCCAGATATTAATCTTTTGTTGAATTTTTCAGTTCCAATTTTTTTTATTGACTTCTAATTTTATTACACTGTGGTTAGAGAAAGTATTTGGTTGACACTAGTTCTTCAATATTTATTTAGTTCTATTGTGTGTTTTGTTACGTAGTCCATTTTTGCAAAGGTCCCATCTGTGCTTGAAAAGATTGTGTGTTCACTAACATTGAGCACAATACTCTACGTCTGTTTGTTGGAGCAGGCCAAGTCATCATCTTCAAGTCATCTACAGCCTGAACAATTTGGCTGCTCAATTAATTTTTATTGTGGGAAGTATGTTTTTTTGAAACTATTTGTTGGCTAGTCAATTTCTCATTGAAATTCTGTCAATTTTTGTTTGACGTGTGTTGAAGCCATATTGTTAGATCTCTATTGATAAAGATTTGGGTTGTTTCTAAACACTATTATAAATCATGCTACACTGAATATTCTTGTACCTAAATTCTCAAACACACATGTATGTTATGTGAGTAGGACAGAATCCTACAAGGAACTAGATCAAAGCACATGCATATTTTTAATAATCAGAGAGATTTTACCAAATGATCCTTCCTACAGTTTAAACTGGAGAAACTGACTGAAAAAAACTGCCTAGTTAGAGCTGTATAAATTTTGAGTTAATAATGAATATCATTGGAGAATAAGGACCTTAGTCAAACTTGGTGAAATCTTTAAAAAGTTTTACCTTCTACTTTTCCAACTCCAGCTCTTTCTGCATCTTGATAAGGTGGCTGCCTTTGCTGCAGAATCTTAAAATAGATCTATTTCCATTTCTGGAAAACTTTAATTTTGTTCTAATATATATATATATTTTTTTCACCTCTTCCTTTGGCATTCATGGGTGTCAGTGTAATATACTTGGATTAAAAGACTGAGAAGTCATATCTGCTCTCTCACAAATCAGAGTGTACTTCTTGAAATGAGAGCATTAGAGATAAACTGTCCCTGTTTTGCCAGCCACTATGAAAATCACATAACCCAAAAGGATCCTGGAGTCTTTGAAGAATATCCTTAATAAAATTTTGCAAGTTCCAATTTTCATCTTCTTGGAAAGCGTTACCATGCTCCCTCTGAATCACTAATTTGAGTTGCAACCTGTAAATTCAAGCATCCATTTTATCTACTTGAGGCCAAAGGTTAAAATGCAGGCATCCAAACTGTACAAAATGGCTGTGGTTTTCTTCTGAGGATGCGCAGCTGAATTTTTGTTCTTGAATACAGGATGCAACGGTGTGGAGAAAATATCATCAGTTTATTAAGACATGGTGCCCACCTTCAGGAAAAATTGTGCCTGGTGAGGGAGGCTTCTGTGGGTTGAGGAGAAGAGGCAGGAAGTTGAACTGACAGCACTGGAATCCTGACTCAGGACTTAAAACTTGTGTGCCCTTAAGCAACTGATTTATTTAATTTCCCTCTGCTTTGGTTTCATCACCCTTACAAGGGGAATAACAGGCTCCCCTCGAAGCCCTGTGTGTGATATAAAGCGCCTTGCAGAGTGCCTGGCTCACACAAAGCTCGGGGAGTTTTGTTTTGTTGCTGTTAGTTGTGGAGTAGCAGCAACAATAGGGATAGTGGTGTGGCAATTATTGTGACTCCCTCTCATTCAGTAGGTAAGATAGATAGAGATGACATTACTCCCTTACGTTATTCTCCTGTAACAGAAGTGGGAGGCAAGATCCAGAAACACTGAGTAATATGCCTAAAACCACAAACCTACTGTTTGGTAGGTAAACCTGGAAGCCAGGGGTGCTGACTGACACCTAAGATGGAAATAGTTAAGCTACTCAAAGTTCACTGGATTAGACTTGGGTTAGATAAATTCATGTCTTACTGGTAGAAGTCTGATTCTAATGGCAAAAGAAATGAGAAATTCTGATGATTTCTAATGACATAGTTAAAAATACATATCCCCCCTCACGCACAATTTTAGACATATCATTTAACCATTCTGAGCCTCAAAGTTCACGCTAGTAAAATGGAGATAATACCATTCACATGATCTGTGTAAGCATCTAGAATCCTAGCACAGGGCCTAGAACACGGTAGACAGTGCGTGGTAGCCCTCAGTATTAACGACAGCATTAACAGAAACAGTTAACAGTAGCAGTCACACAAGTGCATGGTGATGGAAACCAGAAGTACAAGCACGCAAGTAAGAAGCTATAGAGGGGCTGGGAGTGAAGGGGCAGCCGGTTTTATGCCAGGGGTGGATATGGAGCCATAGCCAGCAGAGTCATCACTGGGTGCGCTGTCTGAAATGCCACTCAAGCTTCTCTGTTTTTCTAAGTTCTTTTATTTTCTTCAAGCCCAGCTCTAAGCCATCTATTCTCTAAAGCCTCTTGGATGAATGATGGTTCTTTTAAACTCTATTAATTTTTTTCCCATGAAAATACCACCATTTCATGGTCTCTAACAGTGTTGATTAAGCAGACGTGAAGGAAAGGGCCACAGGCCGTTGCTTCTCTCCTGGAGTTTACAATCTAGTAACCTCAAAAGCATGTACCTTCCTTTGCCAGTTGGAACACCTGTACTCCACTCTGAACCTGACTGAATCCTACCCATACTTTAAGAATCATCTTAGGAACAAATTCTTCTAAGCAGGTTCTTGATGCCTTACTCCTCTTCTGTTCTGAGTTAGGTGCTGTGATGGTCAGTTTTATGTATGAATTCAGTTTGGCCACAGTCTTCAGTTATTCAATTACACACCATTCTAGGTCTCACTGTGAAGGTATTTTGTAGAGGTGATTAAAGTCGATAACCAGTTGACTATACACAAGGAAGATTATTTTAGATGATCTGGCCACCCAGATTCAACCAATTAAAAGAGCTTAACAGCAGAGCTGGGGCTTTCCTGGGAAAGAAGAAATTCCACCGGTGAACAGCAGTATCAGCCCATGCCTGAGAGTCCAGCCAGTCCTTTCTCATGGCCTGCTCTACAGCTTTCGGATTTGCGTAGACACCTCTGACAACTGTATAAGCCAATTCCTTGCAATACATACATACACACATACGCACATCAATGTACCAATGAGTACAACAATCAATGAATCAAAGAATATTAATGCTTCTCTGGTTGAACACTGACTGATATAGGTTTCTCTGGATTAAGTTATTTCTAACACAGAACTTAGTACCTCTAATTTTAATTCTCTCTATTATAATTACTTTTTGGACACCTAATAGATAAACTCTCTTTAATAGGAGAATACCTGCCACATACTAAACACTTATTAGTGGTTTGCCTAATTTAATTAATGAATTGCTATGAATAAATGTCTTTTAATGATTAAACCTTCAAGTATTAGAGTCAGGTAGACCTAAGTTTGGATTCTGTCTCTCACTAACAGTATAGCTCTGGACAAGTCATCTAATGCTTTGACGTCTCCTGTCTTAGTCTGTTCAGTCTCCTGACTTAGTCTGTTCAGGCTGCTATAACAAAAACACCATAGACTGGGTGGCCAAAACAACAAACATTTATTTCTCACAGTTCTGGATGCTGGGAAGTCCAAGATCAAGGTGCTGGCAGACTTGTTGTCTGGTGAGAGCCCATTTCTTGGTTCATAGACCGCCGTCTTCTTGTTGTGTCCTCAAATGGCAGAGGAGGGAAGGGAGTTCTCTGAGTTGTCTCTTACAAAGATACTAATCCCATTCATGAGGGCTCCAACCTCAAGACCTTATCACTTCCCAAAGACTCCACCTCCTGATACCATCACAATGGGGGCTAGGATTTCAACATATGAATTTGGGGGGATATAAACATTTATTTCTTAGCATTTACCTCCCTTTCTGCAAAAAGGTAATGATAATAATAGTACCTACCACACAGAGTTGTTTTAGGAGATAGGGGAGTAAGTGGATAAAAATACCTTAGCATATTGTTGCATACTAAGAATTTAATAAATACTTGTATTTTTGTTCTTGTTCTTATCTGAAATTTAGAATGACTCTTTGTAGCCTTCTCTTTAAAAATATCCAATAAAATATCTCCAAAAAATTAATCTTCATACTTTTGCCACTTTCCTGATGCTGGGGTGCCTCAGAGAGTAGCATAGTTTGGCTGTGGTGCCTATTGACCTAAACCTCTATAATGGACAGCTGGTAGCTAACAAGGTGCCAATCCCTCCTCCAGAACTCTCACACACAGATGCATAGGGAATCCAATGAAAGCTCTAATCAGTATCTTCGACTTTTCATAAAAAATACCAAATTCATACAAGAATATGTACAACCTTTCTCACTCAACTCTTCCTTGAAAAAGCCAGGAATGATAACACAATACCACCAAGCACACCCATATCTGTGTGGCCCTATCCCTTCAAAGTACTTTAATATAAACTATCTTCCTCGATCCTCATAGCAATACTATAAAACAAGTAGGGCGTTTTCAGGCTCTGTTGGACAGTGATGAAGCAAATTACCTGTATATCAGTCTATGAACTGTGTAAAGGAATTTCTAATCCATGTAGCCTGGATAAGATGCTGGAGGATACCTCCCACTTATAGACTTTGTTTGCTGGTGTCTTTGCCCTGAGAACTTAGGTCTTATGTGCTCAAAAGTTTTTCTGGGAGCCCAAAAATACAGGGACAAAATATTTCCTTTTCAAGTCCCAGCTCCAACATTAAGAATTGCACACCCTTGTGCAATTCACTTAACCTTTCCGAGCCTCAATTTCTTTAACTGTAAGGTTGACAATAGTAATACCTCCCTTAGAGGATTGTGAGGATTGCAAGTAATCACACGGAAAGTAACTCATAGAACCCTTCCAAGAAATATTAGCTACATTCCTTTTCTTTCAAGAGGCCATTGTATCACATAAGGAGAACAGACTAACCCAAACGCTTATTCCCCAACTGAGTTCAATAGGGACATATAGGCTGACATATCAAGAAAAATAGCCAAACAGTGAATGAAGAAAGATTGTAGCAACCTTCTATATTCATGCTGTAAAAAGGTCATGGTTACTGAGTTTTTTTCATTTCACTGACTTTCATTTGTGGACGAGGAAAGCAAAGTTCACCTGTGTTTTTCTTTTGTCAATATCAGTACCTACTCGTGTGGTCCATATGCTGAATATAGGGTAATCTGCCAGGAATATTGTTTGGAAAAGAGTTTTTAAATAATGGTAAAAATATTCAAAACTACAAATTTTATTTCTTACATCTCCTAAATTATATTTCATTTTCTCAAAGGATGGATGCTCTGATATAGTATGCATAAAGACAAATAAAACATATCTAGCCCTCTTTAGCTTAATGATATAATCAACACTGCCACTTGCTGAATTTACTTCTCCATCTTACATTCAACCTGAAATCTGAGCTCTAAATGACCCAATTAAAAAACTGATTTAAAATATAGGTTGATGTTATTTATTTCCCAGAACTGATAGCACAGTTTATGTCTTTCAGCTGTTGTAACATAGCCAAAAATCTGATAACATTCTTCGGACTCTAAAATATCTTCATGAGGTAGAATATTGAGCACTGTTATTGGTCATTATCTAAACCCAGAGCATTAGAAACATAACTAAACTCAATAGAATCAACATGTAGCTAGAATAATCAGCAGTGACCCACTGCAAGATAATGTGACCACTTCTAGTTGACATTGCTATGAGCCCTGAAACAGACAGGATAGATTTATGACTCAGAGATATAATAAGGACAAAGCACTGTTGAATGAAACAGAAGCCCTTGCCAAGTTTCTCATTCAAAACTCTAATAAAAACTTGGATCTTTATGGAACAATAGGGCAGCTTTGTGGAATTGGACAGCTCAGATCCAAAAATAACAGGGACAATGGGTTTGTACTCAATCCTGAGCATAAGCTAGTGTTAAAATAATATCTAAAATGTTTTACAACATCATTTATTGAAGAGACTTTCCTTTCTCCATCGTATATTCTTGGTTCCATTGTTGAAAATTAGCTGTCCATGGATGTGTGGGTTTATTTCTGGGCTCTCAATGCAAAAGAATGAAAGTAGACCACTATCTTACACCATACACAAAAATTAACTCAAAATGGATTAAAGACTTGAATGTAAGACTGGAAACTACTAACTTCTAGAAGAAAACATAGGCAGTATGCTCTTCGACATTAGACTTAGCAGCATATTTTCAAGTACATGTCTGACCAGGCAAGAGAAACAGACAAAATAAACAAATGGGACTACATCAAACTAAAAAGCTTCTGCACAGCAAAGGAAACCATCAACAAAATGAAATGACAACCTAACAATTGGGAGAAGATATTTGCAAACCATATATCTGATAAGGGGTTAATATCCAAAATATACAAAGAACTCACACATCCCAACAACACAAAAACTAACAACCCAATTAAAAAATGGGGAAAAGATCTGAACAGACATTTCTACAAAGAAGATATACAGATGGCAAACAGGCACATGAAAAGATGTTCAACATCACTAACTATCAAGGAAATGCAAATCAGAACTACAATGAGATAGCTCCCATCAGAATGGCTGCAACTAACAAGACAGGAAACAAGTGTTGGAGAGGATATGGAGAGAGGGGAACCCTCATATACTGCTGGCAGAACTGCAAACTGGTGCAGCCACTATGGAAAACAGTATGGAGATTCCTCAGAAAATTAAGAATAGAACTACCATATGATCCAACTATTCCACTCCTGGATATTTATTCAAAGAACATGAAAACACAAATGCATAAAGATACATGTACCCCTGTGTTCATCATAGCATTATTCACAATAGTCAAGACTTGGAAGCAACCTAGGTGCCCATGAAGGGATTAATGGATAAAGAAGATGTGGTATATATACATAATGGAATACTACTCAGCCATAAGAAACAATTAAATTTGGCCATTTGTGACAACATGGATGGACCTTGAGGATATTATGCTAAGCGAAATAAATCAGAGGGAGAAAGTCAAATACTGTATGATCTCACTCATAAGTAGACGATAAAAACAATGATAAACAATCACATAAAGACAGAGATTGGATTGGTGGCTACCAGAGGGGAAGGGGGGTGGGAAGACGGCAAAGGGGTAATTAGGCACATGTGTGTGGTGATGGATTGTAATTAGTCTTTGGATGCAATTGGATGTAATTGGTCTTTGAATTCAAAATATAATGATGTTCACCTAAAATGTACATATCATTATAAACCAACGTTACTGCAATAAGAAAAATTTTTTAGATAAGTTAAAAAAATAAACAGTAAAAAAAATAAAATTTTTGTGAACAGAGAATTTAATGTTTACCTAAATCAATGCTGAGAATTCCAGAGTGTTATGCCAAGGGTTCACAAATGTGACCTTGATTTAGGACACAATAGACATGGTAGGCCATGACTATATCTTTTTGGTTTAGATGTCATCTTTTAAGAAGTTTTCCAAGAGTGATTAATCGCACTAAAGATCATCTCGTAAAATGGGTGGAAATCTACCAGACAATGATAACATGAAAAACTTCTATTTCCAGCCATGGAAAATAAACTGGTACTCTACATTCTACCCTCCCACTGTTGTCATAAACAATTAGAAAGCATATAAAAATTTAAAAGAAATATTTGTAGATGTTGAAGAATAGGCAACACTGAAATGTGATTCCTTAGAGAGGGGAAATGAATGAAGTGAAACCTACCCTCGAGTTCTGCCTAAAGATACTACAGAATAGGGAGGAGAAATCCACACAGAGCATGGTGACCTCACACAGGTGAGGAGATAAGGATCAGCATTTGGGCAGACTCAGGTGACTCAATTTGCACAGAAGACTAGCAAAGAGGGGAAAACTCTGCAGAGACAGCATTCTAGAAATCTATATAAAGAACCCACTGAGTCTGCCGCTGAGTACAAATCCACTTATGCATGGGGAGAGACTCTAGGAAGCTGGGAAAAAAAGAACTACTGAAGTGCTGTAGACTAAACAATTCTCAGAGCTCATACAGAGCCAAAGAATCATCCATATTTCATCTGGCCAAAATGGATAGACATTGTTGGACTCCTGGCTTATTAAGTAAAGCCTTCCGAATGGTCACCTCTTGGTTGTAAGACTGAATTAGCCTTAGGATAAAGGGCACTGTAGACCAAGCCAAGCAAAAATTTTAAACAAACCTCAAAAAATCAACCTAATCCACATGTAACTTAGCCACTTATAGAACAAAATCCAACATCCTTTAAAGATAAAATAATAGTAAATTGGATACAGCAACAAACCTATATTATAAAAATATATGTAGTAAATACATATATGCACATATATATAGTCAAATATCATAATAAAATGAGATTTATCTCAAGAATGAAAGGTTTCTTATGTGAAAATTAATGCAATTTACCATATTGACAGAATAAATAGGGGAAAAAAGCAAAAGATTATGTCAATAGATACCAAATAAGCGTTTGACAGCATTTTGGGAACCAAAAAGAAAATTTTTCAAACTGCTAATGGGGATCTGTGGAAAACCAATAATCCTTATTGGTGGAAGACTAAACATTTTCCCTCAAAGAATGGAAAACAGGTAAGGATGTCTTTTCTCACCCCTTCTACTCAAAATTGTAATGGAGGTCTTAGTCAGTGCACTAAGGCAAGATAAAGAAAAAAAAAGGCATACAGATTGTAAAGAAAAAAGTAAAATTGTCTTTACTCTCAATAACATGATATGTACATAAAAATCCTAATGGATCTATAAATCCTATCTACTTACTAGAATCAGTAAGTAAATTGGACTGTTACAGTTTACAAGGTCAATATACAGAAATCAATTTTAATTCTATATACTAGCAACACATTATTGGAAAATGAAATTTTAAAAATACTATTTACATTCAAAATAAAAAAACAGGAATAAATTTAATAAAATATTTGCAAGGCTTTTTCAGTAAAAATTACAAAGCATTGCTAAGGGAAATTTAAGACCTGAAAAAATAAGAGATATACCATGTTCATGAAGTGAAAGACAATATTGCTAAGATGACAGTTCTGTCTAAATAGATCTACAGATTCAATGAAATCTTAAACAAAATTCCAGGGAGCCATGTCGTAAAAAATGATGAAGTAAATCTATAAAATTTATATATAAAAGTAAAGACATAAAAAGAGAAAAAAGGTGGGGCTGGCCCCGTGGCCGAGTGGTTAAGTTCGCGCGCTCCGCTGCAGGCGGCCCAGTGTTTCGTTAGTTCGAATCCTGGGCGCGGACATGGCACTGCTCATCAAACCACGCTGAGGCAGCGTCCCACATGCCACAACTAGAAGGACCCACAACGAAGAATACACAACTATGTACCGGAGGGCTTTGGGGAGAAAAAGGAAAAAATAAAATCTTTAAAAAAAAAAAAAAAAAAAGAGAAAAAACGTGACAATGATAAGTTGGAATACACATTACCGAATTTCAAGATTTGTGATAAACAATAGTAATCTGGCAATATGTTATTGATGTAAAACTATCCATAGAGATCAATAGAACAGTGAGCCCAAAGAAACAGAACCACATAGATAGGGGCAATTGATTTTTGACTAACATGCTGAGGTAATAATATAATTCAATGGTGAATGGTAACTTTTTCAACAAACGATGCTATTATAACTTGGTAACCGCATGGGGAAAATGGAAAAATTGATCATAGACCTAAACTAAAAGCTAAATCTTTCTAACTCGTAGAAGAAAACAGGAAAAAAATATTTTTGACCTTGGATTAGACAAAGATTGCTTAGATAGGAAACAAAAAAGCATGACACAAAAAATAATAATAAATTGAACTTTATCAAAATTGAAAACTTTTGGTCTTTGAAAGACACCATTAAGAAGTTCAAAAAGTAAGTAAAGCCTTGGATATGATAAAATATTTGCGCTATATATGTCACAAAAAATTTGCATTCACCAAATTTAAAGAATTTTACAACTCAATAAGAAGACAAACTACACATGAACACACACAGTCAAAAGATTTTAACAGGTACTCCATAAAAGAAAACACGTGAATGAGCAAGAAGCACAAGAAGGAATGCTCAACATCATTAGTAATCAGAGAAATACAAATTTAAACTTAAATGAGATATTATTACTTTCTAGAATAGATAGATGTAAAAATACCAGCCCAGCTCAAATATCGGTGAGTATGTGGAACAATCAGAACTCTCATACATTGCTGGAGGAATTGCAAAATGATACAATTCCTTTGCAAAACTTTATCAGTTTGTTGCAAAGTTAAACATGCAATTATATTACCCAATAAGTATACTCTTATTTAGCAAAGAGAAATGAAAATATATGTTCACATAAAAACTTGTACAAAAGTATCCAAAGCAGCTTTAGCCACAGATGCAAGCAATAACATAAATAAATATAAAAAGAAAATTTGCTGAGTGAAAGAAGACGGACAAAATAGGATCCAGACTGTATGACTATTTATTTTATTTAGTTCTAGAAAAGAAGAAACAAAGCCATAGTGACAGAAAACCTATCACTGGCTGCTTAGGGGCTGGAAGTTGGCGGGTGGTGGTATAGTCTGCAAAGCACACCAAGGAAACTTTTCAGTTGATGGAAATGTTCTGTATATTAACTTAGTGGCATTTACATGGGTATTTACACATATTAAATCTCTGAATTGATCTCATATTTGGATGCAGAATACATCCCAACATATATTATTTTTTTAAAAAAGAAGAAAATATTCATTCCAATTTCAGGCTGTTGGGAAACAGTGGACAAAGTGATGTTTACCCCCACTGCTCTCATTATGATGAAAATTCAAATGGTACCTGGAAAATAAAGTTCCTATTTGGAAAGTTTTGCATAAGGCACTGTGTACCAGTATAATTTGTGGCTCAATGCCTTCATCTTGAATTAGAAAAGTTGGGGATATGATGCAATTATGAATTTATAATTCACGTGAATAACAATGAGTGAGAAATTGAACTCTGACCACTACACAATGAAGTATGCATAGAGATTATCTGTCTAGATGAAAAATAACAGGAGAAAAAATTTTACAGAATAACATTATTTTAGAAATTTTACTGCAAACCCAGAACTGTTCAATAACAAAATATAAAAAGGAAGAAGATTAAGGTCTTGTATTGGAGAAAAATTGTAAAACAGTATTAGATAAAATATATCCTGGTATTTAGTATATGTAGAATGTTTTATATACTCTATAATGTATTATTTTGGATATTTCAAATATATGTAAGAATAGCACATTGTTATTGTATTTATTCTAACTTTAGGATGTAAAAGTTGTTTAAGAGAAAACTCTAAGGCAAAACACTGAGGCTGCAAAGATCTTCAACATGGGTCAGAGGTGGATGGCTGCATTAGCCCCAGGGCTGGTCTGAGGATTTGTTAACCTAATTCCTGGTGACATTTGGGAAATTAACTTCCTTTCTGATTCTACAACATGGAAAGCTGCATAGTCTGGTGGATGATCAGATTAACCTCACTGCTAGCCTCCGAGCTTGTAAACACTGGGAAATTAACTCATGTCCTGGTTCCCATCATTGAATTCCAGAATGCATTTGTGTTAACCAACATTAGCCCAAGGGAGGCTGAGGGTGATGGATGAGAAAACTCATTGATGACTGAGTTTATTGCAAGCAGTAATTATATTGTGTATTGTATAACTCTGAGATTGATAAAGTTAACCTGGACCAAATGAGCAAATCGCTGAAACAAACCCAGATACACATGCAAAACTGTCCCAGGTTTATTAGGCCAGACCAAGAGATAGAACATTATTCTTCCAGAAGATATGACGAGACCCCACTCACTCAGCCAGTAGCATCAACACTCAACCACTGTATCTACTGGTGAGATTCTGCACCAGGGTGTTTGTACCTACAAATATCCTAGAGAATATTACTGGTTTCTCTAAAATGTGAAACCAGACTGTGTGAATTTGCTTCACTATCTTGTGTTACTAACTCAACCTATTTTGTGCCTGACCTTCGTATCAATCTCTCTTACCTCTTGTCTTTTGAAAATATGATTTCTAGGCACCAATCAAGGAAACTGAAAACAAAACACCTCTCTTGCATGTTGGAAGTGGATACTGGTTCTTTCCTAAAAATTTTGTCATTTATCTGCTGCCTTTTATTTTCCAGTGCTGATAATGAGAAGTCTCATGCCATTCTTATCCTCAATCATTCATATCTGGCCTGCTCTCTGGGAGCTATTAGTTTCTTTTCTTCAATGCTAGGATTCTAAAATTTTACCATGATTTGCCTAAGTGTCAGTCTTTTTCATCTATTGTGCCAGTCACTTACTGGACTCTTCCACTAATGAGACTCATGTCCTGCAATGTAAGAAACTTTTGTACTATTTCTTTGGGATAAATTCCTGTCTTTTAAATCTGTTCAACATTTATGAAACAGTTATTCTGATGCTGTCCTTTCTGAATGAATCTCAAGTTTTCATAACATTCTCCCCTGATGTCCAAGGAACAAAACTTCCTTGATTTTTATCTTTTAACACTTTTAAAGAATTTGTGGGCACAACAGGAATAAAGGTTAATGTCCTTGGAGTTGTGGGTTTCCCAACAATGGGTAAATGGATAACTTTCCATCTCACAAGGGGAAGCCTCATGCTCAAGATTGTCTTCTTATAAAAAAGACTCTTCTACAGAAATAATGAAAAAAAATAGAACAAAACTTAAGAGAATTTAAGAAAAGGACCAAAAGCTCTAACATAAGTGGAATTGGATTCTCAGAAAAAAATGAGAGGGAAGGAATGTAATAGAAGCATTATTCAAAGGTTAATGCCTGGGAATGTTCCAAAACTGATGAAAGACATTATCTCACAGATTCAAAACCTCAAGAAACCCTGAGAAGAATAAATGCAAAAAATAAACAAATTTTTTTAAAAGCCAGCATGTAGATAAATCCTTTTCAAACTGTTAAAAACCAAAGAGTTCTTTTAAACTTAAGTGAGCAAAAGTAATAGACACATCACCTTTAAAGGAGCAAGAATAAGATTGGTATTTCTTAATAGAAACTACAAAAGCCAACTGACAAGGTAATGACATTTTTAAAGTTTTGAAAGCAAATTGATTGTCATATTAGAATCCTATATCCTATAAAAATATCCATCAGAGAAATGAAAGTGAACTAAACATTTTCGGACAAACAGAACCACAGAACTCAAAGTAACAATAAAGAGAATTCCTTAGGCTCAAGGAAAATGGTGCCACATGGATGCACCAAACTGTTAGAAGGAAAGGGTAAATGTTAACATTGAAATATTCAACACAATTTGGATCTGTTTATTCATTGATGATATTTGATGGCTTCAAAACCACAATAGCCAAAGGTTTCAAATTTTTTTATGTATTTCATGATAGTATATAGCTGGACCATCTTGGGCTGTCCTTCCAAAAAGCATGCAGCATAAATCAAGTTGACTGTCACATGCTTTATGGTAACAGAAGTCTCCATTACTGCATGGGGATGTATCCTGCTTATAAAAATCATCTGGGCTGCTGGTCCCATTCCTTCACTGCTCCTCCTTGTGCCCATCTCTTTCCCTGTAGCATTGCCTTTTCCATAAAAGTTAGGCAGGATCCCTGGCAATGCCTGCCAGAGATGCTGTGTTTCTATCCGGACACGGCAAGTACCCCAGAGGTAGTGACCCACTCAGTCACCCCCAGTACAGGAAGATTTGGGTTCTCATCCAGGTTCCACTATCTCCTCCAGTACATAACTTCTGGAAAATCACTTTACTCTCTGAGCATCAAATTTCCCCCTCTATAAATAAGAGTAATAAAAATAAATAGAGAACAAAATTGTTGTAGAACACAGAGAAAGGGTTTGGTCTTTGAACATCACAAAGCTCTGGGTTCTAGGTTCTGAATTTTCTTCTCCTTCACAGTTCAGAGATACCTAAAGAAACAAGAAGGGATATCCGTGGGTTGTCCCCTGTGAGGCCCACATTTCCTCCCAAACCAAAATAATTAATCATTGGATGAAAAGAGGGCCATATTTGGGGTGTATGACAGCACTGGGATCCTGGGGAATTTTGGAAGCACATCAAAGAATTTCTTTGGGTTCCCAGATGGGTTTGAGGTTGGAATGGGAATGAATCACTGCATTGCATCTGAAAGAAGAAAATTGGGTTATTTTGTTAATTGTAAAAACAATGCTTGCAGGCAGAGCAGGCAGGATACAAAAATATGTTTATATCAAGAGAATGAAAGCTGTAATATTTGAAATACAATATAAAATGAAGCAAAGCAATATTTAACCTGAAAAAATTGAAAGATCATGGGCCTTCCTACATTGAAGACAGTGGTCAAGGAAAACTGAATTTCATTCCTTTCTGGTTGGACAGTCTAGTTTTCTTAGTCTTTTAAGTTTTTAAATAAAACTCATTTTACCTGAGAGGCAAATAGTGATGTTAGTATTATTACCTTAGACTTTAGACACAATTCTTGCAGTAAGATGAGGAATTAGAGATCACATTAAGGGAAATGGCAGGAAATTCCAGCCTGATTTACGTAAACTTACTATCAGCATTCCAACTGACAGGGAAGATGGTATAAATATAATGCTTTTAACAATATGTACATATACAGCATGCAAGATAATTTGTTTTTCTGCCATAGTTTTAATTTTATCTTACGTAGATTTTGAAAGTTTGACTAGATCAGAAAACTCTGGCTCATGCCCCAGCCTGCCACTCACATTCGTATGTAAAGTTTGATCGGAACACAGCCACACCTATTTGTTAACATATTATTCATGGCTGCTTTTGTGCCACAACATCCAAGTTGAGTAATTGCCATGAGACCATATGGCCACAAAGCCAAAAATATTTGCAGAAGTTTACGAACTCCTGAACTAGATACTAACGACTAATATATTAAACTTCACATTTGCGGAGCACCTGTTCTATGCTAACAACTTTGTATGCTTTACTTCATTTATAATTATAAAAAAGTATAAAATGGGTACTGAACTTTAAAAGTGGCCCCTAAACTCACCTTGGAGGAAGTTATCCAAACTCAGGTATGATGACTTTAAAGTTGCTGTTCTTAAACAATAAAGGTCCCATCTAGCTCTAAACACGAGATATATTTATGGAATGTGTACAGCATATAAGACAAAATGTGAAAGACTGGAGAAGTAAAATGTACAAGTGAAATGTAGATTTGTTAAATAGGCTATTTGAGGACAGGTATGATGTCTTTCTTTTTGTTTCCTTAGTAACTGTCACAGAACTGTCACGTAGTTAGCGCCTACTAAAAACTGCATGAATGCTTCAAGTCTGTGGGCTTGAAGAACCTTAAAATTGTATGAAATGGGAAAAGACAATAGACAACTATGATAGAAGCAGATACATTATGGAGTACTCCTCTAAATGACATAAGGAAAGTAAAATGTGCTATTCAAGGAAGGAGCAACCAAAGTTGAAGCTATCCATAATGCCTTTGAGTGAGGGAATAGGTAGAAGTGGATTGAGGCTGAGACCTAGCTGCAGAAGCTGTCTTCCAGAGCAGAGCTTGAAATTCCAGTTTATCCTCCAAGGCACATAATACATCCTGTCATACATCTAGAGAGCTGTGTATACAAGTTCTAACTACTCTTTCTGCACACTTTCACCTGTGAGGCGACCTCCTAGACAAGGGGTTTGTTTTCTAACTGGGAAATATCATGATTTATTCCTCTGGTCACACCCCATTCAAAAGACTTGACTGAATAATTCTTAACTTCCTGTAGTAAGTCTCTGGGAATCTTAGAAAGGTCAGTTCCAAATCCTAGCCAGAAAGGATATTGCATGATATCACATAGGTATCATGTATTAGAGTAAGAAATCCCCAGCGCTACTAACCCAATCCAGGGATTGCTGGAGTTGGTTAAATATTTCCTTCCATGTATTCTCTAGTTTTATACACCTATCACTTAAAACTACGCATTAATAAAAAGTATTTGTCTGTCTCCATCTGCAACAGTAGCCCTTCAGTAACTCAAAAACTGTTTACCCTTTAACCATGACCCAACTCAGCTCAACTCAGGGGCATATATTTTGACCTTAATGTTATAGAAAGACTCAGGTAGAGGCCACTGACTCTCCTCTGTCCAGTCTCCAGAATTTACTCTTCTATAAACTAACCCATGTAGCAACAAAGGTCAATGGTGATTATACTGCTGTGAGTCATGGAAGGAGGAACCCTGATGAGGGGCCAGCCTACTCAGTGATGATATGCTGGAATCATCACAACCATTGTCTTCAAGGCAGGATGAGCAACGCTTTTCAACTATTATGCATGTAGAGTGAGGATAGAGGCAAAACAAATAAACAAAACCCAGAGCAATGTAAATGATTGACCTCAGAAGCCAGAATACCCAGTGACAAACAATGACTTCCCATATGGTCATAATTTGAATGGGAATATGGAAAGTTTCCATTCTTAACATCCTGAGGCAATGGAGGTCTTGGATTTCATTATATACATCAGTTACGATATATACATTTGGGTTAAGAATATGTCTCATATTCAAGGAAGTTCTAGGCTAGTTTAAAACCTTCACATGTACCTGAAACCTCTTCAAAACTGACTTCCTTTCTGATTGACCCCTCTCAAACCCACACACCATCCCAACAGTTTCAGAGTCCTTACAAAAAAATGGCATTCTCTATCCTCTGAATTTAATTTTGAGAACTGACACCACCTGCATCCACACAGCTTTAACTATCAGAATTGACTTCTGAAGCCACTTGTGTTAATATGACTTTCATATTTATTCCAGGAGATTCTTGGCCAGAAAGATAAGACTGCAAACCGATAAATAACTTCACTGTTGGTTCCAAGAATTTAGAAAAAGCTAATATATTTGAATGAATAGTTTGCTCATCTGGGCAAACAGCCTCTGCTCTAGGAACAACGGATTGCTCACTTGGCCAAACAGCTCACTTATCAGACAGCTGTTTATTTATCTAAATTCTCTTGCTTCACTACATCCACCAAACCAAAAATACTACATCGCGAACTTTACCCAATCTCAATCAGACATGTGCATTGAGAGATCTGCCTTAAAGGACTTGATCCCAGTGTGCAAACTTCTACAAATGTCTATCTCTGACCTCTCCTTTCTGAGACACTACTAAGACTATCAAGGTGTACTCTCCCTTACCGCAGTTGGTTGAATGAACTCGGTTTTTTTATTAATAAGTTATCCTGGCAATCTTTTGAGGAATTGATAGTCTATATCATATCTATATCCATCTATATCAAATGGTCGGCTGCTGTCTTTCCTGATCTCTAAATGGATAAACCCCAGTAATCATGGAGAGAATACAGAAGGGCAAGCTACTGAGGAAGTACATATGAAAAACTCACTACACCTTCAGGCATTTTAAACCAGCTGGGAAAAACAATTACTATCACAAATTTAATTATAATCAAGAAAGGGTTTTTGTCTTTTATACACATATTCATGAATCATCAAATGCCTTTAAAAGACTATGGTGACATTTTCTGATTCACATTTCAGATTTTTTAATAAGAAGTAATAATATCTGAAGAGATAGAGACAAGAGATATTTCAAGCTTAACTTTATAATGTACATTTTGTTGTTATAAATAGCTCCTCAACGCTCATTCCCACACGCCCTCAGTTTGCTTCCTTCTTCTTTTGGTAAACGATTTAACTGACATTCAGGTGTCTAAGAATGCTGCCCATATTATTTTGGGATGTTGAATCCTCCATGCTGGCTCAGTTTTGTTAGCCAGAAAATTTATTTCCTTCCTTCCTTCCTCTCTCTGTCTCTTTCTTTCTTCTTTCTATTCTTTCATCTGTTTGATTTACTTCATCTGTTGATTGCAGTATATAAATAGCTCTAAAGATGCTATATTATTCAGTATCAGTGATTACCTAGAGATGTTATATAAAACATGCAGCATTATAAATGGTAAATTGATACAAAGAGCCATTTTTTAAATTTTCTGTTCATTTATGTTTATGCCATTTGGTCTCATCATCCACTATCACCTATTCTCCCGGTAGTCACATGCTCTGAGTCTTCTAAGAGTTTTTATTTATTATTGATTGATTGATTGATAATTCATTTAAGTCTTCCTACCCAACCCAAATTATGTAATTAACTGTGTCTTGATTGTGATTGTTCAAAAGAATGACACATAAAAACAACCTGGCACTAAAATTTTTGGTTTGTTGTGTTTTATTTTGAGGAAGATTAGCCCTGAGCTAATATCTGCCACCAATACTCCTCTTTTTGCTAAGGAAGACTGGCCCTGAACTAACATCCACGCCCATCTTCCTCCACTTCATATGTGGGATGCCTGCCACAGCATGGCTTGACAAGCAGTGCATAGGTCCACACCGAGGATCTGAACAAGTGAATGCCGGGCTGCCAAAGAGGAATGCACAAATCCAATCGCTGGCGCCACTGGGCTGTCCCTGTTTTGCTGTGTCTTAAAATGTAAGTTTTATTATTAATTCAGGTATGGTGAGGTCAACAGATGAGGAGATGATTGCCATTGAAAAGATAGTTCGTGGGCCAGCCCAGCGGTCTAGCAATTGAGTTTGCACACTCTGCTATAGCATTCCAGAGTTCACCAGTTTGGATCCCTGGTACAGACCTATGCACTGCTCATCAAGCCATGCTGTGGCAGGCGTCCCACATATAAAACAGAGGAAGATGGGCATGGATGTTAGCTCAGGGCCAATCTTCCTCAGCAAAAGTGGAGGATTCGCAGCGGATGTTAGCTCAGGGCTAATCTTCCTCAAAGAAAAACCCAAGAAGTTTGTTACTCAGAGTTCACCAGAGAAGGGTTTATGCCATGACACACGGGACCACATATGGAAGCACCAGAGTTCATCAGGAGGCAGAAGGAGTGAAGAGAAAGCGTAGGCAGTAGCCCTTATTGTAGTTTCCATGGGAAAGGCAAGGCACATCAGAGTAAGCAGGCTTAGGATGTTGTAGTTTGAGTAATTTCTGGGTGTAGCCCCTCTGGTGTATAGGGGCTGTCTCTAGTTGTCTGGTACCTGGCCCTGGGATGACTGGGAAAGAGCAACATTGCCTTCTGGACTATAAAATCCAGATAGAAGAACGGATTCAGAATATGGTCTCTGGATTGATTAGTTTACATATAAGGGTCATGCTCCCAGGCCAATCATTTGCTATCTCTAAGAACTGGAGCGTTCTTTCCCCAGTCAGTGAGGGCTTAGATGCCAAAGCATCCCAGAAGTCAAAATATAGTGATGTACACCTGAAATTTAAATAAACCGATGTAACATCAATAAAAAAAAGAATATAGAAAATAAGAAAATATAGCTAATGCATTATACATGCCATATTGAGTTATAACTTACATACAGTAAACAAATATTAAGTGTATGACATAATAAGCTGTTTGTATTTCTATACATCCATGTAGTCACCACCCAAATCAATGTTAAAACATTGCCATTACTCTAGAATATTGCATTGGGTCCCTTTCCACTTAATACCTGCCTCTCCCAGAAAGGTAAGCATTATTGTGACTTCTATGACATAGAATTGCTTGATCTTGAATTCCATGTAAATGAAACTGTACATTATACACCCTTTTATGTCTGTCTTCTTTAATCAACCTTATCTTTCTGGGATTCATCCATGTGATCACACTTATCAGAATTTGTCATTTTTTATTATTGTGGAGTATTCCTAATATGAATATATTGAAACATTTTATCCATTCTATAACAATTGGGTTGCCATGAATATTCTTGTACATGTTTTTCGTGGACATTTGTACTCATTTCTCATGGGTGTATACCTAGGAAGGGAATTGCTGAATCATAGGCTTGGTGTTATCTCTAGTTTTAATGGATACTGCCAAATTTTTCCAAAGTGGTTAAAACAATTAACCAGCCCATCAAGAATGTATGGGAATTTTCATTAGTTTACATTCTAGAAAACATTTGTAATTGACAGCCTTTTTAATTTTTTTCATTCTGGTGGTTGTATAGTGGTTTTCAATCATGGTTTTAATTTCATTTCCCTGATGAGCAATGATGTTTAACACCTTCACATTTGCTGGTTGATACCTCTTCAAGACTTTTGCTATTTTTTTCACATTGAATTCTCTGTATGTTTCTTCTTTGATTTATAGAATTTCTTTATCTATTCTGGATATGAGTTGCCAGGTAAATATTTTGAAAATATTCCACCTCAGTCTGTAGCTTGCCTATTACCTTTCTTCATCATGTATTTTGATAAACAGAAGATCAATTTATCATTTTTTACTTTCATTGTTAGTACTTTTGAATTGTGTTCATAAATTTTCACCAACCCAAAGGTTATGAAGATATTCTACTATTTTCTTCTAAAGCTTTATTGTTTTACCTTTCAGGTATTGTTTTACCTTTCACACTGAATTAATGTTTGAGAACGATGTGAAATAGAGTTTTCAATATCACCAAAACTTTCTTGCTTATGCTTGGAATGCAAATGAACAATCCTTTCTTAAATTAGTGCGTACCATGAGAGGTAGAATGTGAGCCTCTTTGTGTCACCCTAACTTCAATAGTTTCATGGTTAGTGGAAGCCAGGTTTTAAAATTTTATAATCACAATTTATGTGTGCAATTCAGAACAAACCCAACAATATGCTCATGAAAATGAAGCCAACACAACCTAAACTTAGGATTCAGATAAGCTGAGACATCTAAACTACCAAGGCTAAACCCTGCTCTTTCTTAAATGTTCCTTTTGGAGTTCCTTCATGCAGTTGTCTACCTTAGGTAAAGGTTTAGTTTTACATTTGTTCTTAGACCCAAATCTATTTACTTCATTAGACATAGTCAATAATTATGTATCTCATTCAATTTATGCTATTTATGCCAAAATAGTCAGATGAAGATACCGGCTTAACTCTAGTGAGACAAACGTTGGAAAATCTACCTAAATTGCCTTGCTAGTGTCTAAGAAAACTACAAAGGTAAAATCATGCTAATGGAAGAGGATGCAAAGTTGTTTTTCATTAGAGAACTTGAGATTTATCTGGTCATCTGAAATGGAAGGTGAGCCTTATGGTAAGTTCTCCCTGAAATCCAGAAGTGTATATTATGACTTCTTTTGGCAAGGACTAAATGTAGTTGATCAGAAAAATGTAAGAACCACATAAGGAACCCTACATTGTAGCTATTTTTTCATAATTTTTCATTCTTTAACAAATATATATTGGGCACTCAACATATACTCTAGAACTATAAAGCTGAACAAGAAAAGCATGGTCTTGAACTTCATGGAGCTTCTATTGCAAGAGGGTAAATAGACCAGAAAAAAATAATGGCAAGTTACAATGAGCAGAATGGAGAGAAAATGCTTAGACAGAGAAGAAATGAGCCAAGCAAACCTTCAGATGATAATAGATGATCAGGGAAGGTCTCTGCAAGGAAGTATAGAACATCCAGAGAAAAATTAAGCCAGCTCTACAAGCCATATAGGCCACATCACCTGCAAATTGCTCACTGAGACAAGTGAGAGAACAAACTGACAGGAGTGAGGTATATTACTTAATTTTCTTATTTATCTGTCTTTGGAAATGGAGGAGAGGAGAAAAGAACATTTGAGCAGATTTCTAAAACACTGCAAGTGAAATCCCAAGATGAGACCAGTCTGTGGATCCCAACAGGATAGCCATCAATGCCAGGATCACCAGGAGTCCTATAAGCCTGCTTGTTCCTACTAACACTAATACATGAATATAATTCATTCCTAGTTGGTGACAGAGACCCAGCCCACTGACTGAAAGAGAATGTCCAGGGATCCAGAAAGAGTGTTGTCCTTGTAGACTTTGCTCTGGCTGACCCTGGAGTCATGGGACATAAACTATTCCAATTTCACTCTATTCTGTCTGGCTAAAGTTTATGTTAGCCTTTGCCACTGATGTGGCTTATTATTTTTAATGGCATTTCATGCAAGAGTACAACATATTCCTCAACCAGACAGAGCCTTGATTTACTCTACAAAATAATTCTACTTCTTCAGGATATTCTGAAACATTATCAACTAATATAAAAAGAACTTTGATATCTGGCACACTACATTATCGTCTAAACAGTTCATGTTTACAGTCTATAGACATTTTCCTCTAGCAGAGAAAACACCAATTTTTTTTCTCTTTTATTAGGTCTAAGGTAGAAAAAGAAACACTTCCAAGGAATATTTTTTTATCTTCTTCAATTTTTCTGTGAATATTCTGTGCTTCCTCTCTGATAATTAAATAGAAAACACAACACAGATATTTTCTGTGAAGGCTCTGGATTCTTTTCACAAAAGATACTCTCAACTTGATGAGTTTCAGAATGTTGACATGTATAAATTAGTAAGTCTAGTGACCAGATCTTGTGCCCCTGTGATCAAAACACAACTAAACATTTATAGAACCTGTTTGGTAAGATGGCATCTTGGTGTCCAATATCCGGCTGTAACGGGAAGAATGCTGTTCTTTTTCCCTGTTTCCTTCCTTAAGGATAAAACTAGAAGCATCATTAAATAGATATTGTTCTTTTCAGAATGACATTCTCAGCAAAAATTTGAAATCCCTCCCAGAGAATTAAAAACAGGTGTCTCAGAGAATGCAAGAAGCGATATTGCAAAATGTGTTTATGAAGGTAGTTAACATTTAAATTGTTTAATCCTCTCCTGCTTGGAGATATAGATAGATAGATGATAGGTACATAGATACATAGATACACAACTATAGACAGACATATATATATATGGATATAGATAAATGAGAGAGAGGCAGACTGTGTTATGGGCTGAATTGTTTCCCCTAAAAGTTCATATGTTGAACTCCTAACCTCCAGTCCTCAGAATGTGACTGAATTTGGATACAAGGTCTTTAAATAAGTTATTAAGGTTAAATGAGGTCATTGGGGTGCCCCCTAATCCAATATGACTGTTGTCCTTGTAAGAAGAGGCAATTAGGACACAGACAAGCAGAGATGAAAGACCACATGAAGACACAGGGAGAAGACAGCCATCTGCAAGTCAAAGAGAGAAAACTCAGAAGAAATCAACCCTGCTGACCACTTGATCTCAGACTTCTAGCCTCTAGAATTATGAGAAAATAGATTTCTGTTGTTTAAGCCACCAGTCCGTGGTACTTGTTATGGCAGCCTTAGCAGACTAATATGTACATATATCCAATAGAAATATTTGCAATCTGCACAATATCTACAAAAATTGTCTTTTTTTTAATGGTGATGTTAAACATGCAAAATTTATGGAAGATATCAATTATGCAAATTTTTTTAATAATGGTGTTGGATGTGCAAAACTTATGGGAGATATCAATTATGCTCACAACAGCCTCTATTACTTAACAGTGTATCTGGCAGCTACCATAGCATTCTGAAAATATGTATATATATATATTTTTAAACAACCCTTTCATAATGTTCCAGTTAGTATTGTTTTGTAACAAACTATTCTGAAACTCAGTGACACAAACAACAATTTTGTTATGCTCATGAATTCTGTGGGTCGGGGATTTGGACAGGACGCAGCAGGGATGGTTTGTCTGTTCTACAATGCCTCGGGCCTCAGCTAGGAGGAACCAAGGAGTTGAGGATGACTCCAAGGGATGGGAACTAGAATGGTTGTGACCAAAAGATCCACTTCCAAGATAACCTCTTCACCTACTTATCTGTCATCTTGCTGAGATGACACAAAGGCTGGTCTCAGCTGAGAACGTTGACAGGTACTACTCCACACCACCTCTCCACATGGCACAGGCTACTCACAGCATGATAGCCAGGTTCTGAAAAACTGCATTAAGAAGGAGTATTCCAAGAGAATCTGACAGAAGTTGCAAACCCTTTATATGACCTCTCCTCAGAAGTCACAAGACTTCTCAGATTCAAAGGGAAGGAACCTAGTCATCACCTATGAGGGAAGTAACATCAAAAATTTTGTGTAGCATATTTCAAAACCTCCACATTCTGCCTTCTGTCCACAAATTATTTGCATTCCTTCCACATGAAAAATACGCTCGCCCTCTTTCAATAGTGCTCAAAAGGATCATCGCATTACAGTTCAGTCTCAGGCTCAAAGTCAGGATTTTGTCACCTAAATTAAGTTCAAATGTGGAGAAGAGTCATCAGGCACAGTTCCTCTTCATCTAAAAAATGGTGAACTAAAGAGATCAGCCATCTGCCAGGCAACCACCCAACATGCAATCATAGGCTGGGCATAGAATAAATATTATGGATACTTGTATTACAAAGTGCTAATGGAGGCACATAGCTATCCATGGATCATAATATTTCTGAAATCTAGGTAGGCATATATAGCTTGTTTCTAGATTATAGTCCTGTCCTAGGTTATGTGAGCTGTTCTCCAATGATCTTAGCCTCAAATTCTAGACTCTGAATTCTCTGTTTTAGTCACCCTTCCTTTTCCATAAAAACAACCCTATGTTTGCTGAGAACTTTTCTCAGTCTCCTCTCTGCCCATTGAAATATGGAGGTCCAAGAACTTCTCTTCATGTTGCTCTGTCTCTCTTACTTTCAGTCCAAGCTGGTGGTATTTCTGCCAATACAGTTACCTTAAAAATTTTATCATTTTCTTATGCATCAATTTATAAATCCACTCCATTTAAATAGAAGTCATACTTACAAATCTCTTCCTAAGATATGCTCTACTTGGGGTCTCGTGTGAGGCTGCTGTGGGACAGCCACTTTAAGATTCCTGGAAGATCTATTATTGAACTGAGAGCATAATCATAAAAATTGCTCTTTGACTGAAAAGAATTATGAGGCAACACATTTAAATATTTCTGAGGTCCTAATAGACAGTTTTATGGTCTCAGCCTTGACTTCTTTACCCTAAGACACACTTTCCTGACAGTGCCCTGGATATAATCTGCCCTTGGAGAGATTTGGGGTGATAAATAGTAGAATTTTCAGTTGTATTTGGATCTTTTATAGTTATCCTAGACACTGAAAATTGAATAATTCCCTGTTCTTTTTAAATTTGTTTTTAGCTCATTTCTCTATGTCCTATCTTATAATATTCAGATAAAGGAAACCAGCTAACGTTTTTAACATTCTTCCTGGAAAATCCTTAGCCAGATACATCAGTTCATTAAGAATATTACCTATTTTTCACATTCCTACAGGTGACAATATTTAAAATTTTTGAGTTACTATAAAATAAGGGTCTCCTTTCATCTAAGTCCCAATAACATTTTGCTCAATCTTCTTTAAGCCCTAACCAACAGCTTTCTTGAAGTTTGTTAGGCTTCCACTAGCAAATTCCTCAAGGCCTTCCAGCTTCCAACCACCACGAATCTCAAAGCCACGTTTTAGGTTTTTGTTACAGCAGCATCACACTTCTGATACCAAATTGTGTCCCAGTTGCTATTTCTGCACAAACAACTACCCCAAAACTTAGTGAAATAAAATAACAATTGTATTATTCTCATAGATTCTGTGGATCAATAACTCAAACAGGGTACAGGAGGGATGGCTTATCTCTCCAAGTTGTTTGGTGCCTCAGCTGGGAAGATGTGAACAGCAGACATGACTCAAACAGCTGAGAGTTCTAGTAACTTGGACTGAAGGATCCATTTCCAGAATGGCTTAGTCACTCACATCTGGCCTCTAGACTGGGATGATTTGAAGGCTTACCTCAGCTCACACTGTCAACTAGAGCACCTACACACAACCTTTTCCTGCTTGGGCTTCTCAAGGCATGGTGACTGAGCTCCAAAAGGAAGCATCCAAGAGGGAAATTCCAGGGAGAGAATGGAAGCTGGAAGAAACAGCAGGAAGCTTCATGGTCTTTGGTGACCTCACCTCCGAAGTCACAAAGCATTATTTCTACCATAATTCGTTGTTCAAAACATTCACTCCAATTCAAGAGAAGAGGACATAGACCATTACTCAGTGGATAAATGGTAAAAAATTGAAGGTCATGTTTTAAAACTGCCACATGGCTTCTTAAATTCCTTATGCCACAAGTGATTTCTCTTATAGTATCTGTTTAATTAGATATTTCTGATATGGAGACTATGTCATTCTTTTAAAAACATATCTTCTTATGAACAGTTTGAAAAAGTACCCAGTAATCTGTAATAATTACTTGTTAGTTAAATCTTGGATCAATGCCTGCTTTGTAAGTGAGGAAAATAAAGTAAAAGAAGGACATTGAAGTGGTTTATCCATGGTAGAATTATGGGTAATAAGAATAGAAAGTAAGATTTCTAATGGCTACCTACTCCAAGACATCAGGAAATACTTGGGGACTTTGAATAACCATACAACTCATTTCTGGTTCAACGGCTATTTTTTAAAATACGCTGTAGCTAAATTTTTCTTTTCACAATAAATTTAGTCATATGAATATATGTAAAAGCATGGGCTTTAATAGTGTATAGAACTGAATTCAAAATCTATTTCAAGCACTTACAAGTTACCCTTGAGCATGTAACACCATATTTCACAAGCTTAGTAATTACTCCATCTATAAAATAGAAATACTAATAATACATGCCCTATTGGAATGACATCATTCATTATAAATTATGATTTAGAAAAAATTTAGAAATTAGAAACTAAATTATAAATTAGAAATAATATATAATATATGCAAAACATCAAGCAAAAAGTAAACGCTTGAGAAAAAATCACTTTTATTGTTAGAGCAAAAAAATGCTTTGAGGTCAAGTTGTTTTTTTCTCTATAGTGTATGAAAATGTCATCATTACCAAATTCAGCTTATTCATCGCTCTGTCTTTTATTCCTTTACTATAGGGGAATTCAGTGATTAAAACATGGCTTTGGGATCAGACTGACCAGGAGTGACTGGTCATTATTAATAGACTGTGTGACAAGTTACTTAATACCACCGAGTCAGATTCTTCATCAAAGTGTTGTTTTGTGAGAGTTAAATAAAATCATCTTTTTATTTTTTTTAAACTAAAATCATCTTTCTAAACAGGGCATTATAATTTTTCAAAAGTTTGTAGCATTTATTGGTAAATGAAGACACAGTGTTGTTCTTATTGAAGATGAATGGATCTATTTGTCCCCTAAAAAGCCCTGCTCTCTAAGAACACAATACCTGGGCGTGTATAAGGCAAGTTGGCTAATTCGATTAAGATTAAAACGTGTATAGGGAAGGAGTGGACAGTATATTTGGGAATCAGAGGTACTAAATGGGCACTGACTAGAAAGTTAGAAAATCTGGGCTTTTGTCTTGGTTCTGCTACTTACAGACTCTCCAGAGCTGAATAAGTCATTTTACTGCTCTAGGCTTGTTTCTTCATTTGTAAAATGGGTATCAACATTGCCATGTTTGCCTGGCCTAAAATTGTGAGGATCAAATGAGACTGTGGATAGGAAGACACCTTGAAAACTGTAAGGCACTGTAGAAATATGTTACATTTTTTTTAAATTATAGTTTGTGCCCAAATAGAAAAAACTACGCTCACAAAGCTGGTGCATTGTTTTTATGCTAAGACACTTAGGTTTTCTTCAGAATGGGGTCTCGTTTTTAGCAAGAGAATTTTCACACTAGAGGGAGGATACTAATTAACCATCTGCAAAAGTGGAAGGGTAGCCTTTCTATTTTATTATAGAAACTGAAATTTAAGCCTACACAAGTAAATTTGTGGTAAATTCCTAGCAGCATTGTGTTCTCTGATTTTCTGCTCACTGATTATGGATTGTAGCTATTCAATTAAGATAAATGTATAAACGCATATTGTTCGGAAATATTTTATGTTAGTTAAAGACATGGTGTGATATGACTCATTTTCTTTTGAGGATCGCCATTAAACATGGATTATCCCTTGTGTTACTGAGCAAAATATTTTTTTCTTGAATATAAAGAGAGGCATATTAAGCTACAGGCATACCTCAGAAATATTGCAAGTTCAGTTCCAGACCACAAAAATAAGTGAATATCTCAATAAAGCAAGTCACACAATTTTTTGGTTTCCCAGTGCATACAGAAGTTATGTTTACACTATACTGTAGTCTATTGAGTATGCAGTAACATTATGCCTAAAAAAGCAGTGTACTACAATTAAAAAATACTTTACTGCTAAAAAAATGCTAACCATCAGCTGAGCCTTCAGGGAGTCGTGATATTTTTGCTGGTGGAGGGTTTTGCCTCAATGTCGATGGTTGCTGACTGATCAGGGTAGTGGTTGCTGAAAGGTGAGGTGGCTGTAGCAATTTCTTAAATTAAGACAACAATGAACTTTTCTACATAGATTGACTCTTCCTTTCATGAACGATTTCTCTGTAGCATGCGATGGATAGCATTTTACTCAAGATAGAAGTCTTTTCACAATTGGATTCCATCCTCTAAAACTCTGCCACTGCTTTATCAACTAAGTTCATGTAATATTCTAAATCCTGTGTTGTCATTTCAAAAATCTTCCCAGCATCTTCACCAGGAATAGAGTCTGTCTCAAGAAACCACTTTCTCTGCTCATCCACATGAGGAGCAACTTTTCATCCAGGAAACTTTTATTGTGAAATTGCAGCAATTTAGTCACATCTTCATGCTCCACTTCTAATTCTAGTCCTTTTGCTATTTCTACCACTTCTACAGTTACTTCCTCCACTGAGATCTTGAATTCCTCAACGTCATCCATGAGGGTTGGAATCAACTTCCTCCAAACTCCTGTAAATGCTCATAATTTGATATCTTCCCATGAATCATGCATGTTCTTAATGGCATTTAGAATGTGAATTCTTTTCAGAAGGTTTTCAATTTACTTTGCCCAGATCCGTCAGAAAAATCACTGTCTATGGCAGCTGTAGCCTTACAAAATGTATTTCTTAAATAATAAGACTTCAAAGTTGAAATTACTCCTTGATCTATGAGCTGCAAAATGGATGTTATATTAGCAGGTATAAAAACAAAATTAAGCTCATTGTACTTCTCCATCAGAGCTCTTGGGTGACTACGTTCATTGTCAATGAGCAGTAATATTTCAAAAGAAATCTTTTCTTCAGAGCCATAGGTCTCAACAGTGGGCTTAAAATATTCAGTAAACCATGTTGTAAGCAGATGTGCTGCCATCCAGGCTTTGTTGTTCCATTTATAGAGCACAGGCAGAGTAGATTTAGCATAATTCTTAAGGGCCCTAGGATTTTCAGAATGGTAAATGGTAACTGACTTCAACTTAAAGTCTCCAGCTGTATTTACTCCTGACCAGAGAGTCAGCCTGTGCTTTGAAGCCTTGAAGCCAGGCATTGACTTCTCCTCTCTAGCTATGACAGTCCTAGATGTCATCTTCTTCCCATATAATGCTGTTTTGTCCACATAGAAAATCTGTTGTTTTGTGTAGCCACCTTCATTAATTATGTTAGCTAGATCTGTTGGACAACTTGCTGCAGCTTCTACATCAGCACTTGCTGCTTCACCTTCACTTTTACGTTATGGAGATGGCTTCTTTCCTTAAACCTCATGAACCAACCTCTGCTAGCTTCAAGCTTTTCTTCTGCAACTTCCTCACCTGTCTCAGCTTTCAAAGAATTGAAGAGAGTTAGGGTCTTGCTCTGGATTATGTTTTGGCATAATGGAATGTTGTGGCTGATTTGATCTTCTATCCAGACCACTAAAACTTTCTCCATATCAGCAATAGTCTATTTTGCTTTCTTGCCATTCATGTGTTCACTGGAGTAGCAGTTTTAATTTCCTTCAAGAACTTTTCCCTTGCATTCACAAGTTGGCTAACTGTTTGGAATAAGAGGCCTAGCTTTTGGCCTATTTCAGCTGTCAACATTGCCTTCCTCACTACACTTAATCATTTCTAGCTTTTGATTCAAAGCGAGAAATGTGTGACTCTTCTTTTCACTTGAACATCTAGAGGCCACTGTAAGGTTATTAATTGGCCTAATTTTAATATTGTTGTGTCTCCGGGAATAGGGAAGGCTGAGGAGTGGGAAAGAGAAAAGGGAACAGCTGGATGGTGGAGCAGTCAGAATACACACAAAATTTGTTAAGTTCGCCATCTCATATAATCACAGTTCATGGCACCCCAAAGCAATTACGATAGTAACTTCAAAGACCACTGATTGCAGATTATATAACAATAGTGAAAAAGTTTGAAATATTGTGAGAATTACCAAAGTGTGACACAGAGACAAGAAGTGAGCAAATGTTGTTGGAAAAATGGTACAGACAGACTTGCCCAATTCAAGGTTGCCACAAACCTTCAATTTGTAGAAAACCCAGTATCTGCGAAGATCAAAAGAGAAGTGCAATAAATTAAGGTATACCTATATAAGAAAATATAATAATATGCCCATGTATCCGCATTTTCCAAATTCTTATTTTCCATTAATGTGGGATGAAATACAAAATATTTCCTCACATAGAATTTATCCAGCATGTTATCTTTAAGGGTACTGAGAGCCTCTCTACAAGCCCTAAATGCTCCAATTTTGCATAAATATCATGATTCATAAATAAATAGTAAAAAAATAATCCCAGCTAATATTTTGAGAAACGATTGTGTGCCAGGCACTGTGTTAAGTGGTTCACTTTCTTTAAATCATGGAAACCTCAAAACAAAGCTACGAGGTACATATTCTCAACATCCTGCTTTTACAGATCAGGAAATAGAGTTTAGATCATGTATCTGTCAGGATTCATCAGAGGAAACAAACAGAAACTACTCTATGCATTTCCAGTAGAAATTTTTTTTAAATATCCTGCTAAATCATTCACAGGTTAAAGAAGAAAACATGATGGACATTTTTACAAGATAACAGCAAACACTACACATCAAAATATGTGTAATGCATCAAACACAGTTCTTTGAAGGAATTTATAGTCTTAAATACTTACATTAGAAATTTTTAAACCTCAAAATTAATGAGCTAAGTATTCACACTAAGAAGTTAGGTGGTTGGGGCTGGCCCAGAGGCCTAGTAGTTAAGTTCTCACACTCCACTTCAGCAGCCCAGGGTTTGGGGGTCGGATCCTAGGTGTGGACCTACACACCACTCATTAAGTGGTGGCATTCCACATACAAAATAGAGGAAGAGTGGCAAAGATGTTAGCTCAGGAACAATCTCCCTCAAGCAAAAAGAAGATTGGCAACAGATGTTAGTTCAGGGACAATCTTACTCACCAAAAGCATAGAAAAAAAAAACAAAGAAGTTAGCTGGTCCACCCTAAACCATAGAATAAATCCAAGTAAAATAGAAGGAAAGAGATAATAAACATAAAAACAGAAATTCATAAAATTTAAAAAATCAACAAAGAAAAAGTTGGTTCTTTTACAAAAAATTGTAACAAAATAAATTTACCACTGAAAATTCTGTTTGAACAAAGAAGAAAGTAGAAGCAATGTTATGAATGAAAAGGGAATATAATCACAGATAAAGAATAAAGATAAGAGAATACAGTATTAACAACGCTATGCTATTTCTAGAAAAAAACATAATTTAAGAAATTAAAATCTGGAATAGTTGTATAGCCATTAATGAAACTGAAGCAGTGGTCAATAACTCTTTCTGTAAACATAACACCAGGACCTGTTGGTTTTAAAAGACAAGTTCTACCAAACTTTCAAAAAATTTTTGTACCTATTCTACTAGACAGCAAAAAAGGAGGATTGTTCCTCAGTTCAAACTAAGCCCAATATAATGCTGATACCAAAACCAGACACATCATTATGGGCATATTTCACTCATAAATATAGAACCAAAATTCCTAAAAAACACAAAAGAAAAAAATTAATCCAATAGTGAATTAAAAAGATAATACGCTATGACCAAAATGGGTTTATTCTAGGTCCTATAAGAATAGTTTATATTATAAAATCCATTAATGTAATTTTCCAAAGCAACAGACTAAAAGAGAAAATTATGCAATCTTCTCAACACGTGCAGAAATTTGCTACAATGCAAAACTCACTCATGACAAAACGCTTTTAGAAAATTAGGATTATAAAGGCACATCCTTGACTTGATAAAAAATGTCTATTTAAAAACATACATTATTCTAAAGCATTAGCCTTAAAACCAAAAAAACAAGGCAAGGAAGCACATTTATCACAACTTCTAATCAACAGTGTATTAATGTTTTAGCTACTATAATCAAGCAAGCAAAAGAAATTAAAGTCACAAGAATTAGAAAGGATGACATAAAACTGTCATATTTGGAGATATTATCATCCACCTATAAACCCCAGAAAAATGAACATAAAAATTTTTAGAAATAATAGCGGCATTTAGCCAGGTGTATGGATATAAGCTTAACACAAAAGTCAGATACATTTCTATTCTCCAGCAACCCAAATCTAGAAAACATAATTAAAGAGAGGACTCCATTTAGAACTGTATCAAAAAAAATCCAGTACATAAGAATAAATCCAAAAAATGATGCCCAATATCTGTAAAGGAAAAATTATAAAACTCTATGAAGCAGTATTAAAGATTACCCAAACAAAAAGAGATACAAACCACATTTATGGATAGGACTTAATGGCACAAAGATGTCAGTTCTCCAACAATTCATGTAAAAGGTCAATAAAATTTCAAAGAACTTCCCAAAAATGTTTTCTATGGAACTTTATAAAGATTATTCTGAATCCAGATGACAACAAAAGAGCAAAACATAGCCAGGACAACTTAGAAGAAGAGCAAGGGGGAAAGGTTCTTCTTACCATATATCAGGATGGACTGTGAAACTATAGTAATCATGGATAGGTACTATGACCGTGCATGGATGGATCTTTGGCATTAGAGATATATTATGTGAGATCACTAAGGAACGTAGCAATTGGTCAATAAAGAAAACAGAAAAAAAACTGATTATCTATATGGAAAATGATGAAATTAGATCCCTACCTCACATAATATGCAAAAATGTATTCCATATGAGTTAGGACTTAAATATCAAAAACAAAAATTAAAACTCTCAGTAGAAAAATAGGTTACAATTTTTTAGTCTTTGGTATATAGAAAAACTTCTTATAAGGTTTACTGTAAAAATTTAAAAATTGCTAAATTATGCTACACTAAAATTAATAATTTTGTTCAACAAAAAAATCTTAAGGTTTTTTAAGAAAGTGAAATTACAGGTCATATACTTATATACTTACTCAATATATTTATAATACTCAAAATGGACAAAAGATCAATATCAAGAAGATATAGTGCAATATAAATTAGTATCAAGAACACCTAAAATTACTTTAAAAAGGGAAAAGAAATGTTAGAATCCTTCACAGAACAGGAAACACATGTGACCAATACATGAATAAAGAGCTGTTCATTATATCAGAGGTATGAAAATTAAGGCCATAGGGAGGCACCTTTTAACACTGTTTTAATTAACAAAACTTAAAATTACGGAACATTCTAAGTGTTAGAGGATCCACAGGATCTCTGATATTTCGCTGGTAGGGATGTAAATACACACTATCACTTTGAAAAAGAGTTTGACTTCATAGTCTAACATTTAATATTTATAACTGTGAAGGCTCAGCAATTCAACTCCTATTGTACACACAAGAGAATCCCTCACAAAGATATAATAGAAGGCATATTCAAGAATATTCATAGCAGTACTGTCTACAGTAGCAAAAACCTGGAAATAACCCAATCCCCCATTAGAGATTGGATAAACAAAATGTCCTATATTCACACAATAGAATATTATATTGCAGTGAAAATGAATTAACTAGTGTCATGCAATAAACTAAATGAATCTTAGTTGTATATTAAGTGAAATTCTAAGTCTCAAATGATTACATGAAGCATCATGCCCTATTTTAAAAGCTAAAATAACTAAAATAGACACACTGTTTTAGGAATGGTTATAGAGGCAATAAAAATGAAAGGAAGAGAATGGACACAGGAGTTAGAACAAGGGAATTGAAAGGAAGGTAGAATGAAAGGGGTGAACCATAGAGCTGGATGTAGATTATTTTCAAGATCTTAGCTTCTGTTTTGCATGGCAAGTTCATAGATGCTTATTACATTATTAAAAATAACTAAATATGAAAGTAGATATGGGACATTCATTGACTGAAGAGAAGAGTGTATCAAAGAATAAACAAAGAAAAAATGAAAGAAAACTGTATGTACTTGGTCCTGAATACTCAGTAGAAACTCTCCATTATAACACCATGCAGCAAACAACAATCACAAATCATTAATCATGGTATAGATCTGTTTAAAAGCCATTTCAATTTCTAGGGAATTTTGCCATAAAAGTTTTCCTCCCTTGGTGCAGCAGCCATGTGCTATGTGCACTTCAAAGGATCCCCATTTATGATAGTTTAAATAATTTATACACAAAAAGGAAAGCAAAGCATGAAAATTTTAAGGCATCTTAAATCATTTTTAAGGTTGCATAAGCATAATAAAATAATCTAAGAAATAATTACGTGACACCATGGAGTTGAATGAAGTCTAGCTAACTAATTGCAATGCCTATATCCTTTCTTAGTTCTCTACCGATGAGTCTGCATTTTAGAAAGTCAAATAAGAGTTTAAGCTAAGACCTCAGTAAAACGCTTCTTGGGCAAATGGGCTGACTCCTGAATAGATGTCTGACATGAAACAAAAAGTAAAATTGCGTTTTTCAAGAGTTTATTTCTATTTACTTTTAGATAGAGAAAACATCCTTGTTTATTTTATCAAGTTCATCAGCTTCTAAGATTGTGTTACAGAATGACAACAAAGCTGTCACTAAGAAAATAATCCTAGCCAATTTACTTCAGATGATTCAACCTACAGTGTTGTCTTCTCCAAGGGAGTGAAATGGTACCACCATGGGAGCCGAAGCAGCAGTTTTACACGGAAGGAGGACAATTATTTCAGTGGTGAAGTAAACCTGCTTAGAAGGCTCAGCAAGCATTTTACAGCTTCCCTTTATCACAGGATACTGATAAAAGATAAGCTGAAACTGCCTTTCAAATTAGCAAATAGCACAGAACATTTAAGTATGCACTTGGTGGAGAATGCTCAGAGATTCTTCCGGGACACCAGACACAAATTACTGGCTTTAAGTCACACACTTTGTATGGATAGGAAAAGTAACTTCCTAAGTTTCCATGGGGAAAAATAAAAGGATCACAGTTTGATATGGAAACATGACACCTATGGCTGTAAATTGATGTCATTGACAATGAATAATCAGAATAACATACAGAATGGTTTGCGTCAAGACCAGCCATCCAAACATATTCCTAAAGTGATTGTATCAGTTTACTAGAGCTGCCATAATGAATTGCCACAAACTCGGTGGCTTGGAACAACAGAAATGTATTCGCTTGCCATTCTGGAGTCCATAAATACGAAATCAAGATGTCAACAGGGTTGGTTCCTACTGGAGACTCTGAAGAATTTGTTTCCTGCTTCTCTCCTCACTTCTGATGGTCGCTGGCAATCCTTGGTGCACGTTGGCTTGTACGTTCATTATTCCATTCTCTGCCTCCACCTTCCCAGGGAGCCCTCTCCTGGGTCTCATCACACAGCATTCTCCTTATGTATCTGTCTCTGTGTCTCTTCTTCTCATCTTATAAGACACTACTCATACTGGACCAGGGTATTAGGATCCACCTTAATCGAGTACAGCTTCATCTTAACTTGATTACTTCTGCAAAGACCCTACTTCCAAATAAGGTCATGTTCACAGACACCAGCAATTAGCACTTTAACATATCTTTATGGGGGACACAATTCAACCCACAACACTGATTAGCGGGAAAGTTTGGGGAGAAAAAAAGGAGCATTATTGTAAAAAAGTAAAGTTCCTTTCTGCCCTACTCTGGGAACTAACCATCTAGTTAAACATTCTGGATATTAACAAGTCTCCAACTGCAAAGATTAGTAACAAGCTCGTATGCCCATAAGGGCTGGAAAGATAACACTGGTCAGCGAAATGGACTGGTTAGTGTAAGCTGATTTACTTATTTTATTCACTTTAAAAAATAACATTTATTGAAATTTGAGTCCCCACCTCCTTTTTTAAATCATTAAACTTTTCCACATGTGCTTTTTTTCCCACATAATTTTCATAATTCTCATTATGGTTTGTTTTACATAGGCATCTTGCATTGAATTTTTGACACAGACACTGTTTATTAAGAATGTAGAAATGCTCTTAACTTCCACAGAGAAATATGCTTTGTCTCGTTTTTCTTGAAACACACTCTTAGACCAGCACTCATTGTCCAACTTTTGATAGAGACGTAAGTAGAAAAACATTTCTCAGCTAAAAGACAAATGATGTGCAGTAGCTGGCACACAACCTCAGTTACGGGCAGATAGTGAGGAAGAGTGGAGATTGTGGCACGTGTCCAAATCGGGAAGAAGCTACTCAGCTCCAACCAATCAATGCCATAAGCACACCAGGGAAGTCCTGAATGCAGCAGGTCTGGGTAAGATTTTTCAAGAGACACCAGAAATCCAGTTCTGATTTTCCAAGAGAAACTAGAAATCCAGTTCTTGTTTTCCAAGAGAAACCAGAAATCTACATTTTTATAAGACATTTCCATATTTTTGAAAATGTTGATTTATGAAGTCCAAATAAAACACAACTGTGAATTGAACTCAGTTGTAAGCCACTAGTTGCTATCTTTGAGAGCACAGGATAAGCATTTGAAGAAACAGCTTTCCCTCTGGAAAGACTTACTTCCCCTCCTCATCTCCCATCTCATCGCTGCCATCACCTCCTCTTTCTCCTTGTCCTCTCCTTCTCCTCCCCCTATAACTAAGTTCTGGTTCCAAAAGCATGCTCTTCCTCAAATAGAATTTGAAAAGCTGAATCTAGTTGATCAGCTAATGAAATTAAGTCTTAACTATCATTGCCTAATTCATAGAAAAAAAAATAAATCTATAGATAGGAGAATCTCAGTCTGAAAATCTTCTTCCACAAACTAGACAATGTATTTTCCCATTCAGTTGCTACATTAAAAGAGACCTGACCACGTGTTGTTTGACACTTCAGCTATCTGCATCAATATTTATTAGAGGTGGTGATTTTCCATTGCATACATACAATGTTGGCATATTTTTTGGTAATATATGGAGCTTGGTGGACCTGCATCATTCTTTTTAGCTACCTCGTAAGAAGTCTCTCTTCCTCTGTTTTCTGAAACCCCAATTTCACAAGACATAGGGAAGGGATTATCTTACTGGGAAGCTAAGAGAATGACAAATGTGCACCAACAGAAGTTGAAAATGCCAAATTCTCACTTTCCCAGTCGCCTTTGAAGGTGGGGTACAGCATGTTCCCCGTGCTTCACCAATCAGATGCACCATCCCAGACTTTGAAATCCAAGTTAGGAACACAGAGTAGCAGGGTGTATGCAGAATTCTTTCTGGTGAGGGTGCCAAAAGGAGTGACCAGCTTGCAGAGGCAGTGTGAGTAATAACAGTTCTACTTGTAATACCTAATGTTCAGCATCTGAGAAGTAATTGGCAGTGACAGCTTGAATGTCTACACCCAGGAGCAGTACTCAGTGGCAGTGCCCAGCAGATTTTGTTCCACGGCATAACTCAGGCATTATTCCTGGCTGTAGAAGCTCCCAGTTTGATTCTCCATCTGTCCAGAAGATTTTGTGAGATATTCTGTATCTTAATAAATTCCCTTTCTGTTTCAAATAATAAGACTTGGTTTCTGTTGCTTACAACCAGGTTCCTTGATTTCTATAAAAATTAAATGTCAATAGTTAGGGTATTTTTCTTATGATGCCCAAGAGTTTTATCTCATGAACAAGTATGAACCACTGTTCTAAGAGATAAAAGTAAAGCACACTAGTTACTATTATGGACTCCAGTTCAAATCCCAGCTATGCTGCTTCCAACTGCTTTTATCTCTCTGTGTCCAGTTTTCCCCATATGTAAAAAGGGGACAATAATAACTAGCACTTATATCATGGAATTGTGTGAGAATTAATTAAGCTCTTGAGACATAAGGGGAGTACCAAACAAATGTTACCTATTGACGTTATTTTCCCCTGAGCTAATTATACAATTAGGTGAGACTCACTCTTGGCATAGCCACTCCTTTTGAATGGGTGGGAAAGGAAAAGACAGAGCCATGGAGGAATTCTAAGACCCTGGGGTTAGAGCACTTGGGGTCCCAATCTCCTGTGAAAGCAACCAGCTGAAGCTCAAGTTGGATTACCCAAAAGTCTAAAGCCCTGAGAGAGAATTGCAAATAATATCTGTCCCCTTAATGCTTCTCTTTGAATTCTGAAAAACAAAAACAAAAATTCCCAGGAAGACTTACCATTTTAATTTCCACACTTTTTCTCAAGTCCACTGTCTTTGTAAGGCTCTTGGGTTATATCAGTGAATGAAACTGAAAAAGATCCCTGCCTGTGGAGCTTATATTGCAGACCAAAATACATAAATAAATTAACCATAATACAATAGATCAGTAAATCATAAGGCGTATTGCCATGTGGTTAGTGTTAGGGCATAAGGGGAATCTAGAGTTCCAGGGTAGGAAGTTGCAGCAGGTTACAATTTTAAAAGAGGGGTCAGGGTGGTCTCTTTAGAAAGGTGACATTCAAGTAGTCAAAGGACATCATGGAATTAGCTGTGTGTGGATATCTGAGGGAAGAGCATGCCAGACAAATGGAACAGCCATTGCAAAGACCCTAAGGAAGGTACATGCCTAGTATTTTGAAAGAGCAGCAAGGAGTGTAGTATAGATAAAGCAGATATGTTGGGGAAAGTCATTGGATGAGATCACAGAAATAACTAGAAATTATTTTGTTTGGGGCCTTGTAGTTATCACGATGATTTTGACTTTTATTCTTAGTGAGATGAGAAGCCATTGGAGAGTTTTAAGGAAGAAGCAACATAATATACTTTATGTTCTAAAACTATCATTCTGGATACTATATTGACAACAACTCTAGAAGGAAGGGAGGCAAGGACAGAGGCAGGGCGACTTGTTAGAAGACTACTTCACTACCCAGGAGAGCAATGAGGATGACTTATCCCAAGATGGTAACAGTTTACATGGTAAGAATTGATTACATTCTGTTTATAATTTGAAGGTAGAGTCAATAAAATTTCCTGATACTGATTTTTAATTCCTCCCTAAGTCTTGTCAATCCATCTTCTCTGTTTTCTCTTGCCTCACACCCTTAACCATCATCCCTCCCACTACACTGAGCCAGAGAGGTCTTTCCACACTTCAGATGTTATCACCCTACTTATGGGGCTTACATTCCATGGCTCTCCATAAATTTCACAATATAAACTCCTTAATATAGCTCACAAGATCTTTCATGACCTGGCACTTGTCCATATCCCCGACTTCACCTCCCTCTGTTCCTCCAAGAGAACTCTTTGCTTCAGAGGACATAAAATAACTTGTACTGCCCTGAATTTGTCTTGCTACTTCACACATGTCCATGCCTTCAGACGTACTATTCCTCTTCCCATAATGTCCTTTGCCAGCACTCTGTCTGACTGACATTTACTAGAGAATTACTTAATCCAGCATTTAGTGAAGAAAAGTGACTTTAGGAAAGAAAAAAGGAGTCACTATAAATAATTGATTGAGAAAGTTTTCCTAACAACAAACTGCAGAACATCAACTGCATTTATTAAAAGCAGTGAGCATAATTAGATTCCTGAGTTCACTTGATATGAATAAGAAAGATGAAGATTTCATATGTGCAGAAGGTTCAGTTAATTACGAGTCAGCAAAGGCAATATAGCAGAAAGGAATTCAGAAAAACTTTGTTTTTCTGGATTAAGGAACACTCTTGGTGTCATTTAGTCACTGAGTGACCTTTGACAGGCCACGTAAGCTTTCTCACATTGTTTTTTCCATTGATAAAATAGACTCCTTGCCTATAACCTGTGTGGGGGCCTGGAATTGGCCACCCCAAAATATGTCTCTTTGTCGTCAGGAATATTTTGGGCTGGTTACTTTTAAAAAGCTGCAGACAAGAAAGAAATTCTGAAAAGTAGAATTTACTTACCCTTTGTTAAGAGACATTTACATTTGTAAAGGAAATCTCCATCTGTAGAAGTGTCTCTCTCTCTGTACCAGGAAGAAGGGGGGATGACCTTAGCTCTAGAAACTCTTAATCTATGCTGAAGGCAAGGACTTAAATCTGCATCTTGTTTACTGTACTTGTCTGGTAAACTCCCCCAACATCCTCCTTTGTCTTTAGCTGAGGATGATATTTAAGGTGGTGGCTTCAGCCATTTTGGCAAGTTGTTCAGCTTGCCTGAGCCTCTCCCATGTATACATGTTATACAGCTTTGTTTAATTTTCTCCTGTGATTCTGTCTCATGTGAATTTAATTCATTCTCCAGCCAGAAGAACCCAGAGTTGGTAGAGGAAATGTCTTCCTCCCCTACACCTGCATCCAAGAGGAATTTAGAAAAATATCTGACCAAAGTTTAAGTAAGGGAGTGATATAATGTAATTTATGTTTTAAAAGGTTATACTGGCTCCTTGTACAGGATGGCAAGGAAGCAAGGGTGGAGGCAAGGAGACCAACTAGGAAGATATTGCAGTAGTCCATGCAAGAAATGGTGGGACCTTAGATTAGGATTGTAGTTCTGAAAATGGTGAGAAGCAGTCAGATTCAGGAAATATGTCACAAGTAGGGAGATACATCCTAATTGTGAAGGCTTGATCATGCTCAGATGGAAGAGTATGATAGGAATCAAAGATAATTCTAGACTTTCAAAATGTAGGGACAGTGGTTTGTGTTGTGCAAGGTGTTGGAAGATCTCTGAAATCAAATGCTACTAATATACCTGAATTTGAATGACCAATGTCTCCTTCTCTACCTAAGTCTTTGGACAGCTCCATTACGTTGTTAGAACCAGTGTCTGCTCCCTGTGGCTATGACATTTAATACTACATCCTATCTGACAGATTAGACTCTTTCTCAACCTGTGAAACTTGTCCTCCTGGTGCCCACTGTAGCCAATAACTAGACATAGATTCAGGGTATAGTCTTTCCTAATGTGCCCAGTCATTAACCAGACTAAGCCAGTCCATAGTCTAATACATAAAGAGCATTAAAAGAAGAAAGAATTCTAGTGTTCAGAACACTTGAAATCATCTACAAATGTTTTCCAAACTTGCATAATTATCAAAATAACTTGTTTAAAATGCAGATTTCAGGACTTACCCCGGATCTACTGAATCAGAATCTCTCAGAGAGGAAACTACAAACCTATTCTTTTTCTTCTTTTAACAAGTTCTCCAAGTTATATCGATGATGAGCTAAGTTTGGGAAACACTGATCAAAAACCAAACTCTCATTACAAAACAGGGAACAAAAGCCCAAAGAGTTAAGTAATTTCCAAAAGAAGCAGTTCGCCTCCCATAGTTGAGAAATAATTTTTCTTTTTGCTTTCTTCTTTCAAATTTCCTCATTCTCCTTCCAATATAAAGAAGTTCCATGTTTTTGATGAATCTCTGAGAGGACTACTAACACTTCCTAATCACGTCTCCCAGGAGAAGTGACTTTGGAAAACTGAAACCATCTCAGGAACTGCTCTATCCTTTCCTCATGAAAAGCTCACCTTGAAACAGTGAGCTCTACTCTAGGAAAATTATTTCTTCTTAATTGGGAACATCTAGAGAGGCTTGGAACCATAGAGGCTCTCTTTGCCAAGTTAAAAAAAAAAAAGGTGTCCCTTTGTCCTTATTATTTTCAAGATGACACATGTGATCTAACGGCTTTTGTACCCCATGAGGCTCTCGTTGACATCAATAGGCATTATGCATGTAAAAGGGCAGCAGGAGCGGCTCATTATCTCCAGCCCAAGCAGAGAGAAATGCAATAATCATCGTTCTCTGCTCTTCTTGAAGCTTTTAACTGGTGTCGGAAACAAAAGTAACCTTAGGGTTTTGGGTTAGGGTGAGTTACACGTTTTTCAATTGGCAGATGGGGTTCAATTCCTGCTTAAAGAGCACTGAGTATGGGGGTAAAGTGGCCATTGAATGGGAGAAACTATTCTTATCTCTAAAACTGAAACAATTGATTTGGCTTTGAGAAGAAGGTGACTCCCCAGTACTACTTTCCAATACACCCAAACTCTTACGTAAATGAGGACGTATCCATAGGAGTCAGACCTAACTATGTCAAAAAGAAAGGATCAGAGAAAATGTGGCACCCACTCCAAAAGCATTACTAAGTCAACACCTTTGTTTATCAAGAGTCTTTTACTCTATTCCTGGTCTAGAACACTTCTGTCGAAGCAATAAAGCTGTACATCCTAGATCTCATGAAACCAGTTGGGTCTCAATGATCTGTTCCAATCAGGGAAGCTGGAACAGATCATTTAAAACAGAAAAGGCACACGCCTGGATCAAAGTGTTGGCTTTGTTTCCTTTTGAGAAACAATATTATCACTTTGAGTCTATCTCTTTTTCTGTTTCTATTCTGATGCCACCAAGAGAAGGGAGTCATTCAGTAAGTTTCCTTTGTTGAATTAAAACTTATAAGAAAAACGCAATTTTCTCCTAATAACAACGGTTTTCTCCTTTCCACTGTGTATTCTCTCAAGCTGCCTGCTAACTGCTCTACCTCACTTATGTTCCCAAAGGAAAGATCCTTTTAAGATCACCTGGGCATCATCCTTTCAAAAAGGTGCTCTTTTAATTGAGAACTTGATTTCAAGGGCAGAATTCATTACAGATATCTGTCAAGCACTGTTTCAGCCACCCAACCATTTGTGTCAGCGGCACGCCTTTCAAACCAAGCTGGATCAGGCCAGTCACTCCATCAAGCTCGATAAACAACAAAATCGATGTTAGGAAAATGGAGATGACTAAGATCTCAATTTGTCTGAGTGAGTCACTGAGAACAGAGCTTTACTTTTCATCTTTGCATCCTAAACCACCAGGACAAATGTTCTGTTGCCTTTTCTCACCAGCAGTAAGAAAGCTTGTTTTCTGTTTTGTTTTGTTTTGCCTTTTAGCTTCTAAAACATATGTCGGCCACAGACTTTTCAAACGTAGTGAAAGATAGGAGGAGGCCTGCCTGATCCTTGCTGTCCTGGAGCTATTTCCAGAGTGTTGACTCACCATTGATTCACCACCCTCCCTGCTCGTCTCTCTGTTGGAAGCCCAGGAAGCTCCACTCAATACTCACTCTATGTACTCACAGCCGGTATCTCTCACCCTCTGCTGTAAATAGGCATTTCTGCCCTCCTAATTTAAGATCGCCCACCTGTGTGAAGGGAAACCTAAAACCCAAGTATCTTGCCTTCTCATGTAGGTGGTGAAGTATGAGAATAAAAGCAAAGAATGAATCTAAGTATTCTTCTCATGCTTCAGGCTGTGCATCAAACCTATTATTGTTATCAAACCACCTCTCTTTCTACAGAACCACACTGGCCCCTGAGTGAGATTATTCCTTGAGGACAAGGACTATGATTAATATCTCTTTGCATGACTCTCAGACACCAGCCCAATACCAGTCATACAGTAATGATCAAGATGTTCTTATTAATGGGCAGAAAATGTGATGGGGTTTTAAAAATCATATAATTAAAAATCTACAAATAGTAAAGCATTTTCAAAACAACAAAATGTAATCTCGAAAGTCATATGCATAACGAACCAGTGCCTGAGCCAGGACTGGAATCCAGGAATCAAATCCATGAAAATCTAGGTTTTTCATGTTCCAAGAACTTGGCCCTCCAAGTCCAGCCGACTAGATCCTCAGAATGATGAGGTTGCAGGAGATATAGAGTTCTACAATTCCAGACCCTTCAATTAATGTCTTACATTAATTGAATTAAAACAGGGCAGAAGTTCGATTTAATAGCCATTTATTGAGCACCTACTATGCACAAAACTCAATGTTAGTATTTGGAAGAAAATACAGTTAAATGTGTTGGTTTACCTACAGTTCACAAAAATGATAACCCAATTGTCATATATAGATCATGTACTTAATGGACATAAATGCTTAATAAATAGTAAACTATAAGCAAAACTTTTTAACTGAGTTTTATGAAAAATATGTAATTTCTCAAAAGATAAATTTGTATTTACTCCCTCATTTATTCATATATTCAAAAATAAAAAATAAATAATTTCCACGCACTCTCCCAGACAATGGGAGTACAAAAGCGAATAACTCCAGGTACTTAAGATCTGTAACTTTACAAATAAACAACAAGAGACAGACAAAAAAAAGTAAGAACAATAGAGTAGAAGAGACGTTATGGCAGAAATCTGTTTTATGGGAGACCATTTGCATGTAGATGGTAGTCAAAGACAAGAGAGAAGTCAGTTCATAGAGCATTTTAACTTGGAAGACACTTAATGAGCAGTTGAAGGTGAACTATGTTCCAGATGTAAAGAAAAATGTAAATGAAGGCACTGAGACTTGGCACAACCTAGATGAAGGATGTGGGAGAAGAAAGAGGTGGAGTAGGAGAAAGCCACAAGAAAGGATAGGAAAAAAATATTAGAATCTTTAAGCATTGCTAAGGATTTTGAACTTCATCCTGTGGGCAGTGGAAACCATTGAAAGTTTTCTAGCAGAGAAAGGACTTGACCAGATTTGAGATGAATTGGGAAGATGTGACAAAGCAAAGACATCTAGATGGTGCCTGAAGTTGTTGATTGGAAGTCACAGACTTTGATATACTCAGTGAAGTTTTGATATGAAAGCAGGAAGGAGGTAAGTCTGCAGAATCTGATAACAAATTAGATTTTGGACTTGGGGGTAGGCAGAATAATGGTTCCCCAAAGATGTCTATGCCTCAATCTCCATAACCTGTGAATACACTACCTTATATGGCACAAAAGAAACTTTGCAGATGTTAATAAGGTTATGGACCTTAAAGTAGGGAGAGTATACTGGATTATCCATGTGGGCCCAATCAAATTGCATGAATCCTTAAAAGCACAGGAACTTTTCTAGCTTCCCAGCTATGGGCAGAGAGACAAAACAGAAGGAAGAGAGATTTAAAGCGTGAGAGGGATTCAACCCTCCATTTATGGCTTTGAAGATGGAGACAGGGGGCCATGAGCCATGGAATATGGATGGTCTCTAAAAGCTGGGAGTGGACCTCAGCTGATAGCCAGCAAAGAAGAAGAGATCTCAGTCCTACAACCACAAGGAATTAATTCTGTATTCAAAAAATGAAGGAGCATGGAGACAGATCCTCTTCTAGAGCCTTCAGAAAGAAACATAGTCCTGCTGACACCTTGATTTTAGTCTAGTGAGACCTAGTGAGACTGATGTCAAACTTTTAACCTAAAGAACTGTAAAATAATAACTCTATGTTGTTGAAGCTACTAAGTTTGTGGTAACTTGTTATAGCAACAAGAGAAAACTAATACAGATTTGAAGACAAAAAGAGAAGTCTAGGTGATTCCCATGTGGAAAGTGGGAGGCAAAAAAAAAAAAAGAATCTTCTAGAGAGATTGGAAAGGAAAGACCAGAGAGGTCTAGAGGAATCAGGAGTAGTCATAGAACTAAGGGAGAAAAGAACTCCAAGAAGGAATGATCCAAACTGACGACTGCAGGAGCTCAAGTAATGCTGGACTGGTAGCCTTTGCCAAAGCCGATCTTCAAAGCTGTGAGCAGAATCTTTAAAGGATTAAACCAGAAGGTTTAATGGTTTTTTAAAAGTTAAAAAAAAAAAAAAACAGAAAACAATGCTGGCCTTTAACACTTAGAGTCTGTGAGCAGTGGACTGGCATCCCATAAGTGAGCTGCTCACTGGCAGGAGACAATTTGGCCCTACTTTAAATCAAGAAAGGAAATGTCCACAGAACAAGAAAAGGCATGAATTGTGGTTTCTGTCTTCCTTCTGGCTTCATGTTTCATGAACATGTGCCCTAGTAGGTTAAATTTGTTATTTTAAAAACACTTAAAATACTATTTGCAAGGTTAAAAAAGGTAGCTTTATTTTCTTTATTGTTTTCTTTTCTTTATTCCCTGGGATTCCTGTGTCGATAAGTGTGGCTGCCAGAGTTCAAAAGCTCTAGCTGACCACTCTACTTCTCCAGAATGCATGCAAACTTTTGAATGACCAGTTATCTTTTTATTTAAATGCAGCTGCTTTAGGCCTACATTCTTCATAAATATATTTGTAGGACCCTGTCTTATTTTTCTTTGTAGCCCTAGTACCTAATTAATGGTGGTAACATAGTAGGCCAGGAGGATTTCCTTCCTGTCTTCATTGGTGTATAAATGAGGTTTGTAATAAATTGGTGAAGTCATCACAATATCCAAAACACAATTTACCACATGACTTTCAAAGACTCCCATTACCACGCACAATATTCATAATATCTGAACTTAATTCTGTTAAAACTTGTACCAAAAAAAACCTTACATTAGCATAGAGATAATATTCAAAGTACTACATGCTCCTACATACCTCACAGAGCTTTGTTCCAGAAAAGAATTGTCCCCAGAAGGTACCTTACCCTGACAAGGCTAGCTTGGCATGCACTTATGATATATGTCCTTGACTATATTCAAATTCATGGAACACAGTACATATTTTTCTTTTCTGAAATAGCAGAGCATTGTCTTGCCCCAAGCATCCCTGGGAATACTTGGGTGTTATTTGAAAATCACTTTGAGATTCTCTAGGCAGCTTTTTGCAGTATTTCCCTAAGTAGATCTTCAATTGCCTCCTTTGTCTGCATTAGCCTCTGCCAACTTCCTTGTTTATAGCATGCCCAAGCTATAATTTCCAGTGTTCTTCCACAGCCTACCCCAACAAGACCCTAAGCTCATCAGTTTAGTTTTCTGGAGTTTCTAGACTGCTGGGGAACTTAGAGACTACTGAATCTCACCAAGAGGATGAGAAAACTGAGTCTAAGGAAGTGAGGTATATTGTTCAGGGGATAAGGGTGATTAGGGGCAGAGTCAGACTCTAATCCTTGTCTTCTGACTCAGAGGTGAATATTCACTCCATAACATACAAAGATGTCTACATTTCTTGTAGGATCCAACCAAGTTAAACAGGGCTTATTTTCTCGGCCACCTTTGGAGAACAGTTCTTTTGGCTCTTTCTCAGAGTATTAGACTGAGATGTACAGATTATGAAGTCATTCACTTTAATCCCTGGAAATTAATCCATGATTTGCTCCAATTGTGGAGTTGTGACATTTTTTGAATTTATAAGTTAATTATTTCTCTCCCCAACTCATATATTTCAACCCATACTAAAAGCAAACCATCAAACATTTATTCTTGTATTCATTTGTTCATTCATTATTTATTTATTATATTTATTATTTATTTATTCATTTATTCAATAAGCACTTATGTATCATTTCATATTTTGCCAAGTTCTTAGCACTAAAAGTACAGAGATGAAAACAAAGATGCTTGTTTGTTTGTGTTTGGAGTCAGAGAAGGAGGTCACCAAGAGATTTGGTTTCATTCCCTTTATGTGCTATGTTTTTAGCAATGATGAAGACAAGTTTAGAGACCTGTGCAAGTAAAGAAAGGGAAAGAGATTTTAAAATAGGACAGTTTGAACAGAAATTTTACCCCCAAAAAATCATTTTTATGTCTTCAATGCAAGTGATTTACAAATAGTCTATTTGATGACTGCTAGGTAAATTCCATTACCTCTTTGTAGTGATAAGAGTTTCCTTGGAGACTGGCAAAATTCAAGCTGGGAAACAGATTTTTAGACCAATAAAAAGCCACTTTCTTCTATTTCAAGCATACCATTTGGTTCCCTCCTTGCAATAGATAACTACTTTAATATAAGAAAGATAGATAGATAGATGGATGATAGAGATGTAGATATAATTGTTTCAGGGATTTCTGGCCAGAGATTCAGGTAGATGCCTTTTCCTTTGCCATGCTCCAATTAATCAATTGGTTCTTTTTATAACGTAGAACATGAAATAGTCCTATGATGTCCATGAAGGTGCACCTCTCAGTTCTCCCTTCAGGTGAACCCGCTATAAGGAGCAGAGCATGGCTAGCTGGCAGCCTCTAGCTGCCACACCTACAGACATGCCACCGCACTTATATCTAGGACTTGTTCACCTGGGGCCAGTCTCCCTTACTGACTGAGCACAGCAGGCCAACTAGGGCTGGACAATTCCTGCCCAACGCAGCTTCTCTGATGGGCAATCTCGCTCTGAGACGCTCATCAGCCTGGCCAAGACTCTCAGAGCTGCACGGCAATCTCAGACTCCTTCTTCCTAACCATCCATTCTTCCCTCTCCCCTTTCACAAGAGGCACACTTGCATGTGGTTCAGAGTCTCCTGTGCCTGTTCCTGCTCACCTGCCCCACCTTATTCAAACCTCCAAGAGAAAATATCAATCAAAAGAGCTCTTACACAAAGATAATATTAATAATGATCAATATCATCCTCACTGGTTTCTAAAACTTCTCTTGATAAGTTCTCTTCTTAATTTCAAAATTCTGAGCAACAGAGAACCCCATCCGTACCCCAACCATCTTAGGAGAGAAGAGGAGACAGAAAATCGTCTACAGCCAATCCTTGTGGATATCATATGACTACTGCTTCCTAGGAGGGGAGGCATGTGAATGATGGACAGTGATTTCATCCAGTTACAGCTTTTCTTGAATTTGGGGGGCCGTGAAGGCAGGATTTTTCTGTTGTCTAATAGAAATCTTGCAAAGGAACAAGGATGACTAATCTCTCTAAACAAAAAACAAGACGTGAGTTTAAAAAACCTGTTTGTGCTTCTGCTTCTTCCCTTGTGAACATATAAACCATCTTTTGTAATGAAATAGCCAAGGTCTTGCAGGAATCAGGAAACAATTGTGATGCTCTAGGGGCAGACTAGGGACTGAAGTGTGCCCTCCAAAAATTCATATGTTGAAGCCCTAACCTTCCATATGACTGTAAAATAGGGCCATATGATTGTGAAAATAGGGCCTTTAAAGAAGAGATTAAGGTTAAATGAGGTCATAAGGGTAGGGCCCTAATCCAGTAGAGCTGGTGCCCTTACAAGAAGAGGAAAAGACCCCAGAGCTCTCTCTTTCTTCACCAGGTGAAGACACAGCAAGAAGGCAGCCATCTACAAGCCAAGAGAAGTTGCCTCAGAATGAAACATACCTTGTCAGCAAAGTAATCTTGGTCTTTGCCAGCTTCCAGAATTATGAGAAATAAATTTCTGTTGCGTAAGCCACTTAGTCTATGGTATTTTGTTATGGCAGCTCAATCTGACTAATACAGACACTAAGGACAATTAAGAAATTCAACTCTTTACAAGTATTGTCATAGAGCAGATGACCAAGGGTCTCCTGCTATAGTGAAATACAAGTATGCCTTTTAAAGAAAAACCCTTAATTCTCTGCCTTTGGATTATTTCCCATTAGATAACTTTTACTGCTGTTATATGTTAAAATATAAAAATAAACTAGTTGAAGTTTATAGTTAAAAGTTAACTACATAAATATAAAGTTAAAATATATAACTCAGGGCCATTTTTCTTAGATTAATTCAGAATTATCCACAAAGTTCTGTCATAGCCCAAGTAGCATCTCAAAGGAAAAATACTACAAGAGGAATTAAACTTTCACAAACAATGCCAAGATTAGTCCAAGAAAAAATGCGTATGTTGGGGTGGGAGGAGGGGCGCATAATGACAAGAGACAGAGCCGTACAGGAAAACAGAAGAAAAGAATATCTTTAAAAATTCCACTAATTACCTGTTTATTTCTCTTTAATAGAAAAATATTGGAAAATAGTAACAAGGAAGGTAAAGTTGACTGGAAGCCCCCTACCCTTCCTGACAGACATTTTCTCTTATAATCAGTTAAAGCAGTGATTTTATCCCTAATAAAGCAAGGTCACGTTTTATGTGTTTTCTGCAGTAAGTTTGAATGGAGTTTCTTAGAAAACTGAAAATAGGAGAATGGGAAGGCTGAATGATAGTTGCAATGTAAAAAAGTCATGCAAGATATATTAAATGAAGACTGGTAGACAGATTTTCCCATATGGACTCCCTTTTTTTTTTTTTTTTTTGCTCAGGAAGATTTGCCCTGACTTAACATCTGCTTCAATGTTTCTCTTTTTGCTTGAGGAAGATTCACCCTGAGCTAACATCTGTGCCAATCTTCTTCTATTTTGTATGTGAGTCACCCCCATAGCATGGCCACCAATGAGTAGCGTACATCCGTGCCCAGGAACCAAACCTAGGCCGCCAAAGCAGAGTACACCAAACTTAACCACTAGACCACAGGGCCACCCCCCACCCACCCATATGGCCTCTTAAGTAAGCATATACCCTAGGACTGCTTTTCTCAAACTGTGTTCTTCATAGTCCTCAGTTTCCTGAAGATATCCCAGAGACTCCTGGAGGGGCAGGCATACCTACTGGTATCTAATGTTCTTCTCTCAGCCCCTTTCTGTTTCTTTGAAACATTTTAAAACCAATTATGAAAGGCAGTTTAAAGCCTCCACAAAGATGTCCACTTCCAAATCCCCAGATTCTATGAACGTGTCACCTTACATGGTGAAAGGGACTTTGCTGATGTGATTAATTTAAGGATTTTGAGAAAAGATACTATCTTGGATAATGCAATCACAGAGGTCCTTATAAGGGAAAGAGGGAAGAAGGAAAATCAGAGTCAGAGAAGAAGATGTGACGGCAGAAGCAGAGATCCTAGGGATGAAGGGGCCATGAGCCAAGGAATGTGGGCAGATTCTAGAAGCTGGAAAAGGCAAGGAAAGAGATCTCCCACGGAGCCTCCAGAAAGAATGTGGTCCTGCTGACATCTTGATTTTAGTTTAGGGAAACCCATTTTGGATTTCTGACCTCCACTTTGGACTTCTGGCCCTCGCAGCTGTAAGATAATAAATATGTGTTGTTTCAAGTCACTAAGTTTGTGGTAATTTATTAGCAGCAATAGGAAACTAACACAGTAATGGACTAACACAAGTATTTCTCCAACTTTAGTATGCATACTTGTCTAAAATGTTTGTCAAACATTAATTTCCAGACTCCCACTCTCCCCAAATTCTGATGTGGGTTGGCTGCTGGTAAGCCTAAGAACCTGCATTTTTAATGAACACATCTCCCACCCCTCATGATTCTGCTTCCAAGGTTCCAGCACTGAATGAAACCAGTTTCACCATACAGGAACCCATGACACTAGCTGGAATAATGCTGTCACAAATCCCCCCCTACCCTACCCTGGTACTTTCAGCAATCATCCCCAAGAAAGATGCGTCAAACACTGAATTCTGCATCGTGTTGCACAGCAAGCTTCCAGTGTAAGCTTCTTTCTTGCAACTGTTCGTTGTGTGAGTGCTTTTCAATAGGACAGCTATTACTTGCTTCACCAAAGAAACATTAAGTGTAAGGAAGTATAGTAAAAAGCATTGTGGTCTTGCAATTGGTAGACTTAAACCAAACACTCTTCTCAGTCCCTGCCTGGATTTACAGCATTGGGAAAGATTTTTCTCATCTCTGGACCTCAGTTTCCCAATATATAAAAGGTGAGTTTTTAACTAAATAATCTCTTAGGTGATTTTAGTAATAATATCCTCTAACTTAGTGGCCCACTTGAGTCCATTAAGAAATAAACAAAAGACAGTAGGACTTCCTTTTTTTTCCTTTCATCTCTAATCAACTTTGTTTGCTGAGAATATTTATGAATATAAGGGTTTCTTTTCCACTTTCAGGGTTTATTTCTCATTTCCTGCAAAAATTATGTCCTTTTGATACTGAACCTCTTAATCTCAAGTTCATGGGCCCAATGTGCAACAAGCCAATCACTGAGACACCAGGCACTTGGAGATGGAGAAAGGTTTATTCAAATTGGCCAAAACAAGAAGGCGGGAGGATAGGTTCTCTCAAATTTGCCTTAACAAAAGAAGAATACAGGGGTTTATAGAGCTAAGGGGCTTGGGATGTGGAGTTTCAGAGAAACAAATGGTAAGCCCTTGCTCCTTTCACTCCAGATAAAACCTTGGGCAATCAGACTTCTCCTGGGGGGTGCTTATCTGGTGGTCTTATCTGGTGGTCATAACTTCCTTAAAGGCATTTTTTCCTTCTGCAAAACAAGCTCATAAATCCTTGTGACCCTTTAGTCACCCCTCAGGTTAAACAAGAAGACAGCAAATTAACAAGATTAACTTCTTTTCATCTGTGTCTGTGCTGGGAACAAGGTTGAAGGGTAATCATGTTCTTGTTGAATATTTACAGTAACCCTCAGTTACCCGGCTACACTTTCAAAGGGAGAACCAGGTATACCCAGATTATGCCTAGTTTTAATGACTATTTCTTTACAGCGACACCCTCCCTCCAAAGTCGATTTAAATAAAAGCTTGATGGCTCTCAAGAAGCCCAGCATACTCACAGGCGGGCAAGACATTGAGTGCTGGTGTTTGCCCCCATGCCTTCATTGTTCTCATCCCAAAGGCAATGGGCAGCTCAAAATACACTACAGCTCAGTTCCTAAAAATGCTGCCAGACAATGTGTTTTTCAGAGCTGAATTTCCAACTGGAACCTACACTGAGGATCTGTGCAACAGTATCCATGTCTCCGCTTTTTGTCTGCCAACTTTCCACTTCAGCCATTACATGTAGGGCTTGCCTCTCCACCTGCCAGACACACCATTTTTAATTATTCCCAGCTCATAAGCCATCCTATTAATCATCTAGCTCCTTTGTTCCCCCTCCTTCTTTCTCTGGCTGGCCTCATCCTTATCAGTTATTTGGTTTGGCATTACTTCTAGAACAAGGTAAGTGACAACCGTTTTCCACTCTAAATTGCTTAACCCAGACTTGGAACATTCAGCTTACTTCATGGGGCGGGTGAGGAGGTTGTTTTCATATCTCATAAAGGGGACTATAATCTACAGTTAAGAACATGCACTCTGGAATCACTAAAGACATTAGTTCAAATTCTGGCTCTGCCAACTACTAGATATGCAGCCCCGGGAAAGCTACTCAACTTCTCTTTACCCTTGGCTTTCCTATATATAGAATGAAGATGGAAATACATAACTCAGACCATTGTGGATATTAAAGGCAATGTTTGCAAGATACCTGACACCTATTAAAAGCTCAGTATGGTGGCTTTTATTTTCATTATTACTCTTATCAGCAAACTATAACATGTTCAGAGTTCAAGGATTCAGGGTGTCTAGACTCAAAATCACATCATATAAGGACTTGTGTTATCAGGAATATTTTTCATGGAGAAATATATAGGAGACAAGATAGTTACCTTCACTATATGGGAAAAAAGGGATTGCTCATCTTTTTTCTGTCCACTGAGAAGAGAGCAGAAGTCAACAGGGGAATGTCTTCTCAGAATAACAACTAGTCTGACAACTAGGGCTCTGTGGAAACAGAATAGACTCCCCTGACACGTGGTGAGTGTCCTGTGGCTAAAAGAATTTAAGAGAAGCCTGGCTAGCCCTTTGGTGGGAATATAATATAAGAGATTCAAGCATGGGATGAGCTGTTGGATTTTTATGACATTTAAAATACCTTCTAAGATTGAAAGTCTATGGTTCTGTGATCACTACCAGCCTCAAAAGAGTAGGCAGAAGGAAATTTTTAAATGGTGAAAGAAAAACAAATCAATTTGGCTATCTGCAAGCAATTCTTGAGAGAGAGAGATGGGCTAAAAATGTTTACAACATTAGTAAAACTAAGGATTGGGGACTGAAACATTCTGCATCTTCCCATTTACCATGGCTCTTAAATGTGCTTTTCTCAGCTACAGTCCTGTAATGCCAAATTCATTATATAAAACCTCAGTGAACAAATAGATTGAGAGAGACTCTTTAAAATGTAAACTCAATGGCAAAGCCCATTACATGAAATTGTTTACTTAATTAGCTAAAGGCTTAGAGGTAGTTAAAACAGTCTACCATCTTCTCTCCAGCTGAGAGATCATAAAAATGGATATGAAGAATGTTAACACATGTCCAAGGATTTGTAAAATGTCAGGACTGGTGAGCTATTGAGTCTTAAGGAAGTGTACATACAAATGTTTTGAAGTCTTAATAAAGGTTAGCAGATTGCTCTCTTGCTAGATCGCTCTCTCTCTCATTCTCTCTCTCTCTTCCTCAAAATGATTCAAGAATATCTCATGGAAACAGAAATTAGCAGTCTCATAATTGAAAAGAAATTATAGTAGCCACTTTTGAAAACACTGTTTTTGAGGAAAATTCAATAGAAGCATTTAAATAAACCTAATTATACACACATTCAAATGCTCCTGCACACACCACACATACACACACACATTATAGACTAATATCCTGCTAAAGACTAGCCAAGTTAGGTGTTGGTCTTAGGCTCTGACATCAATGCTAGGATGGACTTTCACTGTGTAATTCTAATCGCTTTTTAAAAAATAGCATTCCACTTTTGCAAAGGGCTCTCACAACTATGTTACTTTATCCTCACTCTAGCCCCTATTGAATCAGGCAGGACCAAATTTGAGAATTGATTGCATTCTTGATACCATATTATGACATCTATGACTAACACACATATATAAAACAACATGCACCCTTGAGAAAACAGTCAAAGCCTAATTATCCAAAGATGCTGATGACATTTTTTGTTTCAGGCAATACTTATATCTAAGTGCTGTCCGGACCTAGAATATTTACTAAAACACATGAGATAGGTCATTAATCCAGAACACCTTGCAGTAGCCAATCAAGGGCTTTTCCATCACTCAAGAATGTGTATATAGGTTTGAAGGAAGAATTTAAATCTTTGCAGGTTCTATTTAAGCAAATGAGAATGACTCCAGTGTCATGCTTTGGTGAAAAGTTGTACATTGAGTTTCTAAAAGCCTTTAAAAAGAATATGTATATAATCAACACAAAATAAAAATCTATCCATTATCTCCTGATTCAAGTAGCAAATGGTACTATAAATAGCAGTGAATAAAAGGACCTGAGGAAAGCCCTTTGGCCAGGAAACAGGCTGGGCCCCAAATCATCTGAATTCTATTTAGGAGATTAGATTGAAACCAATTTAATCCTTAAACACAGGGACTAACATTAGACCTTAACAGAGATAACAAGACACAGTGATAAACAGCATCAGAGGTGACCGATAAACCTAAGAGGACTGGAAAAGTCTGAGAGTCATTCAGTTTGCTGCTTTTCCCAGTAAATCACTAACAGCCACAACTGGCTATACCCAAGCTGTGTTTGGTCTGAGTCATGACTGAACCCGTGAAGCGAAACAGCATAATTAACGGAAGCTGAGAAGGATCTAACGCTGCCTACACCCCTAGACCAATCCCCCCTGCATGCTCATGGAATGAGCTGAAACGTAAACTGCACAGTATTTTCAGACACCTTCCCTCTCAAACTTGAATTCCCTATGACATAGCTTTAAACCTTTACGACTAATAAAAATGATAAGAATATCTAACATTTATTGAGCACATACCATGTGTAGGAATCAAAGTTCAGTACACCGTGAAAAGGAAAGAATTTAAGATTTAGACCAGTGTCTTGGGTTATAAAAAGCAAAAACGGCAAGGCATGAACAACAAAGACAAGAGTAGTAGCTCTTTTTTAGGCTTAAAGAAAAATGAGTACTGAAAGCAGCCCCGAATCTGGGAAAGCTCTGAGAAGCAGCTGTTTGTCAAGAGCAGCTGAATGCATGGAAGAGCCGAGAACACACAGAAAAGCAGGCTGCTTGCTAATAGTTACAGTACTCTGGAATGCTTTTTGTTTGTGTAAAGGAATTTACAACCCAGCGATTCACACTGCAAAGTTTATACTTATCTCTTTGAAGCATGTGCCAGCTCCTGGTGTTTTCCCATTCCCTAACTCAGATGTCAAGAGAAAAGGGGAAGAAAGTTCCGATAATAAGAACTTGAAGGCAAACCACTATATTTAGATATAGATATAACCCTCTGTCTGTAGAAGTAGTGTCCGTGAGGCACAAAGCTGCTTAATCTTGCTCTCTTTGTATGCATCCAAATCCCATCTCGTTTTGCATCCAGTGTGCTTTGTTTGAATGCCAGTCCCTTCCAATTCAGCCCTGATGTCAAATGACAAAGGGAAATACTCCCACTTGAACTCTCTCCCTTTCAGCCCTTTTGCTTCAAGTCTCCTTCAAACAAAGACTTTGCCTCTAATTCTCAGCTTGAGACCACTTTCTTACAAGACACAGAGCCTGGTGTGGCCAAGCAGTTAAAAATAAGGCAATGCTTAGATTCCCCCCAAGATGTAAATTAGAGAGTTCTGGCCCCATCAGGGTCCTCCAACGAAGCTGCCCGCTGAGTAAGGAACTATTGGATTTCCATCTGTGTATCTCATACCATTGGTGGCTATTGTTTAAATAAACATTACTTTGCATTGCTTTTTAAAAAACTTCAATACATGTTGATGCCTGGTTAAAAGGAAAGAAAATTGCAGTATTAAAAGACTAGTATTTTCGGAGTCTTGTGATGTAAATTGCTAATTTAAAACCCAAAATATTGTTAAAGTGTCTTTATTTAATAGCAGGTGATTGCAAGCTGTAATTTGCAAGCTGTAGATGCAGATGGTGATGTTTTTCCTCCGTCTTCAGCAGTACAGTACAGTACTGACTGCAGATCTATGCAAACATGGAACAGCCAACTGTGAACGAAAACACTCTGGAAGAAGATTAACAACAAAGTTGATAAGACGAAGGTGGCTTTTGAGATCTGCTCAGGTCTCGGCTTATTCACTTAAACAAGTTGAAGGTGCTGTCCATTGTTCTGCCAGTTTCCCAATAAGCTTAAAACATGTGAGTGAGAGAATGATATTTAATTTTGGCTTCATTTATATTCATCATTTGCTGGAGAAAACCCAAGGAAGAGAGAAAATGAGGGAATAGGGTTGCTAGAAAAGATGCTGGTCACCCAGTTAAATTTGAAGTTCAGACAAACAACAAATAATTTCTTAGTGTATGTATGTCTCGTGGTATATCCCAGAGAGCACAGGACATACTTATACTAACAAATTATTTGTTGTTTATCTGAACTTCAAACTTAACTGGGAATCCTGTATTTTTATTTGCTAAATTTTGCAACCCTATGTGGGGAGTAAGGGTGGGTAACAAATAACAATGTCATGTTCAGGCAAAGGAGATGGGGCTTGACATCTACTGAGCACTGTGCTAGAGATTTGCCTAGTAAGTAATCACGTAATCATGGCAACAATTTGCCAGATAGATATCATTGTTAACCATATTTCAAAGAGACATAATTGTGGCTCAGAGAACTTTGGTGACTTTCCCAAGGTCATATAGTTCACAACAAGCCTGGATTTGGTGACCAAGGTCTCTATAGCTTCAAAGCCTGAGTTCTTTCCATATAATGATGCTGATGGCTCATCTTTGTTAATTCTCTGCCATGACTCTTAGGAAATGTGGAAGAAATCCAGTGCCCTTCTCTAGTTCCAGGTGGCCTCCCAACTCCTCCATCCCTGCAAAAATCAAACCAACAAACAAACCCATCTATCCTCACCAGTTATCTGCTTCCTTCTATACTCACCCCAGTGGCAAATAAAAGCACTATTTGCTTTTATTTTTATTTTATTTTGAAGAAGAATAACAGCTCTTTTCCCATTCATGTTATCTAAGTAAATTCCTGATAATTATGATATTACTTTATTTTATTGTAATCTATCACCCAAAGATCTGGGAGGCTGGCCTTCTTTGAGCACTTGGCCTTATGTTACTCGTGCAGGGAGAAGTGGGCTGTTGACTGTTTACTCAGTAGTCACATCTCCCTTTCTTCTGTTGCTGGAGTCCTAAATGGTTCTGCCCCATCCCCTTCCCTATGACTCAGTAGCAAGTCCTGACTGGGCTCCAGTGTTTCTCAACAGGCATAGTATTGCCACCTGGGTAAGAAGATTCTTCATCCTAAGGGACTCACCTGAATATCACAGGATACTTCTTGTTCCTGTGTACTGGGCCCTAAATACCTCCCCCAGGCATTTAGTCACTTTGTAAACCAAGAACATCCTTGCACATTTCCAAATCCTTTCGTTGTGGGAGGGCCTTCACCCAATTGAAGGCTGTCAGGCAACCGGGGTTATACATTCACCTTGGTTGTCATTGGTTTATTGGTCAGGATCACCCAGTTCTGGCCAATGAGGCAGGAGATAAAGTTTGCTGGGGGATTCTGAGAAAGAGACCATACACTACAAAACAGACCCAAAGAAGGAACAGTTCCTGTTCTACCACTGTATGTGGTTAAGTCTCTATGTGATGTCTGGAGCTCCAACAGCTATTTTTCACCCATGGGGGCAAAAATTGAGAATGAAAAGACGGCAGAGTGCAAAGATGGGAAAAATCCTGGGCCCGTGATGATATCATTGAGGTGCTGAATTAGCAAACCCCAGAGCTGCCTTATGCAAGTGTCCTATTAGAAAGGAATAGAATTGCCTTGTTTAAGCCTCACGTGTTGGGAGCATTCAAGCCACCTGCAGCTTAGAGTGCCCAAACTATCACATGATACATGGACATTGCACTTCTGAAAGGAGGTGAAGGAAAGAACAAGGGGGAGCCAGAGGGATGTGAGGTGCTGGAAACAACTTTGGCATATTATGGTGCAATTAAAAGGGGAGGGAGTGGAGTCAGAGAAATGGAACTTGAGTCCTCACTTTATCACTAAATAACTCTCTGACCTTGGGTAAGGCACATTATCTCACTCTTAGATTTCTGACCTAAAAACTCTCAGGATTAGATTTACAGAAGTTGTCAGCTAGCAGCCTGTGGGCCACACTGGACCTACAGCTGTGCTGGTTTTTGTTGGCACATGTGCCTAGTAGCTCTGCCATCTGTGCCTCCACATCCCATTGTCTTACGTCCAGGCCTCTCCACTCATCTCACCTGTCCATTTCGTGGGCCATTTGAGTTCAGGGTCCCCATTTAAATTCACTCCCTCCTATCCTATGAGATGCTGATTCTGCCTCATATGGCTCTGATATAAATGTCATTTAGGCCAAAAATCAGTCTCAGGATCTCAGCTGTTTCTACAAGTCTTTTTGTCTCCACCAAACAAATTTTATTCTAATTAAAATACCAAAGACCAATTCTGAGACATCCACAGTTAAAATTTCCTATTTTCACTTTCAAGAAACATCTAGTATGTCTTTTAAATACAGAATGCATAAATGCTAACCTTGCACATTACATTCCATCCTGTTCAACTTCTTATTAGCGTTTATTTGCACAAAAATAAAAATTACTTCCCCTCATCTACTTAGGGGTAGTATATAAACCACTTACATACAGTATTCTCTAGTGCCATCTAGGGGATTTCAGACCAAGAAAAAATTGTCTGCTCAGCTGAAAGAGAAAAACAAGCACTGAGAAATCAGCTATGACTCGCAAAGTAATTTCTTATACATATCCAATAGCATTCGGGTAATCTTTTATTTTACAGTTTGGATAGCTTAGCAAGGTCACACATGGTGCTGCATCTTGGGAACGCATAAATGAGTAAAATGTATGACGTGGCACCCGTGCTTTGTAGCCTAATATTTCACAAACACAACCTTGAGAGAAAAGTTTCCTCATTTAAACCAATACCTCTTTCTAAACCCAAATCAAGCAAGATTTGTTAATATTTTTAAAACGTGTTTTCTGGATACCTGTTGCCTACATATTACCATGTGCAAGTAAGAATGCCAGCAAGTGCCCTTTGAAGTTAAAGAGAAAGCCAGAGATTGGCAGACACTTTGCAAGGTCCTTGCCTCCATGCCCAGCCCCTAGCACAATGCTTGGCAGGTCTACGTCACTCCTAAGTATTTGTTTTACTAAACTGAACTCAGTAGGCTCTAGATGGTGTTGATTGACAACGTGTAGTATCCAATCTTTCTAGCGAACTCTGCGTGACCCGAATGCAATAGTCTGTGTTAACCTAGGTAGCACATTTCTGGGAAGGTTTACTTGTGTGATGACGCTGTGCTAGGCACCTCTTTTCCCACAGGTTAGTGTATTTAATCCTTCCTCCAAAACCTCTAATTCCTATAAATGTTTAATTCCCATTTTACAGTTAAGAAAACTGAGGCAAAGATAGGTGGAGGGTCTTCTTCAAGGTAACACAATGAGAAATGCGTAAGCAGGGTTTCAAATCCACATTATACACCAACCTCAAGCAGTATGCTTCCTCTACTAAAGTGGATTCAAATACAGCATTGAAATACGACTACTAAATATTTTACAAACTATTTCAACCAAAGGGAAAATGCACATTAGGCTGAATCACATGAAATTCCTGATATTCAACCCTTTTTGACCTACAAAAAGAGCACTTGCATGAGATTCAACATAATATGTTCCCAATTCCAAGGCTACTTCCCTTTAAGGCTGGGAAAAGGAAGAAGGAGCTTTTGTTATGTACCATTTCATTTACTTTGAGTTTTTCATGGTCTCTTTCTTAGCTACTGCAGACATCAATTAATTAAACTGGATTACCTCCAACGATGCAACTTCCTCATATATACTTACACGCCTGTCAAGGCCAAGGTTCCTAAACTTCACTTGGGGATGTATTGTTCTCATTTATCCCACAAGTATTTTGTGACAGTAGGCACCAGCAAGGCAGTTCCAACACCATTTGTTCAGAGCCACTTTGTCATGTCTGGCTTGAATAAATGTTCTTTCTCAGTTGGTTCGTTTGGCTAGAATAAGTCTCCATGGCAGAGTGAATACTGGAGGTTGATAGGGTGGTCACGAATAGGAGATAGGTGGGTAGATATTTTAGAATGTATCTAATAATGAGTCACAGCACCTTATTATTCTACAAAAATGAAAAGCATTGGGCATTTAACAATTGCTGTCAAGCAACCCTCATGGAACTTTCAATGGACCTTGCAAAGGCCATGTACCTGAACGTAAAGATGATCAAGGCTTATTGATTCTCAATCCAATAAAACCAATGACTTCTGTTTAATACACAAAGGCTAGTTGGTTTTAAACAAGGATTTTATAATTTTCTTACACTTCGTCCCAAAATATTTTCTCTCCATTCTTGCCTTTCTAATATAATAGGCGCAATCGTCAGTAATGGATGAATATAGGTAACCGCTTTCCTTTACTCAACCCATCCCCCATCTACGCACTGAGGAAATATCTTACAGAGTTGTCAGAGAAAAAGGGGATAGGGACATAAAAATAGGGCCCACAGAAATGGATGTAGAGAAGCATTTCATGAAAATCTATAAGACAGGGAAGAAAACAAAAATTGGTGTGTGGATAGATGCTGTGGCAAACGAGGTGAATTCGAGAGGAGTGTGGGGAAAGAATTTAAGAAATACTGTCAGGGATGATGACGTGGAACTCTTTTGACATTACTAAAAAAAATCAAAATTATAATTATTTTTATTTCAGAATGCTAGACTCTAGTCATTTAACTAGGACCCTGCAGTGAGACTGGGCTATGCAAAGCCCCAGGATTTATTCAGATTATGCTAACATGGTTTACAATAAGAAAAGACCAGTAATGTAAATTGTTTTGTGTGTGATTAGCCTGTCCTATCTCCTCTGGTGCCCTGGGAGTTGCTGCATTATTTGGTCTCTGATTTTTATTTCCAGTTCTACACAGCATCCTGGCAATCCGTGCCTCTAATGCTCCTACATACTCCTTGCCTCAAATACTCGTCACCTAAAAAAATCTCCTCACAGTGTCAATTCTGAGTTCGTCCAAGCAGGAGGAGAGTTGCAGGCCCCAAATGAACAGAGCTGAAGAACAATTGAGATTAGACTTTTATTGGTAATCTACCCAATAGAAAGTACCCACCATTTAACAGTACCTCAACATGTCTATAAACAACCAAGATGCTCACTAAACTCAAAACCCCAAAATTCCCTCTTCAAAGATAGTGAAATCTAAACATTCAATGTTGAAGACCTAGTGATTTTCTTGACAGCTTTGTTCTTACACTAAGGAAGCTCTCTTTGTTGATTTCTTTGTTGATATGACTTGTTTGTCTTCTGTTGATATGGCTTGAAAGAAAGACACTGAAGATGATCCGAAGACATTTTAATTCTTCACAAAACCTTATATCACTTGATTATCACAATTTGTATCACTATTTTTGGAAATCAACTTACTTCACTAAGCCCCAATTTTACCAGTCTACAAAATGAGGATGTTGCAACACTCTTTCTTTCAGTATGGTTTTCTATACCCTATTAGATGATTTGTGAGGCACATTAACTGCTCTTGACCATGACAGACTTATTACATTTTAGGCCTTTAGATATTTAGTTTAGTTTGTAGTATTATATGTTTTTGCTATAATATGTTTAGTAGTGACATCTGAGATGTGTTGAAAAGTACACTGGCATTGGAATTAAAATACCTAAGTTGGTTCAACTTCTAGATTGACTATCGCTAGTAGTCTCTAACTCTGTGAGTGTAAATAAGTAACTTTACTTCTCTGAACCTCATTATTTCATCAATAAATTGAATATAAGAAAAATTATGGTAATAAAGATAGGATAATGATTGAAAAAACAAACATATTAAAACCTTAAGTGGCTTAACACAACAGAAGGTTATTTCTTGCTCACATAACTGTTCAGTATAGATATTTAGCCTGCAGCCTTCCACACAGTGATTCAGGGACCCAGGCTCCTTCTATCTTATGGATCTGTCATCCCCTTTATTGTCTGTAAAGGGCCAGAGAGGAAATATTTTAGGCTTTACATGCCATATGTTGCAAGCACTCAACTCTACCATTGCAGTACAAAAGCAACCATTTACAATATGTAAACAAATCCATGTGGTTCAGTTTCAATAAAACCATATGGAAAAACAGATGGTAGGTTAGATTTGACCCACTGGCCATGGTTTTATGACCCCTGCCCTAAGTTACTGAAATCCTCTTCTGGATCCTTTGCAACCAACTGGTTAAAGGGGGAAAATCAAAGTATGAGAAATGGGCAGGAGTTTTTAATGGGCCTGACTTTAAAATGGCATATATCACTTCTGCCCATTCCTTGACCAGAACATGGGTATACCTAACTCCAAGGAAGCCTAGAAAATAATTTCTTTGCCCAGGAAGAAAAGAAAATAAGGTGTTACGAGCTCATAACATTCTCTGCCAAAAACACTTTTTTCAGTGGTTGTGGAGGGGGTCATGTGAGATAACGAGTGTGCAAAATTACTTTGTAAATTATAATCTGCTATGCAAGTATAGAGTACTATTTTTATTTTAATTACTATATGTGCTGTCTCTATGAATACCTTACCAACAGGGAGTGGTAGATCCCTCAGAAAAAAAGAAAGCTTACAGATATAAAAGGCACTTAAAATTTTTGGATCAAGCAGATTCTACAAATTATGCTTTATGAGCCAGGGCAATCAGAACCCTTTCCTCCAATTTGGGCACCTTGAAATGCCCTGAAATTTCTTCTTCCTCCCTGGTAGTGACAAGCTTTGTATGCATAGAGGCAATTACTGAAGCACTTTTCAGGTTATCTCAATACTCAGATTATTTGCTGTAAAATTGAAGTTTATTTATGATACCCTTCAATGCCAGAAACAATGTGTTGGAAATATAAAAACAAAGCTATCCATAGTGTTAACTAATTAACCAGAAATCCATGCTTAATATTCTCCAAGAGTAAAGCGCTGTGCTGAGGAGATAGGACACATCAGAAGGCGTAAAAGGCAAGATAAAAACAATTCTCAATGTGATCCCTTCAATCAGATTTTGAAGGTCTCACTTCTAAACCATTGAATGTTTGAGATTGGGTCATGGTATTTTTTTCAACAGCCTTTTCACAGAGTAGCATGAGCAGCACAATTATTCCACTAATTTTAAAAGGGTTCTCTTCTGTTTATGTCTTTTAAATTATGGAATTAAACATGGAAAAATGAAAATGCAAAGATTAGAATTAATTATACTGAATAGGGGATAAAGCAAGGATGAATCATTTATATATTTAATTTTTAGCAAAGCAACAAATTGCAGGGACTTCCTATGAGGCAATCAGCCGCCCAACATTTGTTATTTCAAACAAAGCAAGTGAATCAGACATTTAAAGGGGCTAATAAAGACCTCACAAAGTGTAAGAGGTGGACTGCAGGGGCATTTGCAGACCACTGTGTTAGCAAGTTGGGATGATGGTACCTTGCTGAGAGGGGTGACCAGGGTAGGTATCTATGTCTCCATGTTACATATAATCCGTCCACTTCTAAATAACTGGTGCTCCATGGATAGGGCATGCATAAAGCCCGTTTGTTCAAGCCATTCCCAGTTTACCCCTATTCCCCAGCATAACTGATAATAGTATCTTCATTCATTCCCCAGTGTTTCCCCAGTTAGGCAATATATTATATGGACATGCTGTCAATGAATATGTGTTCACAGCTTGATGAGCAAAACCTGAGAAGATGGCATTCATGCCACCTCTTAACAGCCACACCCAAGAGGCTCAAAACATCAAAATGCACAAAGAACTGACCAGAGAGCAAGTAATAGGATCCAAGAACCCGTAACTGAAGTACTTAGTGGTTGTAGCCATTTCTCTCCCTGAAACCTGGCAAGAAAACTCAGCAAGAAGGAAATGGTCAATCAGCCCTGATTTATGAGGTGCCACTGCCTGAAAGACCAGGTGAACGAATGTTTGAGAATCTGTATGAGCTCTGGTCACATTGCTAAAAACTTGGACTTTGGTACCCAAATGACTTGTCCAAATTTATAAAACTCCAATGTTCCTCACCTTTATGGGTAAAAATAATCTATTTATCAATTAAATATTTTCCTTTTATTTGCCTAGGGTGAATTTTGAGGGTGTTTGTTAGTTGTCTACTGACTGATCCTGAACTTCATTAATTATAATGATAAAAATACATATGGCAAGAGGCCAGAGGGAGCTAAGGAAACGTGCAGTCCTCCACTCTTCCAGATGTAACACCCAGAGAGAATCAACAGCTTACCTCAAAGCGTTAGAAGCCTGTGAGGGCTCTATCCCAGCCCTTAACTATAACCTACATCTAAGTCATTACAAACACCTGCAATACTTGTCTCCTGCTCGTTACCAGTCCCTGCACTTGTTTGGTGGTATTAATACTGGAGAGGTATTTCTTTCTCCAGGAGATTTAGGAAAAAGGAAATGAGTTTAGCGTTTAGCTAGAGAAAGATGACTGCTCACCTAAGCCATTCTTTCTAATTTAGGGATAATTAGAAAACTCTCAGTGCCTCCTGAGGCAGCATCAGTCAAGAGCAAATGTTATGCCTCCCCTTCTCTTAAACTTTCTCAGAGCCCATCCTCGTTCATGATTGGCGAGAAAAATTATTTCTTAATCTCCAAGTAAGGATCTTCCATTTGTTCACTGTTGTAGCCCCAAAACCTGACCTAGTGTCTACTGCTATAGCTGTTTTAATAAGTTACTGAAGAAATTAACAAAGTAACATGCAGCCAAAGTATGAGAGTCTACTGAATAACAAATAGTCATATGTCCGACCATGAATTGATGCCTCCTGGCTACCAGCACTACTAGAAGTGAAGAACCACAAGAGTACAGGCACCCGGAGAAGATGAGAACTGTCTTAGAAATAGAGCCAAGCTAAGCCAAGTAGGAAAGAGGTTTGCAGAAAAGTTATTGACACTACAAAAAGAAGACAGTCCTTCCTGGATGAGAATATTAGCTTTGCAGGGGCCCCGCCTGGTGGTGTAATGGTTAAGTTCATGCGCTCCCCTTCAGCGGCCCAGGGTTCACCAGTTCAGATCCCGTGCACGGACCTACGCACCACTCATCAAGCCATGCTGTGGCAGGCATCCCACATATAAAACAGAGGAAAATGGGCACAGATCTTAGCTCAGGGCCAGTCTTCCTCATCAAAAAGAGGAGGATTGGCGGCAGATGTTAGCTCCGGGCTAATCTTCCTCAAAAGAAAAAGAAAAGAATGTCAGCTTTGCAAAGGAATAGTGAAAATATGCAAGAAACAAATCATTTATTGGGGAGAATAATAGCAACTGGGGTATATAAGAATGAAAATGGACACTGCTGGCTGCAGGCAACAGAAATATTAACTGAAGCTGGCTTAAATAATATGATAATATATTTTCTGATATAACTAATAGTCTAGGGTAGGTAGGCTTCTGGGTTGGGTGATTGAGAGACTCAAATTGTCATCATGGGTCCACGTTCTCTCCAACCCTTGGCTGTGCAGAATCCTTGATATCAATATGACTTCTGGATGGTAGCACAATGACTGAAGCAGATGTCACATCCAGATAATAATGTCACAGGAAGAAAAGAGATGATCACTCCCTATGGCTCTCTCTGTACTTTATTTACGTATGTGTTGTTCATTTATTTTTGAAGAATGCATGCTCTTCATTACTATTAATGAGGCTTGTAATCCCCTGACTACAGTTTTCTCCCTGAACCTGAGCAAACATAATTCTTAGAGCCAGAGCCTGCAGCTCTTCTTTACCAGCAATGAAACTTTTCCAAGGAGCTCTCAGAATCTTTCCCCTTCACAGCTCATTGATTGGATTCCAGGTCCTTTCCTAAGACATGACTCACAAGGTAAATGAAATTCTCCTCACTAGGCTGATAGGAGTTGTGATCAGCTTATGCTAAGGCATACGGCTGCGTGGAGAGAGGTGAGTACCTGAAAAAAAAAAGTTTACGCTAGGGAGCAGAAAGAAGAGAGAACTGCTGTGTGGGCAACCATCAGTATTCCAGAGCATGAGCATCAATGATTAATTAGCAACGTAGATTAGCTCTACGACATTTGAAGATTACAGTGATCTTAAGAGAAATATCTTACATGGGCATAGTATTTGACAGTTTCTAAACCCTCCTAAATCTCTGATGCAGATAAGTCCTATTATACCATCTTTCCAAATAAGGAAACAAAGATTCAACTGACTAATGTACAGAGTTCTGTAGTTAGGAAGCAGCAGTTACATGTGGGGAGTCAAACACTTAGTAAAAGGCAACAAATTGATACAGTCTGAAGAGAAAGCAGAGCATTGGAACACTTACTAAAGATTTGCCAGTTCCCTAAAATAAAATTCCAAGTCACAGAGTTTCAATAAAAGCTTACAAACAAATGCCCAATACTCTATGAAGCCGTAAGTTAAATACATTTCATTTATCATAATCGTATTCTTTTTGGTAGACCATTTATTCATTTATTTATTCATTCATTTATTCAATAGCTTATTATGTGCAAGAGAAATTACCAGGTACTTGGGACTAAAAAGAGGAAAAAATATTCCATCTCTGCCTGTGCTCCTGAGTTCACAACACACCAGCCAAGATTAAAAAAGGTTAGCACTGACCATATTTCCTAATTCTAAGATGTCATTATTGTAAAATGCGTAAATGAGAGAGGGGAGGGGAGAAAAGAGAAATGCAACATTAAATGCACTTACTGACTGTAAAATACATACAAACTTCAGAATTGTTCTAACCTGAAGGAAAAGACTGTCAGAAGAGGGGAGATCTGCCAACCCCAGCACAAGAGCTATAATACAGGTACACACAGTGCCTCCTGCAGGCACAAAATGAGTGAACAAGTCATCCTCCAAGGAGGATGTGGGAGATGGTGTCATACAGGAGGCAACATTTTAAATATGAGCACTGAGAAATAAGTTGGAGATTTCCAGATAGAGGAAAATCCAGGAAGAAAGAGCAACACAATAAGACATGAGGGCAGAAAGCAATAGTGAATAATCACCTTATTGTGGCTTGAGGACAGAAACTTTCTCGTAGAGGGAAGAGAGAAAAAGACAGAGACAGAGAGAGGGCAAACACACAATCTAGTGCTTCCCCCATGACACATTCAGCTTCCCAATTATTTATTGAGCCACTATCTACGGAGCCAAGATCTTCGAGATGAGAGTCCCCAGGCCCACCACTGACTGACCTGGCCGTGTCACTTAACTTTTCTAAGCCTCATCCTCTATAAAAGCCAGAGCACCCATGACTACTTCTTAGGAAGAGCTCACAGGATTTAAGGTCAGGCTGCCCATGAGGCATAGAGCTCAATACTTGGTGAGTGGTGAGTATCCCATAAATGGTATCAGACTAAGGAAAATGAGAAAAGGCCACCATTCTTCAGTCTTGACATTCAAAGAAGCATCTTTCTCAGGTGCCAGACACACCACTTCCCTTCAGGCAGATGAAGTGGTATAGACAGAGAGACTGTGACCCCGAGGAGAAACAGTCCAGTGAACCTCATTTCTGCAACCACTCCTGGACTAAAGGCAGGGGTGAGTCTGAGGAAGAGCAGAGTGGAGAGGGCAAAGGAAGAGGAGCATATGCTGCGCCTCCAAGAGATTTCACCTGGGGAGGGGGATGATTTCAAAATAAGAAGACTGACATTAACTTTTCATTTGAAGATGTCTGAAAATGGGAGGCTTACAAATTAATCCCCCCTCAGTGGGGAGTGAAGGAACGAGATTGAGGTGTGCCTTGTCAAAAGAAGGGACCCTGCCTCATTCCCTGTGCTCTGGAGGTGTGAAGAGCATTCTATGTCTGTTTCCCGGCCCCTGAATGGAGAGGCACAGAGGCTAGCAGAGGCGTCATCCTGGCATACTGCTCTGGACAGCAGTGCAGAAGGTGGGCACCTAAGGCGACAGAGCCCAAATGGGGAAGTGACAGCCCCTCCTCACCAGGAGGCAGAAGTAGAGCTGAATTCTGGTGGAGCACGGGGTGCAGGGTGAGGGGTGGAGGGTGGTGCGCACGACATAATCCAAGACCACCATTTCAGCTGTGACCACATACGTCAAACCAGCCCCAATAGAGATGGCGGACGCCTCCCAGTCCCCTGCTAGCGCCCGTCTCTTGCTCTGCCAGCCTTAACAACTCCCACATTGGGGACCAACTCAGTGATGATGTGGAAAGCAGTAGCCAGCAGAAACCCAAGAAAAGAATCACACATGCAAACCTCCTTGCCACTAACCTAGATGCTATGCCAGAGGAGGAGGAGAGAAAGGAGTAGAGTCTTGAATTTCACTGAATATCAACCCCAAGAACACTAAGCTTTAAACAAGTAGAACTTTGTAGCCCAGGATTATGTTTTCTGCCATGTCTTACTCTGTTCAGGCTGCCATAACAGAATACCATAGACTGAGTAACTTGTATACAACAGAAATTTATTTCTCACAGTTCTGGATGCCGAGAAGTCCAAGATCAAGGTGCCAACAGATCCAGTATCTGGTAAGAGCCTGTTTCCTGGCTTGCAGAAGGCTGTCCTCTTGCCATGTCTCACAGGGTGGAGAGGAGAGAGTGAGTAGGCAAGCTCTCATGTCTGTTCTTATAAGGGCACTGATCCCATTCATGAGGGCTCTACCCTCGGGACCCAGTCACCTCCCAAAGACCCCACCTCCTAATACTATCACACTGGGGATTAGGATTTCAATATACGAATTGTGAGGGGACGCAAACAGTCCATAATATGCCATAAGGGGCAATGGAAGGATTTATGAGCTAGGGTGAGTTTCATCAAAGAAAACTCAAGTTTTGTGCGCTCTAGCTATTCCCAGTAGCTGAGAAAATTAGAGCAGTAAAGCTAACATTTATCAAGCCTTTGATTTTGCCAGGCATTGGGTTAAGCATTTACATGGATTGTCAAATTTAATCCTCCGAAGTAGAATGGTGCCACTGTTATTTCTATTTCACAGAGGAGAAAATTGACGTAAAAACCTTGTGTTCTTACTATGCGTGTTAAAAGTAGAGATTATAGTTAAAGGAGGAGGAATGACAAGCTATTTTATCCTGTTTCTTGAATGAAGCAGCACATGTCACCATGATGAGGGATGAGGACAAACACCACCTAATACTCCATGAAACACTGTCCAGTAAAATCATGTGTTTTCCCAGTCCACAGGATCTGCCCACCTAAATCCTATGAGAACAGCGACGCTCCCAGGCAAACTTGTGATGGAGATCTGGCCAGTGCCTGTCTTTCTCTCTTCTTGATGGAAGACCCTCTTCAGCCTAAGATTCTACTCTGATCCCAGTGTCTAGCCTTACCAGCTATGCCATCTTACAACCATGTAAACTGAGTAATTTAATTTCTCTGTGCCTCCATTTTCATGTGCGTACAAGAGGACTGACAATGCCAACATTTGTTGAACTGTAATAATGACGGGGAACAAGCTATGCAGAACACTTAACATACATCTGGCACAAAGTAGGTTGTTATTTTTCCCATCCTCATAGCCTCACTCTCTCAACTATCTTATCAGTCAGAAGGCAAAATTCCCCTCTTTGACATATAGACAGCATAGGCAAGAATTTAAATGTTTTCCCTCCCAAGGCATTTTACTAGCAGCATCTTGAAAATCAAAGCACCTTTAAAGACAGAAAGGAATCCATTTCTAACAGAAAAAAGTAAAATTCTCTACCACAATACGTTATTATCCTAATTAAGATATCCCATGGGCCAAATCCTTTTCCTAAAACAATGAAAACAGCATTTTAACTTTTTATTTATTTCCATCCTATCTCTTTTTGGAAAGGATGTGAGGGTGCTGAGAAACGAATACAGCATATATTGTGAAATCAATAAAAAAAAGAAACAGAAAATCGGATTCAGCTCGCTCTTCCAGAAAACCATCCAGAGCTCTGGGGCCCAAACATCAGACTGGATCTGAGAGTCTCATCTACTAAAGCAAAAGCATTTGTATTATTTCTAGGAATTTTTACCTTCAAAGCGTCTTCGCATACATTTTTTGTTCCTCCCAGCAATCAGTGAGGAAGGCACTACACTCTCCATTTTACAGATAAGGAAACTGAGGCCCAAAAAGTGAAATGGTCAGACCCAGAGGTTTTATTCTTTGTTCAATGTTCTTTTTTTTTTTTTTGAGGAAAGATTAGCCCTGAGATAACTGCTGCCAATCCTCCTCTTTTGCTGAGGAAGACTGGCCCTGAGCTAACATCCATGCCCATCTTCCTCTACTTTATACATGGGATGCCTGCCACAGCATGGCTTTTTGTCAAGCAGTGCCATGTCCATGTCCGCACCCAGGATCCGAACCAGCAAATCCCGGGCCACTGAGAAGCAGAACATGTGCACTTAACCACTGCACCAGTGGGCTGGCCCTGTGCAATGTTCTTCTGTCACACTACAGCCCCAACTTCCCAGTTCGGGGTAGAATTTTGAAGCAGGAAAGGACTTTAGAGGTTATCTAGTCCAGTTTTCAGAGAGCTGTTTTGAATAATGCACATATATCAATACTCACATAAACAACATTACATTTAATAAAATAATATTGAAATTTTTGATTACCAGTGGCACGTGCTTGATAACACACCTGGCCACTCTCCTTCGGGTTCAAGATGGGCCTTTTTATGACACAGAAGTAACTGGAAGATCAAATTACGTATTGGTATGACCTGGGTCTCTTTCAGTTTGCTTATTTTGGGCATCAAAGGTCTGACAAGATTCACATCATTATCACTGATAAGTCATGCAATACGCATTTTTAAAAACTGTCCATGATTAGATAAAGCTTAGCAAAATCATCTTCCAGAAGCACTACTCTTCCATTCATGATTAGCCTTTTTTAATGATTCCACTCAGCTAGGATTTTTAGTGTTTTTTAATTGCATATTTTATGATATTTTAATTTTATGTTTATTCATTTTTAATCATCTTTATTATATTTTAATTGTCGATGCAGCGTCCTAAGCAGAGAGAGGGAACACTTCACAAATAAGAATATTAATTTATATGCCTTAAAATAATAATTAGGATTTTAATAAAATTACTTCTCTTAATAGGTCTCTGTGGAATGTAAATCCTCCACCCTTTAATGAACTAATGAGATATGAGGTGAATATCATTAAACACTGTGCTAACTTCTAACCAAAAAATTTTACAATAGTAAATCTTCAAAATATTTACCTAAAGGCAAGTTGCTATTTCCCCCTCAAAAGCAGTCTAAGAGCTGCCTAAAGATGCTAAAATTTAAACATATCCTCTCTCATTCTGGCATCTGTCAGAAGGAAGAATATTGGCGCTGCCCATCTCATTGTGGTCTCCCAAACTACTCTGTACTTGATTTGTTCCCATCTCAGGACAGGGCTATCTGTCAGCACACAACTCTGCAAAGCATCCTGAGCTCCAGAGCCATTCAAGGTGCACACCTAGAAGTAATAATACTAACCCTTGGTGATGCTGTCTTGTGTCCAAGTATGCTGTAGGGCTCTAGACACATCAAGCAAGCCTCACAGTTTCTCAACACAAGGAAAGGACTGCTGGTCAGGTCCTGCAAAGGCGGGAATTGAAGGGCAGGGAGAGGAAGCCACTGTGTAATGCTTCCCAGCCACCACGGAGAGCCACATGGAGAAACAAGGAGGCTACAAGGAGCTTGAGCATGCCTGGGCCTTATTAGACACAGACTACCTCAGCAGCTCTTGGATTGGCCATTGAGTTCTCCTACGTCTATGTTATGAACACAGGAAAGAAACTGTGTGTATTCCTTTCAATGAACATATTTTTTTATACTGCTGTCAAGGTTCACTTTTAATACCACCCATTGATATATAAGATTTCTTGTCACTTGACAGTTTTAATAATCTGCTTCCGTGTTGTAATCAGCGACAGTAATTTTTGGTCTTGGCGTTTCCTCTTTTGGACAGAGGATGCGACAGCCATTATAGAATTAACTTAATATTCTTCCAGCATCATTTTAAAATACTGTTATTATAATGGATTTGTGGGCATATGTGTTACTGTAGGGTTTCAATGTGTTATTGTAAATCTTGTTAATTTTCTGAATGCAGACTCCATAAAAATCCTTCAAGAGAAAAGAAATACAAATGTCAGTAAATCTTCACACGTAGGTAGAAGTTTTCGCTTATTTTGTTTTGTTTTAACTAAGTGTTAAAACAATTCCCTTCATGTTTACTTTAGTATTATCCTTTGGTGTCTCTGAAAATGAATCAATTCACTTCAATAGAATCACTGCCATCATTCTGTTTACCAGGCCAAAGTTTATTGGAGCATGACTACTAAAGCAATCAGTTAGAAAAAAGAAAAGCGACTCCCACAAACTCTCAATTAATGATATGTCTTGAACTACCCTCTCATTCTTACACACACACACAGACAAACCTTGCAGCGTACTTGCACTTCCAGACATTTCTAGAAAAGCATTTGGTAACTGATTATGAGAATGGTCCCTCTCATTCCCTAAATGACCCATTCAAATATCACTGTAAAACCTTCTATTGTAAAGCCTCATCCCCATGATGTCATGAAACCCAACCTAAGGAGAAGAACCACAGAAACATAATATGTTGAGACTAGAAGAAAAGAACCTCTCAGATCCCTCAGCTCTGAGTTCTCATATTATCAATCAAGAAGCAAAGTCTAACAAGGGTGTCATGAGTTCAAAGATGATTTTAGCACCATAGCAACCTAACAAATCTGGCAATGGCTGAACCCACCTCAAAGACCAGGGGGTACATGTGGGAGTAAAATTCTCTTTAGCAAGGTGACAGACAGGAGGGACAGTTCCAAAATACAAATAGGTTGATTTTTTTTCTTTCCATGGATCAGTCATGAACTATGGAGGGAACTAGTCGATAAAAATTTCTTTACAAGTGACAGAAGTAGATAAGGATGACAGCAACATATAGCCTGAATTCTGAGAATTAAACTATACAGTCAACACTAAGAGATGTAATATGCAAAAGGTGGCTTAGAGACAAAATCATTTGGAGTAAACAAGCAAGAAAATCAAAATGGATTTTACATAGTAAAAGGGACTAGCTTATCTGAAGAATGAGTAAGCCAAAGAGAAAGGATGGAGAAGGGGCACCTTGGACTTAGGAAAACAGAGTCAGAGAGCGTAGTGTGGGTAGAAGAGAGGGCCCCCGGCTCACAGCCTTGAGCCCTCCAATCCCTGTGCGTCCCTCTTGTGGAGAAGATACCCTGGGCTATCTTAGTCCGTTGCCATTAAACATTTGTGCCTAAAACTAACTCCCTTTGTTCTAGTGCTCTACTCACTGGGCCACCTTCTAATTTTCAATTCACTTCCAGAACAGATTTGCCAGCCTGCTAGTCTAGTTATACTGGTAGTTAAATTTATTTTGGTAAATCACTCAAATTGGCATTCTGGTTGATACTTCCTCACTTCTGAGTTTGTCTAATATGTTTATTTCTCTGAATCTAGTTTATAGAAACAACCAGAAAAAGAAACTATACCTGAATATTTCAGGCCTGAAACTGCCAAAGGCTCATTTTCCACTTTCCCCCTCTTTTGCTGTGCCTCTCCCTCAGCATCATTGGTTTCCCAGTGTCTGTCCATCTCCATCACCTTGGTCTCCTTTCCACATAGCCCCTCCAGTTGATCCCTGCATCTTCAGACGGACCACCTGGCTTCGATTATCCTTGCTCTTCCAGTAGAGGATTCAGAGCTCCAGTATACAATTATGATCAAGATTCCTTACAACTGTGCCCCATCCCCAGCCTGATTTAGTCTAATGAGAAGAATCGATCAGATACTGGAGGACTCAGCCTTTAGGCAAGGAGTAGTGAAGATAACAAATTAGAATGAGACCCTGATTCCTCACCATTTTGTTGCTTTTCCTTCACAACCTCTCACCCAGACTTAGCCAAAATACTTGCTCTCAACCCCAGAGAGAAATCTTCTGACTTTAGCCCCGACTAAAATCCACCAGCAGCCTTCTCAACATTCTTAACTGGAAACAGTGCCTATGATTCTGTCTCTCATATGAGATTGGGAACCAGAAGTTCTGGGTGACAGTTTAAAATGGGCAAAAATTAAGAATAGAACTACCATACAATCCAGCTATTCCACTGCTGGGTATTTATCCAAAGAACTTGAAAACATGAATGCATAAAGATACATGCACCCCTATGTTCATTGCAGCGTTCACAATATTCACAATAGCCAAGACTTGGAAGCAACCTAGGTGCCCATCAAGGGACGAATGGATAAAGAAGATGTGGTATACATACACAATGGAATATTACTCAGCCTTAAGAAGGATGAAATCTAGCCATTTGTGACAACATGGATGGACCTTGAGGCTATTATGCTGAGTGAAATAAGTCAGAGGGAGAAAGCCAAATAATGTATGATCTCCCTCATAAATAGAAGGTAACAACAACAAACAAACACATAGAGACAGATTGGATTGGTGGTTACCAGAGGGGAAGGGGGAGGGAAGAGGGCAAAAGGGATGATTAGACACATTTATATGGTGATGGATCGGAATTAGCCTTTGAGTGGTAAACATGATATAGTCTACACAGAAATCTAAATATAATGATGTACACCTGAAATTTATATAATGTCATAAACCGATGTTACCACAATAAAAAAAATAAAAGAAAGTGTTTACAAATATGGAGCAGGGTAGGAGCAGCAGTTTAGAAATGGGACTTCCCTGTGACTATAGTTGATGTTTGTTGATTGCTCCCACAGTCTTATGCTTTTCCACATGTTATCACCACTACTGTTTTCCAAGTTCACTGTCTGCCTTCCCCACTGTACTACGAGCAACTTGGCTGTACTCTTGCTCACGGTTAGGTCTCCAGGCCTTGCAAAGATCCTGCACATAATACGTTGGTAGTACATCAATTTTGAGTAAATAAATGAAAGAAATTGAAAAAAAAGTGCTTTCATCAAATAGCCATGATCCCCTAGGAAAGTCATCTCGTATAGAATCATGGGCCTTGAGAGCTGGAAAGGACCTGAGGGTCATCTAACATGACCCATCTATTATGACCCATAGACACAGCAAGACTCTCTAAAGCCACATATATAAGAAATGAGACTTAAAACTATTCTGACCCACAAATTCAGATTTTTTTTTCCACTCCACCAGGCCTCTTCTTTTGTCTGAATTTCATCAGCAGAAAAAAAAAAAATGGGTTGAACTTAAAGGGATTGTTACCAATGAACTTTCAGAATACAACAACTTCAACAAGCTTTCCAGTATTAGGTACCTGTCCCTATTTCAACTGAAATTGTGGGGGAAAGAAGCTATTAAGACAACTTTAATTTGCAGCAACTTCTGCTAGTGTTGCTCAGCTGGCAGAATGTAAGACATTATCTGCCACTTGCAAAACACATCCTGCCTGAGGATGACGCTGACACAGAGGCAGGTGGATCTGAGAGCTGGGCTAGCATCCTGAAAAGGTCTTTGGCATCTGGAAACTGGTAAGTCTAAAGCTAGGCCTGGCTCTACAGCTAAGCACTGCAGTTATATGAGTTGAAAAAAACCTCATTTTTACCTAAAGTAGTTTGAGTCACATCTCTTTCACTCGGAACCAGAAAAAGTCCTATTACGATGATGGAGTTTTCATGCTGCCTGGGGGAAAATGATGGTCAGGTATGAGGTTTTGGAGTGAAAACTGGAGAGTAAAATATAAAAAGTGGGCTGAGCATTCCAGGAAGTGCTATGCCAGGACTGTGATTTGGGAAGGAAACAAGCGTCCTCTGTAAAATAGGGATAGCCCCTCCCTCCCAGGGCTATTGTGAGGACTAAATTAGTTTATAAGTGCAAGAGGATTAGATCAGCACCTAGCATTCCAATATCTAGATAATCTTGTGCACTTTATATAAGACACTGATTAGAAATGAAAGTTAAAATGTAATTTATGGCAAATTTCACTTGGACTACACTGTCAAGTTGGAAGACCTCATGAGTCCTGGCCCAGCCCACAAAGAGCCTGGGGGAGCCAGGCGAGCTGGGCTTGAGGAAAGGACTCACTTCCTCCATTCTGAGAATCGCGTACAGATTCCAGAAGTCACCCCGCTGTGTGAATGCCTCATTAATATGTGTGTATTTGTGTGTACATTTTAGCTTCACTTTTACATTCTAGAGGAATCCAGATGTTATTTTCTTCTGTGGCAGCTACAGTCATAACACTGCCAATTTAATTCCTCGATCCATGGTCCAAAAAAGATGGTGACCTGTTGCTCTCGTAATTTCTAGCACGAGGATCTTGCCAAACTCTTAGTTTTTGAGGAAATTCCTTGCACATCTCATTCTCAGGCAGAGCACGTCAAAAAAATGAAGTAACAGCCTTCTCCTCTTAGAAAAACATTCACTCTTGGCAATGAACTTTCCACATTTTTGAACTATGCCTTTTCCTTGTTTGTAATGTGAATAGACCTTGCAATTAATTATCAACATGAATAAAATATGACTGTGAGCCCAAGAAATAAGTCAAAGGTTCCTAAGAGTTTTATCCTCAGTTTCACACACCGGTGTTCTTGCAGCCACGCATTCCATTTTAAACATGTCAGCACATTTGGGGATAGAAACTTTTTGGCGTGGATTTCTTGCAGTTGGCTCATTAGTGAACAGCTCATGCAATCAATAAGTTACCGACCAAGAGACTAAGAGTTTCTTATCTCTGCCTTTGCATGTTCAAGTATCTCAGAAATACTGATGAAACTATGTTCTTTCCCCTCTCTCTCTCTTTCTTTCTCTATCTTTCTCTCTTTCCTGTGTATCACAATAAGTTAATACTTATCAGTATTAATTAGTTGGAACAGAGTGGAGTTTTGCCAATGTGTAATTCTTTCTAAGCCCCAAATGTGTCTTTTGGTCACCTTGCTTTTTCCTCTTACCTTGAGCTAAAGGTCCTCATTCAACTGACAAGCCTTTTTTTTTTTTTTTTTTTTTTTGGAAACTTCAACAATCTTTTATTACGAAACTCAGCAGGGTTAACTCTTTAACCCAACTCAAAGCAAAGCCACATCTCTAACAGAATCTAGGATGGAGGTGACAACCTAATGAAGATTGTTAAACAAACAATAAAATATATATACAAATCTGCAACGTATTTTTACAAAGCAAAATTCGCCAGTGTTGCAGAAAAGATATCCCAAAGTGATTTTAGTTACAAAAAAAGCTTTTGGCAGTCTATGCTGCCTTAAGAACCTCAACTCAGGATACAACTAGGAGAAAAGGACTTCCTCTTAAAAAAAAAAATCAAAACCCCCCTTTGTCCTCCTCGATGTTCAGCTCGCACTGCTTACTCCTAGAAGAACCGTAGGTCCACGGCATAAACAAGACCCAGCTCCCCAATCTCGGCCTCTGCCTGGCTGTGAAGGCTCACACCAAGGATTATTCCTTAGCCACTTTCTCCTTCCTACACTCAGGAAAGGGAGGCCTAATTTCTGGGAACTTGCAAGTCGTCCTCATGCTTCCTTCAAGGAGGGCCCTGAGGCTCTGTGAGGATCAGGGGGCAGTGCACCTGGCCAGACTGGAAGGCCAGGTGGGCAGAGGGGCCCTTCTAAATAAACACACCCAACACCTTATAAGCTGAAGTCTAACCTACCGGTAAAGCAAGCAGCAGCTGGCCGTCCAAAGACGCGCTCATCTCCCGGCCTCCCCGAACCAGGCAGCAGAGGGAGCGAGGCCAGAGCACGCGGCTCATCTCTCTCCCAGGAGCTCTGGCTGACGGCACGTCTCAGGCCAAAGCCACGTTGCAAAGGCAGACAGGCGGCCACGGGACAGCCTAGGCCGCTTCTGCTCGATAAACTGGGCAGCCCGGTTCACGGCTATTTTACTCAAACTGTCCCCTTACGCAGAGTGCTAAGAACAAGGGAGATTATCTTCTCAATTCAACTTTGAAACAGACAGGTACTTCAACAGTAGCAACGAGAAAACTGCCCGGAGGCCCCCCAGTGCAGGGTCACAGCTCCTTCCAGTCGATGGGCTCCTTGCCGGACTTCTGCAGCAGCTCATTTGTCTTAGAGAAATGTCTACACCCAAAGAAGCCTCTGTTCACGGAGAACGGGGAGGGTGAGCAGTCTGCAGCACATGGGGCCGCTTCCTGTCGATGGCAATGCCCTTCTTCTGAGCATAAGAGCCCCAGAGCAGGAACACGAGGCCATTTGAGGCCTGATTTAGCCAGGACACGACCGGTCGGTGAACTCCTCCCAGCCTCTCTCCTTGTGAGAACTGGCCTGATGCTCCCGGACCGTGAGGACAGCGTTGAGTAGGAGAACACCTTGTTTGGCCCACGCAGATAAATCTCCATGACCAGGATGAACAAAACCGTCCATGTCTGTGGACAGCTCCTTATAAACGTTTTCCAAGCTGGGGGGGAGGTGGAACCGGTCTTTGAACACTGAAGCAGAACCCGTGAGCTGGATTGGGTCCGTGATACGGATCCAGGCCCAGGATGACGACCTTTACATCTCTTAGGTCACACATTTGGGTCCACGACTTGGTGTGGGGGTGGATAAACAGTGTGATGTCTTCTTTCTTCTGCAACGAACCCCATTAGCTTTATAAAATACGGTTTGCCGAACCCTCCGCTGAGGTGCCTCTTCCAACTCTCGCCGAAACCCACGGGCACATTGCGCGCCGCGAGTCTGCGCAGGGCCGCGGCCATGTTCCTCTGGATGCGGTCCAGCTGCTCCGGGCTCAGCGGCAAGGAGGGCGGCGTGCCGGGGTCCTCCTGCCCGGCTCGAGCCTTCTTGGCTGGGCTGGCCGTCGCATGCCCGCTCTCCTCAGCCACCACCGCCACGCCAGCCCCCGGGTCGGCCGGCTCGGGGCTGCAGGCATGTCGCCTCCTGGCGGGGTTCGTGGAAAAGAAAGAGTAGAGCGTCTTTTGGCCGATCATCCTGGAGCCGTGGAGGGAGCGAACGCGCACCGGCCGGGAACCCGCGAGACTCGCGCTGGTGAGGCGGTCTGCAATTGGCGCCAAGGGGCCCGCGCATGCTCCGACCGGGGTCTGGGCGGGGGGCGGCTCGTGACAGGCCTTTTTAATAAGAGGTTGAGGCTTTGCAGCAATTTCAGGATTTCAGGTAGAATGTCCAATATCGTAAGACATGATAAATGTCCAATTAGGGATACAGTTCAAAGTTCCACAGGGGAAATAGATTGGGCTAAAACAATGGACATTTTTTTATGACAATATTTGTGCTAAGTTAAAATGGTGATGCTCACTTTTTTTGGCATGCTTTCTGCGTACCCAGTTTTTTTCGATTTTTCTCATTAGTAATTGAGGAAGCCAACATGGCAGATAGCATGCTTAGACTAATTTGGTTGACCAGCTGAATTAAATGGACTGTTAGTGAGCTACTTGCAGGCCTGTAGATATGCGTGAATAATTTTGGCTGATATCCGTAACGTTCCAGTCCACCTTCCTGCTAATCTGTGTGGCATGAGGGCAGAGTGGACATAATTGCTTCCTCTTTGGGGATGCTAGCTAACGAGCACTCCTGGTGTTGACTGCCCAGTGTGGCAAGGATCCCCAGTCCTCTGAGCCTTATAAAGGTAAGAGAAAACCACTGCATTCTGTTGCTTTCTTTGGCAAAAGGAAAAACCAACAAAGGCACAACTCTTCCTCCCTCGTCACTATCTGTAAGGAAGGATCTAGCAGAAAGGCAGAGCTCAACCTCTGGAAGCAGAGACCTGGGTTTCAGGTCCAACCTGACCAGGTACTAGCTCTGACGACTTTAGCAAATCATTTCAATTCTGTGCTACTCATTTCCTCATCTGCAAAATGGACTTAATGTCTCCCTTCAGAGTTCTTGGGAGAACTTTATGTCAAGTGACTTATATAAAGTAGGAGCCTAGGAAATAGTAGTTATTGGTAAAAATGTTGGAGAAAGTAAAAGAAAAACTTAATAAACAGAAGCACTCGAGGAGAAACATAAAAGATTAATATTATCAAAGCAACAAAGCAACATGGTATACTACTGTTCTTACTAAAGTATCTCAGTAGAGTCCAAATGTGACATCTGTAGGTAGTTCTATGTGGTATTACAAGCAGGATTGTCTAAAAATGACTCCAGGGGTCTCTGAATCATCTGAACAATGAACTGACTAGCACTGGGGCTCACTCCATCTCAGGGAGAAGATCCTCCCCATGACTCAGCTTCCTCCCCCAGCGGGAGGGCCTGCAGTGACCCACAGGCCCCAAAGTCTCTAAGTACTGGGAAACTGCTTTTCCCAGAAAACTCCTGTAAACAGCCGCACCCAAATCCAGAGTATCTGGATTCCAAGTAGTATACAGTCATGTGTAGCTTAACGACGGGGACACACTCTAAGAAATGCGTCATTAGACGATTTCACAGTTCTGCAAACATCACAGAGTGTACTTACACAAAGATAGATGGTATAGCCTACTACACACCTAGGCTATATGGTACTAATCTCACGGGACCACCATCCTATACACAGTCCGTCACTGATTGAATCATTATGGGGCACATTACTCTGTCTTCTCCCTCCACACCATACCCACTTGACAAGGCCACTTTCCCATGTTAGATTTTCTGTCTTAGTCTTTTTTGGCTGCTTTAACAAAATACCATGGACTGGGTAGCTTATAAACGATAGGAATTTCTCTCTCACACTTCTAGAGGCTGGAAATCCAAGATCAAGGCACCAGCATGGTCGGGTTCTGGTGAAAGCCCTCTCCCTGGTCTATGTGTGTCCTCACATAGTGGAAAGAGCAAGGCATCTCTGTGAGGTCTCTTTTGTAAGAACTCTAATCCCAGTCATGAGGGCTCTACCCTCATCATCTAAGCCCTTCCCAAATGTCCTACTTCCTATCACTATCACACTGGGCATTAGGATTTCAACCTATGAATTTTGAGGGGACACAAACATTCAGATCATAGCGCCAGATAAGAAAGTACAGTATTAGGGGACACATTCCTGCCCTGAAATTTATCCCCACAGTTTCTTGGGGGGACAAGGCTGACCCCAGATCGCCTCTCTTGAGGATGATGAGAGATGTCAGAACTGTGTACTTTCTTCTCTTGCTAACTCGTGTTTTTTAAATTTCGCAAATAAATCCTCATCCTTAACCATACCCTGTGATATTATGGAATTTGTCTGTCTGGAGCTTGTCATACAACCGTCTAAAAGTCCAGAATTTTTTTCAGTTGACCACAAAGGTCTGTCCATGAGTTCTAGTCCCATCATCTCTCATTAAATGGACACAGATTCTGTTCTCTCTGCAGGGCACTCTACTAACTCCAGGAGGGCAAATTAACGAAACACTATCCCTGCCCTCAAAGGGTTTGGTTTTTGTCATTATTATACTATAATTCTATATCTTTAGTAGAAAGGAAAGAAATACAATAGATTTAGTAAATCGGAACATAAGTTTATCCACAATGGTCTCTATGTCGTCCACTGATTGAGAATAAATTATGAACCAGGCATTCTACTAGCCACTTTATAGATAGTGCTTTACAAAATTCTCAGACTAACCCTCTGATAAGAGAACTGAGGTTCAGAGAGGTGAAGTCACACAGCTAGTGAGTGATGAAGGAAAGTTTTGAACTCAGTTCTGCTCTCCTAATAATAAGTTATCCTGCCTCCTAAGCAGCTTGAATAGCCAAAGGGAAACACAGAGCTGGTGAATTGGGCTGGACTCAACAGTAGCACATTAGTCTATCTTTCTCCAGTCACTAAGAGTGCCCCAAGGGCCTGAGAGTCTGCATGTGTCTGGAAGTAACTCATTTATTTCCAGGGAGTGACTTAGTCATTAAGGAAGAAAACGAGCAGAGTACTACTAGACAACAAGTCACATTCCCAGGTAGCCTCGTCTGCTCATCAGCACTCATAAGGCTCATATTTAGAGCCTTGTCATATTCAAAATGCTGAACGTATCAATTGAGTTTTTATGCAGTGAATGGAGAAGAATAAGACAGAGTTTCTGAAGTTATAGCAAAGTCTAAAAATCATGCAAATGAAAGAAACTCCTATTTTTCAAGTTTCACATGAACCTCTTTTTACAATCTTGCAAATATTTACTGTTTTCAGGGGCCTGAGGCATAGTTCCCTTAAAACAGCTATAAAAAAAGCAAAGAAATAATAAATGAGTAAATAAGTGCTACAAATAACATGAATATGCTTTATAAATTCCATTAATACTACTATCAACAGTAAAGATATTGACCCAAAGGAAGGTAAAATGGAACTCACATTTGTTTATAATTAACTGTGTGCTGGGTACTGTTTGGGGAATATAATCCCATTTAATCTTCAGAGAGAGAACATTTGTATTTATTTTTGGCTTCCCATCATCTGATTCTCTTTTTCGTGTTTCATTAATTCTCCCCCCAGTGACTCTTGCTGGGAGGCTGGGACTACCTCCTACTTTGGAAGCTGCACCCTTGCAGCCAAAATCAAGAATGTGCTCCAGTTTCGGACAACCAGTCATACCCCGTCCCAGAGTTCGAACAAGGCATCAGTAAGAGAAAGAAGTGGCAATACTGCCACTATCCATGACAGTGACCCTTCCAGACCAGCCTTGTGCTTGACTTTGGCTGTTGTTTTTTCTGCACAACCTTCATGCCTGGTTCCCATCATTTTAGGTGATTTTTTCAATACATCCCATTTCTGCTTAACTCAGCCAAAATTGGTTTCTGTTGCTTACAACTCAGAACCCTGATTGATCCATCTTACAGCAATCCATCCTCTGGTATGAGTATTATTATCCCTATTATATCACTAGGGAAACTGAGGCTTAGAGATATCCAGTCACCTTCCCAAAGTTACACAGCTTGTATGGGACAAATTTAAGTGCGTAAGTGACTGGATACTCTCTACACTTTGAGAAGAACTACATGGTGGTAGTCAAAGCAAGTCTGAGCATCACCTGGTAGATGCCACCCATGGAGAAACAGTTGCCTAATAGCTCCTTTGCTGGAGTTGCAGTTTGCAAGGTTGAATTGTTAAGTAAATTGACTTGAGACCACTTCTTACGTTGTCTCTTCTGAAAACATACTCTGATGACACCAAGTAGAAGTGAACTTCTTCTCAGATAATACTGTGTGTTTTGATATCGTTAATGCTATGTTCATCTTGCAAAGCCACCAACCTGGGGCCCTTATACAAAGTTTACCCACAAGAGAGACAGGAAGATTTGTCTAAACTGTATCTTTGATCACCTCACAACAAGCGAAGGGTAAATAAGGGTAAGAGAATGTTTTTCCTTTATGCCTCAGCACATGAAAACTTAGGAAATCTGCAGCTTTTCTTAACTGGAGGTTGAGCATCACAAGGCTGGGATTTGTCACTGTCATGACACACTGATGGAACGATGAGGAAAGGTCATTGCAGAACATGAGGTTGTCACTTCTGCATGTAAAAAATGCTCTTTATTTGTACAAGGGGCTTAGTGGGTCACATTCAAAGGAAGCTGGAGGAGTCCAGTGTTTTGAAGTTCAAGTCTTCCTATCTTCCACTGCTCACAAGTCTCAGCAAGTAGAGCTGGTGGGTAGAGAGTGGCTTGAGTGGCATTCCAAGTAGTGACGATAGAGAATTCCCCACTGACTGCCAGAAAAACTTGCCTCACAATGAAAATAAACATTGGGTCTTGTGTTTAAATACAGGTAGCACTGCAAAGTTTCCTGATGGCTTTGACAGATCTTGACCAGATTTAAGCAGGGCCCTCCAATAGCTTCACTGAAGCCCTTGACTTTCAAGTGATAAAAGACTCTATCACCCCCCCACCCTCCTTAAAACCTTTGAACACACTGGCATGGTCATCCTGGTCATGTTCAGAACGTGGGCTCAAGAGTCAGCCTGCCTGGTTCAAACTCTGCCTCTGCCATTTGCTAGTCATAACTTTTGCCCAATTACTTAGCTTTTTATGTATCTCAATTTCCTCATCTATACAATGGAAACCAAGGGGCATCCCCGTGGCTGAGTGGTTAAGTTCACACACTCCATTTCAGTGGCCCAGGGTTTCACTGGTTCGGATCCTGGGTGCAGACGTGGCACTACTCATCAGGCCATGCTGAGGCGGCATCCCACATGCCACAACTAGAAGGACCTGCAACCAGAATATACAACTATGTACTGGGGGCTTTGGGGAGAAGAAGAAGAAAAAGAGATTGGCAAGAGATGTTAGCTCAGGGCCAATCTTTAAAAAAAATAAAAATAAAAATAAAAAATAAAATAAAATGGAAATCATAATAGTACTTACCACTTAAAGTTGCTATGAAGAATAAATGAAATCATTCCTTTAGAAGTCCTTAATGTAACTCAAATATATAATAATGAGACAGAGGAAAGTCAAGATAACCACAGAAGACAGTCTCATTCCAAAAGGAGAAAGAGGTAAGATGTGAGGACACTTTGGCTGCAACATCTGTCACCTCATTGATCGCCAGGGTTGATTTGGCTGAGCTGGCAGGCTGGGTGGGTGCCCCCCGCCTTTATTCCCCTCCATGTGCATCCCTCGGCAAACTGCATGCTCGGTGGAAGAGGATGACCTTCCCAGATAGAGGAGGATCACTCTTTGGTCAAGGGTATAGGAGTAGCCATGCTTCCCTGCTAGAACCTCCAGACAAGCCCTGAAGGTCATTTGTAGGAGAACATAGGGTAATCAAGCGTCCATGACTCCAGACACATCCAAATGAGGCGCTGCATGTGGCAGTCTGCCTTTCCCTGCAAAAGCAAAGCAAGGCAAAGCAAAACAAAAAACAAAAGCAGAGGAGAAGGGGGAGGCGCATAGCAGTCACTGGTCCCTAGTGATCCTGAACTCCTGCCAGGCACACGGTGTTAGGGCTCCTTATTCTGAGGAAGGAAAGATTCCTTGATTAGGGCCAAGTTCTGTCCCTTGGGATGGCTCCCTAATCCATCATTCTCTGTGGCCCTGCCTCTATCCTCCGGACTCTCCTTTTTTAAAGAAATAGTCTGTGTTTGTAGCTAAACAGCTTTCTCAACTTGCTTCCTGCTTGTAGAATTTTGGGGGCCCAGAGCCTCTTTTCATTTTGAACTGTCTCTGCCCCTTTTAGTCTGAGTTGGGACAAAGCTTTTACATTTGGCCACTCTCTGGGAATTCTGTGAATCTGACTGTGTTCACTTCTCGTGTTCCTAAATCCATATCTACAATTCTTTTGTGTGTGTGTGTGTGGAAGATTGGCCTTGAGCTAACATCTGTTGCCAGTCTTCCTCTTTTTGCTCAAGAAAGATTGTTGCTGAGCTAATATCTGTGGCACTCTTCCTCCACTTTGTATGTGGGATGCCATCACAGCATGGTTTGATGAGCGGTGCTAGGTCTGCCCCCGGGATCTGAGCTTGCAAACTCTGGGACGCTGAAGTGGAGTCTGCAAACTTAACCACTACACCACCGGGCCAGCCCAATAATCCTTTTTGAGACATACCTCTCTCACTTTTGGGCTGAGTGTTAGGGTGTTATGGGACCTAGCCTTTAAGATTTTTAGAAACTCTTTATTCTAGTTGAGAGGGTCTAACTAGAGGGTCTAACTGCTCTGCTAAAATCTTTCTGAGGTCTTCGTAAAAGGTCTTAGAGATAAATTTTTGATTTGATCTCAACCCTGAGGTCATTTCTTACTTTTTGAGTGTTTTTCTGACTAAAGATAGTGAAAATGTGAAATAGTTTTGTTTTCCAGCTCAGTACATCCTGGTTCTTCTATATTTCCTTGAAATTCCACTTCTAAACTGAACAGTTCTCTCTGTAGCTAATCTCTCTCTTCCTTATACAAGAAAGTCAGCACTTTTAACATTCTGCCTGAAAATCTCCTTAGTAAGATGCACAAGTCTATTGTCTATCTTTCACGTTAATATAGGCAATAGTTTTGCCAGTTGATTTTACTGCAAACCATGTGCCACTCTCTTTCCAGCTTCCAATGGCAGTCTCCTCACTGTGCTAAACAGAATAATGACCCTTTTAAGAGGTCCGTGCCCTAATCCTCAAAATCTGTGAATATGTTGCTTTACAAGGCAAAAGGAACTTTGCAGATGTGGTTAAGTTAAAGATCTTGAGACAGGAAATTATCCTAGATGATCTGGGTGGGCCCCATGTAATGGCAAGTGTCCTCGTAAGGGGAAGGGAGGAGGGAAGCAGGACAGACAGAGGGAAAGAGATGTGAAAATGGAAGCAGAGGAGAGAGAGAAAAAGAGAGAGGGATTTAAAGATGACACCCTGAAGGATTTGAAAATGGAAGAAGGGGCCACAAGTCAAAGAATGTGGGCAGCCTCTAGAAGCTGGAATGCAGCTCTGCCAACACCTTGATGTCAGCTCTCTGAGACCCGTTTTGGACTTCCGATGTTCAGAACTGTAAGATCATAAATCTCTGTTGTTTTAAGCTGCTAAGTATGTGCTAATTTGTTACAATAGGTGGATTGGATCCGTCCCGTTTACTGAGTTCAGGCAGGAAGAGGTCTAGGTTGAGGGATTCCCAAGAGTGTCTAAACTTAGGTAAAAAAAAAAGGTAGCTTTTTGATCTTTTCTTTTCTTTTGAGACCGAGCAGCCAGTTGGAGCTTCCGAGTTTTTATTAGACATGGCAGTTGGCATAGAGAGTGGTTTCGTATTGTGCTAAAGCTTCCGTGAGCTATTGGCTTTTAGTGGGATATTTTAAGCCTTTTCTACATATCTAGGTCCCTATTTAATTCTCCTTTTCCACTGAAAAAATAAAAGATTTAAAAAAGACATCGTTTGATAATGTAGCCTGGCAGAGAAAGTATTAAGTTCTATGTAGGTTAGCATAACTAAAATTTGCATTACCTTAACCATGAAATTTTAATAAATCAATGAACAAATGAGGCTGGTGTGATAGTCCTGACCTGCGAATCTTTTTTCTGTCAGTTTCATGCCTGGGTGGTTATTACTGATGGCTATTTAATGCATTCATGTGGAAAGATACTAATTCATGGCAGAGAAGTAGCAGTTCTCATTTAGGATCTAAGTCTGGGCTTTGTGGCATGTGAGTCAATCAACACGGCTGAATGCTAAATGTTTGCTGGGGACTGGGCATCAAGGATGCACTCGTAGGTAGACTTTGCTCACTAACCAGAACAACCCAGGAAACAGCCGCAGCAATTCTGAAAATCTTCATGGTTTGATAAATGGATATATGAACACTTTATAATAAGCTGTTCAAGAGTTCCTAATTTAATTTCTTATTTTAACTACTGCGAGAGTTCAGGGTGTCACTGTGTCTTGGGAATATTAAAGTGAAAATGAGAATTATTAGTAGAATTTTAGTCTTTTCTTAGAACAGAAGAAAATGCCTATCATTCATGAGTCTAAAATTAATCTTTTATTAAGTAGAAAAGAAACACTTCCGTGGTCAGCCAGAGGCTGACTTGTGCACTAGCAACACTTGAGCAGAGAATTATTGGGCTGTGGGCAAGAGCACGAAGCAGTGAGGTACTGGTGAATGTTTTACAACTGGCTCTTACAGGAAAAAAAAGACCAATTAGTAGCATTTGCCAATTTCTATGGTGTAAGAACTCCCACTATAACCAATTTCAATCTACCTAACTGAACTCTCTCTGAATATAGATTTGGGAAGAGATGTGCCCTGTTGACTCACATTAGCTGGTATGACGTGGCATCAGCAATTTGACAAATAGAAATGGCAAGCAATAGTATATTTTGGAGCATATGAGGAAGCCATTTGGTGTAAACCTAATTCGGCCTGACCTTGTTTTTCCAAAAGGGCCTGACCGTGGCTGTTGAGCATGCATTGTACATCTGCTTTAGACATTCCCTGTGGCAAGAACAAAGGCCCTTGAGATAAAGATGCAACTTCCCTCCCCCTCCCAACATTGGCATTTCCTTAAGGATTAAGCATCTTTCCTTAGGCTAGGAACTGATTGCTGCGCTCACCTGTGACCACCCAGCACGAGACAACAGACTTGCCTCCTGCTATGCCCACTACCTGCTGTGTCCATCAAGTGCTGTGCCCGACAGGGCAATCTTGTGACTATTGTGGGAGGGACATTTCAATTATATGTGAAACGTCCTGTATGGAGGTATATAACTACTCTGTATACCTCACTTCTTTGGTGCCCTTTCTTCCTTTGGGAAGAAAGGCCCCAGGCCATGGTCCTCAGATTTTAGTTCAGAATAAACTCTCCCAAATTTTCATTATATGGATTATTTTCGTTGACAAATTACATCACTGTAAAGAAATTTCAGGGGCAGAAGCCGCACAGAAGTAATTCCCATTTGAGGCTCTTCTAAACACCTGCATTTGAACTTTAAAACACTGGAGATACAATGAAGGTAAGCAGTTGAAGGATTTCTGTTCCTTTATTTTTGTTTTTGTCTTTTGTTTTTTTTCCAGATGAAAAATAATTTAAAATTGCCCTGAAACGTGAAAGGCAGTGCCATTCATACTGTCTAGATATGTTTCACATTGAGGACCTTCGAACCTAAATCCTGAACTACTTCAAACGTGGGAGTGCTTAATGAAGCAGCCATAGCAAATGACAGATCCTTCTAGGTGACTGGAACATTTGTGAGACTTTTTTTTTTATTATTAAGCTGTGATTCCAGTTTAAATTTTTCAGAGACATGTTATATGAGAGATTAAAGGCCTCAGTGATTCATTTAACTCAATTATGAATAAGTTGACATCCCTGGGAAGCCTTTGAATATTTTATTACGTGTACCGATGGCTCTTCTAATTGGAGACAGTTATACTCACCTACTCCAACTCACTCTTCCCCAGTGCAGCCTCCCAAGCCAATCAATCATAGAGCTGCTATGTTTAAAAAATATTCAAAAGAGGGGCTGGCCCCGTGACCGAGTGGTTAAGTTCGTGCGCTCCGCTGCAGGCGGCCCAGTGTTTCGTTGGTTCGAATCCTGGGCGCGGACATGGCACTGCTCATCAGACCACGCTGAGGCAGCGTCCCACATGCCACAACTAGAAGGACCCACAACGAAGAATACACAACTATGTACCGGGGGGCTTTGGGGAGAAAAAGGAAAAAATAAAATCTTTAAAAAAAAAAAATATTCAAAAGAGAGTGGGAATGTGAGAACCATATAATATGATCCCATTGTTCTGAATCCCTTAAGGTGGATGCTAGAAGCTCAGTTCTGACCTAGATTCATTTTAGGTTGGGGTTGAGTTCATCTTATCAGGTGACCCCTCAGGCTGTGCTTTGTAAAGTTGAATCAACTGATCTGTCTGGAAAACATGTGCCCTGTGTGTTCCCACAAAGCACGTGTACAATCGTAATTTGAGGACGACGATAGTGTCAGAGCCTCTGAGGATGGCTAGAATGACCCAGCTCTTGGGAGTCTATTGGATTGAGTGTGTGGTGCTGTGCTTTCCTTTACCCCAGGCAACTGCTCAGGCCTACATCATCCATCATAATCTAGGCATCGAAACTAGGGACTAGGGAGGGAGGGAAGATCAAGCCACCTGCCCGCCAGGATATTTAGAACAATGTTTAACAATGTGTGTTCAAGAATGCTTTCCTCAGTTGGTTGTAATAGCTGAACATTTGGAAATAGAAAGCTGAAAAATTGAATTATGGCTCAGGAATACAATAGGATTCTGTGCGATCACTGCAAATATTAGTGTAGATGCATATTATGTACTAGTTAGAGTTCTCCAGAGAACCCTAATTAATGTTTACATAAATAAATATATATGTGTATATATACAGAGAGAGTAAGAGAGATTTGTTATAAGGAAAAGGCTTACACAGTTATAGAGGCTAAGTCCCATGATCTGCTGTGTGCAAACTAGAGGCTCAGGAAAGCCAGTGGTGCACTTCCTGTCCAAGTCTGAAGGCCCGAGGACCAGGGAACCCGATGGTATAAGTCCCAGTCCAAGTGTAGGAGATCAATGTCCGGCTCAAAGAGTCAGGCAGAGAGTGAATTCTTCCTTCCTCCACCTGTTGTTCTGTTCAGGCTCTCAATGGATTGGGGTTTGGATGATGCCCAGCCCCAGTGGGGAAGGCAATCTGGTTTACTCAGTCTACTATTCAAATGCTAATCTCATCTGGAAAGGCCCTCCAAGGCACACCCAGAAATAATATTTAGCCAAACATCTGTGCTCCTGTAGCCTGGTCAAGTTGACGTACACAATTAACCATCACAATTTATTAGCCCAAAATGAGTGAATAATGTATATAATTAAGTAAAAATCATTTAGACTATATCTCATTTATGTAAAAGATGTATATATACATATATATGTATGTAAGTGACTGAAAGGATTAAAGGACTTGGCTTTATGGATATTCTTTTTTCTATTGGTCTATCTACATTGAACAGACACCACGTAATAATGAAATAATAGCAAAAGGTCAAAAATGAAAGAAAGAGTTGTTGTAAATGCTCAGTTTAAGAGAGATGTTTACGAGGCTCTGGCCAAGGCCCTGTCTTCCAGGACTTATTCCATCTTCCTCCCTATTCCTATAGGTCTCCCCTTCACCCCTGCCCCTGAATCCTCCCTTACAGAACATGCAACATGAACCCTGTGTAGTAGATTGAATGGTTTGCTGTCTACATCTAAGGATTCTCCTCGGGACTATATCGTGCAGATGAAGACCAGGATATCAGAGTTTTCTCACAAAGATCAGGAAGCTGGAATGACTTCAAAAATACCAGCAGGGAAGAGAATCACCGCTGGAATCCAGTGGCTGGCATGTTTGTGATGGGCCATCCCAGCTGGCATCGTCCCTGACTCAGACACCCAGGTCTTGCTCTCTCAGTTTCCCTTGGCTTCTCTTGTCCCTCCCACTGACGTGCTCCTGCAACAAAAGACCGCAGAGCCTGGAATCAAGTAGCTAATCAGGATGCAGCTGCCCTCTCGGCTCAATCCTACTTAATGTCTATGTCAGCAGATCCCTCGCCTCCTCTTCGTCTCAGTCCGAGAGCTGGGTTTTTAGCTTTCCGAAATGGAAGCATGTCTCAAGAGGAGGATTAGCCAATTGGCTAAAGAACAAAGAATCAATTTAGTTTAAAATAGTTCCTTTAATGGTGGTATTTTGCATCCACAGTAACTTTCGAAGGCACCCGTGTGCGCTTTTGTCCGGAATCCTCAGGGAGCCTAGAGTGGGCTGCTTTTCACTAAGCGGGGTGGGTGGGTGGGAGCCTCCTGCTTTCTGTTGGAATGAGAAGCTGAGCCAGAAATGGATATAACTTTTAAATTCTCTGGAATGCAATGACATCTGCTTAGGATATTTCTTGGGTGTTTTATCTTCAATAAAAAGAAGAAAGCAATTTATCAAAACATACAGGGAGAGGGCAGCTAAAGAATTGATACCTTTACCTATACACCTACTAATTGATTGCAAGAAATGGTCTAACAAGGTCTTCTGGCCCTGAAATAGATCCCTAGCGACAGAGGGACTCACAAGTGATGTTTTAAAGTAAAAAGTATCTCGTTGCATGGTTAGCCAAATAATCAGGACATGTATCTCATTTGAAGTAGAAGACCAAATTTAGGCAACACTATCTTTAATAACTGAAATCAGGCATAATGCCAAACTTTGAGAGACAGGAAGAAGGTACTGGTTAATTCTTTAATGTCACCACAAAAATTTACCTCCCCCAGATTAAGTGACACATGTGATTCTGGTATTTTTGTTTGTTTATTTTGCTAAGAGTTTAAAGTGTAAAGCAAAACACATGCTGATAAAAATGGAAGGATCGATGTACTACAGTTTTTTGAACAGCTACTAAGTGCCAAACGTCAGGTATATTTCTTTTCCGTACAGCAATTGCGAAGTGTAGACATGATTATTATTCCCACTTAGATCCAAAACTAAGGTCAAGAAGTTTCATCTTCTCCAAAACATTTCAGCCAGGAAGTGGTTAAGCCAAGTTTTGAACTTTCTAGCTTTAAAGGTGCCTGGCTTCTGAAAGCCACATGACCTTCTAGATCTGTAAACAGCATCCACATATATAGAGTTGTATTTTAGAAAATCTAGAAGTGAGAGTGAAATTGTCTTAAGAAGGATTTGTTGAGCAGGCAAATGTGAAGTGAATCAAGGACGTAGGCTGGGGAAAGGAAGTGTCAGGGTAATGGGGAATATCCTGAATCCTGCCAAAGGCTAAGGCATCCTTCACCCCATGGAGAATGCCAAAGCTAGATGATGAACAGAAACGTCAGGGTGAGAACCAAGACAAGAGGGTTCATCATGAGTTCTTTGGAGACCGGGTCCTGCCAGACTGTTTCCTCAGTGCCTGGAACAGAGCCTACCTTATATATCCTTGGTGTTCTGTAAGTATTTCTCAAATGAAGGAATGGAGTACTTCAGGACATGGATATCGAGGACCTAGATGGAAGCTGAAATTGCCGAGATAGAGAGTCTCCTGACATTGAGGACCTAGACTGAGGCTGAAATTACTGAGATACAACATCTGGTCTTCCTGTCCCAGGTGGTTCTCACACTACTTGGTACCTGGCTTTCTTTAATCTAGAAAAAAATCCAACCTAGGAAATTTTAGTGCAGAGTTCTTCTGCAGAGGTTCCTGGATTGACTTGGTTGGAGCAGGAAGGTCTATGTGTGTGTGGAGGGGTCTGTTGTAGTGTTTCTGCACAATACAATTTGTAGAGTGTATTGGAAAGGAAAGAGAACCCATAGCCTTTTTCAGATTCTGAAGGAAGAGTCTGAATTAAAAATAATAATAATATTGTGAAGTAATGGGAAGACAAGGCAGATTCAGAGACTGGCCTTTCCATTCTAATTCATTTCTTTCTCTCTATCCTCAAAAATACCAGTTATTCTTGCGGCTGGCCTGGTAGTGTAGTGGTTAAGTTCGTGTCCTCTGCTTTGTTGGCCTGGGGTTCATGGGTTCGGATCCCAGGAGTGCACCTGGTACCTAACATGTATCAGGCCACACTTTGGTAGCATTCCACATAAAATAGAAGAAGATTGGCACAGATGTTAGCTCAGCGACAATCTACCTTACACACACACAAAAATGCCAGTTGTTCTTGAGTGCATTCCTGATTACACTGTCCTCTTTCCTTAAATGTTGTCACCTCAACATTTTGTTCAACTAATGTCTCCGCATCCTTCGGAGCCCAGAACATTCATCGTCTTTCCTGACTACTTTAGGTCCCATTGATTTAATTTCTTCCTACTCTGAATTCCTATAAAACTTATGATGCATCCTACATAATTTATCTTTTTCTTTTAAAGGGAGAAACATTCTTTTTTATTTTTTTAAGATTTTTTTAAAAAATTTTTTTCCTTTTTCTCCCCAAAGCCCCCCGGGTACATAGTTGCATATTTTTAGTTGTGGGTCCATCTAGTTGTGGCACGTGGGATGCCGCCTCAGCATGGCTCAAAAAGTGGTGCCATGTCCGCACCCAGGTTCCGAACCGGGGAAACCCTGTGCCGCCAAAGCAGAGCACACGATCTCAACCACTTGGTCACGGGTCCGGCCCCCACAATTTATCATTTAACCGTAAATTGTTTATCCTTGTTGTTTCATAAAGTGGACTTTTCAATTCTAATAGACTAATAGATCCTTGGGCACAGGGACCGCATCGTAGATTAGTGGCTGAGAGCATACACTTGGCTGAGTCTTTTCCTCTTCTCCCCTTACTGCCTGCCCTCGGGCAAGTGATTAACCTCTGCATCTCTTAGTTTTCTCTGTAGAATGATGATAATAACAGAACCCACGTCATGCAGTTGATGGAAGGATAAGTGAGGTAATGCATAAAAGTTGCTGAGCACAGTCTCTGGAAAACAATAAGTTGCTTTTAACTATTACAGCATATTCATTAAAACCTTCTACTTCTATTTCTGTTTCGACTATGGGAGCTTCTCTGCTCCCACTCTTGAATTCTGAGACACTGGGAAAGTCACTTAAGCCTGTTTATTCTTAGACACCTAACCAGTGAACTTCTGGTTCCCCTCAACCAGGGATATTTCTGTGCCCTTGTTGTTTCCTTGACTTAATGCCTCCAAAGCCCACTACCATCCTCCATGCCCTGCTTTTCCAAAAAAGCTACTTCGAGCCCGGTAGAGATTTCTGGGCTTCTGGAGTAACCCTTGACTAGTACAGAGGAGCAAGAGCACAGCTAGCTATTCACTAAGAGAAAGAATGGCCAAGGCACAAGAGAATTTTTCTCTCATGTTTCTTTTCCAACCCAAAGAGAAAAGGTAAGCAGCACACATCCCCTGGGAGCTTCCTGCCACTGCCCAGATGGAGCCGAGGAGGGACCAACAATCTTCGCTCCATTGCATTTGAGGTACATATACTCCCCTAGAACATGGAGCACCTTGAAGTTTGGGAGAAGCATTCCAATGCAGTGCACGTTTAGGCGAATCTTTGTTCCAATAGACTCTAATCCCCCAGGAGGGTGGCTGCAATTGCAGCAACGTGTGTGTACGTATGTGTGTGTGTGTTGAGGGAAGCATCGATTATAAGAGATGGCAGCCCTTGGGGGAGCAGCCATGTGACAAGGAGAGGTCCTGAGGTGGAGCAGAGCATCCATGAAAGAGTAACTGTCACAGCCTGCTGCAGCAAGAAGAGTTCAGAATCCATCCCTTCCACTCGGTTAAGAAACAAAAGTTTTAGGGGTTGGAGAAAACTGAGACTCCATCAATTATGCTGATAGGGGTCTTATTAAGACATATTTGGTTTTGTGGCCACAGAAAGAAGGTTATGTACATTTTTAGAATCTAGGGCTTAGATTACCTTTCCAGTCAGGAAATAAATATTACCTGAACGCCTAAGCTAAAAGCTTGAAGCTGTAGTCAAAGCTTTTACCACGTGTGCACACATATGCACATGGACAGGAGGTGTCTTATATATGGATACAGTATCTATATAGCATTGCATCTTGGTAGCTACAAAGATGTAGAAGACTTGGTCCCACAGAGCCTCGTCCGTCCCTCGATGAAGACAATCATTTCATAAAGCTAAGGTTGTAGTGATCACGGGGAAGTCCGCATTGTATGCATTTTTCAGAACAAAATTTTGCCCTCTTGGAGGCAGAGTCCCAGTGTCTTCTGAGACTTCACTTTTACATAATTCATTTTCAAATAAATGATTATGAAAGTAACGAATGTTCATGTCAGAAAATCTGAAAAAAGGCCAAAGGAGAAAATGAAAATCGCTCGCAGGGAGACCTTCTTGAGAGAAAAGGGGTCCCTTTGCTCTTTCAATATAAACTCGTTTGCATTCAATTCAATTGGAAAAGCAATCTCTGCGCCCCGCAGACCTCAGTGCAGGGCGCCAGGCGAATGCATATTGGAATAACGCTCAGCCCTGTTCAAGGACCTGGTCATGGAGGAAGGGCTGTAGGACTTTCCCTTCATGAAATTCTGCGCTTCCTCGCCGCCTCCTATAATGAAGTTCCAGTCTGATCACACTGGTCATATTTGCTAAGCCACCGAAGGCTTGGGTGAGAAAAAGAGGCCTTTAAAACTCCAATAACGGGCTGAATAAAATGTGAAGACAGCCTTTTATCCTTTGTTTCTAAAATCAGGTTCCAAATGAAGGAGGTCAGGAGCTAAGACAAGACTGCATTGCAGTAAACATCTAATAGCAAAGGTGCACGGAGTTGCCTTTTCGTTTGAGTGACTTGGGGAGAAGGCCTTTGCCGGAGAGAGCTGATGCAGATTGGGGCAGACTATTAACCAGCTGGGTGTCTCCCACGTGTGGGTTGAAATCACCCTCACCAAATTGTCTGAGACAGGTTGTACAAAAGCTATCAGCTGCTACTAGCTTTCGACTTGCTACTGGTTTCTTCTAGTCATTTCTTATTATTGTCTTTGTGCATAAATGCTTCTGTACAGACGACTGCATTTATTCTTTGGGTACTATATGCTCAGGAGGAACTTATATTTTCAGGGGACAATTTGGGGTAGATGAGGCGGGGGGGAGGGGGCGCAGCGTGGAGACTACAAATGATTTTGGCAGTTATGGGTGTGCACAAGGAAACAATGTTTCCAAATGATTCCAGGAAACCAGGGAGCATCTGTGCCGCCTGCAGGTGGTTTTACCGCCTCTGCTGCTGGATCTTTGCTTGGAGGTGGTGATGCAGCAGGTGAGACAGATGCAATGTAAATGTCTCCACGTGTACCCACCGCATCTCCTACACCAAGCTGGAGCAGAGCAGAGAAGGAAGAAACACAACACAACACAACAAAACAAATGCATGTAGTAATGAAGAAAATACACAAGCTAGAGAGGATTAGCAAGCGACCGTAATGATGGGTTTTGGGTCAGCTCTGTGTTTTCAATTAAAATTAGAAAATAAATTCCTGTCAGCTAGGAAGAACTAAGCAGCTCCTTGTGAATTGTCCACAGCTGCTCAGATGCTGATTATCTTCCTTTTCTGCAGGCATTTTGGGAAAATAAGCAAGGAAATGAGATAAACCTCACTGTTTAAAATGCTTCCTTTCACACGTGCCACCTTGTCTGCATGGCGTTATCACCTCAGACAGCTTGCAGTTCACTGTAGCCATTTTGTCGTGTGAAGGTTGAAGGCTAGGGACTTTAGAAGACTAAGGGCATCTTTCTCCTCTAAGAATTCGGAAGACCAAGATTCTATGGCTGCCTATGTTCCTTTTAGGCACTGGAGTAAGCATGATCTGGTCCTCGTGTTCTGTGGCCTCAGTTCTAATGGGGCCACTTCTGGAACTCGCGTCTTATCCCTGCATCCACTCCCGAATTAAGTCCTCCTGACGTTTTAAGAATTTCATCCCTCCCAGCTCCATCTGGGGTCAGTGAAGTTGAGCAATGTTGTGGTTGTGCTATGTTTTTCACATCCTCTAGACTTCTTTGTCTCTCCCTTCCATTCCACACATTTCCAGCCCTGGCTCCTTCACACTATATCCGTCTACTTGGGTGCATCCTAGTTTTTGATAGGATGCAATGAGAAGTCAGCAATTAGGAATGAGCAGTGCTTGAGTCGTCGAAACAGAAGAACTGGATTCTGGTCACTAGAATATTGTATTCTTATCCCCTTGGACAACCTCTTTAAATTCAAAGCCTTTTTTTAAGCTTACCTGTAAAGTAAGGCTAATTATCTCCAACAAAGGGGTGTTGTGAGGATCAAATATGGTAATGAATTATTTAGAAACTGATGAAGATAGAAATCCTGTGTGCAATTGAAGTAATATGTCTCTATTGTCTCTGTCTTGAGTCAGTTTGGTGTTAGGAAGAGAGTAGATTTCTCTCAGAGACAGATCTGCCCTGTAAGATTTTGGCTTCTACAGGTTGGAGCACAGTTAAAATGGAGGCTGCCATTAACCACGAGATTCCACATAACTCCCTTGGATGTGTATTTCTGTGGTACTCTCCTATTTTCTCCCATTATTTGAGCCTGGTAAAAAGAAAGCCATGGACTGAGGGTAATTTTTTTTATAGAATGTACTTCAGAAAAATCAAAATCAATAGTTTTCTTTGTTAAAGGCACCCAGGAAAGTAGAACATAAAGAATCATAGGGTTTTACGATTGCTTTTTGAAGCTAATGGTAAAACTTTATGGTATCCTTGTAAAATGCATGGTTGAGTACAAGTGAAATTGTATTTCACTATAGTTTATCATTGTCTGATGATGGATACCGCTGCATTGTGTAACACTTGACATTTAGTATATATGTGGTCAAAGAACTGATCTCTCTGTTTCTCTCCTCCTGGTGGCTTAGGATTTATAAGGCAGCTAGAGGACCTGAGGGTGGAATTGATGAAGGAGGTGACAGACTATGTGAAGGTGGCTGCAGCTTTTCAGAGACCCAAGAGATAGAGAAAAAACGTTTTTAATGATAACCCGTTGCTTAGAATGCCCTTGGTGTAAAGGCGGGTAGTGGTAATACCAGTAATAATAGTAATAGTAGCAGTCGTAGTAGTAATGATAATAATAATAATGAATGCATATTTATGGAGCACTTAGAATATCCCAGGCTTTGAGGTTATCATTTTAAATGCATTATCTCATCTGAGTCTCGTCTCACAACCTCATTATTATCCCCATTTTACTGGTAAGAAAGTGGGTCTGAGAGGGAATAACTAACTTGCCCAGCAAGTAGGGGGAAATCTTGTTTCAGTGGGGTGGCAGAAAATGACTAGTCACTCATCGAACTTGTTTTTGCTTCTTTTTGGATGCATGGCTAGGCTGCATTTCCCAGCTTCTCATGCAGTTATGTGTGGCCATGTGACTGATTTCTAGCCAATGGGATGAGAAAGAAATGATGTGCAGAAATCCTACCAGGACTGGCCTATTCAACCTCCCATAATCTATCCTCCATGCTCCTTTCCTGTTTTCTGCCTAGATTTAGAGGACTCAGACCTCAAGGGGATGGCAGAGACACAAGACGGAAAGAGCCTGGGACTCTGAATGATCGCATGGAGGAGAGCCACCTGCCAATGAGGAACACTGAATTATAAATTCAACTCTGTGTAGGTTAGAAATAAACTTCTATTATGTTGCAATATCAAAACGTTGGTGCTTGTTTGGTACAGCAGCTTTTTAGCCTTTATCCTTTGTCTTCCATCAATATGTATCTGGAAAAGACAGCCTATGGAATAGGATTGCTCTCTACTTCCGTGTATTGTGATAGAAACAGGTTCGCTTATGAAGGAAAACTAAATCAACAGATATTACATCTTCAAAATGCATATGGTGACTGAGAAGCCCAGGATGTCTTAGTCTGTTGGAGTTCAACAACATGTTTTATATAACACACCTTCAGTCTTTTGTTCCTTCCCTTGTTCTGTCCTTATTTCCCCCTCCTTCCCTCTCTCCCTTTCTATTAAGTGCCTATTGTGTTGCACATATCATGCTATGCAGGAATGTAGAAAAGAAGAAAATAAACAAATGTAGTCCCTGACCTTAAGGAGCTCAGAGCCAGAGGTTGGGTCAAGATAGATAAGTACATAATTATGCTACAATGTGGTGATGACAGAACACCTGCACTATGGCAGCACACAGGAGGGGTCCCTGACCTGACCAGGCAGGGGCAAGGAAGGCTTAGAGAAGGTGGGAACTGAGGAGGAATATCCAGCGATGTGAGACTTTCAGTGCTAAATTCTAGAAATTGCCAAGCAAATCTGGACGAGTTAGTCACCATAGGTGGAGGTAATGTCATTGTCCTTTCTCAAAGGATAAGTAAGACTTTGGGAGAACATTCTAGACCAAGAGGCATCATAAGCAAAAGCAAGGAGGAGAGAAATAGCACGAGGTGTTCTAGGGGGACTGTAAGCAATGCAGATGGCTGGAGGATAAAGCGCAAGATGGCCCTGCAGAAAATGAGCTGGAGAGTTAGGCAAGGGACAGATCGTGAAGGGCTTTGGAAACCATATTCAGGAACATGGAAGTGTTATAAGTAGCCAAGCGACTGATGGTAGAGATTGAAGGCCACAAGATGAGCAAAGAAGCCACTGCAGAAGTCCAACCCAAGTTGGGTAGAGAGGAGGAGAGGTTTTGAGAAGTATTCAGAAGGCGAAACCTTTAGTACTTGGTGGCTGATGAATGAAAGGATCTAGAGAGAGCAGATCCAGCATGACTTGCAGGTGTTTAGAAGAGTAATTTCCCAGTTACTAGAAATTTGGCCGAGAGCCATCCTTTCTCCAAGCCTGTATGTTGTGCTATATGCCTAATCTGTTCCCCTGTGGTCTGGCCACCCGCAGGGAGAGCAGCTCTTCCTTCACGGTCTCAGCAGGAGTGCCTTTCTGCACACTTCCTGGTAACACAGCACTAGTGCTTAGTAACCACTGAGGTCGCTCCACGAATGGGCTGAAGAGCTTCCTTACAAAGGCAGACTAGTGCTAAGAAAATGAAAAAGAGCATAGGCAAAAAAGGAATTGATATTTAGAGTAAAATTTCATTGAGAGCCTGGCCTCAAAGAAAGCAAACTATTTTGACTTTTGCTTTATCCTCCCAAAGCCTCCGCATGGACAAGTACCCCTCCAGGACCCCTCCTCTCCCTACTCTGTTATATTTCCAGTCGCACATCATTGTAACATTTCCACCTATCACTCAGGGAAAGTTGCTCTTTCAGCCCTCCAATTGTCGGCCTCTGGTGGGCCTGGCTCCCGATATCTTCAGCTAAAGCTGGTCGAGCACATGCACGCTCCTAGGCTTTGGACTTGTCATTTTACATGCATGATCTCATTTGAGTTTTGAGGTGGGCTCAGTGAATCGAGGAATCAAAAGAAAGATTTCTTGGACTTTCAAGGTCTGGCAGTAGTGCTCTTTTATTCGGAGAATAGCATGGGGACAGGACCCATGGGCAGTAAGAGCTGCAATGTGTAGAGGGTTAGAGCTAAATTTATAAGGCGTAGGTATGTGAGTTATTTCTTTACAATACAAAGGAAAGATCATGAAAAAATCGTTAAAATGGTATCACTGGAGGTGGGGTCTGGTTATTGGGTGGTCCTATAACTTTGGATAGAAATCAGGTTGGATCAGGTCAGGACGTCCTGTGCTTCCCAGAGGATGTTATAGATCGGCATGTAGGGCAGGACTCCTTGGGCTTCTCTCCCTGGGGCAGCCTTGATCCACATCAAACTTCATTTCACAGCCTCCCTGTGAGGTCAGTACTATTCAAAGTCAATTGTAGTCACAATCATGAATGTAATACTTTAAAGCAGTTAAAGATTTTTCTTTACTTCACTATAAGCTACTTGAGGTCAGGGGCAGTATTTATTATTCACCTTCACATCCAGAATAATTCCTGGCCCACATTAGATGCCTCAGGAATGTTTGCAGGATCAGTGGATGGATTGGTTCCTTGAGGGAAAATAAAACTAAGGGCAAGAAGAGAATGCAACTTGATAGCCAGTTGCCTAAAATCATCTTAAGCACTGCAGGGGTGGGGAAACCAAAGGACAGTCTTCTCAAATTTCTGTATTTTTAATATTTGATGAAATAGCTATTGTAATTCACCCCATTCTCTTTTTAGATAAAATAGCATATTTGCACAGAAAAGTGTTGTTGTAAGGTCTAGCTCAGTGCAGAAAAGATTAAAAAAAAAAAATCCAACACTTTCAAGTGCGAACAAGACTGAATCGGAATTGCTGGAAGTTGTGTGTCTCATTAGATGACCAAATGAGACTACAGCTTGGATTATTGGGGTGTCGTTTCCTATGGCTCTGCCTGGAGCTCTGCTTCACCGCTGTATGTTTTTTACATCTAACTGAGTCTGGGACATAAATGGCAACCTGCTATATGAGTTCAGTTAATCAATTATTTAATAAAAATGTATTGAGTGTCTATTGTATTTATAGAAATATATTAAGAGGGAATCAGAGAAACAGGACAAATATGGGGTGGATACTGGCCTTGAGATATACACATTAGTTGGAATTTTAAAGAATTCAATGCATTTATTTGAATAGCTATCTCCCTTAATTTATTTTGAAATGAACTTTGATGGTCAATTCACATATTTTATGGATGTTTATTCTGCTATTTCACTAAATTATATAGTCATATTGATTAAAAGTACTTTTAAGCATGCCAAATAGACATAAAGGGATTGAATATGGAGAAAATTGGTGATTTGTCAAAAAATATGTTTAGAGTAGAGGCTGGAATATTTTTTGTTCAAATATAAATTTTTCTCAAAGTCCAGACATAGCAGGTAAACTATGACTAGTATTGCATGTAATGGGCAAGCTTTGGAGCCTGGTAAAATCTCTGTAATCAAGAAGTGTATATTATCATCATGTTTGTGGTGTTGTTACTAGTCTCTTGCACAGTCTTAGAAATAAAAACCAAAAAAATCTATTTTCATCAAGTTTAGCTTAATTCTGAATTAAAAATAGAAGCACACATTTTAGTTTTCATGGCCATTTTGAGGATATACCCTGCTTTGAAATACAAAATATAACAATAATAAAAAAGAAATCTTACACTATCAGAACTGAAAAAAAATAACAAAAAACAAAAAAAACAACCTGAGAGTAAATCATTATGACTTCTGCAGATTATAGATTCTCCCCCTAGATATATGTGATTTTGGTGGGAGTAATCCCATTGACTTCTAACTAAATGCAAATATAATATTGGTTATATCTTTTAAACATGCAAATTAATCAGCAAGACAAGTTTCAAACCAGAAATTTCTCTAAATGTGGTTGGTTGCAAAGGTATAAACTACTAATTTGAGTTCAGTTTAGATTGACTGATAATAATGAGATCAGGGAGAAAATCAACAAAAGAAAATCCTGCAGGTGAATAATTGATACATTTGTTGGTTTAAGAGGAAACTTTGCAGCACAGTTAGCCTAAACATAAAAGTTTTCTGTCTTAGAACAAGGAACTTGAACAAAATAATACAGCGTCTAGAGGGCTTATTTATTTATTTGATCCTAACTTGGTTTTTGGTTTCATTTTTGAGATTGTCAGAAGAGTCAATGTGCAAACAAATCCATTGTTCACAGGTATCCTCAATATCTACCAAGAACTTTTAGGAAAAGATAATTTCTTTTTATAAGGCCTAAGACTTTAAGTTTACTTTTAGCATTTTACTTAAAACTGCACCTAAACTGGCTGGAGTGATTCAATCAAGCAAATGTCACACTATGGTTCCATCTACTGAATCACTAGCTAACAGTGAGGTCCAGTTAACATTGTGGATCTGATTCTAGGGGGAAAAAAGTCCCACCAACATCTTAGAGGTTTTCAGTGGCAGTGGCACTCCTTCGAGGAGAGTGGCTTTGAGTGCTCTGTCCTGTAATATAAAATATCACTCAGCAAGCTGCACTCTCTGATAATTTTTATAGCAAAATGTAACATGCTTTTCCAGCAAGGTCAGAAATGTCAATAAAAAGGTACAAATGGATCTGCCTGTGATTCTCAATTCTGAAAACAGTCTGATCTCTTTGGTGCATTGGTGCTGAGGCTTGAAAAGCAAGTATATTTTCAAAGAGACTCTTGAGGCTGTCTTGGACTTTCAAGCAGGGTGCCGTCTATGCGGTCAGGGAGTCCTCTGGGGGATAACGTGGTACTTTGACCTTGGATCATAGTACATGGGCACATAGGAAAGAGCAAATTGCATGGTTGACCCTGGTTCCACCTTTGGTTTGGGTTTGATGGTGGTAAAAAGAGGTTTGAGGTAAAAGAAAGAAACTCTCATGTTACTAAGGGACTGTATTAGTTTTCTATTGATGCATAACAAATTACCACACAGGTAGTGGCCTAAAACACCGCTCACTTATTATCTCACTTCTGTAGGTCAGAAATTAGGGCAGGCTTGCCTGGGTCTTTATTTAGAATCTTACAAGGCTGCCATTAAGTTGTTGGCCAAGCTGTGCTCTCATCTGTAGGATGTGGGGAGGAATCCGCTTCTAATCTCATGGAGGTCATTGGAAGAATCCAGTTCCTTAGAGGGTAGGAATGATTTCTTGCTGGCTGTTGGCTGGGCGTCACCTCCAGCTCTTGGAGGGTGCTCTCAGTTCTTTCCATGCGGCTCCCTCCATCTTCAAAGATATTAACTGCATATTGAATTTTTCTCACATTTGGGATCTCTCTGACTTTCTTTTCTTTAACCAGTGGAGAAAATTTTCTGCTTTTAAAGGGCTTGTGTGATTAGATTAAGCCCATCCAGATAGCTCTATATTTTAAGGTCAACTGATTTGGGAGTTTAATTACATCTTCAAAATCCCTTTTTGCAGTTCTTAGATCAGTGTCTGAGTGAATAACTGGAGGCCAGAAACCTTGCAAGACCATTTGAGAATTCAGCCAACCACAGGACCAATGTGAACCATTTGCTTTGCATGTGCTATTTAAAAATTTTAAACCTTTCAACAAACTGTAAGGATACAAGTTAACTGCCTAGTTCACTCAGTGAGTGATACAGCTGGCATATGATCCCAGCCTCTTCTGATTAAAATCAGTGCTCTTCCATAGTAATAAAGATAACGATATTAATAAGAATAGCTGTATGTGCCAGAAACTGCCACTTTTCATGTACTAACTCATTTCATCTTCACAACAATCCTGTAGGTATGTACTATTGTTGGTTTCACTTTCTGAATAAAGATGCCATGCAGGAGCCAGCCAACTATCACCAATGCTCTCATTAGTGTAATCAAACCACTGTACTTAACTTCAACCTCTTTCTATCAGTGCAGCATCTAGGAACTCAAAGAGGACTCGAACATGTTACCAACACCCATGCTAGGTGCTCATGGATTTCCTAGCTTGGTTGCTTCTCTCTGTCATGTTTTCCTCTCTTGCACAATAGGATGCGACACCTTTTAAGACTCTTATTGTGTTAAAGCAAAAATTGCACTGGACAAAGTTTAACAGACCAGGAAGATTTTATTCAAGACTATTGCAACAGGGAAGAGAGGCCAGAACTCAGTCAGAGCTCAACTCTGCTAAAACAAAGGTATGGAGAGGTTTTAAGAGCTGGGATGGAGGGATCACAGGCCATGTGTGTTTGCTCCTTGACTTCACCTAAGGGAAAAGTAAACTTTCTCGTATCTTCATGAGAGGAGGTAGTTTTGCAACTTGGAGTGAAGTGCCTGCCAAAGTTAGGCTCCTACCCTCCCCCAGAAACAGAGATAGGGGTAATATCCTTCCTCCATGATGACTTTTCCAATGGAGAGTCCTTGAGAAAGACACTCTTGGGCTGTAAAACTGGCAAGAAGCTTTTAAAAAGATTTGCATCTCAAAGACGCAGAGAAAGAATTTACAATCACGAGTTTTCTAAAGTAAATTCTTTAAGAAAAAGGGAGGTCAGGGCCTAGAGTCAGGAGGAAATCTGTCTAAAGTTTAGCCAGGTGAAGGGAACCTTAGGCTATCTTGGTCAATTGTGAAGACTAAATAGATAATGTGTGCTGTGTGTCTTACAATCTAAAAAGTAATGTTCAAGTGTCACTTCCTCCAGGAGGCTCTCCTTGACCCTTTAAATCTAGATTCTGAGCTCTTCCTCTGTGGTCACAGAGCTCCTGATCCTTCCTGCATTGTATGTAATATTATGTAAAGCTACCAATAACCTCAATGCTCATCAGTAACACTATAAGCAGATATATAAATAAATAGCATATGCATATACTGTAAACAGCAGTGTAAACAGATTCTGGTACTTCTGTGTGCATGAATACTATAGTTATTAAAGATTATGTTGAAGAAATTTAAAAACTTGGAAAAACGTTCATAGTAGATTGTTACATTAAATAAAGGCAAATTATAAAGCACTATGAAAACTATGATCCCAATTAAGTAACACAACAAACAGACAAAACTCTCTGAAAGGATATACACCAAAATGACAGTATTTATGTGTGGGTGGTAGGGTTATGGATGATTTTTATTTTCTTCTTTATACTTTACCATGTTTTTGGATTTTCTACAATGAAAATATATTACTTCTGTCACCAGGATAAAAACACAATTTTACACAAAGAACCTTGGACAAAAAAAAGCCACCAAGGCACTTTTTATGGTTCCTCAGCTATAATCTAGTGGAGGCAGACACAGTGCTTTCTAATGTTTTCTGAGTAATTTCTCATCTTTCTTTTGATGCTATCCTTCTCATGGTCCAAATCTGGACAGAGATCAAACTGACAAAGAGGGCTTCACCCTTCCTGATCTATTGGTGTGTGCACTGGCTGCCAGGCCTGTAGGAAAGAGGGTTTGGGGAAGGATGTATAAGAGGATGTGATTATCCTTTCTTGCTTTGGCTACATTTACATCCTCAGCCTTGATTTAATATTGTTAATTTATTGACCGATGGAAACATTAATTTCCCCCATTGCCCCTATGTCCCTGGCTGGGAAGAGTTGTTCAGAAATGGCATGAGCTACATTGAGAGATAATGAGTTTGTTGTCACAAGATGTATTCAAGCAAAGACTGAATGGCCATTTATCAGGAATGTGATGGAGAGACTTTCAGCCTCATATAAACCAACTGGTTACCTTTGTGAGATCTGAGAACCTTCCTTAAACTAGTTCGAGGAGATGGGGGTCTTCTGTCAGGATCCTTCTCCTGTAATCCTTGGACCAGACACGAAGCACAACTAGCCTTCTGGGAACTGGGATAGGGGAACCGAGAGAAAGCCATTGAGAGCCACTGCAGTCATGTTCTCTCTCAGGGGTTGCGAGATGTCTCTGTTCTTTGCTTTCCTCTGCAGCTGCATCTTGCATCATCTTTGCTATACCCATGTCTAAGCCACAAAGTCTGTCTTCCAGCGAACTGCTAGAGACAGTGTCCCTAGGCAAAAAGACAAAAGACATAGAGAGACAGAGAGACAGAGAGATTCCGAGAGATGGATTCAATCGTGCATCTGTGGTCAGGGGAGAAAGGATTGACAGCTCTATCACAACAATTTAAATAATGAAAACTATATCAACTGGTAAACATGCTCAAACCTTCCAAAAGGTGCAAATTTTCACACTAATTTCTGTTTACCAGAATCCGCGTCGCCTCTCCTTTCTTGATCAGACTGTTCCACACTGCAGTGATAATTCGAGAATTCTATCCAGAACCCTGCATAGCTGATTAGAAAAGCATTCTGAAGTTGGCTGTCTGAATTATTCTTTGAAATGTACTGTGTAGAATCCAAATGGCTTATCTGAATATTTTAGCTCAATTATTCAATTATAGGCGTAAACTTGTGTTTTATGTTAATCTGAAGTCATTTCTTATGTTTATTCAGTGGGTAGAGCCAGCTAAATAGAGAATTGAAGACATCTTTGAAAATATAGAAACCATTAACAAATACAGAAAACATTGGGAATAAAATTCCTCCCTTTGTGTCATAGTGAGGCCTCAGGTTAGGGCTGCCGGTTCATTCTACAACCTTTAACAATATCCTGCCTCCTTCATCCATTGCCTTTGCCTGGAGCAGCGAGTGTTTCCTTAATAATTTATGCCAAGTTTTTCATTTCCATTCACTTCATCACTTAACCAGCAGAGCTGTAATCCTTCTTCCTCTAATATATCTTCATGTTTGACCCCATTACCTGTATAGGCTTTGAAGGCTTGCCCGTTCCCAGCGTGGTGTTTTTGCTCTCTGGCGGTTCTCCTGGGTCTCTGGCAGTCTGCTCCCTGCTAATTGGTGCAGATGGGAGTAGGAGGATGAGCAGAGCACACGCGGGAGGAAGCAGATTCTCCTGGCAAGTAAGGGGCCCTCGGGGACCAAGATGCTTTGGGGAAGCTGCTTTAACACTGCCAGGCATGGTGAAAGAGTGATATTGGAGTCCTGTTCCACGACACTTTTCTTATCCTTCAAAGGGGTATTTCCAAAGCTACAGTATTGGCTCACCCTCTTAAGGTCTCTATACCTAAGCAAGCTCCGAATAATAATAATAGATATCATTATTGACCCTGACATGATGCTAAACACCTTGCATATATTAATTCATTTATTTATCACAAGAAATCTGTCAAGTGTGTATTATTATTCCTGCTTCACAGATGAGGCAACTGAGCCTCAGGGATATGAAGCAATTAGGCAAGTGTCTTAGTTCATTTGGGCTGCTGTAGCAGAATATCATAGACTGGGTGGATCAGAAACAACAGAAGTTTATTTCTCACACTTCTGGAGGTTGGGAAGTCTGAGATCAAGGTGCTGGCAGATTCATTATCTGTGAAGGCCCTCTTCCTAGTTCACAGATGGCTGTCTTCTTGCTGTGTCCTCACATGATAGAAGAGGCAAGGGAGTTTTCTAGAGTCTCTTTTATAAGGGCACTAATCCCATTCATGAAGGCTCCACCCTCATGATCTAATCATCTCTCAAAGGCCCCACCTCATCTACGTCTAGGCTTGATTCAGCCCATAAATTCATAAACTTCTACCAGGATGTCATGATTAGGTGAGACTCTGAGCATATTTACAAAGGGAAAGAACAGAGAGTAGACTATTGCAGGTTGTTAAATGAATTGCCCCTGATAATTCACACTTCACAGTATCCACACTTTGTTGAATCTCTTCCTGAATTCGCTCCGAGCTTGGCTACATGAATTCTTTGGCTAATAAAACATCTGCAAATGTGAGACAAATGGAGATTTGAAAACATCTTATACATTTGCGGCTTATCCTCTTGTAATGCTGCCCCTACAATGGCTTAGTCACTTCCTTGAGAATGAAGACCATATAGAGAAAGAAGCACAACCCTCTCAGCTGTCCCAGCTGAGCCCGACCTCTGGCCAATCCTCCAGGTCAATGTGCACAGTCAAAACCAACAGCAAGACCATCCGGCCACCCCACAGAATACTTACTCAGCAATAATAACTGACATAAGAATTTAGTAGAAGCATGGTCCCAGGAGCTACTGAGAGCACATGAAGATAAGTTCCAATTTAATTTCCCTTTTCTAGTACCTAGAGCTAGCCTACCTCCTCATCTAGTCTACAAACCAATCTACCATTGGTACCACTCCCTTCATTGGTAATGGATTATCACTCATAACTTCTGCCTTCACTTGCCTCCACCCCAAGACTCCAAGAATCATACTTTGTGGATTTTGTATAATATTTTTCAATCGCTTAATGAGTTTTCCAAATAACATCGGTGCTTATAAGATGTCATAAATGCATCCTTGGTCCATCTGTATTCTAATAGTCCAGATTATGCAGTTATAAGTGTGTCATGGGAATAAACTTTCTTCATCAAGAGGAACCAGTACAGTAGCTTGTTTTAAGAGAAACTTCTTTTCCTCAAAATATTTTGTCATTTTTGCAAAAATATCTGGTGTTATTTTAAGTACTTTTCTTTCATCCTCCAGGTTCTCCCTGAGCCTGGGCTGCCAAGCAAAGTTAGGAAAATTAGAAACTACTCTAACAGCTAGATTGGTTAAGCAGATCCAAGCCCTTCAGTGCCCAAGTCCCTCCTGGGGAGTAACTCCCATGCCTAAGAAAGGACAGTAACTCTCCAGGTTGAGCTCGCTGTATCGTCTCTCGGAAAATGAAAAAGGGAAATGATCCGAACAGGCTCCTTTATTCACTGCCAAGGACACTTGAAAGAAACAAGCTTTCACCTATTATGTTATTTCACTGGCTGCTATCCTCAAACCCTTGACATGGGCAGAGACCTATCATCATCTCCACTTTACAGATAAGGAAACTGAGGCCCCAGAAGGATAGGTAACTAACATGAGGTCACAGAGCTTGTATGAGGCATAAACACAGCTTAAATTCAGGTTCCTCTTTGAAACAGTATTCTGACAATTACTACCTTTTGGAGAAACCTAGACCCAAGCCCTGAATCTTCTCCTTATAAGTGGATGAATTTGAGCTCATGTTGTAACTTCACATGTGAACTGTGGATAATAGTGGCTGCATTGCAGAATTGTTATGAGGATTAGATGAGATAGAAGTAGAGGGGAAACAGAGGCAGCATTTAAATATGCAGATCCTGAGCCAGATTGCCTAGGTTCAAATCCCAGATTGGCTACTTTCAAGCTGGGTGGCCTGGGGCAAGTTATTTAACTTCTCTGTGCCTCAGTTTCTACTACTTTAAAATGGACATAAAGATAATAGCCTTACCTCATAGGATTTGGAGGAAGATTAAAGATGAGCTAATACATGGAAAGCTCTTCTAACAGGATCTGGCTTATAGTAAGTATCAACTCTCATTACCTAAAGTCTGGCATACAAGTCACACTCAATTGACTCTAAGTTCCGTGCTCTTTTCACTGCTCCATGCTATTTCAAAACTTCAGAGTTCACAGAGTTCACAGCATCGGTGTGTCAAATATCTGGTTTCTGAACCTAAAGACACAATTCTTCTTGATGGGCACTCTTCAAAAAAATCTTTACCAGAATAGAGTTTTTCCCTGCTTTGATGAAACACAAATGATTTTTTTTTTTGCTTGACTGTAGTTGACTGTATTAAATAAATTATTCCCGTGACAGAGGAAAAGGCTGAACATTTTTGAACAAAAGAAACAGCCCCAACCACCCAAGAAAGCTCCATGGTCCGCTGTGGAGTTGAGTAGACACCAGTAAGGATGAATGTCTTTGAGAACAGAGACTGTACGTCAGCCATTCAGCAAACTTGTAGCATCCTCAATCAGACTCTGTGACCCTGGGCTCTAGGGATAAAAGGAGAAGGCAATCAGAAACATTAATAAATCCTGAGTCTGCAAACAGAGGAATTTAAAAATAATGACAGAAGTTCAACACATATTCAGAGGAGTTCCATTATATGCACATTTAACTTATTAAACTTTAAATATATGCTCTCAGGTAAAAAGAGAGAAAGAAAGTCAGAGAGACATGGAGATAGAGAAATAACCACACAAGGAATGTCATTAATTTCAGCAAAATTCCACTCCCTGCTCCTACGCCTGGGCGTGAGAGTGACACAGGGCTGTGACTGTTATCCCTCAGTAGATTCTCAGGTGTCTCCCAGTGTGGGCTCTGACCTCACTACAGTAAGTGTGAAAATAGGGCTACAGAGGAGCTGCTTTTCGCACAATCCCAAACGCAACCCAACGCCTGCCCGGTGCTCAACCAAAGCAAGAGCCACCTGCTCCAACATTGGAGGAAAAACTGGCTGCACTGCATTTCCTGACACCAACGTCAGCCTCCAATGAATTGCCTTCCTAAGGATTTTCAAGTGTAATCTTAACAACAGGAGATTTTCACCTTATGTGCAACTCTATCATCCTATGATTCTTAGAATTTATATAACCGTGCTTCCTTCCTGGATCTTGAGTGTAACCCAGAAAAAGAAACTTCAGTCCTCCTCTTACAATTCAAGAGTCCGGACCTTCTAACTTTCCACCCATACATTTAATTGGATTGCATTTTGATGATTTATAGAATTGCAATCTTGTGCAAGAAAAAGGAAAACAGGGATATTTACCACTGCTTCACCGATCCTAACAACTATCATGTCTTCATCCCATACAAGTAACTTAGGGCACTAACCTCCTACACTGGACTTCAGCTGCATTCCTGAGATCGAATGGAGTGTTGGCAATAATAAAACTCAGCAGGAGTAATTTCTTTGAAAAAAATTTAGCGTAATTATAGTAATATGATTTCTTCTGCTGCTATGAAAGTGATACCACTGTCAGGAAGACTTGTTTCAAGTTTATCTGAAACTAATTTATACTGAATGAGTCAAAGTATTGCTTCTTCCTGAAAATTGTACGTGGGTGGGGGGAAGGAAGGAGACACGCTTAGACTTTTGAAACAGAAATTTTAACACAGAAGAGAATCAGACCCATGAAATTGCTGTTTTCACTGGAATTAAAATTTCTTAAACTTAAAGTCTTATTTTATATATAAAATAAAAATGGAATTATTCTATTTTCTCTTTCTCAACTTGATTATCAGTATACTAAATTCAAATTTTGGCCTAGATTATGTTATCAAGAAACAAAGAAAACCAAAAACCAAAAACCAAAAAAAAAATCCCAAATGTTGGACTGATAGCTGCTGAATTGTATCTCATTTAATTGAGGAAGTAATTTATTATTATCCCCATTTTACAGATGAGGAACCTGAGGTTCTAGGAAGTTAAATAACATACTATGGTCTCATAAATGAGGTAGCTAAGGTTGAACCTAGGTCTCCTAACACCAAAGTGGCTTTTTCTCATATGACTCAACTCTCTGAACCATAGGACCAGAACAAAGGTAGCTAATTTCACTCTCTCCTCATAATCAGAGATACTCCTACTATGTTCTGGTCCAATGACCAAGAAAATAAAGAAGAAAATCACCCCAAGTCCTCCTCTCCTTGGCCATGCCTATCTATGCTAAGGCCTCAGACACATCCAAAGTTACAGTGTCCTCTCTCTCAGAGGCATCCCCCCCACCCCCATCCCCAACAGCTGGTGGAAAAGTGCATACAGTCTCTGGAAATCACAAGTCAATCCATCAACATCCCAACCAAAGTCAGAAGCAAAGATATTTAAAAATCCACAATAATTCAACTAAAATTAAACTTAAAAGCATAAAAGATTTAGAATGTCTCATTAATCAAGGGGTATTTGGGCACCAATAAAACTGCACCCAGACTGCTGAGCACTCGGCAGAAGAGAAAGGCTGGTTTTATGTTTAAAGTGTCAAATGTGCTGTGGTGGCGGCGCCCGGGCCTCCCAAGGCCTCCTTCGCTCAGCCTCAGGGAACCAGAAGAGCTGCACCCGTTAAAAAGCACTGGCAGCAGCAGAAAAAAAAAAAAAAAAGCCTAGGTAACTTGAGATTAACTTTCTATCCCTCAGGCGGATATATGCAGAGTGGGCAAAAGCAAAAAATAGAAAATCCCCATCAACTTCTTGCAATCTTCCCCCAGGACTCTCTGAGACCACATGCTGTCGAAGGCAGCAATATGTGTTCCCCCAGCCAACCACAGAAGACTGGCTTCTTCAGCAAACACCCTGTTTCTCACACACCTTGATTCTGTCTTTTATAGTTTTCAATTTTCTAATCCATTTCTTCCAATAGCTTTCAAGGAAAAGAACACAAAAATCTTTCAAACTGTAATGTAAAAATATACAAATGACTAACCATATGCATGCGCACTTCTGCATGCATTTGAGTATTTTGATTTTGTCGACAAAGCACAAAATGAAGTGAATACTAAAAAATAAATTCGTTTCTCAGGCATAATTCAGGCCTTCCAAATCAAGTGGAGGCCCAGATTTTTGGATCAAGTGAACCTGATAATATGTTATCAAGACAACTATGTCTTGTTGGTCAATGGTGTGTGGGAACAACTTGGTTGAGCGCCATTGCTTATGACTGTTATTGCCAACTACAATGCAGCATTTAGACACTTAAGTTTTAAATCAGCATAGCATCTCACCACTTACAACAGTCCTAAATAATGAACTCTCTGAGGCTTAATGTATTCATCTGTATAAGGAGGAGGTTCAAATAAAAAATCTGTGATAGCCTTCCCAGTTATCTCATTTGCTAAAAATAGTCTAAGACCCTCAGTATACCTTAAATAAAAGCATTTCCTAAATTCTAATTTAAACCAAAGGAAAACCAAGAAATTATTTTAATGAAGCAATCAAAGCAATAGACAAAGTCAAAGAAACTGAGTTCTAATTCTGGGGCTTCTATTTGCTATTCTGGTTATCTATTTCTGTATAAAAACCCTACCAAACTTAATGGCATACACAATAGTTATCGGTCGTAATCAGTTACTAGTTTTCCCTCTCACAGTTCCGGAAGTTTCAGGGTTCAGTAAGCGTGTCCCTCTCAGAGTTTCCAATGAAGATATAGTCAGATGGTGTCTGGGGCTAGAGTCATCTCAAAGGCTTCCTGTGACAATAATGTCATTTTGGTTTAAGATATATTTTCAGAACACTGATCACTATTGGAAATGTTATCTATTCTTTATATGGAGAATGAGCACAACCACCTCAAGTCCCTTTCCCAAGTTCCTCCGGGCAAATTATTCTGTAGAATAAATCATCCCCATAGAAGTGTCCTTTAATCAGAGGACAATTGTATGTCACGATTCTGCCTGCAGACACTCCCGGAAGGACTCCTGAAACCGTATTTAAAGATACCTATCCAATAAAGAAAACTGTCTCCCATCAGAGGAGATACTCAGTACTTCTGGCAAGCCAGGGTGCAGTGAAATTCTGAAAGAACTTTATATAAGAATACCAGAGCCCAGGTCCAAGTATTATTGAGCACCAAAGAAGCCTGCTCCCTTGCCAGAGCACTCCATTCAGACTGGTCACATTTATCAAAAAGCTACAACTTTAACAAGAGGTACGTGTGAAAGCCAACCCCAGCATGATCAGGGACTCAGCTGAAGAGAGAGTGTGCAATGCCCAAGTGTTAAGTTGGACAGAACAGCCCCCTAACTGATTATTGACATATTGACCAAGACAGAACAGTCAGAAAGTCAAGCCAGCCCTGAGTCTTCCAAATCCACACCACTTTATCGCAGTGGAAAATATTCCTGCAAGGAAGCTGGAGAGCACGATGCTGGTGGAACTAAACAAGTGCAGGCCTGCATGCTGCCTGTCCTTCACCCTTGCCAAATGACCAGAATGACCACTTGGAAAGGTCAGATTTAATTTGGTACAATCGCCCACGGGGAGCCTGGAGTCCACTCTGTGATAGCCTTGGATTTAAAAAAAAGACAAAAGTGAAAGAAAGAAAGAAAGAAAAGAAGAGAAGAGAAAAAAGAAAGGAAAAGAAAAGAAATGTAGAAAACACCTAAAGAAGAAAAGGAAAAGACAAGACACTGCTTGACTTTCCCCTAGGAATTCATTCTATTAAAAAATGTTTCCAGGCGCAGTAAACACTCAAGGGCCTGGAGTTTTATTGTGTATCAGTAAAGCACCAAGTATATGCAATAAATAAATCTAAAACTGAGGTTATTTGAATGAAAATATGCCTGAAAAGAAAGCAAACTTGCCTCTTGAGAAATACAGAGAAAAGTCCAGATAAACTTAATAACAGGGGTTATCAAAATGGTTTTCATGCTGTTATATTATTACCAGTTTCAAACAACCGGTGAGTAGTCACTGCTATACTGTGCAATTTCTGTTAAATAATTAACTTGGACACATTCCCCAGACTGTTACTGGTACACACTCGTCAAGCAGTGATTGAGAGGGCTTAGCAAATGTTCCCATTAACTCCAGGAGAACAGAGGTGTCAGCAGGGTCTGGAAGCTGAGGCAGTGGCTATTGCAAAGTCTGGACCACACTAAGCCATAGGAAAACATCTTAGTCCAGGCCTTGTGAGTTGTTTCTAACAGACCTTGCTCAACACAGCCTGAGCACCCAAATTTCCTAATGTCCTCTGGAAATGCAGTGAGATTCCAGAGCAGAGAACTTGCCCTTAAAAAGTCCACATTTTGAGAAATGAACAAAGATGGTGAACAATATTCGTGTAAAATTATAAACCACTAAATGATGACTTTGTTTTACATTTTCTCACAGTGGGTATGTCACTTTTTTCCCCTCATAGTAGGTAGTCGTTTTTCACTGAACACAAAGACTCATAATGAATTTTAGAATTAATTAGTGTTAATAAGTGCTTATGATGTGCTAAGTTTTGTGCAAGGTGCCTTCAAGTGCTTATATCCTATTTAATCTTTCCCTCCTCACCTGGCTTCGAATTGCAGCCTCTCCTACTACACAGCTTATTTAAGTTACTTGACATTTCTGAGCCTCAGCCTCCTCATAAGAACAATGAGAGCAATTATTGTTCCTTCCTCTTAGGATTATTGTCAGAGTCAAATAAAATAATGCTTGTGTATATAAATAAGGATTTTTTTGGTTGCAAATAAATGAAAAAAGATTTGAAGAAATAAAAAGGGTTGGAGAAAATAGGAAGGAAGTAAAAAGATTAATGAGAAAGCTGAAGGACCGGGCTCTCAGCAGATAGGAGCCTGGAGACTCAGAAAGTGTTCATGGGAGGAAGCACTCTACAGTCCTACAGTGAAGCTGCTCCTGTAGTGAATGGATTTTAGCTATATCTTCCAGCTACTTTGATCAATATTTACGGTTCCCTAACTAGAAAGTCTGATTAGCTATATTTGGATTCTGAGACTTCCCTTTAGGCATATCGGGTGAAGCAAAGAAAGATCTGGCAAAGAGACTCCATCAACTCCAATGGTGAGAAAGGGGCTCCTGAATCTACATTCTCACCAAGAGTACGTAAACTTTGTGAGACATAAATCTCCCAAAGGAAATCAAATGCCATCAAGACAGGAGAATGGATGCCACACAGTCACCCAAGATGGAAATACACTAGACTAGAAAATGCACGATACTTGTCACAATCCCATGTTAGTAGTCTATAATTGCCTTATGATGTAGTTATTGGTATCCCCATGCTGCAAAAAAATAAACTGAAACTCAGAAAGGTTAAGTAATTTTCCCAAGTCCCGCACAAAATGAGTCAACCAAAACATCTGAACTCCAAGACCAAATGCTCTTCCAATGGGAAGAATTGGAGAGTGTGAAAAGTTGAGAAAACACGAAGAGCTATTTAGATGGATGAGTACTGAGCACAATCTGTTTAAGATTTTGGTCCTTAAACTTGCTTTCCCTTGGGCACAGCGTGAATTTTCAATGCATGCTCTTAAGTTGTACAGTCTGTTCTGTGATCTCTGGATGCGCATACCTGTGGGGTCAGGTATCACTACTCCCCCTTGGAGAAGTTTCCTGTTCAACAAAAGAAAAGCCAAACTTCTTCCCAGAGGTTAGACGGGTGTAAGTATGTGCAAGTTTTAAACTCCTGTTTTCTGATGAAATGCATAGGAGGTAGTAAATGTTTATGAAGCCAGACACACATGAATTTTGCAACTAATCTCACATGCAGGAAAGGCCACCCGAGGCAGGTGAGATAGCAAAAGGAATTGGTATCTTATGACTGTTATCTGGAGAAGTTTTCCTGAGCCTGAGACCCCAGTCATTTCTAATTGATAGCAAACTGTTGCCACCAGCAAAAATGCTAACAATTGGGGGGGAAAAAAAAGAATACAGTTGTTTTCATGGGTTGCTTCCCCACCTCCACCCCACAATCACACTTCCAAGAAAATTGTATGTGCCGCAAGTTGCAAAGGTTTGTGTGCTCTGGAAGGGAGGCTGGGGTGGGGAGTGCTAAAGCTGTATATACTCCCCCCCAAATTCTAGCATTTTAAGACCGTTTACTAAGAGTTTCCTTAGCATAAAAACCAGATAGGACTTTGGGGAGAAATGGGAAGAGGATTTTAGGAAAGCTGGTTAGATCCTAGAACATCAGGATCAACATTTCTGAAAGACAAAAATGAAGCCAAGGGGAATATGAATGGATGTGGGGATTGGAGATGGCGTATGGCAGATGTTCACCCTAAGAGAGGAGCATCGAGGTACCCAGATTCTCCCTAGAGTTACGGGATTTTGGGGTCATCACTGAGGACCACTTTTTGAGGGTGGTGATGCTTGTCCCAAGTCCCTAGGCAGAAGGAAATACGCACGGAAGGTGTCAATCTCTGTAAGAGATGTAGGAACTAGAGAGACTCAGGTGGGCCAGGAGCTGCTTAGCAGAGTGCAGAGAAGCTGCTGAGGCGGGAAAAGAAGAGGGTGGCAGACAGCCCCAGGGGACAGAGAACCTGGACTGGAGGCAGAGTCTCCAAGGGAGGTCATAAACAGCAGAGTGAAGTTTTTTACAAGTTGAAGCAGAAGCAGGAGAAGCAGTTAGCCACAGAGAAGAAGACAAGAGTACCCAAGGAACCAACACACATGAGAGGACATGGCAGTCAACCACAGGACACCTGCTCTTTGTGGATGCCGACCCTGTGCACGTGGGGTGCTGCCCTGAGCAGGCACTCAGATTTTCAATGGAACCTCACAACAACAGGGGGAGGTATATTATTATCCCTGCTTTACAGATAAGGAGACTGTCTTAGCAAGGGTAAGTGACTTGCTCAAAGTCACACAGTAGAAGCAGGATCAAAACCCAAGTCTGTCTGCATAGCCCACAGGTTGTTCCAGTGCACTACGCCATATCCATGGCTGATTCTCACCCCAACCCCTCATGCCCACTACTCAAGACTGGCAAGACCTGTAAAGCAAAATCTAACTTTTATGGAATTTTGTTATATTCAATTGCCATTTTTATAGGATAAAGAGTCAAATATCAATTGCATTTGGTTCAACCTTTTCAGTATAAGCATTATTTGAAACACTTTGTATGTTATCTCATATTGTTTACACAATAGTTCTTATTTGGTAGATATGCCTATTATTATGGTCTCCACCAAATAGATTAGGAAACTGAGGCACAGAGAAGTTAGAAACTTCATGGTTACACAGCCAGTAAGGGGCATGGCAAGAACTCAAACACACGCTCTTATCCATGCTATTCTGCCTTCTTTTATATAAAAATTAGATAAAAGGAGTGCAAGAATATTCATAAATCATTGATCTTTTCTCTCTCCTTCAGAAAAATACCTTCATGAAGTTATTCATTAGTGAAGAATTTATTGAGGTCCTCTCCTCTGCCGGGCACATATCCTGACCTGCCTTCCACCTGTGAAAAACTTGCCTAGAGCACATCGTGGGCTCCTTCTTGCAGAGTGTTTCTCCAGTGGAAAGCTTAATAATCAACTAAGAGGGGCCAGCACAGTGGAGCAGTGGTTAAGTGTGCACATTCTGCTTCAGGGGCCCGGGGTTCGCGAGTTTGGATCCTGGGTACAGACATGGCACCACTTGGCACACCATGCTGTGGTAGGCGTCCCACGTATAAAAAAGTGGAGGAAGATGGGCATGGATGTTGGCTCAGGGCCAGTCTTCCTCAGCAAAAAGAGGAAGATTGGCAGCAGTTAGTTCAGGGCTAATCTTCCTGAAAAAAAAGGATCAACTAAGAAGAGTTCTTCCTTCCTTCCTCCCTTCCTCCCTCTTTCTCTCCTTTTTTCCCTTCTTTCTTTTTTTGCATCTTTCTGTGATATATTGTTTGTTTTTCCTTTCACTTCTAACAATAATATATTCTGGTCTACAGAGGCAAACAAGTCAGAGCATATATAGAGAATGTCAATAGTCTCTGCCTGCCTAGGTGAAGGAGCCGATGGTAGTAGACTGGTATATAACACTCCACACTTTGCCTGAACCAACATGCATAAATTTGTGAACATATTTTTCAACATACTTGTTGAAACACACATTTCAACATACAACTGTCTTATGTTTTGATATACAATTCTTTACAACAATTGAGTTCTGCCGTATACATAACCCTGAAACTTCCCATTTTTTCCCTTAATATTATATCTGAGCTATTCCTTCAAGTCCTTTGTCTGTTCCTTCTTATATTTATGTCATAGTCCATAGACTATCATAATGCAGACGTCAGCAGACTGTAGCTCACTGGCTAAATCTGGCCTGCCACCTGGTTTCACAAATAAACTTTTATTGGCACTCAGCCATGTCCATTTTTTATATATTTTCTATGGTTACTGTCTTCTTTCTTTTTTTCTTTTTTGAGGGAGATTAGCCCTGAGATAGCATCTGTCGCCAATCCTCCTCTTTTTGCTGAGGAAGATTGGCCCTGAGCTAACATCTGTGCCCATCTTCCCCTATTTTATATGTGGGATGCCTACCACAGCATGGCTTGATAAGCAGTGCGTAGGTCCACACCCAGAATCTGAACTGGCGAACCCTGGGCCCCCAAAGCAGAACGTGTGAACTTAACCACTGCACACTGGGCTGGCCACCTCTTTGGTCACTTTCTTTCTTCAACAACAGAGTTAAGCAATTACTACAAATACTGTATGACTCTCAAGACTAAAACTGGTATCTTTTTCTTTTGGATTTCTCTGATTACTACAAAGGCTGAATATCCTTTCATGCATTCATTGTCTGTTACGTTTTCTCACCTGTGATTTGCCTCTCCATTTTTTTTGCTCATTTTTGTACTGTGTTGTTTGGAGTATCATGTAGAGTTAACATGCTTTCTCTGCATACTGCTGGAATTAGCTAGAATCCTGGACCCAATACTTATTAGCTGTGCGATATAGAGCATGTTACTTGATTTTTCTGTGCCTCAGTTTCTTAATCGATAAAATGGGGTAACAATATTGCTCCCACTTATTAAAATTATTGTAAGAATTAAGAAATAGCTATCTTTGTTATTTATCACTTCTCTTTTTTTGCCAGTCTGTCTCGTCAAACAGTAAGAGCATTTTACAACTTTGCCCTCAAAAATCCTCAAAACACTGAGAACTTCTGAAGTCGCTAAAAAGTGTGATGTTGGCCTCCAGCTGAGGTCAGGCAGGCTCAGAGTTAATGGGACAGAATATTCTGGTGATGTGATTCTGTCTGGTGCAGGAATAAAGGTCGTATTTTATTTCTTTGCTCAAAAATCTTTTCTAGGGGCCAGCCCGGTGGCGCAGCGGCTAAGTGCACACTTTCCCCTTCGGCGGCCCGGGGTTCGCCAGTTCAGATCCCAGGTGCAGACATGGCACCGCTTGGCAAGCCATGCTGTGGCAGGCCTCCCACATATAAAGTGGAGGAAGATGGGCGCAGATGTTAGCTCAGGGCCGGTCTTCCTCAGAAAAAAGAGGAGGATTGGCAGATGTTAGCTCAGGGCTAATCTTCCTCAAACAAATAAGCAAACAAACAAATAAAAAAACCTTTTCTACATCAGTCCAATAAACCATAAGTGAACCTTGCTGTAATAAGGGGGTTCCTGCAGGCTCTCAGGAATCATTTTCCTATCATTAGTTTTGTTGTAAAGACAGTAGGAGACAGAACTCAAAATTCATTGAGTCTATGATGTGCCTTAATTGAAAAAAAATTTACTCCCAAGTTCCAGATTTCCAGCAATTCGGAATAATACTCATATTCCTCTCGTTGCCCTTATTATCTATGCCTTATATTAAACTTATATGTACATGTCCTATCTTAGCTACTAAACTGTAAACAACTTGGGGACAGACTAAGCATTAGGTTCATCCTTGTGTCCCTCACAGTACGCAGGAAAATACGTTACACAACGTAGGTGCTCGTTAAATATTAACCGTTTAAGCAAATAGCTGCCTTTCCTGATTTGTTTCTTTCCCCTTAAAAACAAAATAGAAGAAAGAAATTTTAGTTAATTTGGGCTTTGAGTCATTAAGTTGCAATTAATTAAAATTTTATAGCTATCGATGTCTCTATATTAAAAATTCCCCTTTCGTGAAGAAGCATTGGAACTTAGAGAATCTGGAATTCCCTAGTGAGTCCTGATTTGGAATTTAAGTCACTCAACTTAAAAGTTGAGTGTATTTAGCCTGAATTTTCAGGACTTAGATTATCAGAATAGAACAGAAAAGAATAATAATTGGAACCCACATCTAGTAAGCATGCCACATATATCAGTTAATCTCCTCAAAATATTATGAGGTTGACATTATTCTTATCTCCATTTGATAAATAAGGACACTAAGACACAAAGTGAGTAACTAATTTCCGAGGGCCACTCAGATGAGGTATGGCACAGCAGGATTTAGCCCCATGAAGTATGGCTCCAGAACCAACATACATCTTTCTAAAGTGCCCCGGAGACATTACCAGCAAAGTCTTGTAGGAACAAATCACTATAAGGAGAGGAGGCCTAATCTCTAAAGCATCAGAGTTAGAATGAGGAGACCCGGGCTTGATTCTTGGATCCATAATGACCTATTGGCAAAACTTCAAGCAAACAAGCTAATCGCCTTTCTTGGGCCTCAGCTTTCCTCATCCGTAAAGTGGGGATAAGGACACCAGCCTGAAGTCTAGCTCAGAGTTATCTAAATTAGAATGAGATCCTGTATATAACAAACGCCTTCTAAACTATAGAGCAAGCTGCCATGATCATGAATTCAAAGGTAACAGAATCCCAAGGTTTATGTTGCGAGAAGACCGTAAGAAGAAGGATACATTAGTTTGCTGGGGCTGCCATAATAAAATACCACAGACTGGCTAGCTGGAACAACAGAAATTTCTTTTCTCACAGTTCTGGAGGCTGGGAGGTCCACGATCAAGGCATCAGAAAGTTCAGTTTCTTCTGATGCCTCTCTTCTTGGCTTGCAGATGGCTTCCTTCTACCTGTGTCCTCACATGGTCTGTGTGTGGGCATCCCTGGTGTCTCTTTTTGCATCCAAATTTCCTCTTCTTTTAAGGATACCAGTCAAACTGGATTAGGGACCACCCTAATGGCCTCGTTTTAACTGAATCACCTCTTTAAAGATCCTATCTCCAAGTATAGTCACATTCTTGAGGGACTGGTGCTTAGGGCTTTACCATATGAATTTTGAGTGGGCGCAATTCAGCCTATAATAAAGGAAATCTCTTTAGAGGGAAGTGTCAGTTATACCTACTGACCCATAAAAAGTGGGTACAAGTAGGTGACAGAGAGATGTTCAGAGGATTTATGCCCCAAATTCTAAACAACCCAGATTGTCTAGGCCATCACGAGACTTGAAGCTGAGTCATATAGCCAATTATCCCAATTATCCTCATTTCTCTGCAGTGATAGTTCAAGGATTATGAGTAGTATTATAAAGGAAGATTAATTATAATGGCAAATTTCACCAAAAAGGTCTAAAAATAATTTTAAGTATGTTGCCAACCCTACAGGTTATTAAACATCTTTAGACTAGAACTAACAAAAAAAGGAACTTCTAAAATTAAAGAACTCTGCATCCTATATGGTGGGAGGGAGAAGAGGACAAATGTTTCTCTAGCTGTGTGTGATGATGTGTCTCTCTGGCTAACTGATGCTTTCCTAGTCCCCTACCTTTGCTTAGGCTCATCCCTCTATTGAAGTCCCCTTTCCCTGACCAATTAAAATAATATTGAATCTAGAGCCTGATTGCCTAGTGGTTAAAGTTTGGTGCTCTCACCGTTTCGGTGGCCCGGGTTCAGTTCCTGGTCGTAGAACCAGACCGCTCATCTGTCAGTTGCCATGCTGTGGCGACAGCTCACACAGAAGTACTAGAAGGACTTACAACTAGAATATACAACTATATACTGGAGCTTTGGGGAGGGGAAAAAGAAAAAGAGGGAGATTGACAACAGATGTTAGCTCAGGGAGAATCTTTCCCAGAAAAAAAACAAAACTGTTGAACCTAAATGCCACCTTCTCCATAAGCATCCTCTGATCACTGCAGCAGGAAGGGATCTCTTTCCTGTGAAAGTCAGTCTATTTCTTGTATTTTTTAGAATGACTTATGAGTAAAGAGTAAGTTCTGGTAACAAAAAGATCCAGAAATATTGTGACTTGAATAAGATGAAATTTTATGACTTTGTATCATAAGATTCCTGAAATGGGCAGTCCAGGTTGGTCCTCATCATTTGGAGACCCAGACTCTTTCTGTATTTTGGCCCTGTCATCCTTTTTGTCATTGTCCTTATCCTCATGGTTGAGGCTAGGTCACAGGTACATCCATAAAAGAGCTCAGGGGAAGGGTAAATAGCAGAATCCAAGGCCCATGATCTTCTTTTAAGCAAGAGAGGTAAAATTTGAATTCTTAGCTTCTGCTCACATTCCACTCATAAAAACTGTTTCATGGCCACACCCAACTGCATGGGAGAATGGTGTATTAATCAGGGATCTCTAGAGAAAGAGGACCAATAGGATAGATGATGATAATGATTAGATAGATAGATAGATAGATAGACAGACAGACAGACAGAAGAGGAGATTCATTATAGGAATTGGCTCATGCTATCATGGAGGCTGAGAAGTCCCACAATCTGCCAAGTAAGAGAACCAGGAAAGCTCTGGTGTGATTCAATTTAGGTTCAAAGGCCTGAGAACCAGGGGAGCAGATGCCCGAGGGCAGGAGAAGATGAATGTCTCAGCTCAAGCAAAAAGAGCAAATTTACCTTTCCTCCACCTTTTTCTTCTATTCAAGGCCTCAGTGGATTTGATGATGCCCAGCTGCATTGGGGAGAGCAATCTTCTTTCCTCAGTCTACCTATTCAAATGTTAATCTCTTCGGGAAACACCCTCACAGACACACTCAGAAATACTTTATCAGTTATCTGGACATCTCTTAGCACAGTTAAGTTGACATATAAAATTAACCATCACAGCTGGGAAATGTAGTTTCTCATCAGAAGAAAGGGGAAACAGACCTTTGGGGTAACTGGTTGTCACCACTCCAAATTCTTATAGCACTTCAGAAGGGCCTTTTACTGGAGTTCCTTGAATAGGTGTTTCATTTCCTCAACTCCTTGTAAACTCCAGAAGTGCAAGCAAGGATGGCTGGAACTTATGGGGCTGGATGTTTTCTACCAAAGCTCAGTGCCCCACATTTAAGAGTTCAATAAAAAAGAGTTGTATGAGTGAAGCTTCATCTTTTTCACATGAAAACCATGGGTACTCTGTCTGATCTTTCTTCTTGTAACACTTCCCTCAGTTATAATGAATCATTTATAAATTTATCCTTTTAATATCCCTTTCTCCTTGTGTGTACTATATCCTCTTGTGACACTGTAATTACAATGAAGACAGGGACCAGGTTTGTTTCGCATTCTCACATAAGAAGTGCACCAAAAAGTGTTTAATAAGTAGTGAAGGAGTGTCTTTGTCAAACAGTACTGATGGCTGCTTAAGAAATGCATGTGGGAAGGGTGCTATTGAGGAGTATGGTAGAGGCTGGTAGACATTTGTCTTTATTCCTGGACACACAGCTAGACCCACTGGTGTTGGATGTGGTCTTGAGGATGGGTTCTTGCCAATGGATACAGGTGCACAGGTAAAAGTGAGGTCCACCATTTCCAGTCCTAGGCCACGGAACACCTCCAGTGCCATCCCATACTCAGGCTTCCTCTGCCTGCTGACCAGACACGAGACACTGAGGTTTTGAGGAATAGTGGAGCCATCAGATGGAAGGAAAAAGGTTCCTGAATCACCACGTGGAGCACTGCCAGGCAAGGACCTGCAGAGAGTGAGAAATAAATTTGTATTGTCTTGAACCATTCATGTTTTGGGTATTTTTGTTAAAGCATTTCACCTACCCTGACTAATACAGGAAGAAAATCCCAAAAGAAGCTGTCTGATATTTCTTAATCCTTTTCAGGAAGATATTGCATTTCTTTCCTCATTTCCAGACACGAAATTTACTTCTAGAAATATTTTACTTGGAATAGTCAATGGCTATAGTTGGGACGAGCCTTACTCCTAGGTGGTACAGACAGGGGAAAAGTAAGATTCACTGACCAGGATCATGTCACCCACCAAAATGCCTGAAATTCTCACAACTAAAAATTCATTATTTTTAAATTTTAGAACATGATTTTTAAGACAGCTTTATTGAGGTTAATGGATGTGTAATAAACTGTACATATTTAAAATGTATTATTTAATGTTTTCATGTATTTATACACCCACTATAGCATAACCACAATCAAGATAATAAACAAATGCATCATCCCCAAAAGTTGCCTCATGCTCTTTTTTAATCCATTCCTCCCTTTCTTTCCCATCCCTGGGTAACCACTAATCTACTTTCTGTCACTATGCATTAGGTTATACTTCCTAGACTTTTATCTAAGTGGAATTACACAATATGTACTGTTTTTGTCTGGTTTCTATCATTCACCATAAGTATTTTGATATCATTTCATAGTGTAGAGTATATAGATAGTCAAATCTTTTTTATTACTTAGTGGTATTCTATTACATGGATGTACCACAATTTGTTTATCCATTTACCTGTTGATGGACATTTGGGTTGTTTCCGATTTAGAGCTATAATAAGTAAAGCTGTTATGAACATTGGTGTACAAGTCATTGTATGGACATATGCTTTCATTTCTCTTGGGTAAATACTGAGGAATAGAATAACTGGGTCATATGGTAGGTATATGCTTAGCTTTTAAAGAAAGTGACAAAGTAACTGTACCACTTTGCATTCCCACCAGCAACGTAAGACAGTTCTCCTTCCTCTATATCCTCACCAACACTTGACCCAGTCAGTCTTTTTTATTTTAACCATTTTAGTATTAGTGGTAGGTATCTCACTGGCCTGAAGCAAAAGTCCGAGAAGCTACTTTTATTTATTTTTTTGAGGAAGATTAGCCCTGAGCTAACTGCTGCCAATCCTCCTCTTTTTGCTGAGGAAGACTGGCCCTGAGCTAACAGCCACGCCCATCTTCCTGTACTTTATATGTGGGACACCTACCACAGTATGGCGTGTGAAGCTGTGCCATGTCCGCACCCGGGATCCAGGCCGGCGAACCCCGGGCCACTGAAGCGGAACGTGTGGACTTAACTGCTGCGCCACCAGGGCCAGCCCCCTAAGAAGCTACTTTTAAAATGCCACTTCGGGGGCCAGCCCCTTAGCCGAGTGGTTAAGTTCACACACTCTGCTTTGGCGGCCCAAGGTTTCGCCAGCTTAGATCCTGGGTGCAGACCTAGCACCTCTCATAAGCCATGTTGAGGCAGCATCCCACGTAGCACAACCAGACAGACCTACAACTAGAATATACAACTATGTACTGAGGAGCTTTGGGGAGAAGAAGAAGAAAAAAAAGAAGATTGGCAACAGATGTTAGCTCAGGTGCCGATCTAAAAATGAAAAATGCCACTTTGCCATTGAAAACAATGTGGATTTTGATGGTAGAAGAACCGTGTACACATTTTCGCAATATCATTTATTTACGGACAGCTTTGTTGAAGGAGGACATTCTAGGGAACAGCACGTGCAAAGACTTGCAAGTATGAAAGAGCATGTGGGGCAAATGATAACAGTTTGTCAGAGTGACAGAGTAAGAAGTAAAGACTGACAATAGATAACTCTATAAAAGCAAGCAGTGGCCAGTTCATGAAGGGCATGGCATGCCATGTAAATAGGTTAAGATTCTGACTCTTGAAAAATGGGGATCCTTGATGGTAGAGAGTGCCATAATCAGATTCATGAATTAGAACTGGCAGCTCTATGAAGAACAAGCTGGAGGGGAGAGGAGCCCATAGTGAGAGAGCCCTCTAAGAAGATTATTGCATTAGTGCAGCTCAGAGATGATGAGGACCTGATCTAGGATAACGGCAGCACTGAGAGAGAAGGGGAACCAAAACACATGGGAAAGAGAATCAGCCAGACTTGGGGGATGGTTCCCTGGATTCGAATAACTTGCAGGTTTTTGCTTTGGGCAGATAGATAAGCAGAATGTCTCCTAGTAAAATAGGGAACAAAAGCTGGAAAGCAGATTTGTAGAGAAAGATGATAAATTCACTCCAGGACCCTGAGATTAAGGTATCTCTGAATATGAAAATGGAGGCATTTGGAAGTCAGCTTTCACCTCATTTACTCAAAACAAATCTATTAATCCTTGTCTATGTGCAAGGCATTGTACCTAGATGGAGTTATATGGGAGTGGAAATAAGTCTATACTAGGAACTAGACATCTTGGTTTCAATACTGATTAGTCAGTCAGTTTTCACTCATCTTAGATAAATCTCTTAAACTCTTGGTTTACTCATCTATAAAATGGAGGTAATAATACTGCATCTTGGACATTGCAATCCAGTAAAGCGCAGTAGCCTACAACAACATAAGATGATAATTGCAAGTAGAAAGCGTTAAGAACCATACGAGAGAGAAATAGGGTTCTGGAGACTCAGAAGCGCATTTATTTCGATTGGCTCTGGTCTCATATTGCAATATATGACTATTTATGTCCAGACCATTTACAGTCGAAAGCAAGGGGAAGGTCTTAAAGAAATGAGCCATAAATTCACTTTGATGAAGCAAAGAGAAGATCATGTCACAGCATGTCAGTTGTGAGTCAGGCAGCAAGAGAACTTTGTTCTATTCCTTCCAGAGGCCAGTGCTAAGCTATATCCAAGAGAAAACACATAAAGCAGCTCAGGACCACTATCATTATGTGACTTTGCTGGACAGAAGAAACTGCAGGCTCTTCCCCCGCCATCGGGGTGCTTGTGTCAGGGAGAAGAATCATTCTCTAGAAATCAGAAGAGTAGAAAACCAGTCTCAGCATGGCTACATAATAGCTATGTGACTTGAATGAGTCACTTACCATCTCTGGTTCCCTTTCTCCACATGTGAAACAGGGGCTTAAATGATCTCCACCAATCCTGCCAGCTCTGACAATAAATGTCTCTATGAACCCTTTCTGGACACATTAGCCTTTCAAAGGGGAGTTCCTTCCCTTTGCTGAGAAATATAGTCTGTTTGCTCAGCAAGATTAAAGAACATAATAAATATTCAAGCCAGGCACTGTTTGGACTGTGACACGGTTTAACAATGCTAATCTGCTGCGTGGCAGTCAAAGCCTGCGTCAGCTTCACATATTTATAAAGGTGTCCTTATCATCCAGTGCTTGGATCAATTGCAAACTCACATTTGGTAACTTCATTTAGCCATCTCCCTGTCACTGGTTTGTTAGCTGGGTCTTCAGAACATAACAGAGGTCATCCATGCAGAGGGAAAGTAAATCTCTCCACATATTTTGAGAATCTAAATACTATTTCAGGACTACTGCAAAGTGGTCCCAGGCATCATTTTAGGAATCTGGATTTTCTGAAAATAGATTAATGGCTGCCCTGGTCTTGGTTAATTTTGCTAGCATCCCAGCTCAGGACACTGGACAGGTGTACTGCGCTGAATAAGCTGGTAGATGTGGTGTGAAACTCTGACAGTCTGGTGGATTGGAGAAAGCTGCCTTTGAACTTAAATAGGGCAGCATATCTTTGCAGGCAACATAGTGGAAAACTACCTTAGTCAAAATGTGCATGTTCTGCAAACAGGAGGCTGCTATTTTCCAAAGAAGTACTCATAAAGTGGGGTTGTGGCGGGGGTCGGGGGGGGGCACCAGGCGGTGCTCATACAACTCTCACCAGTATCTATTACTGTAAAATGCCAGAAGCAATTATGATGTCATGCGTTGTCTAAAATTGGAGCAATGAGACAGCTTGAGATGCAGTCAGAGCTAATAAACCAAATAAAATCCGCCGAGTTTTACTGCATCATATTGTTTCTTTACACAATTATAAGCAGCGAGAAAGGCATCTGCCACATTACAGGCGATTTATTTCTTCTTTATTTTCTCTCTTCTCTTTCCTTCCTTTGTTAAATAGAAAGTACGTGAAGTGGGATTGGTTGGGGATAAATTTTAATGGTTACAGCAGAAAGTAGCAGTACTGTTATTCAAAAAAAATGTCCTCCTGGATAGATCTAATGTAACTTATTGTTGCAAGTGTTGAAAATATCCCGCTGATTAAAATATGCTTCCCCATTTTGTCTTTACTTTAGCATCAAGCATCTGAGAAAGGAGCAAAGAGCTTCCCACCTTAAATGGTAAAAAGAAAGTAAAAGAGATGCCAGTTACTCAGGATCCTTCTAATAAATTCTACCTAAGAAGGTCCAGTGCTAGGCAGCTAATTTCCAAGGTAGTTCTTTAATCATATTCCTAAATCCAAACATAGGCTTTTTTAATTTCCTTGGGATCTGACAGCATTAAGTTGAGAAATGTCAAGAGCTTATTTTCTCATTTTCTGTGGGATGAAAACATTTCTACCTTGCATGCAATTTTCAGATGAGATCAATTGTCCCATTTCTTTCAAATGCTAACAATAGGAGAGCTGCAAGAAAAACTTCAGGATCTAAACGCCACCAGGTTCCTTTTTCTCTGGTCCCTGGCCAGCCAGACAAGCTACTTCCTTAGAGTCTAAATGAGGAATTTATTCAGAAAAAGGTTGTTTGTTTTGTGTCTGTGTTGTTTATTTTCCTTCCCAAGCTGTAAAATCCTTCACATCTCACTGATTAAAGAAAAAAATACATCGAGTGATATCAGAATGTACGTAATCATTGCAACTGGACCCAAAGAACCTTCAAGTTTCACTTATTTCTACTAACCTCAGGCTCCCTCGCTTTCTATCCATCTCTCACCAGCCCTACATATCGTGAAGAAAATCTTCATGCAAGAAGGATACATTGCATTAATTATGCGAACCACATCTGCACACAGGTTGCGGGAGCTCTCGGACCACATCTGTTGAATGCTAAGGCCGAAAACACCCAACTCCGTGGGGATGTTGTTTGCTGTGCCCTTTTGGTCATCAGTAGATTGATTTTCATGTTCTGGCTAAACAAACAGTTGGTGATTCTGAGCACTGTTTCTTTCTTTGCACTGAAGACCCAATTAGCAAACGCAGTCAATGAGCAGGTCAAGAGTTGAGGTTCAGACGGGCTCCTCGAGGCCAAACCTCTCTGTTTGAACAGGTTTCCACTGACCTTTGTCCTCATCACAGGTGATCTCTTGTAAAACATGTCACCCAACTCCACGTGCAGAGCTAGAGAGGAAATAAATCTCAGTTTATCCAAATATCATGTGTCACTGCACAGACAAATCAAATGTCTCCGGAAAGATCATTACTGATAAAGAATGAACTGCTAGCACAGAAATGTAAAGATCTGGTCAGGAAGGGCTCTGAGCTGCAGAAGTAAATACATACACAGTGACTATTTAGAGCTGGCCTGGGTTAAGAGCAATTAAACTGAACGTTACTTTTAACTCATGATAGACCGGCTCTGCGCGTCTTGGTGTGTTGGTGATCCCTGGGTGGTAAGTGATGGAAACATCTTGTCATTGGCTACACTTCAGTCTGCCACTTAAAGTCAAGTCAGACTTACAGCTTTCTGAGCCTTCTTGGCAGAGTTACGGACCAATAACATGTCAAGAATGGCAGTCTGGCTAGGTTTTACCCACCACGCATTTTACAGATTATAGTCTTCAAGACACCAAGGGACTATAAGACCCAGATAATAAATCCACCAGGGGTCAGAGCTACGGGAATCATGTTAGACATCTGACCCGTAAAACCCATTTGTGCTGATAGGATTTGTCTATTTGTCTCCTGTGAGGTGCTGTTGCATAGCAGACCCATTGCTGCACAGGCTAGCGCAGAGGGAGAACAAATTAACCATCCACCTGGCTCCTCTGTAAGCTGAAAGCAGGAGTGGTCTGGGGTGCTCTGTCACAGTAGGTACACCTAGAGTCATCAGCTGGCTGCCTTCACCTTGTCCACATGCTGATGAAAAGAGGAGATTCCCAAACACCAAAAAGTCAATTCTCTTCGAGTCTTTATGGCCTCCAAAACTCACTAAGCTAACTCTTCTTGGGCACTGGAACCGAGAGATGGTGATTAGAGTAATGCGGTGAGTGACCACATGTGGACTGCTCTTTCATGCAAGAGCAAATATTTTGCAAAAGCTAGACTTGCTTAACCAGAGGCATTTATGACCAGTTCCAAGCACTGCAGATGGAAAAGCAAAACAAACCCAAACAAAACTGACAATGGCCCCAGACTTCATAGCACTCACACCCTAGTCAGGTAGGCAGACAGGGTCAGCTAATGCTTGACACTACCAGCTAACCATTGGTTTAAAATAATCCCTGGAGCGGATCCTAAATTCCAATGGCTGTTGACTTTAACTCTCTAATGTTTTTCTAATCAGTGTTGTCCCCCTTTCTCGCTACCAGGAGTTTAGAGTCACCAACCCTCCACCAGTTCCCTCCTATGCAGATGAACTGAGTACGATGAAGCTAAATGATGTTGTCTGACACCTACTAAAGTGAGCAAAGCCCAGGTCTCTTCACACAATGTTCTACTAATGTGATTGCTAACTTGGTTAATAACTTACTTGGTGAGTAACTTGAAAGAAACTTGTTTTATTACCATCTACAACAGAGGCTCCATATTCTCAAGAAGGCGGCGCTAAGAAAGACTGCAAAACAATCCTAATATTAAAATAGCTTTGCCAAAATTTCCTTTCTAATTTCTCAACCACTCCATAGCTGCATGTTCCCCTTTTGCCTTATTAATCTTACTCCCCAAGCCCTCTCCCACTGCTCAGTCAGAGGACACACTTAGTCTCACCTGTTCCTTCACACACATGATAGTGAAGCATACATCTCACTTTCTGGTGCTTTCTCGGTGCTACCCAGCAAGCAGATTCATCCTTGTATTAAGCAAAGAGGAAGAAACGCATAGAGTCTAATTGAAAGGAAATTTATAATGGCCTTTTGAACCCAAGTTTCCCTCTGGCTCTAATTGCACCATTAGAGAGCCATTTGATGGAGCCTGGAAGGATAGTTTTTGTTTGCTTTTTACCAAAATCACTCAGTTAAAATCTCCAGTGAGAATTTAAATCTCCATCCATGTAACAGGAGCGGGTTCCCTCACCGTCTTGTCCCATGGAAGCATGAAGCTCAGGCTTTCCTCTCCACATCTCTGCCTCTTTGGGCATAATGATCTCCAGCCTATATTTTGGGACTCTTACATATGTCCTAGGCACAGAAAAAAACTGGATATCTCCCCAGAGCAGTTAGAAGGCCTCAATGAGGTCTCATCACAGGTATCTTCCTTCTGGACAATCCATAAGCTACCTGCAGACCACTCACCATGAAAAGTCCACATCTCACAAGGTTAATGAGAATAATGGCTCCACTAACATGGCTTCTCTGCCTACCTGAAAATGTGCAGTACTCCCACTGGCAGCAATGGTCTGCCTCTGATGACTGGGCTTCCAGGGTATTCCCTTGTGCTCTGTCTGGCTATTCCTATTATCTCCCCCATACCACCTCTTTGCCTGGTTTGTACCACCATCCCCTATTAAGTCACCTCTCTCAAAACTTCCCTCCACTGAGGTCACCCATCTTCCCTGTTTCTCCTCTCTTTCATGCAGGGACCTACCAGTAGTGGGGTGGGGAGAGGAGTAGCCTGGCTTTCTGGTTTTTACCCCTTCCTCTTTCCATTTTCTGGTTATGGCCCTGCTTTCTTAGGACCCACTTTGGAGGTCAGAAAATTAAACTTGACTGTTTCTTGTGGTTCCTACAAGCAATGTGGATGCCACTGATTAATGGAGTGGGAGTGGTGGATGGAGGTGCTCATAAGAAGGAAGGGGGGAAAAAAGGAACATAGACATTAATATTTCAAAATATTATCTGACTTCACCAGATATTGGCATTTAAGACTTGAAAAAAAATCAAAAGGCAATGGATTGACTGTGCTAGGTGCTAGAATATCCCCTATCTCATAAGGCTGTTGAAATGTTTAGATCATGCATGTGAAGTGTTTAACAGTGCCTGGCAAATAGTAAGTGCTTGGTAAATGTTAGCTATTGTTATTATTATCAAGAAGGAAGAAATTGAATTGGAAGTAGCCTAGGAAAGAATTAAAAGCAGGGAAAAACTCCACCTCTGCTCAAGCTTAATGAAAGCCAACAAGACCAGGCCCACCATCTTGGTTCCTGCTCCATCTCCGATTCCTCTTTGACATGACTTTTTTCTCATGGAAGCTAGGAAGTTTCATCCAACTTACCTGCCACAAATTATCAGATCCCAAGGAAGCCCGCTTTATCTGCTACTCAAAACTCTGAGTTAATTTTTGGCCTATTCTTTGAAAATTTCCACCAGGGATTTTGCTGTGCCTATAATTATATCAAAACACTCTTATAAAAATCCATATCAGCCTGATATTGTGACAGATAATGCTCCTTCAGAGTGGCACCATTATGCTTCCAATGACAAGATGCTGAGTGAAGTGGTCCCCTCCAAGCCACAACAGAGACCCTTTGACAACAGGTAAACACTACAAAACTATTCATTAGAACCTGAATATAACATGCCATCACCACAGGGAAAGCCAGCTTAAAATCATAAATGTCAAGACATAATTAGCTTAAAGGTCAGGTTTAATTACAGTTGTTGAAACTGAAATACACTAATTATTGAAACCACGTCGGAAAATTATTTCAATGGTTTAGAATGTTTTGTTGGAGCCTTTGTTCCTACAGAATGATGGTTCTTGTTGCCTGATGAAAAAAATGGCGACAGGCATTTGCTTCCCTGTGTGAACAGAAGCAGGGAACAAAACAGAGTGTTGATGAAAAAGCCCACAACTCCAAACAGCTCCACAGAACAATCGCTCCACATTATTGTATTATTAATCATTTTCTTATAATCGGTACTTTAGATATAATTTTAATGAAGCTTCAAGGAAAGCTCAATGCATTATACTGTAACAACAAAGGAAGCACATTTATCACTTGGTTCGTAGGCTTAATGGCAAAACAAATCAATAAATAAACAACTGGTGAGAAAATAACTCAATAACTGCAAAAAGTTGTTTTACCTGTAGGATTTCTAAGATTTCTACTGGGAATATTTATTGACTCAACTAAGTATTTTTGTTGAGTTTTTTATCATCTTTTTCCTTGGCTTTCCACTGACTAGAGAGTTTGAACAATCTTTCATTTAATTTTATTTTGTTTTGTCTCCTGTTTTGTTTAAAAAAAAAAATAAGTGATAATACCTTTCAAAGTTTGGCTCTATTTTAAAAAGAAAAGAAAAGAAAAAAATTCCACAATAAATTTAAGTGATAAGCAACCACAAGTTATCAGAAACTCCTCGTAATTGGTAAGAAAAGTCCTTTGGAAGATTTGGTCTGAATGCTGACAGGTTCCCAGAGGGAAAAAGGAAGTTTTATGCAGTGTAGTTTTCATATGGAGATTAGCACTCCCGAAGAGAACTAAAACATCAATTTCTGGAGGATAAAAAATTGTTAAAATGAGGCAAGAACCTACAGAATGTGTTTTGTCAAAATGGAGAACAAAGGGCTGAAGAAACAGCGCTTTACTCTCTGAAAGACACATTGAGGAAGACAGTTTTAGTTAAGAGAGGAGAAACTGCATGACACCAAAGCATTTAAAGAGCTCCAAAGAACCCACTTGTGACAAAGCTGGAGCTGAGCTATTCGCCAATAAGCCACAGACAATGCAAGGAGAGTCTGCACTCTGTTCTAGTTCAATAAGGGAAAAAGAAAATGACATTTAATTAAGAGTTGTCTGCCTTCCAGGTATTCATGACATTGAAATCAGTGTGGACATAAGGCATTAAAGCTGATATCAACATAGTTCACCCAAGAAGTCATTTAGTTAAGATTTACAACAGACTGTAAGAGAAAACTGAAAATTTATGAAACGTTTCCATCTGGCAGACGATATCGTTAGTATTCACACTGATAGCAGCAATGATTTAAAGTCTGTAATCTAAGTGAAGATACGCATCACGAAATTCTTCTAAAATATGTCTAATAGCTCTAACTGACTTCTTTATTAGAGTCTGCCTATGAAAAAAAGTCAGATATCAATGAAGAAGTCATCAAATGTTAATTTCAGTCTATTCAACTAATAGAAATTCATAATAAAGTGGCATCATTGTGGCTGAAACCCCGACCCCAACTCTCCGAAAGAGACATAATAAACTACATTCATTGCTCTAAAAAATAAAACCTGATTGCCTTGTTTGATCTGATTATAGCAAGCATTTCAAGTCATAGCAATGATTATTTACTCAAGATCAATAGCTCTTTTGGGAGATGGGGGGAGGAGAAAACGCAGCCTTTGGCATGTGTTGCTCAGGGCTGTGAATAAATCCTGTTAACAGAGAGGAGGAAATAAGTATAAATCTCCTGCTGCAGAAGAACCACTGTGCCATCCATTTTTCTGAATTAAAGCCACTGTCGCTGCAAAATGCCCTCGTGTTGTCAGAACAGGACTCTGTAAGAAGATAAACCCTTGATACTCTCCCTTAAAACTATATGTAGAGAACTGTTTAAAACAAAAAGAAATGTGGTTTAAATGGCAGAAAACAAACCCAAGACTTAGAGTACCCTCAGATGATAATGGATTCAGATTAAAATGTGTTTAATTTTAAAAGAAGTTAATATAATTCCAGGGGTTTCACGTAAGATGCTGCAGACATAAAGAAAAAGAGCAAGACTTCCAGGAGACAGGCCAGTATTAAATTTGGTTTCACTACATTTTAGCTCTGTGACCTTGAGCAAGCTATTTATCCTCTCTGGTCTTCTATTTCCCCGTCTGAAAAATAATGCCTAGCTCATAGGGTTTTGGGACTATAAGTGAGATGTTATGTAGGAAGTTCCCCAAATAGTGGCTCACAAAGAGTTTTTAGCTAAGCAAGGCTTATCATGGCTCTCCAAGAAACTGAAAATATAGTGTGCTCTGTGGAGCTCCTAAACCCTTGCAACCACAGAACCTAGGTGCAGCTGTTGAAGGAACAAAGTATGACAGACACTGTTGGTTATCTCTCCAATGACCTCTCCTTGCAAAGGAAATGTTAATTGCATCCAGATATGTAATGTAATTTTGCCCAGAAAAATAGGCCCCATTATAGCTCTAGGAGATAACCATGGTTGATTTTATGTTGGGCATCTGTGGTCATAATTAGTGCTATTAGCCAAATATTTTTTCCCTGCATGCACAAGGTAGTCTTGCATTTCCTGGCCTTTTTGTGTTTGGATGGGATCAGTTAGAATTAATAAATCAGAAATACAAGTAACATTGGGATTTAATCTGAAGAGACTGTCTCTTCCCTCTGGCACTGTAACCAGCTGTTTTTAAAATGGTGGCTGCTTACTCATGCTGAGTCTCTGAATGATGGTGTAGAAAGAGACCCCAGCCAATTCACAATGGACATGGAGTGTGAGCAATAAAAAAAGTTTGTTGTTGTAAGCCACTGAGATCTTGGAGTTGTTTATTCTCATAGCAGGCCCTGAACTATTCTGACTCATGAAATAGATACTTGCTACTGGGACCTGATGAAACAAATGAGAAATGAAAAGGGAACGATGCAAGAGGAAAAGACCTCATTCTTCTAATTTCTGTTCCATTGGGTAAGACTCAATTCTACCAGAGGTAGAGAGGATGTATTGAGATAGACTTTATAGAGGAAGCAATGTTTGAAATGAATCATGATCTTAAAATATTTGAGGAGTTTACCAAATCAATTGTGGGGATAAAAAATATTTCAGATAGAGAGAGTAGGTTGAATAAGTAGATGGGAGTGGAGGATGGTACTCTCTAAGATTTGTCTAAAGAGATAAACAAGATATCAGTGAAGTCTTTATATAGTCCTTATGGAATTTGGCCTTTATTTGGTGGGCCAGAGGCTTTTCCACTGTAAAATCTATGACAATTGCTGGTGACACAGAGGACACATATCCCTGGACAGTCCCAGATTTTGAGTGAAATAATGACATCATCACAATCATGAACGGCAGTTGCCACACAGTGTATCCCATGAGAAAAGATAGCTGCTGATTACTCACAACCTTATCTCTTTCTATTACATTCAGGAAAAAATATTGGAGTTCAAAATTGTGAAATTCATATTACAAAAGTAAATCACTACCAATCTTCAATACTTTAACTCAATTAGTAGGAGATATCCAGTTCACACTTCACAAATTATTCTAATGCACTGATAGGTCCTGGTAAAGAACTTCTACTGTGAGCAATGGGCACCAACAAAGGTTTGTAAGCAGAAGAGTGACATGACTGGAGACACACATTTTAGAAAATTTTTTCTAGAATCAATGGGGTAGGTGGAATGGATTACACAAGATGGTGGGTAGGACAGTACTTAGGAGACCACAGCAATCATAAGTTTGTACAGCTCACAAAGAAAGACAAGAAGGGGCATGTGCCTATCTTCCAAATTCCAAGAGAGAGAATGTTTGTCCTTCTTGGTGTCTGTGGTTATTTGAAAACCATCTGCAAATAAAATATTTTTTCCTCCCAGGAGCAATCTCTCAGTGACAGTATTTATCCAGTTGCTTCTACCATATGTCTCTCCTTGCTCTCTCCCACTCTCTCTCTTTCCTTACCATTCCTTCATCCCTCCCTTGGGAGAACTCATAAATATGTGTTTCAAGACCTTGGGCAATTGTAATTTGGTAGAGTGGCGTGTTCTCCTTTGCCTAGAGAACCAAGGTGATAACAGTCCAGGTCAAGAGTTTGAGGGCCCGAACTGAGACAATGACAAAGAAAGGAAGAGGAAGAAATAGTTGACACTAGGCTACAGACTTTGGTACATCTTGTATATTGTCAGTGGAACCCACTTTTATGGTTGGATACCCAAGTTCCTAGAATGTTGTAGGCACTTAACAAATATTTACCAAAAAATAAAATAAATCTGAGAAACAAAATACAAAGCACTGAATGTATGTTGAAGAGAATAAAGACAGATCAGCAATGATTCCAGCTCTAAAAGAGTTTGTAGCATTGCTGTTAACCCAAAATCTTAAGGCATGGATGGCAAATACTTGGTACAAATGCTGCTACCTCCCTCTTACTTTCTGCACTCATAGGAATCATTTTAAATGGGTCACTACAATTTTCTACTGTTAAACCTAAACACATTATCAGATCCTTCAGACACAATGCTCCAGAAAGTCATTGCCAATTGATCAGAATTGGCAAGGGAAATGGGACACAGTTGCCTATTTCTCAGACTTACCAAATCTTGAATGAACTTGAAAGGAATCAAGCAGTAAACTGACAAAGAACTGCATTCTGTGTTTTATTCCTAGTCTCTTTTTAATTATGTTTCTTGAGATTCTATCCCAATAAAATTTCCAAATTATTCTAAGGCACTGATATGTTCTGGCAAAGAACTTCTGTGGGCAATGGGAGCCATTTAAGGATTTTAAGCAGAGGAGTGACTAGAGAGGTACATTTTAGAAAATTAGAAAACTAGAGAATTTGAGGTCAGCAGATGCTGGCTAGTAGGTCTCCAGTCTCAAGAGGAGTAACAGTGAAGGGTAAGCCCATGTGGGTTGAGAAAGGAAGGAAAAGATGGAGTGGGTGGATTGGCCTATGCAAAGTGCTCATTTTGAGAGAAAAAGAAGAAATTTGTCTTATTTGTTTTGTTAGCATAAAATCTGCAATGATGCCTCCTACACGTATCTTTTCAGTATAAACCATCTAAGCAAATAAGGGTTATGAAAGCCACATCAGATTGGAGAGCAGGCACTAGAGCATCTAACCCTGCTCTCACAATGAAATCATAGAGTAACCAGAAATTATATCAATTACCCCTCAATTTCCCTATTAGTAAACTGGAGGTCAGAATTGCTTCCAATAATGATAACAACCACTTACTGAGTACGTAATATGTTCTAGACAATATTTTAAGCACTTTGCATATATTATCAAAGCCAGGAATATATCTCCCTTGGAACCAGGAATGGTGAAAAGGCACTCCCCTCTTACTTTATTTGTATTATTATCCCCACTTGGCACATGGCAGAAACCAGGGCTCAGTAAGATTAGGGAACTTGTGCTCACGTCATGTAAGAAACAAAGTCTGTCTGGTCCCAAAGTTAATCACAATAACCTCTATGTTATACAGAAACTGCTAAATGTCATTTTTCAAATTACAGTCAGGCAGTTGGGCTAAGACTGAGGCTTCAGAAAACAGTCCAATCCTCATGTGTCACGATAATGCTTCTGTTTAGGAACATAGCACTGACAAGTCTCTGAAAACGAAGAGCATTGAGCAGTCCCAACCTGTTTAATAACTACCAGTGTCCTGCTGTGTGCTAGCTGACATTGGCATATAAGCAATTTATGAGGCCTTTATTGAACTGTTAATGTCACTCTCAGGGCTCATGGAGTGGTACACTATTCACGATGGAACTGTGGAAACCTGTATCCAATGGGAAGCACTAGAACTAACTCAGAAACACAGTTGACCTGGGCTGGCCGCCATCAGATAAATGAAGAACTTTGGCTGGTTAATCTTCCTTGGGCAACAACAGAGATACAGTAGTGCCCTGGTGAACTGACTGATTCTCTTTTTCAAGAATTAGACACCCCTTTAGCATCTGTGATTACTAGATGATTGCACGTTGCATCAGGCGAGAAATAGGACGTTCTGGAAATGTGCTTTCTCAACATTTGGTGCCTCAAACCTAGGGGAAGAAAAAAACCTGGCAAAATTATTTGGAAGGATGAAAGATGTAAGTGCCATCATGAACCCCTTTCCAGTGGTAAATAACCAAGCTTTTATTAGGTGAATGTAATTACAGGCAGATTTCAGCGCAGCTTGGATACAGCTGTTTCTGTCCTCCTGGTGCCAGGCTGTTGCTAGATCATTCTCTGGCCATTAGCAATTTAGCCAATCGTTTCTGCCTCAGTGCCCCCAGCTGACCTCCTTCTTCACGGAGATGATGGACCTGCTTATTAAGACTGCTCAGAATTCCAAAATGAGGTCTTCAGATCTCAAAGGCACCTTGAAGTATGCTCCTCTGATGACACACCTATCAGGCTTTATCTTATGTTAGTGTTTGTTCTGGATGTGTTTGTATTTTCGGAGGCCCTTGAGAAAAAATTCCTACAATCAACCTGACAGGTAATGGTTTTGCTTCTCCTGGAGATCAGAAAGAATTAAAAGACGGCATCTACTGTATATTTTTCTGAAGAAGACATGCCAAGGCCTCTGCACACCATTAAGAGATAGACTACAACAAAGAGGGGTACATGTTCACACTTAAGGCCCCTTTGTTTTCAAACCATGGTTGCTTAGTTTTTATAGATATGTAAAACTGGGGAAAAGGTTATCTCTCAATGTCCTAAATATGATAAATAAAATAATGGTCAGATGTCACAACATACCCAAAGTTTCTGTGCCTTGAGTGAAGCAGTCAATCGGGTGAGAACATCCCTGGCCTCAGGTAAGTCACCAGTTGCCTCTACAAGGACTTGGTTACGAGCTTCAGACTAACCCCCTCAGTGACCATCTTAGCAAGAAAGGCTTGTTAATTCCTGGCCCAACACTCTTCAGACTGGAAAAGTCCCAATTTCTACATAGGTCTGGAAATAATACAAATAGTACTTGCATTTCTTAGGAAACAAAAGAAGGGAAAATGCTTAGACTAGTCTTTGTCTCTTGGTATTCTACAATTTCAGTCTCCTTGTCACCAATAAAAACCAAGTGCTATCTGGTCAAAATAAGAGAGGTACCACCAATTTGTACAGAGCATAAAATAATCAATCTCCACTGTAAGTTGTGAGAAACTACAGGACAGGAATTGCTCCTCTGGTCATAGCCCTTGCCTCCCGATGCTAACCACAGAACTGTTCCTTAAAGGTACTCTACAAATGTTTGTTGGATTGAACTAGAGTAGACATCAATATGCTAAATGTCCTTTCCTTAGTTTGGAACTGAAGAAGGTAACACTATTGTATAAAAGCTCTAAATATAGTCCTGCCTTTGTTTTCAAGATGACTGCTAATAGAATGACTTCTTCATTCTATTGGTACTTGAGTCGTAAACACAAGGAGATTAAATACATCACTGTCTATAGGGAAGGGATCCAGCAAACAGTCACTGAAGGGCAGTCTCAAGAATTTATTTGGCCAGCGTTCAAGCCAGTGATAGTTGCCAAGAGCCCTCTCCCTTTCCTTTGGCTCAAAAAGGCATTGTACTTAGATAAAATCCAAATTCCTTACTATATTAGGTACTATTGCTGCATAACAAATGACCTCAAATTTAGCAGCTTAAAACAACAATTTATTATCTCACACAACTTTTAAGGGGCCAGGAATCTGGAAGTGGTTTATTTGGGTGGTTCCAGCTCAGGATCCCTCATGAGGCTGCAGCCAAGGTGTTGGCTGGAGCTGCAGCGGTCTGACGGCTTGACTCGGGCTGGAGGATCCACTTCCAGGCTTATTTGTGAAGCTGTTGATAGGAGGCTACATATGCTCACCACGTGAACATATTCATAAGATTGTTCTAAAGATGGTAGCTAGTTTCCCTCAGAGAAAGAGATCCAAGATAGAGAGAAATAGAGAGAGAGCATACAACTAAAATGGAAACCATGGTAGCTTTCATAACCTAATCTCAGATGTCACAGACTATAATTTCTACCATATTCTATTGGTCACATCACACAGACCAATCTTGGTACACTGTGTGAAAGGACCACACAAGAGTATCATTGGGGGCCATCTTGGAGGTTGGCTATCACATTTACCAAGACCCGTCATGCCCAACATGAACTCATCCCTGCCTACCTTTCAAAATTCATCTAACGCCATTCTCCCCCATGCAAACACTGCTCTAGTAACACGATCTTTTGACAGGTCATAGAATACCCTGAAATATTTCCTTCCTCAGATCCTTTTTATGTGTTTTCCTATGCCTAGAATGCTTTTCATCAGTTCTCCAAATGGATAAATCTTTCTCATCAGCTTAAACACCAGCTTTTCAGATACGTCTTCCCAAACAAAAGACAGAGAACTTGTCTGTTATGTTCACAGTTGTATCTCTAGTGCATGGCACAAAATTAGTGCCCAATAAATATTTGTTGTCTAAATGAAAAAAGTACAGTCAACGGTTCTTCCAAATCAACATCTTATACTCTAACCACCTTGACTTTCACCTACACGGTGGCCAGAAGACATTTTCCCAAGTCAGAGTCAAAGCAAACCTTAGGTTACCTACTCCCTGCCACATTCCTCCATCTCATGACTCAGCTTCCCCTAAATGGTCACAGATAACAATGTGCAAACTGGTGTAGCACCGTTAAGATTTCCCTCATGACCTTCCAGTCTGTCATCAGGTTCTCCTTTGAATGTATCTAGAACATCAACCCATAATTAGCCAGTAATCTTCCAGCTAACCTAGGCTTTCTTGCTCTGTTGTCCCTAGTTTCTACCCAGTTACTTCATATTCCATTTCTACCGCTTAGATCAATATCTTCAGTTGGATGATTTAGTGTATTCTGTCCGCATGGGCTTTCAAATTCAGCATTACCCAAGGATATTGAATTCCTGACCTCTCATAGCTCCTCATTCTAAAGACTTGCGTCAAGCCTGGCTCCACATCCACACTCAACCATAATTCCCAGAATTCCTGCTTGGGTCCAGCAATTAAGCATCGGGGTAAATTTGAAAAATATGAGAAGTTCAGACAACTGCTTACTCTTTGTTTTTCTAAGGCCTCTTTTTCTCTAGAGATCCTATTATCACTTGAACTCCCATGTATAAGGTTTTCAAATGCTGAAATTCTTTGAGTTTATCTTTCTTCCATTGGTTTTAGTTAGAGCATTAATTGCTGATCTTAATCAGGTGCTGCATATGCAGAAACACTTTATTAAATGTTCGTTCTACTCCTTTAACCTTAATTCTGCATTGCAAAGTAAAGTGAAATCTGCCAATAGATCTAGGTTCTATCCCAAACTAAATTTAAACTCAGTTTCCTGATTTATAAAGTAGTAATATAGGCTTACATGCTCTCAAAAGCCTTCATAATTCTTTAAGTGTGATATACAACATCAAGGCACATGTGTCTTGTGCCTTGTGCCAACATCTGTTGCTTTTCCTGGTTTTTAATCTCTGATCCTTAGGTACTTCTGAAACCAGATGCCAGTTCCCTCAGCAACATGCATGAGATCCAAAACCCCAATTTCCCCCCCTGCATGTGCTGCCTTGATCCAAATAGCCTCGTAGCTCTTCTTAGGTCCTTCATTCTCCTTCTCTCCTCAGAGATGTCTCAGAAGCAGCTTCCACAAAGGTGAATGGTTCCCCACCCTGAGACTTGTGCTAACCTCCAGAGGCTTTGCACAAATCACTTTTTCTAGGATTGCCCCCATTATTAGCACAGCTTGACTTTTCAATCAACTGAGACACAAATTCTGTCACATTCACAGAAGACTGAAGGGTTTCTCTATTAACTTCGCAGACGTTTCCACAGCCAGAGAGAAAAAAGGAAAATGAAGTAAAAAGTCTAAACTATTTTAACCTGAAGGCCAAAATACAGATACTACACCCCATTTTAATTTATTATTGGAAGACATTTCCAAGCCCATCCTTAAAATCAGTTTACATAAACTATTTTCAATTCTCTTTGCTTTTGTGGTCAATAAACCAGAACTCTTGTGTGAGTTTTGGACTCTCAGAATGAGAGCTGAGTCACACTCAGGAATTGTTAAATACTTGCTAAATAAAAAAGCAAATCATAGAGGCCAGCCCCACGGCCTAGTGGTTAAGTTTGGCACACTTCACTTTGGCGGCCTGGATTTGTGGGTTCAGATCCTGGGTGTGGACCTACACCACCTGTCAGCCATGCTGTGGCAGGGACCCACATTTAAGTAGAGGAAAGTTGGCACAGATGTTAGCCCAGGGCTAATCTTCCTAAAGTGAAAAAAGAGGAAGATTGGTAACAGGTGCTAGCTCAAGGCTAATCTTCCTCAGTGGAAAAAAAAAAAAAGCAAATCATAAAATAATATTCTTTACATATTGCATTCTGTTTCCAACCCATTACTTGAGCCTCCATATTGGTCTTTATTACATTTTGGGTGTACAAGAAATCAAAAGAAGAAACTATATTGTCTTTACTAGTAATCAAAGTATCTTATCTTTTTGATCATTTTTAATTTAATAATGGTGCTTGAATCCCAGAGCCTTTTAAACTCCTTACACACACAGAAACACACATACAGGAAAAATTTCCATCTAATACTATCACAACACTTCCTACCACGTCTGGTTTCATTACTAAACAATGACTGACGAGCAAAAACACATTAATTCTACTCATACTTCAGGTACCTCAGGAAACTTTTCAAATTTGTGAGAGTGATAAGAAGTTGGTCTCCCTCAGTCTGAAGCCAGTTTCTCCACATTCTCTTAAAACAACTTGTGTCAAAAAATGCTTTTTTCTAATCTTCTTTTTTATTAAATCCTCACTGATATTTTTCTATAGAAAAACCAAGAGATATATTTCAGAGTCTGTGGTTAAAGAAGCCCACTTGTGTGTTCCTATCAGAGGTTTTAAACTAAGAGGATTTCATCAAAGTCTATCATGAAAGAACCTTTCAGTTATGCAGCATACCAAGAGAAAGAAAATGTCTCAAAATTAGCTTCTCTGAATACCAGGCCCTTCCGCTTCTGACTGCACACATATTCGCTATATTGCCATCTGTTTAAATTCATTATTAATTGTTTAATTTTTCCTTTGGGGTTGTTAATTGTTGTCAATCTGCCTTCAAGACAGGTTAAAATCATGCAAGCAAATGAAAACTCAAGGCAGGAAATATATTTCACAAGCCTGCTTCATTGTCATAACTCATCCAACTACTTTTAATGAAATGATGGTTATTTAAAGGACTGGTTAGAAAGAACCGAGTAACTCTGGGTTACTTGGTACCCAAATAGTTCGTTTAAATAAAGAGTGTATTAAGTAAGTATGAGAAATGTGTTTTCCTTAGTATTAGATATCTATAGTTTTATAAAGTACAATATATAGATATAGATTATATATATATATAATCCAGATAGATATAGTTTATAATCAAGGTTCTATGCAATAACCATTTGCATTAGGGTAGAAGAATTAAGCAAATCATTGTTTCACTTTATGGATAACTATATCAAGTTATTTCATAAATTAAATACCAACTGCTTTACCCTGAAAAAGAAACATGTATAATGTATCACACATCCCAAATGTTAAAAAGAGATACCAGTAAAAAAGGATTAAAATGCAAAAAAATGAACAAGTAAATTTTTTAAATCTTAATTTATTGAAACCATTTTCATTTTTATTTCTGACTCTCCTATGAGCAGAACCTATGACATGCCATATGTGTTTTTGTATTGCCCAAAAATATTCCCCAAAACTCAGTTCTAGATCTTTCTTTCTCCCTCTATAGTTGATATAGATGCCTTCATCTCCTTCTATGGTACTCACTTGCCTTGATGGCTTATGCTATCACTGATATGGCTCCCCAGACACTTCTTCAAGCATTCCCAGGACAGTTCTGCTTGGAATTCATGCCAGCATCTCAAAAACCAATCTCATCGTCTAATCCAGCCTCTTCTCAATTTTCCTACCATAGGCATAGAAATCACCATCTTTATGTCTACACAGGTTGACATTCTTGAAAATAATTTTGCATTGACCTATCTCTCTTGTCTATGGATGAATTTCCAAATACTGTAGACTCTCAGCAATGTGGTTGTCCTTAATCCATTTCTTCTTTTTCATTATTTAGCCAGCATCATAGTCCTAGCTATTATTTATACTAAGCCTAAATTATTTCAACTGCTACTTCTGGTCTGACTCTTATTCCAAAAGGACCCACTTCAGTGGATTAGGACTTACCAAAAGATGTCAAAGACACATACATGGTAGCTCTCCAAGAGGGATGCCTTCTTCCTGAGCTTTTCACAGATTCCTGAGCTTTCTCTGTCTGTGATTATGGCAGTTACCCACTGTTTCCTCTTCCAGAACACCCACAAAAATTGCATTTTCCAACCTCCTTTGCAGTTGGTTTGAGGCATTTGACTGAGTTCCAGCTAGTGGAATGTGAATGGGAATGGGAATGATATAATCAACTTCCCTGCCAGACCTGATGCTTAAAAACATCCCACATGATACCCCATACCTCTCTGTGGTTACATTGGCTATCTCTTGTCCCAGAAGGTATAGCTAAAAGATGGAGGAGAGCCACCCTACCTACAGTAGTCTGTAGTAGAAGACGGAAATAAACTTACATAGTGTTCAACCCCTGAAATTCAAGGATTTCTTGTTGTAGTAAGTGGCATTGGTACCTACTATCTCGTTCTATCTCCCCAGTACACAGCCCCTTAGGTGAGATAACTGAAGACTTTGGGAGCACAAAGTGAGTACACTTCTTAATCTATATTCATTCTAAATGAGAGACAAAAACTGGAGAATGAGGCAGACCATCAAAATGAATCTAGAATAAGAAATTATAGGGATATGTGACACAGTCAGGTCACTGCAAAGCAAGACATGAGACATGCTGCTCAACTGAAATGTTGACAATAAGGCTTAGTTAGCTTCAACCACTTTGTATCCAAGCCTGCTTGATTCCTTCAGTAACAGCAGAATGGCTGCAAGCCTCCTATAAACATTTACCATTTCTGTCCTACAAAGACTAAGAAAATCTCCACAGGACTCCTCACACCTTACAACTGAAATAAAATATCCGAATTCTATCCCTTCATGGCCTACTTTGTTCTCAAATCCCTTCTAATTCCCTTCAGACTATTTCATTGGTTTGGACTCTCTCCCTGCCTCTGGATATTGGCTTCTGCCGGAAACACTGCCCTTTGAGTCTTCTTGGGCTCCAGGCTCAACAGCATGTGGCCATCCCCAGAGCTTACTCTATAGCCAATCCAGGATTTGGGAACTCCAACCTGGACTTTGAGGCTCCCCCTTGTTAGTTCTGAGGTACTTCAGTCCCTCTTATTGGGATCCTAAATCCTGCCTACACATTTGTGACTAGCTCCATCATTAAAACACCTTCAAAATACCACTAGAAACTTTGTTGTTGTTTTCTTCCAGGAACTTGACTAACAAAAAAAGAAAGAAATAAACAATGGAAGCATTATGGTCTTTGTAGATTTGGCAATTATAAACCCAGAAACTCGTGTGGTTCAATTGGAACACCCCATTCAAAAAAATAGCACAACTACCAAGTGATTAAAAAGTAGTTCAAAGCCATTTTGATCCACCATAGCAGATACAAATCTTAGGGAAGGCAAGGGGCTACACAGAGTGGGTACAGATACAGAATGTTTGGCAACAGAATCAGCACAGCAAAAAGCTGTTATTTTTTATTTTTATTTTCTCCTGCTCCTGGGAATTCTGCTGTCAATGACATTTTCTATGTTAAAAGAATAAAAATAAAAAATAAACACTTTCTTTTTATGCTGCTTCTGCTACCATTTCAAAAGAACTGAGTATTCATACAAGGAGTTATTTACAAACACTGGGCTTTCCTGGTTCTTGAATCAGACCCAGCAGCATCCAAGGTTGGAAAGGGCTACATCCTTAACCAGGGAGTGAACAATATCTCCACCTCTAGCCTTCCAGAAACTCTGAAAGCCCTTCTCCCTGTAGATGCCTCTTTGCAACTGACACCACAGATGGGCCTGAGTACGTTATTTGCCCTGAAAACAAAGAAGGGTTTGCATTTTTCAAACTATAGTGTGCTTCACACAGAAGAGACAGGGAGCAGGTTTTTTTACTTCAAAGCACATTGTCTCTCTGCCAACTGAAAGGACAATGAGCCATTCCCAATGACTATTTGCAAGGTGCAGGGTTAAGGTATTTTTTTGCATGTAGTTAAAACCAGGCAATGAGTCAGTGAAAAAAATTCCCCATGAAATGGCTTTTAGATGTACTTGTTCACTGTTCGTACAAGCGTTTATCTTAAAAGGATATGCTCATCTGTTCCAGTCACTAACATTTATTCTCATCCAAGCCACAATTAACTCCTGTTGAAAATTTTGTTTTCAAGATTATTATGGAACTTAATCACATCTATAGACAAAGCCAGTTAGTCGTTTGAACTGGGTATCTCTTGCAGAACAGTCTGCATCATTGTGGACAGACCACAAAACACCTAGACAAATGCTCCCCACAATCTGTCACCAAATCAATGTAAAGTCAACGTTCTATGGATGGAGGGATGGGGTAGAGGTCTCCCCAAATATTCTTGTTACCTTCAAGGGAACACCAAGATGTGCATGTGTGAATATATAACATCCCAATATTGTTAGAATATACATATATATTCCATCCTGTGGCCAAAATACACCAAAATATTTCTGTAAATGTATGTGTTCTTTGTGGATGTGGCCCTTATAAATCTGCACACTCATGTGGTTCAATCATAATAGTTTATTCAAAGAAAGTAACACGACTACCAAAATGGTTAAAAAGTAATTCAAACTCATTTGGAATCCATCACACCACCAGTATGTCCTCTCTCTTTCTCTACACTTTTCTCTCACCTGCATATGCTACCAAGAGTGATTTTTTTCAAATGACCCAAAACTTTCTTCCTCACATAGCCTCTGTGGCTTCTACATAAATCACTAATGTAGATTGGCCTAATATCGCCTCAGCCAACAACTTCTCTTTGGGAATAGAGAAGAGAAGCTGGAAAATTGAGGATAATAATGCACATGAGCAGTTTTCCCCCAACACAATGCTAATATTTAAATAAATGTCATCCAAAAGTTGTGAAGTTTTACTCTAATCAACTTTCTATTGTGAGGAACAGAAATCCATTCAAATTAGCTCAAGAAAAAAATGAGGGAAGGGAGTTGTTAATGCAAGGATGCAATAGGCATTATTTGAGCATCCAAAAGCAGGAAATTAAACATAGTTGGGCCTCCCTAGAAACTGTAAATTCAGAAACGGAGTCTTCTCTTTCTGTTTCTCAGGGGCCTATCTCTATCTCTGTTTATGTGCTCTGTCCTCCATGTTTCCCTTCCCAAGTTTCTCCGTTTACTCATCTTACACATGCCCACAATGGGGACCTCAGCCTCTGATCTTTTAGATTGGGTCCTCTTAGTCAAAACTCCTTCTGTGTGTCTTACTTCAAATTCCCAAGAGAAAGATCCTAATTATCTACTGGTGAAAGAGTGGATTCACTGGCCCAATCAGCCATAGCTGAGACATGAGGTCCCATGGGACATAATACTCCCACTTCAAAGAATATAGCCTACACTCTAGGCACACCTTTCGAATTCTGGAATCCAAGTGAGAACCAGCAGTATAATCCTGATGTCTGACATGAGTTTGTGACGGGTTGTGGTGGATCAGATTATTCACCATTCATTCCAACTTTCTTCTTATACTGCAGAAAACATTTCTCAGATTCTCTTGAGGAGAGATTTCTGGATATAAACTAGTTTCTACTAAATTAGAAGCACTTATTAGATTTTAGAAGGTAAGTATGAGGTGAAGGTCTTCCTTCTGCCTTGGTTTTGCCATTGCAAACACAGTCATGTAAATATTGGGGCTTACTGTAGCAAGATTTGATGTCCAGCCCCTAGTCTCATGAGAGTGGGGGTAGAGGAAGTCAGGAAGCTGGCCCTGAATCACAGCCAAGGTGGTGTGTTCTTGAGGACAGAGTTCCAGTGGCAGCCTCCTAATTCCTCACATTCCTGGCAAAGAAAGCAGCTTCCCTGGTAGGCTGGTCTAGTGGGTTTGTTCCAGAGGTCATTCCCAGGGACCCGGCCCACATCTGAAACCTATAGCCCTTCCAAAGAGTGTTAGCACCTAGATCCTTATATTGAACCTCTTTCTGCTAAACATAGCCACAGTGGTTTCTATTTCCTACAACTGAAAGAGTAATTGGGCCCAAATCAATAGAATTCAGTGCCTCGATGAAAATGTAGAGGAGAGAGAATGATGAACAGTCAGGAAATATATCACGGGGATTGGAAAATTACCCTGAGGTAACCAAGAGGCTTAGTCTCCATTCTGGCTGGCTAAATATAGAAGATTCCTTTGGATATAACCATATAAAGTATTATGCAAGTGTCTTCTGTTAAAGAAAAAACAGAGCTGGACAGTAGTTAAAGCAGTAAAAACAGATTTTATTCAGGACTATTACAATAAGGTAAAAAAGATCTCAGAACAGAATTGAGCTCAATTCCAAATGCAACATGGAACAGTAGAGATTTATAGCCAAGGACTAGGGTGGAGTGTCAGTGAGTGGAAAATTACTGAGAGGAAATATCAAGTATCAGGGGAGTGGGATTCTGGTTACACAGACTTAACATGATTCTTGCTGAAGGCAGAACAGGGTGATCAGATATCGCCTGGGGGATCATGCAGGATGAGGAATTCGACCAGGTATTAAGAGTGGAGGATTCTCTCTAAACTGGTTTAGCAGGATTTCTGCTAAAATTGGGTAGTGCAAAGATGGACATGAAAGTCCAAAGGTCAAGGCCTAGTTGAGAAGAAGATTCAGAGGAACTGGACTAAAGGTTGGTCAAGGAGGTACTCTTTTCTACCTTTACCTAAGATGTACAGGTCTGGATTCTTATAGTGGGGACTCTAAGGAAATGAAAGAGTAAGCCCAATCTATTGGCAATTAAGTAAAATCATTGCCACACTTTGAAACCTACAAGAAACTAAGTGAGAATTAACACTGATGGGAGAAAAAAAAAATCATTCCCCTTGCACCAGCAAGACAACCACCACGTTGAGAACAACTTTAGCAGCCCCAGAAACCACAGCAACAGGTTAAAAACCAGATAGGTGAATGGAGACCAACCATGGTAACTGCAGCAGGTGAACATTAGTAGAGGTCAGATCATGAGACACTCGGAATAAGTAGGCCAAGTGTCCACTCTTTCACCAAGCAATGGCACAGCCCAGCCCTCCAAGTCTGAGCCTCAGGGTCATTGCTACTAATATCAGTGGCCATATTTCTGACTTTACAGGTGAACCACGCTCCCTTTATTTTCCTTGAGAAAAGTAACACAAATCTAAAGAAAGATTCAATCAAATACTTTCTTATTGGAGTTCTAGCATGACATCAGAGGCAAAGGTACACACATCTCTGAATTTAGAAAACAGGAAGAACACACATGAACACAAATATATTTAGAATTAAATGAAGAAGAAAAGGACTTTGATATTTTTATGATATAAAGAAAAGATAAGAAGGATCTATGTCAAAAGGAAAAAGGATAAGGATGGCAATGGTAAAAAGGAATTTATTAAACAAAATTTACTGAGTGCCTACTATTCCCAGGCATTTTTCTAAGCCCTGGGGATATAGCAGTGAATAAGAAATACAAGGAAAGAAGAGGTGGTAGGTAATGAGACTTAAGAGACTCTGTAAGTAGGTTAGATAAGATTGATGAAGAAATTTTATAAAGCAGTTTTGTTGTTGTCCTTCAGGAAACATGGAGCCACAGAATTTTTATTTTTTTAATTCAAAGAGATAATTCTGGTCTATGTTAGAAATAGATTAAAAAGAGATAACACTTGCAATAGATGAAAGAGTTAAGGGGCTATTGCAATAGTCCAAGCAAAACTCGTTATCATCATTATCACTATCATCATCACTTGATCTTGGATAATTATCTTCTAATTGCTTTCATAACTTCTATTTTGGATAATTAAATAGCAGTAATCGTGTTGGTAAATGCAGAATAGGAAGTGTTTCCTGTTTTGGTTTGGGTGGGGAAAGGAATACAGAGTACTAGTTGTGACCTGTTGAATTTGAAGTACGTATATCACAGCTAAGTTGAGGTTAGTTCAATAGGTCAATGATTTTAGTTTGAGAATTATGCCTCCCTGCTGTGCTTAATGGAAATGTTTGCCAGACCAAGAGACATCAAAACATCAGTTTCTCTGCAGTACATACCACTGAGGGCTTGAATTTACCCTGATTTTAGGTACTGCTCAAATCAAACTAACCTTATCTTCTCTCCCTCAGTGTTTCTCCTCCAAGGAATGAATTCCCTGCAACGTTCAAGGGGAACTTTTTATGAAAAAATCTTAGAGGATAGATTCTCTCCCTTGGGAATTCCCTCTCCTGGGAATCACTTAATTAAAACAATTCAATCCAAAGTTCATGAAAACTTGAGGGCGGAGGCCGCCATTTTGAGGTGGTCCATTGTGAAGAACTATACGCGGGCAGAGGAATGACAGAGAACCTGGACTTCCATCAGAGAAAAATCAAGTAGATTTACAACACAAGTGATAGACCATATGGCCAAAGGACAAAAGAGATTGCAGCAGAAGTTGTCTGACATTCTTCCAGTCTCTGAGAGCTTCCCAATGGCCCAAGGGCATCAGGGACAAGAAGTATTAATGTGTGGATGTCTCCAGCCTTCTCGTTAGTCTCCCCAACCTCTTCTGATCATCTCCTCTCCTCTTCAAGGAAGTTTATCTCTTTGCTAACTAGTTTTTCTTTAAATTGAAAGCATAGGTAGAATTCTGGCAAGATGGGAGGAAACTGGGAAGAATTCTTAATTGAATCAGAAAGAAAAAAAAGCCAGAAAACATGGACCAAAGGAGAGAAAAATTCTGGGATCACTGGGTATCAGGAAGAGTTCTAGCGGTAGTTTGTTAAAGTGAAAGACTCTGGAGAGGTCTGGGGGTCAAGAAAAACAGAAAGAGGATTTGTGAAAGTGTTGCTATGGTTTACAAATTAGGTTATTTTAAATCATCTTCAAAAGACCCAAGAAAATAATATTGTTATTTAATATATTTTGGCTGCTACGCTATGCTGACATAGAAATGACTGGATACTGACTGGATAATGACTGGATATTTCTTAACAATTCTGAGATTGAATCCTGAACTTATTTATTGTACCATCTCTCCACACTTTGCTGTGATACAGGGGTAGCTATCTTTGTTCTTATTTCACAGAGAGAAAAACTGGAGCTCTGAAATTCTATTTGGAATGAGGATATATGGAATTCAACTATCTCTTCCTTCAGCCTGACCTTCTTTTAATTTAGATGAAGTTTTAATATTCGTTGAAAGTAAAAATAAATGGATAAATATTAAATAGCAAAACAAGTGTTAAACCTTCTATCTCTGGCTTTAATGCGCAGTCCTCTAACAGACTGCCCCCGCCCCCAGCGCACTATTCAATGTGCCCTAAATGTAATGATATCAAGTTCACTGCCATTTAAGTCTTTCTTCATTCAATAGCTGGGGAAATTGTCATTGGTATGCAAACTGGTCTCAGGCAAGGAACATTACTCTTTAATCTCCTAATTTTAATTGGTATGCCATCATGCAGACTGGGGTTGCTAATGGTCTAGTTTGTAGATTAAGACCAGCAGACCTGAACTGCAGTATGCCATTAGTTACAAATAAAAAGAGGAAAAACACTGAACAATGATAAAAGAGCCCATTCCAAATCACAGAGAAGATGATTCTTCCTCATCTTCTCCAAGGTTCATGACCCTATTTCAATGTCCATTTGTAACAGGATTCGGATTAATGCTTTCTGCTTGGTCAGATAATTTCAGAACAGTTGGTAAATTGAAATGATTTGCTGTGTATATACCAATGTTATTGGCTGGCCCAGGAAATGTTGCTGAACAATTTGCTCACAAATGACATTGTTTCAACTGATAGAGCTGTTTCTTTCACTAGGAAACAGATATTTTAAATGCAAAGAATCTTTCACTATTTAAGAAAAGCATATTTTTCTCCAATGGAATTAACTGTCATTATTACTTCTAGTATCTCTTTACCCTCTGAGAAGTAAAGAGTCTAATACATTTTAATCTTTCACAGAGTTCACACACATATCTGTCACCAGTGAAGAAAAGGAAAGTGCCAAGTGGAAAAAGAAATTGATGCTCAGATGTTACCAGATCAGGTTCATTTTGCCTGCCACACAATTATGCCAATCACCAAGATGATGAGTTTGCAGTGGAGAAATGATTTATTCACAAGGAAGCCAAGAAAGGAAATGGGAGAACAAATCTCAAATCTGCCTCCTAGAAAAATGGGGATTAGGGATATTTATGGGCTAAGGGAGCAAGGTAGTCTGAATGTGGGAATAGACAATTGGAGGTAGGGAGAAGTGAGGTAATTGATGATCTGTGCAAGCGTAGTCAAGCTTCACGGCTCTTCACGTGTTCGCCAAATGGCAGCACAAAAATGATCTGAGAGTGGAGTTTCTGGCTCCCTGACATCAAAGGGTCACCTATTGGCCAACCACTCAGGCTCAGCTGATGAGTCGGTGGACTTAACCAGGCTGAACTGGACAAGGAGTCGGCTCTCAGTTCCTGAAAAACTCATCACCATGGTGATCCACGCATCAGGATGTTATCTATCGGGTGAGTTTTAGTAATGCATTATCTAACTACTTTTGCAAACAGACAACTAACTGAAATATAGTTAAAGCAAGTTAGCCCGTTTTCACGGATAGCTGGGTAAATGATTGATAGATACATACATACATACGTAGACACATAGACAGACAGATAGATAGATAGGATAGATAAATGGATATAAATAGATGACAGATGAGAGAGAGCGATACTATGAAACAGGAGTAGAATAGTCTAATTAAGTGGTTAGTCTCTTTACCTCCCAGAAGGAGTAAATAAGAACCTCTCCAAGGATAAGAGAGCAGACAAAAAGAAAAGAAGGTTGTATTACTCTGAAAACAAAGGAAATAAAATATGATAATATATCAATGCCTGTTAAGGATTGAATTGTGTCCCCTCAAAAGATATAAGGAAGTTTGTTTGTCACCAAACACCAGAAACTAGAGGAAGCAAGGAAAGATTCTCCCCTGGAGCTTTCAGAGACAGCACAGCCCTGCTGACACCTTGAGCTTGGACTTTTAGCCTCCAGAACTGTGAGACAATAAACGTCTGTTTGTTAAGCCTCCCAGTTCGTGGTACTTCGTTACAGCAGCCCCAGCAAACTAACACAGTGCCTATCTCGACTCTGTACTCACTTCCCCACTGTCATTATTCCAGCCTCCCTGCGTTCCCTCCTCTTCCAAGGAATTGGGTGTTACAGCTCATGGACAAATAGCAGAGTAACTAATATTTCTGGAGGTCTTTCAGAAACCATCTTGTTTAATCCATAAACAATCCTGAAGGCACACATCCCTGGAGCTCTGAGAGATACTGAGTATCTTGCCCAAGGAAACACAGCTAGAAAGTAATAGAGCTAGGGTTTGAGCCAATGCCAAAGCATGCTACTATACAAAGCATTCTAGCATATCACACTGCCTCTAACAACTGTTCAGGGCAAGTAAAACAAAAGAAAAAAAATTTCTGGAAGGATTAGCGAAGTCTCTGGCAAATAACTGCATCATTTTGAAGCCAATGCTACTCAAAGATAGGATGGAAGATTCTGGTGACCAAAGAGAAAAGTAGGTGTGGAGAATGGGTGGAATGAAGGGATGAGAGGGTCCCAAAGATATCCCCTCCTTGCCTTCTGAGGCCAGGGCACAGCATTCCGGGGCACTGACCCCTTCTGGGCTGGAGAAAAGCTCACTGGTGGGCAGACTTGCCCCCCTGCTGCAAAAATCCTGATATCTTCACTCTACTCCAGAGATCCAGCTTAGCAATGAAAAAAGAAAAAGGCTGCTTTTGCAGGGATTGGCCTCTTATCAGATGTCTGGGCCCCTTTTGGGAGCTGGCATTATAAACAGAGCAGGAAGCCCAGAAACTGTCCCTAAGTGTGCAAAGCAGCTGAAGGCGCCTGGGGAGCACAAGGGTAGGGGGGTGAGAGTGAGGCCAGGAAGCACGCTCATTTCCTTCATCAGATGAGAGAAGCTTCTGGCCCTGACTGGGGCAACCTGCTGCTCCCCCCCATCACAGCAGGCTATTTGAGGCACTTCAAATGCCCTGGGAACCACAAGAGAATAAGGGGTCTGCTGGGCCCTCTCTTTCCTTTTCTCAGTCACAGGGAGCCTGTTGGGATGGTTTGGTTTGTTTTGTTTTGTTTCATGGCAATGATAATATTTTCAAACCTTGTGCCTCTGGGACACTCTCTAAAAGCAATTGACAATTAGCACAACAAAAACAGTGAACTTTTCATGTAAGCAAAATAATAGTAACTTAAATAATAATAATAACCACCATATCATTCATGACTGTTACACGGCAGGCCCTGAAGTAAGTGCTTTGCAAACATTAAATCATTGAAACCTCTCAGCAATCCAGGAAAGCGGTTGTTGTTATCTCCATTTTATAGATGGAGAAACTGAGGCTCAAGAACAAATTAACTTGCTCAAGGCCAAACAGCTAGAAAGTGGCAAATCCAGGATGCAAACCTTGGTGTCTTTGATCCCAAAGTCTACGTTCCTTCCCCTAGGAATGAATAGCTGGCCTTTAGATGGGAAGGTTCAGATAAAGGAGTCAGGGACCTATTCCAGTCCACATATGGCAGGCTCCTTGACCTCCAGAGATAGATCAGAGCTGGGTAGGTGAGAAAGGAGGACCAATAACCTTAGTCAAGAGCAAGAGTCCCCGGTTTTAATGTGGACTTTATTGACTCCACAGCACCTGAGGCTCAGGTAACAGCAATGTCTTCTTGCAACAAATGAGAGACTCTTCATGTTGTTCCCCAAAAGCCCCACATGCAGGAGGGGAACATGATTACCTGGCCTGATCAAACAGTAAGGGAGTCCCTGTCATCTTTTCCACTCAGGCCAAGGTAACAGTTGATGAATGTGAGGCTCCAAATCAGCAGATCGTGCATTTCCTGAAGGAGCACCACTATTATGAATGAATGGTTCTCAGCCCTTTTTCCCAGCCAGCCAAAAGCTATTGCACACCCCATTAACGGCAACGACTCTTAGAAAGTTATAAGGAGATGGTGGATTCAGACCATTATCTGACAGGCACACTCATTAGTAGCCAAGGCTAAATCGAAGATGTCTACCAGCATCCACAGGAAAGGAGCTTGAAGAAGGAAACTATTTCTTACTCACTTTAGATTCTTAGCACAGTTTGGGACACAAAGAATATGCTCAGCAAATATTTGTTGTAGAGATGGATAGACGAATGGATGGTGAATAGAAAACATTAAACTCCTGGTAAGAGAAAAATGACCAAAAGTCATAGTTGGAGGGAAAGCATTGGAGGAAAGCAAGGAATTGGAAAGGAGGTGAACTGTGAAGAGAACAGGAAGCAGGAGCACCATTCATTCATTCAACAAACATTTACTGAACTCCTACCATATGCCAACTGCAGTCTAGGCAATGGGGATACAGAGTCAAAAATCCCTGCCCTCATGGAGCTTATGTTCTATTGGGGGAAAGATAGTGAATAATGTAAAAAACTAGTAAAGCATACAACACCTTTTAAGGTGATAAGTGCTCGAAAGCAAAGAAGAGTTAGGAAGATGGGAAGTGTTACAATTTTCCTGAGTGCGGTGATGAAAGACTTCACTGAGATGATATTTGAGCAAAGTTTTAAAAAGCTGAGGGAGCAAGTCATGCAGATATCTGGAGGATGATGCTTGATGTCACTAAGAACAGCCAGTGCAAATGCCTAGAGCACTGAAGGAACAGAAAGGAGGCAAGTGCGGTTGAGACAGTGACAGGGGGAAAATAATTTGGGAAATGATTGGAAAGGTTATGGTGAAGAGGCCGATCACAAGGCTTTGGCAATTCTACTGAGTGGAAAGGAAAGCCAAGGGAAGGTTTTGAGCAGATTGATTTGATCTGACTTCCAAACCCTCACTTCTGTCTATAGACATGAGGTAGAAGAAAAGCGTTGGATCTAGAGACCATCTAGAAGGCTTCTGTACGGTTGTTGAAAAGTGAAAGATAATGTTGGTTTGGTGATGGCAATGAGGATGGAAATAACTGTCGTATTCTTGGTGCATTTTTAAAAAAGAGCCTCAAAAATTTCCCAACCAGCTGGGTATGGATATTGAAAAGAAGGAGTCATTGATGATTCCTTATATTGTTGGCCCAAGCAGCTAGAGCTACCATTAACTCAAAAGGGAAAACTGCAATAGAGCAATCACGGGAGAAGGGTGAGGAGTCAGACATGAACATGTAATGTTTGAGATGTCTATTCAACGGAGATGCAACGCAGGGAGCTGGATGAATGAATCTGGAGTACAAGGGAGAAATTTGGGTTGGAGACATAAGCTTAGCAGTTTATACGTGATATTTAAAGCCCTGAGACTGGATGAGATCACCAAGGTAGTAAGTATAGATGCAGAAGAGAAGAGGACAAAGAACAGAGCCTAGGACACTCCAGCATTTGGAAATCAAGAAGAAAAAAGGATATTGATGGGAGCCCAGTGAGGTCCTTCTAGGGAAGGACAGCGCCCTGGAAGCCCAGGGAAGCAAGTTTCCAGGAGGAAGAAGCGAGTGTGATAAACATTGCTGATAAGTCAAGAAAGAAAAGGACTGAGAATCAACAGTCAGATCTAGCAACTTCAAGGTCATTGGTGACCTTGACAAGAGCTAACTGGATGAAGTGGTTGGAGCAAACGTCTGACTAATGATGTTTCTGGAGAGAATGGGAAGAGATATGTGAAAGACAGTGAGAATAGACAAACCTTTCAAAGAGTTTTACTATAAAGGAAAAAGAATGGGAAAAGAAGGAAGGAAGACGCATATTATGGAGAGAGGAGATGGAAGAAATCCACCCTGGTGCATTTATCTATAGAGAATTTTAAAACGATAAAACCGAACCAACTAAAAGTCAGTCTGCTTTATATTATTACCATGGGATAGCTGTTCGAAACAATACCAGCAAAAAAATATTCTTTAGAGCAGCTTCTCTTCCTCACCCCCTCCACAATTTTGGTTCACCATTAGAAGGAAGAAAGGAAGGAAAAAGACTGCTTTTAAATAAAACAACAAACCTTGTTTTGACTTCCACATAAAATCTCTCTCTACAAGTTGTGGTCATATAAATGAAATATAGCAACTGTTGTTAGCCCCTTCCTGACAATAGGTAGAATGGCACATTGGATCATTTCACAACCTCTTGATTTGGGTCTGGAGTCATTCCCTTTTGTCTCAGGAGGGTCATAAATTTCCCAGACATGATACTCACAGAGTAGAACAGACCTTCAGTAGCCTCTTTCCTATATTATGCTGAGGAAAGCATCACTGGGCAGGTGCCATCAATGGACCTTTACATGCCACCATAAGTAAATGAGATGGCCCTCGAGCCTCATCCTGGGTTTATCAATCTATTAGTCAATTAATGAGCCAAAAATTATTGACGGAATGCTACTACATAGACAGCTCTGTGCTAAATGCTATAAATACAAAAGAAATCAGAATTTTCTTTCTAAAACATATCTGATTATTTCCCTGTTGTGGTAGAGATGACTAGGTGTCCATCAAAGTCACCCCAATAATAGAATTGTGGCCAGGTCTCGGCTATCCAGCCAGACTGCAGTAGCTGTGGTCACAAGACTACATTATCGTCAAAGGAAAGTGAGTAGCAGTGACATGTGCCACTTCTGTCTCTGGGACTTCAGACAACATGAGTACTTTCCCCACATTCTCTTTCGTTTTCCTCTTGACAGAAACCCAGCATGCAACAGTGATGCAGCTTTGAGCCTACAGAAAACAATACTCAGAGGATGAAAAAGTAATGACTTGGCCAGATCTGAGATCTTAAATAATCACGTAGAACAAGCTGCCCGCCTGGTTGTGTAAAATGAGAGGAAATCAATACCTACAACCTTTAAGTCACTACTCTCAGGGTCTATTTGAGATGGCACCTTGCATCTGCCCTAACTAATATGCCTGCCTATCCCCCAAAGGGTCTTTTCTATGGCTCTTCAATGTCTAGAAAAATAAAATGCATGTTGCTCAACACAGCACACAGGGCCCTTCACTATCCAGCTCCATCTTGTCTCATCCTGCATCCCTAGCCCCATTTTGAGTGACGAAGGATGAGTTAATGCTCATGAAGACCCAACACAGGTCTGGCACTTTGAAAAGAAAAAAGTGTTCAGTTGCTACGAACCTGAAGGCGAAGCTAAGGCCCTAAAGGATGAAAGGGTGATGACTTTTTTCTTTCTTTCTCTTTCACTAAGTAAACGAGAACACAGTTTCAAGATTGAGTCTTTTCTCCTAAATGGAAGGGAAGAAAAAATAATTCTGAACTGAGGCAGACAAATTTGCAGGCATTTTGAACACATGACTTTTAAAATGTGACCAACACATTTCTCCCTTTATCCTCAAGAAAAATTCATTCCTGAACCATTTGTTACTCCAGAAGCAGCTGGAGTGGCAGCAATGTGTATACTTCTGACTATGAACTAAGATTTTCATGGACCCGTGATTAAGAATATGTTTCTTGGGGTCTGCCCAGTGGCGCAGCAGTTGAGTTCTCATGTTCTGCTTCAACAGCCCGAGGTTTGCAGGTTTGGATTCCGGGTGTGGACATGGCACCGCTTGGCAAGTCATGCTGTGGCAGGCATGCTGCATATAAAGTAGAGGAACATGGGCATGGATGTTAGCTCAGGGCCAGTCTTCCTCAGCAAAAAGAGGAGGATTGGCAGCAGTTAGCTCAGGGCTAATCTTCCTCAAAAAAAAAAGAAAGAAAGAAAGAATATGTTTCTATCTCCTTAACAACTAGGAAGTCTGCAGCTAGATGATGTTAGGGAAAATTAATAATATTTTATAGTCACACTTTACAGTTTGCGAAATTCTTTCACATACGTAGACTCCTTTGTTTTTGTACCTGTCTTCCTATCCTCATCCACTAGAGTTTACGCTCCATGTGAGTAGGAACATGCTGGTATTTATTTCTGTGTCTCTATTTTAATATCTATTTGTTGTTAAGTGCTAAGCAAAAGTTCTGTAAATTTAACTGAATTTGATCCTCACAGTAACTCCGGGAAAGGCAAGCAAGTAGTGACACGACTATCAGACTGGTGAGGAAACTGAGGCCCAGGGAAGTGAAAGCACCTTCTCAAACAAGGTCCCTTCTTGTGCAATTCTTCCTACACAGGTTGCAGAAGGGCACTCTAATTTGCTTATTCCACCCTTGTTGTTGAACTTCTTCCAGGAGAAAACTTTAAGCTGGATCAGAATCTTAACACAGCATTTCCATTTATATCTCATATATCAAATTCCTTGTCATTGGCTTTCTTTAAGCTTCAAAGTATGACAATGAATAGGGATAAGAGAAGTATTTTTAACGATAATCTTATAAAATATCACATGCACTTGATTTTTAAAATGAGTAGTAAACAGAGCATGGAGTAAAAAGTAAATTCTCCCTCCATTTTTCAACCAGGCTCCCCAAAGTTTTCAGTTCTTCCTTCAGCAGCTTAGACCCCAGCCCCTGGGTTTCTCAGCCTCTGCAAAAAGGTCCATGCCCTAGCATGGCATAAAAGAAATGAAATGCCTGACATTGAGGGGCCACGATGATTTGTGGACTGATGCAGGATGGGACTCCTCAAAAATTCAGCTTTGTATAAAACTCCCACGATCTTTGTGTTATTCGAATAGACTAACCTAATGATAAAAGAACTTTCTAATTTCTGAGGCCAAAAAAGTAGACATTAATTTCTTGCTCAAGTGTCTGGATGTTCCCAATCAGCATTTCACGTGACCCAGCTCCTTCCTTCTTACGGCTCAACTCTCCTCTCAGACCTCCGTGGCCCCTGGATTCAATCGGGAGAGAGGGAAGTGGAGGGGAAGGCCTGACCTAGAAGTGACACACATCATCTACTACTGTTCCAATAGCCAAAACTCAGTGATACAGTCATAACCATTTGGTAGGGAGCCTGGGAAATACAACCTAGCTACACGTCCCAGAGGAAGAGGAAGCGGGCTCAGCTCAATCTTAGACCACACGGGTATAGGTGGGGAGGGGATCTCTAATCCTAATTAAGATTAAATTTTTGCCAAATTGGCAGGATAGAGATTGCATTTTTATTTCATTAGATTTGAATAATTAAATAAATGTGACATTTCTCCCACACTTGGATTTTTGGAATATGAATCATATTTGCTACATGCTCCCACCTTTATTTTGTGATCTGTCAACCCTGGATAGCACCTACTAGCTCGTTGCTGTGAAAAATGAAGAACTGGGTTCATTTACACTGCCTTCCACCTTCCCTCCCTGCCTTACTCCCAAAATTTTGTTGATTATATTATTATATTTATTTCTTTTATGATTTGAAATATGACAAACTCTGTTTCCTGGATTTTCAACTTTACCATGTATCTGTTGACTCTGCTGTGAAATATGAGAAACTCACTCCCTTTACTTACTTTTTTTTTTTTATCTCTGTCCCTTCTCTATCCTTCTTTTTTGGTTGTTGTTGTTATTTTAAGTTGCCAAGGTTTATAACCTTTACATTCTGTTCTATAACTCTAGTCTCAAGTGTAGCAAGCTTTGTCTATATATTAATGTACAGCCTGAAAATTATAAAAAGCATTTTCATTATTAATGACAAATAAAAATGGCAAGTAATAGGATATATTGGAGAATATGAGGAAGCCATTTGGTGTAAACCTAATTCGGCCTGACCTTGTTTTTCCAAAAGGGCCTGACCGCGGCCATTGAGCATGCATTGTATATCTGCTTTAGATATTCCCTATGGCAAGAACAAAGGCCCTTGAGATAAGGGTGCAACTTCCCTCCCCCTCCCAACATTGGCATTTCCTTAAGGATTAAGCATCTTTCCTTAGGCTAGAAATTGATTGCTGCGCTCACCTGTGACCATCCAGCTCAAGACAACAGACTTGCCTCCTGCTACGCCCACCGGGATGGCAGACCCACTACCTGCCGTGTCCATCAAGTGTTGTGCCCAACAGGGCAATCTTGTGACTATTGTGGGAGGGACATTTCAATCATATGTGAAACATCCTGTTTGGGGGTATATAACCACTCTGTGTACCTCACTTCTTTGGTGCCCTTTCTTCCTTCAGGAAGAAAGGCCCCGGGCCATGGTCCTCAGATTTGAGCTCAGAATAAACTCTCCCAAATCTTCATTTATAGATTGGTTATGGATTATTTTCATCGACATTATGCTTATGCAAGTATTATTCAGTGTAGAGTCAAATAGTGTGATTCCAAGCACGGAGAAGGAAATGTAACCCTATTCTACTGAAGCATTGTTGGTAAAGGGAAAATCTTTTTAGTGCCTTATTTTAAAGCAATGCTTCTCAAACCTGAATTTTCACACAAACCACTCCAGAATCTTGTTAAAATGCAGTCAGCCTCAGGTGAGGCCCAAGACTGTGCATTTCTAACAGGTTCCCAAGTGATGTCAATGGTGCTGGCCCATGGACCACACTCTGGGCATCAAGCCACTAATGGACCCTCTTTTCATACCTTTTCAACTTTCAACATTTCTTGTGGGTCATAGTGAACCTGTAGTGTTTTGAAATCCATTATTGTCTTCCTTTCTTGAATTTCTATTTCCACCACTCTTAAGACTTCTATTTTGAAAACTCCACATGATCTTTGTCTTCCATTTCCAATTCCCTACAAAAGAATGTTAATCACCCATTTAGAGTCACTTTTTAAGTCAATAGTTTGCTTTGAAATTTTAAGTGAGAGCTTTTTTACTTTACGGGCTTAGTACACTTGTGATCAATTCATGCCCATTTCTGAATTCATTCACTCTTATTTCCCTGCCTAGAACTCCAGAATTAAAAGATTCCAACTAGATCCAATCAAACTAGTTCTAACAAAGTGGCTGGAAAGTTTTCGAAACATGTTCATCAACCAAGTCAACTGCCCCCACATCACCATCTCCAGCAAAATACATTAAGTCAAGGTTTATCTCAATTAAACAGTTTTTCCTCTCTGAAATTTAGAAATTAGACCTGGCTTCTTGACAGCATGATCCACACCCTGCCCAAGAATATATCTCAGAAAAATCGTTATGAAATTGTTTTCTTCATCCCTATGACACTAACAAATGGCACAAGAGAGAAAGCATCATCTAGTCATTTTAAAAAGTCCCTCTGAAAAGGTCTCTAATTCATTCTCATGTCGCACACTACAACATGAAGAGAAATGTAATAAATAAATCCATTCTAATGAGAAAATATTGTTATGAGAAAGAAGAAAAGCATGCAGTTAATCCATTTTTAAATAATCTTAAAATAATGCTGAGATGCACCTTGGATTCTACATCTTGAGATACGACTAGTCATTTTTTCTTTATCCCACAAACCCTGATTACACAAAAGCAATTATGAGAAAATGTGTAATAAAACAGGAGGTGATGCCGAATGGAATTCAGAAAATGGCCTAAGGGGAGAAAAAAAGATTCATTCATTGCTAAACATCCCTAAACACTATACTTTAGGAAGAGTAGTGAATATTAATTTTAAATATTTAGAAACCTCAGGGTGTGTTGAATACAGATCACCACCCCCCTCCATTTTACAGTTTAGGAAAACTGAGTCAGCAATCCTCGACTGCCCTAAACTTCTGCAGGATTTAACCCCAGAAGGGCGCTCAGAGAGCAATTTGATTTAGAAATGTAATTAGCAGCCCTTCTCTTACTTAGCTGAATCACCTGGTGTCTTGTGCATACTTCTACTAAAATTAAATGCATTAGTTTTTTAAATTGAGTCAGGGAGAGTCCCATCTGTGGTATAATCAAGATAAATTATATTATTAAGTGTCAGAAGGTCCAAGACACAACATAAAATAAGATAAATATGTATAAAAGACTAACAATGCCCTAGGCCAAGAGCTAGGAAGTTGTTGATCATGTTACTATTAGAGCCGTTACCAGTATCAGAATACAATGGCTGAGGCATAGGCTGCAAATATTTTTTTTCCTAGCAGATAATTTTCTGCAGTGAGAAAGAAAACATACTAAGAATAAAATTGCTGGTTGGCTATTTGATGACATCCTGACATAAGCACTTAACTTTTTTAAACTATTTTAAAAGTCTGGTGGAGATCATGTACACGACTATACCTTGGCTATTGGCTTCAGGAAACAGCACATTCTTGGGTCTGCTCCCTTAATAAGGCAAACCCCTCCACCCTCTTGCTTCCTACACCCTGTTTGTATCAATAAAGACATCTTTCAAAATTACAACTCACCAAGGTCCAGGGCTCACTCTTAATTTTAGGAAAGTTCTATGATGAGTTCCAGCTTAAAGTGTCTCAAGAGTTCACAAGCATTCATGCTCAGGAGTGAGGAAACTTACAAGTTTATGGAACTCCCAGGGACTATTGACCCCTTCCATCTAAGGGAGCATAATAGGGACAGCAAGAGAAATTTTGGATATTATGCCATTGTCAACAATCTGAAAAAAGCTAGGCTTAGAGCAGGGTTTATAAGAAGGGAAAAGGACCCAGGCATTGGGCAAAGAAAGAACTAGCCAGAACACAACAGGATGAAAGCCCAAAGGGAAATGCAAGGAAGTGTTCCTTCCACCAAGTTCAAACAAATTGTCCAAGGCAGAAGGAGTGGCGATGGCTGAATGCATTCAAGTGATGTTTTGGGGACATGGGAACCATGGAAAAATACATCAACCTTTTCTACTTCTATTGCTTCAAAATGGCTTCTGCTCCATCTTTTGGTTCAGTAACTCATGAGATCTCGATAAAGCAAGTAACTGTAGCTTTTAAAACATTAAGAATTCCTTGGTACTCCTGTGTGCCCACAGTGATTCAGACCAGGAGTTGGCACATAATAGTATGCAGGCCAAACCCAGCCTGCTGCCTGTTCTTGTAAATAAAATTGTATTAGAACACATCCATACCCTTCATTTAACTAATATCTATGGCTGCTTTCATGCTGCAGCAGCAGAGTTGAATAATTGCAACAGAAACTCTATGGCCCACAATGCTTAAAATACTATACGGCTCTTCACAAAAAATATTTTGCTGACCCCGATATAGACAGCAGAACCCTCAGTTCCCAAAACACTATAACTGAGTTTTGGATAGCACAGTGTGACTCTGGATTTGACTCATTACCTCTAGTCCAAAGAGGTTTTAAGGCATATTTGCTGATGACATTTGATCTACTATGCATAGTGAAGCATTGTCATAGAAAGCTTAAGAGCACAGGACCTGGAGTTGACCAGTTGGATTCCAACCCTGACTCTGCCACTTACTAGCTGTGTGACTTTGAGCAAGTTGTTTACCATTTCTATGCCTCTGTTTGCTCATCCATCATAGGCAGCCACTGCCCCCACCTTCTTGTATGCATGCCCCGTATAATCCTTTCCCCTTCAGTATGGGCTGGATGTGGTGACTTGCTTCTAATGAATAGAATATGGCAAAGTGATGGCACGTCACTTCTGAGGTTCAGTTACACAAAGACTGAGACTTCTTTCTTCCTCTCCTCTCTGCTCTCTCTTGCTTGCTCTGATGGAAGCCAGTTGCCATGTTGAGAGACCCTGTGTAGAGAGGAGCACATGGCAAGGAATCGAAGGAGGCCTCTGGTCAACACCCAGTAAGGATCTGAAGCCCTCAGTACAATAACCTGAAAAGAACTAAATCCTGCCAACAACCATGTGGGTGACCTTGGACTCAGTCAAGGCCTGTGATGACTACAGTCCCAGCGACATCTTGAATGCAGCTTTGTGAGAGACCCTGAGTACGAAGCACACAGCCAAGACATGACCGGATTCCCAAACCACAAAAACTGTGAGATAATAAATATTCGTTGTTTTAAGCAATTATGTTTTGTGATAATTTGTTACACAGCAATAGCTAACAACTATTGTTATGAAAAATAAATGTGTAATATAAAGTGCATACAATTATGCCTGCCAAATGTCCAACAACTGTTAACTATTATTAAGTGAAAAACCTTGTTTCCTTACTTCACTTCCACTTTCATTACTTCAGTTAAAGTGTAATAGTTCAGACCATGAACTAACTGTATCAATAATGGCAAGTCACTTCACTTCACTGCACTCAATGTCCTCATGTATAAATGTGGGTAATAAAATAGTACCAAACTCATACGATTTTCATATGCATTACATGATGTATTCGTTTGCTAGGGCTGCCATAACAATGTACCACAGAGTGGGTGGCTTAAACGACATAAAATTATTTCTCACAGTTTTGGGGGCTAGAGGTCCCAGATCAACGTGTCAGCACGTTTGATTTTGACTGAGGCCTCTCTCCTTGGCTTGCAGATGGCCGCCTTCTCACTATTTGTTGTCATGTCATTTCTCTATGTGTACATGTGTCTGATGGATGTCTGTCTATCTGTCTCTGTCTCTGTGTCCTAATCTCTTGTTACAAGGACACCAGTCATATTGAATTAGGCTCCACCCTAACATACCCATTTTAACTTAATTACCTCTTTAAAGGCCTTCTCTCCAAATGTAGTCACATTCTGAGGGACTAGGGGTTAGAGTTTCAACATATGAATGTGGGAGGGGACACAATTTAGCACGTAACAAATGAATAATCCCAAGCAGTAACTTGGAAAAGTATGAAGCCCACAAAAGGCACAAAATCCAAGTCAGCTCTTACAAGTACTCTTTCCAGAGTATATGAGATGCAGAGTTTTTAAGCTATGAAGGGCTGTAGAGGCCCAGAAATCGCAACCCGTTACTTTAGAGATGAGGAAACTGATAGCCTAGATGAAAAGTTAAGCATCAAAAGCCACATCAAACCCTTCATATTTTGACTTGTCAGTGGATGCATTTACTAATTCTGAATCACAAGACAGATGCAAAAATCTGGGATATTTTCTTACTGGATGTAGAACACAAGCATTTGGGAATCAGAATTTCAGAGCTTCAAGGAGTCTTAGAAAGTATCTTTTTTAGTTTTCTTACAGAAGAAAATCCAAGGTACACCAATCATCCAGCTAATAATAGGGGCAAGATCTGAGCTCGTGTTTATTCTTTCATTGAAGACAGTTAATCAAATGGCTACTATATACCAGACATTTTGTTGGACTCCAAGAATTTAGGGGTAAATCAAACAGACATGGACACTGTTTCCATAGAGCTTAGAGCCCGGCTCTAGATACAGACAAAAACAAACAAACAACAAAAAATACAATGCAGTAAAATAAGTCCTTTGCCAGCAACTCCTTTCCTGAACCACAGACATTGCTTGGTCCTGCCCCTTCTCTATCTCTAGTCCCTCCCTGCTGACCTCATGCTTCCCATGCTTTTAAATATAATCTAGATGTTTATGACTCCCAGAGGCATGTCTCCACTTGCGACTTTTCTTCTCGGCTTCCAGTTCCTGTGTTGAACTGCATCATGGACATCTCCATTTTTATCCTTAATCGATATATCAAACTTCAAACATCCAAAACCAAACACTTGGTATTCACGCCCAAAGCTCTTCCTTCCCGAGCCTTCTCTATCGTATTAAAAGGCATCCCTGAGTATCCAGTTGCTCAGGCCTGTAGAATAAGTAGGAGTTAGACAGTCAACAAACAGGACTAGAAAGTGGGGAACCACACTTTCAGGGGCGTGAAAGAAAGAAAATGACATATCATGAAATTGGAAGTTCCATGTGACTTGAGTTGGGAGCTCAAGGCACAGAGTGGATAGGAAGAGATTAGACTAAGAAAGTGTGGTGTGTAAGTCCTGTAAGTCATGATGAAGTGTCTCTGTTTATATACAAAGTCATGAGGAAACACTGAAGTGCTCTAAGCAGGGTGTCAATGATTAATACTGATTTTCAAATACTCTGGCCATATTAAGGAGAGCACAGAAAAGGAACAATACTAATGTCAGAAAGCACAGTTAAGAAGCTATTGCAGTAACCCGGGAAAAAGAGAATGATGATCTGAACCAAAGGAATGGCAGGGAGGATGGAAAGAAGCAGAAAGATCTGAAAGATATCACATAGGTAAAACCAACAAATTTGAGGGTTGTGTAGTTAGGATTGCATTAGGTGTCATGTAATGGAAGCCCACTGCAATGGCTCAACTAAATAAAGGTTTTGTTTTTCTCGCATTACTAAAGTCTGGGTGTAGACTATCCAAGATTCTGTATCTGAACAAGGAACTCATCAAAGATTAGATTCTTCCTAGTTTCCCGCTCTATCATCCTTAGCATGCGGCTATTGTCTTCAGGGTTGAAAAATGGGCATTTTACTGGCAGGCTTTGTATCTCTGCTCAGACAGGGAGATGTGAAAGGGAGAAAAAAAAAATGTGAGCCAACTCAGTCTGTTGTTTTTCATCAGAAGAACAATAGCATCCTCAGGCATTCTAGGAGACTTCCTCTCTTATCTTACGGGCCAATAATGGATTATGTAATCACTCCTGGAGGCAAGAAAGTCTGGAGAGGTGAGTATTTTTATTGGACATGTTGCCACACTTAAATAAAATTGGCATTCTGAGTAAGGAAGAAGGGAAGAATGGATAATGGGTAGGGAACTAGCAGTGTCTATCACAGAAAGTGATTGGATTCGATGACAAGAATCTAGACTATTGCTCAGGTTCCTGATTGGGCAAATGCACAGGTGTACACTCCCGTCATCACCACAATAAGAAGAGGAAGAACAGGAGCAAGAGAAGGACATAAAGTTTGGAGAGAAACATGAGTTCCCCTTGAGATATGTTGAACGTGTGTTGTCTATGGGACACCACCTTACATGATGAGAGTCTGAAGCTCATGAGAAAGGTCTGAACTGAAGATATGTGGTTGAACGTGCTACATGTCTAGTTCAAATGACTATGACATATATCTTATAGAAAGATATAGATATATATCTGTCTATATCTGGCTGGTCTTGGAATCTTCAAAATCCTCACTTTTAAAAAAAACTCTAGCCATTTATGGCTAGTGTTCCTGTGATCATCTCTGAAGCCATGTAACTTTTTAATTATCCACTGATATTAGGTTTTATGTTGACCAGAATGCAAAGGAAATAAAATTTGTGTAGCATCGAGCCAAGGAATTTTTATTTTATTTGTTAGAAATAAGATCTTTGCCTGCTTTCAGTTTGTTTGAATTTTTCAGGATTGTTCAGGGCAGAAACGAATGGCAAACTGAGACTCACTAGTCACTTTCAGCAGAAGCTAACTGACAGGAGATATCCCTGCACTAGAGTGTCATCTTTCGACTGTGTTGACATCAGTTGACGTTACTCATCCTGGGATTGGATAGGAACATCTGGAATCCTACTTGAGCTCACAGGCAGCTGTTGATCCAGCTGCTATGCAGTTACATCACCTTTCTGTCCTAACCTCTGAATACTGCTTTTGGCTATTCCAATTAGATAACTAGATTAAATTAGATCAAATTTTTCGTTCAGTTATTTGTAAGCGTATTTCATCTGACAATGCGGCAGACACTGCATCTCTCACTGTAACCCAGTCTTTCTTAACTGGAAAGCTTCTTCTTAAAACAGAGTCCCTTGTAGAGAATTTGGAATGGACCAAGCTTGAAACGGGCCACAAGAAAGTAGTTCTATAATAATACTCTATGACAAAATTTTGGGGCAGCAAGCCATATCTGCAAAAGATTAACAGCATAAACATGTGGCTTCTGTTGGAAACAGATTGATTAAAGATTATCTAATCATGCTGGTGGGCAGGGATATTAGAGTATCTTTCAAAATACAAAAAATAATTTTTAAGTGTAGTCATGGAATCATTTCACATTATCATAGAGCAACCTATAGAATTCCATGTTAATCACAGTGGGGAAAGACATGCTTTAAGGTTCCTGTGTTTAAGATTTAAACACAGGACATGCTTTAAGTTCCTCTAGAAATGTGTTAATAGTTTCCTGTCTCATCTCTGATTTTTTGCTCGTTGATTCAGCCTTGAGCATGGTAACTGCCAGATCACGACCCCCCTAGCCTTCCAATTTTCGTTCTAGACCCACCTGCCCAGATCAGGAAAGAAGAGTGTGGAAGTTATGAATGCCATTCACCAAATATTTCTGACTCTCCATCTTCCTGGGCACTGTGATTGGCAGGGTCACGTAACTAGTTCTGGCCAATGAGTTGTAAGCGAAAGCCTATATCACTTCTGAGCCAACGTGAGATTCTCCTGCATTCTGTTCAACTGTGCTGCTGTTTCTAACAACATTCAAGATAGAGATCTCGAGAAGACCAAGATGGGAAGATCTTCCATTTCCCCTCCCATCCAAAATCCACAATGCACCTGTATCCTGAATGAGAAATAAGCCTTTGTACTTTCGGACACTGAGGTCTGGGGTCGTTTGTTAGCACAGTATAACTTGGCCTATCTCCACTAATAAAAAGAGTCATTTTTTCTGGACTATTCAAGTATTGTTCAATGTGTTTATTTCTGCATTTTTTTAAAAAAATTTAACTTAATTTAACACAGAAAAGAATAGTTGACAACAGTGCTATAATCATGACCTTAATTATTGCAATTGTTAATATTAGCATCTGTTCATTTTTAATAATTACAACAATGCCACTTTCATCTGTAAGAGGGTTTTGTTTGCTTATTAACACTTCTTTCTGATTCCAAAATTAAAATATGTTTACTGAAAAAAAATGAAAATACAAAAAGTATAAATGGAAATTTAAAACCACTCATAATCCCTAAACTCAGAGATAACCATTATTAATTTGGGGCATATATCCTTCCCATCTTTAAAGTCCATACATCTTTCTAATCTTCTGCTTTAGTTGACATGTATTGTTAACATTTGTCCTTATCATTAAATATTCTTCTCCTTCATTTTAATGGCTGAATAGTATTCCATCTCAAGGCTGCGTAACGATTTGTTTAATCAGTTCCCTATTATTGAATACAAAATTGCTTTTAATTATTTTCTATAAAATCAATATTTTCTATAAAATCAATTACATCTATAATAATTTTCTTAAGACTAGTTTCTATAAATTAAACTTCCATACCAAACACTATGTAAAATTTAAAGCTTTTTGTTTTATTTTTGCCAAATCACACTTCAGCAATGTAAGCACATTTCTTTATTCATCCAGTAATATATGAGAGTATCTATTTCGTACATGCTCATCAAATTCACCAGCATTGTCTCAAACATGATTATCAGTTTCAAATTTCTTTAATTAACCCTTGAATTTTTATATGTATTCAAATCTATCCCTCTTTTCCTTTTTGTTTTCTTTCTTAAAAATGTTTTCTTACCCCAACATCAAAAATACGTTTACCTATATTTTCTTCTAGGTCTTTTACTGTTTCATTTGTTACTATTTCTTTAGATAAGCCATCTGGGATAATTTATTTTTTAGTGTATAATGTGAAAGACAGATTTAACTTAGTTGTTTTAATAAATAGCCATTTTTCCTAAGCCTGTCCAGTAGACAAACTATGCATTCTTTTATGTATTTAGGTCTGTTTCTTGACTTGTGTCAGTTGCATGGTATTTTAATTACTGAGACTTTCATAGCATTTTCTTAATGTCTAAAAGTGCATACACACATACAAACCGGGGATAGTCATTTTTCTTTCTCAAATTCATCTTTCAGTTCTTCAGCGTTTTAATTTCTATCCTCCTCTTTTGATGCTCACATGAGGTGAGAAGGTGAAGACTTCAGTCTTTCATGTCAGAGGCAACCCCAGAGCAGGTGCAGGAGGAAATATCAGTGGAGGAAGCTTTAGATGGCTCTGCAGGGCAGCCGACAGCACGACAAGGGCTCTTAAATACTGCTTCTTCCCAAATAAGGTTTTATTCTTTCAGTCTAAAAGATATTTATTTAATTCCCTAATATTTGCTTGTGCTGTGGACAGGATACTATCCCAGGCATTCGCATGGTGGAGTGGGAGAAACAGACAAATAAAGAGGCAATTGCCATATATTGTTATCAATTGCTACAATAGAGATGAGCACAGGACTCCCTGAGAGCATGTACGTTTAACAAGCAAAAAGATTGACTTGAGTACAGGAATCACAAACAGCCAAGTCACACTTAGGGAAACCACAAAGAAAATGTATTGAAAGTCTCTGTCCCTTCCACAGAGGGTCAGGATTTTTCACGCACCAAGCCCTACAATAGGGCAGCAGGTCAATTCTGGGCGATGCTAGTAACGTACTATAACTATCTGTTTTCACCACTGATTTTATTAGGCATGCTCCACTACAAAATATAAATACTAAATAATTTACTTAAAGCACTTTTCTATTGGAAATACCATGCATGATTAATTTTGCCCTTGATAGTGAGATGCATGCTGAATTGTTTCTATCTAATTGGAAGTTCCTTTCAACAGCTTATTTTCATTAGCAAGCACTTGTCATTGCTTTTCTTGATACAAAGTAAACATCATAATGATTCAGAACGTTTTTAGGCTTAGGATGAGAGTTGCTGCCTCTGCCTCCAAAGAGAGGCAATTTCATAGACAGTCCCTTAAAGAATAGGAACTAGGACCTTGCTATTCACTAAGTGGTCAGCTTCCCTCACAGCTTGTTAGAAATACAGAAACTCAAATGCCATACCAGTCCTACTATATCAGAATCCTCATTTTAACAAAAAACCCCAGTGATTGTTTGCACATAAAATATGGGAATCTGTGACCTAGAAGACATAGGAAAAACTCAGGGCCTCAAATATCTTCCTCCCCTCATTATTCCATCAAATAGATTTGGGGCTCAGCCACTGGATGTGCAATATTCAACACAGAGAAAGGATTTCACCAAAAAAAGATTTTTAAAGACCCACTCCTAGTTCTGCCTGAGCCTGCCTGTGTCTGCTCTGAGGAGCTGTCCTTGAGAGTCCACCAGACCACTGCTGTTAGGATATCCATCCAGGGCAGGGGCCAACTCAGGTGTAATGGTGTTTTTTAATGTAGAAAATTAAAATGTCTGACATTTTGTGTGTGTGTGTGAGGAAGATTGGCCCTGAGCTAACATCTGTTGCCAATCTTCTTCTTTTTGCCTGAGGAAGATTGTCACTGAGCTAACATCTGTGTCAATCTTCCTCTATTTTGTATGTGGGACACTGCCAAAGCATGGCCTGATAAGTGTGTGTATGTCTGCACCCTGGATCTAAACCTGCAAACCCAAGGCTGCCAAAGTAGAGCACCCGAATTTAACCACTATGACACCAGCCCGGCCCCATTAAATGTTTTTGTTTTTTGTTTTTGTTTTGATTATTCCATGTAATGGAATACTCTCCAGCAATTAAAAAAATTATTATAATAGATGATATGCAATAAATGGCATCACACCGTAATAAGGTCTTTAATAGAGACATTCTCATTCTTATTTCCCCCTCATGTTTACAGAATTCTAGAATTTCAAGGTTAAAAGAGATCTCAAAGATCTCCCAGATCTTACCTCCACCTTCCACTAACTACTCATCCAGTCTCTGCTTGAACTTCTTTGATGATGGGGAACTGACTACCTATAGCAAGGTGGCCCATTCCACGTTATGAGAGTGCAAATGGGTAGAGAGCACTTTCTTCTTTTTCTCAATAAACATGCCTCTCTGTCACTCTTTTCCTGTGAGTGGGGGTTCTGGTCTTTGGAACCCATGGAATAACTCCAACTCTTCTTCCATAAACTAATGCCTCAAATATCTAAAGCCCCTCACATGCCTTCTCTTCTCCAGACTCAACATCCACACACACTACAGGGTGTAAGTAGTAAGAGGGGAAAATCAACTACACTTAAGATTAACAACAATTTCTTATGGTTTGAAATTCTCTGACCTGGCTGCTTTCCCCTGAGTACACTTCAGTTTATATCCAACAGCATCCATGTGTAAATACTTTCATTGATTCATTTAACAAACACTTACTGAGTAAATACATGCTTATTAGAAGACAGGCACTGTTCTAGGCACTGAGGATATAGTAGTGACTGTAATCAACAAAATTCTAACCCTCATGGAGCTTACATTCTAGTGGAAGAAAACAACCAAATAATAATAACAATAATAATAATGTTAGATTAGAGAATAATGATATATATTCAACAAGAGAATGATAATTGCTATGGAGAAAACTAAAACTATGCAGGAGGAACAGAGACTTGCTATTTTATATAGGGTGGCCAGAAAAACCAATATTTGAACAGAGACCTGAAGGAAGTGAGAAAGTGAACTATGTGGATGTGAGAAAGAGCATTCCTGGGAAGAGGAAACAGCAAGTACAGAGGCTCTTAGAAGGGAGCACACTAGGTGTGGTCATGGAAGAGCAAAACAGCCAGTGTAGATAGAAATGAGTGACCTCAGAGGTCAAAAGTCAGGAGCTGAATGTGCAGAGACCCATAAAGCAATGAAAAGACTTTGGCTTTTTTTCTATGAGATAGACAGTCATTGGTAGCTTATAAGCAAATGAATGACATAATCTGACTTGGTGTTGGATGGACCCTTCTGGCTGCTGTGTAGGGAATAACTGGGCAAAGTGGGGAGACAAATGTGGGGAGAGAGGAGCAGAAAAGAAGGCAAAAAGATCCGTTAAGAGGCTGTCGCAATAGCCCAAGAGAAATATAGAGGCTCAGATTAGAGTGGTAATGCTGAAGAGGCTTTGAGCAAAAGTCATTCAGCGAGTAATCTTTCTAAAGTGGTGGGAGGGGGAGTAAATGTGTAGAGTTTTTGTAAGCAATTAAGGTTATCATCAGCTTAAAATAGATTGTTATAACCATAAGAACTTTTATGTAAGCCCTATGATAACTATAAGGAAAATATTTGTAGAAAATACACAAAGGAAAATAAGAAAGGAATCAAAGAATGACACAATGAAAAAAATCAACAAAACACAAGAGAAGACAGCAAGAGAGGAAAAGAGTAACAAAAAAGCTACAAGATAGCCTGAAAACAATTAGCAAAATGACGATAATAAGTCATTCCCTATCAACAATTATTTTAAATGTAAATGGATTAAATTCTTCAATCAAAAGGAATAGAGTGGCTGAATGGATATTTAGAAGTTCTACTATATGATTTTAGGTGCAAAAATTTCGGGAAAATACTAGTAAACTGAATTCAACAGCATATTAAAAAAGTTATACACCATGACTAAGTAGGACTTATCCCTGAGATGCAAGGATGATTCAACATGTGAAAATCAGTCAATGATCACAACAATCACATAATGTGATACACCACATTAACAGAGTGAAGGATAAAAATCATGTGATTATCTCAATAAACGCAAAAAAAGCATTTGACAAAATTTAACACACTTTCATAATAAAAACTCTCAACAAATTGGATATACAAGGAACATACCTCAACATAACAAATGCCATACATGAGAATCCCACAGCTAATATCATTCTCAATGGTGAAAGTTTGAAAGCTTTTCCTCTAAGATCAGGGTCAAAGCAAGGATGCCACTCTCATATCTCCTATTCAGTGTAGTACTGGAAATCGTAGATAGAGAAATGGGGCAAGAAAAAGAAATAAAAGGCATCCTAATCAGAAAGGAAGAAGTAAAATTGTCCATTTCACAGACGACATGATGTCATATGTAGAAATCTAATGATTCCACACACAAAAAAACAACTTTTAGAACTAATAAGCAAATTTAGCAAGGTAGCTGGATACAAAGACAATGCACAGAAATCACTTGGATTTACTACACACTAACTTCAAACAATTTGAAAAGGAAATAAGAAAATAATTCCATTTATAATAGCATCAAAAAGAATAAAATACTTAGGAATAAGTGTAAGCATTGAGGTGAAAGACTTGTACACTGAAAACTAAAAAACATTGCTAGAGGAAATTAAATAAGACACAAATAAATGGAAAAACATCCCATTTTCATGGATTGGAAGACAATGTTGTTAAAATGTCCAAATTACCCAAAACAACTTGTAGATTCAATGCAATCCCTGTCAAAATGGCATTTTTTTGTAGAAGTAGAAACAGCAATTTTAAATTAATATGGAGTCACAAAAGACTTTTGAATAGCTGAAACAATCTTGAGAAAGAACAACAAAGCTGAGGCTTCACACTTCCAGACTTCAAAACATATTACAAAGCTACAGTAATCAAAACATTATGATAGTGGCATAAAGACAGACATATAGAACAAAAAAAAAGAATAGAGTCCAGAAATAAACCCATGCATATATCTTCAACTGATCTTTAACAAGGGTGCCAAGAATATACAAGGGGAAAAGGATAATCTCTTCAACAATTAGTGTTGACAAAACTGAATATCCACATGCAAAAGAATGAAATTGGACTCTTATCTTACATTACACACAAAAACTAACTCAAAATGGATTAAAGATTGAACCACAAGACATGAAACTATAAAACCCCTAGAAGAAAACATAAGGGAAAAGCTTCATAAAATTGGTCTTAGCAGGGGCTAGACCCATGTGGTGGTGATTAAGTTCAGTGCACTCTGCTTTGGTGGCCCAGGTTTTCAGGTTCAGATCCTGGGCATAGACCTACACCACTCATCAGGCACTCTGTGGTGGCAATCCACATATAAAGTGGAGGAAGATTGGCACAGATGTTAGCTCAGGGCTAATCTTCCTCAGCAAAAAAAAAAAAAAGAGCATGACTATATTCCAATAAAACTTTATTTAAAAAAAAAGTTGCTCTTGGCAATGATTTCTTAGGTATAACACCAAAAGCACAGGCAGAAAGAGGAAATATAGATAAATGGGGCTACCTCAAACTAAAAATCTTCAAACTAATACAGCAAAGGAAACAATTAACTGAGTGAAAAGACAATCTACAGAGTAGGAGAAAATATTTGCAAACCGTTTATCTGATAAGGGGTTAATCTCCAAAATTTATAAGGAACTCCTACAATTCAATAGCAAAAAATCAAATAATCAAATTAAAAAATTGACAAAGGACTTGAATAGACAATTCTCTAAAGAAGATATACAAATGACCAATAAGTGTATGTAAAGATGCTCAACATCACTTCAACATCACTAACCATCAGGGAAATGCAAACCAAAACTACAGTGAGATATCACCTCACTTCTGTCAGCAAGGATGTAAAGAAATTGGAAACTTTCTGCTCTGTTAATGGGAATGTAAAATGTGCAATTGCTATGGAAAGCAGTATGGACACTCCTCAAAAAATTAAAAATAAAACTACCATATGATCCAGCAATCACACTCCTGGGTATTTATCCAAAAGAATTGAAAACAGAATCTCAAAGAGGTATTTCCACTACCATGTTCATTGCAGCAGTATTCACAATTGCCAAGAGGTAGAAACAACCTAAATGCCCATTGACAGTTGAATGGATCTAGAAAATGTATATACAGACAGTGGAATATTATTCAGCCTCAAAAAGGAAAGAAATTTTGACACCTGTTACAACATGGATGAACCTTGAGGACACTATGCTAAGTGAAATAAGCCAGTCAGAGAAGAACAAATACTTTATGATCCCAGTTATATGAGAAATCTAAAGCAGTCAAACGCCTAGAAGCAGACAGTGGAACGGTGGTTGGCAGGGGCTGCAGGGAGGGGCATGTGAGGAGTTGGTGTTCAATGACTGTAGATCTTCAGTCACCCAAGATGAAAAAGTTCTAGAGATCTGCTATATAACAATGCGCATATAGTTAACAATGCTGTACTGTATTGTGTACTTAAAACTCTGTTAAGAGAGTAGATCTCATGGTATGTGCTCTTTACTACAATTAATAATAATAATAAAAACTATGCCAGCAGGGGCCGGCCCAGTGGCATAGTGGTTGGGTTCACATGCTCCTCTTTGATGGCCTGGGGTTCACAGGTTCTGATCCTGGGTGTAGACCAAACGGTGCGCATCAAGCCATGCTGTGGCGGCATCCCACATAAAATAGAGGAAGATGGGCACAGATGTTAGCTCGGCCACAATCTTCCTCACAAAAAAAACCTACACCAGCAGCAAACACACATGCATAAATACATTTTATAAAATTGGATAAACCATTTTGGATGAAGCTTGTGCCTTCAATCTAGAATACCTACTCCTTAGTTCCAGTTTCATTACTGACTAGCTGTGTAACCATGGGCAAGTTTCTTACCTTCTCTGAGCCTCAGTTTCCTCAGTAAAATGATTAAAACAAATTAACTCTAAAGTTCATCCTAACTTAAAAGTCTTGACTCTGAGTTTCTCCTTTTCTCAATGTAATCTTCGTGATAAGAGCCAGAGTGATCAACTAATTGTCCTTAGACAGACCTAATTTCATATTTTCAAGGAGTTTATGGAGGCAATTTCTTTCCTAGTTTGCTCTCCTGTGCTGAATTTTGTAAGTTTGGCACTTTATATATCTGTGTGCCTCAAGCAAAACAGTTGACAGAAACCATGAACCCATCATGCCCTGAGTCATATGATGTAATTGCCAATAATCCTAATTCTGGTTCACAGTTTGCTTGCCCGTAATTACAGCTGCAGTCAAATGCTTTTAGCGTTACTATCAGCAGGGAATTGCTGCTCCCTTCTTATCTTAGGGAAATGGAACTGTGAGTATGTTTCAAAGCAAGGTTTGCTGCTTCTTTGCCTGGAACACTTTTTAATTGGGTATCATTTGGAAATTTCTAAATCCCATTTTGGAGCTCCTGGTCACTGCGTTACTTATTGAAGCCCGAAAAGCTCGTTATGAGGCATGCCTAAACTGTGCAAACGTCAAAACAAAAATTACTATCACCTCTGATTTCTTCACAAAATGACAAGAGGCATCCTCTTGACCTTTTTTTAATATATACTGATAGAAACCAAAGATAGAAAAGCTGCAAGAGAAATCACTCATGAATTTGGGATGGAAATGGCACTTCTAATTTAAGAGTTTTCCATCTAGTTAGCAGGGTTCAAAATCATTGGGTTTCTCAGAAACCCACAGACTATGTAAATGCGCAATTTTGGTGTATGCACCCAAGTGCCTGATAGAAACCTTAGTCATCTTTACCTTTACGCTCTCTTCCCCACCTACATGTAGTGAGTCAACAAACCCTACCCATTCTACCTCTCCAGTGATTTTGGATTCTACTCCTCCGCCTCCCACCTCCATCACTGCTGAAAAGGCAATCAAGGATCTCATTACCTCTTAAGAGAGTAAGTGGTTGGCCTGACCCCAAGGTTCCCCACCTCCAAACTCTCCTACACAGACCCAAGAGATGGGTTTATTAAAGCACAAATTGGAGGCTGCTCTACTGCTTTACAATACACGATGGCTCTTTGTAGCACAAGCTAATCTGAAACCTTAGCTTGGTACTTCCTGCTTCTTCAGTGTCATCTCTCGAACTTAGCCCTCATCCCTCCTGGCCTTCTGGAGCCCACCCACAAGGCCTTCTATTTATTAGCCTTTGAATCCCCAAATATTCCATGTACTTGCAAACATTTCTCTTTCTAGCTTTTTTCTCTTCCAGGAACTCTCAATTTTAAATATTGACATCCTACTCATCTTTGAATATGAAGCTTAACCATCATCTTCTATGAAACCTTCCACAGCACTTTTAGATCAGCTCAGTTCTCTTTCCGACATGCTCTCCTAGAACACTTATTTATTCATTCTTTCATTTTTTTTTTTTTCATTCACCAAATCTAAGAAGTAACTAAGCTCTGGGGATACAGCCATAAATAGTGGAATCATGGTTCCTGCCCTGGCGAGGCCTACCTTCTTGTGGATTATCTCTACCATATGTAAGGCAGTCTGTCATCTTTTTTACCCATATTTTAATGAGTGTTCTGTTTCTTTCACTGGACCACAAACTCCTTGAGGAAAGGTTTTATGTTTCATTCAGTGCCCAGCATAATGAGTGACTCCCAGCTAACACCTACTGAATTTTATTTAAATTAAATTGGCTTATCACTTCAGTATACATGCATTTATACAAATATGTATTTGTACTCAAACCAAGTGATTTACAATATGTTGTACTTTAGTAGCCATACACTGTCCTAGATATCCCCAAAGTGCCCCTACCTATCTTAGAACAAAACAGACACTGGCACAAATACCCCACAGCATTATGGGAGGTAACGTACAGGAAGCACGCACCACAGTGACTAGCCTTTAAAAGTGCTCAATGAACATAAACTCCTCTTCAGCTTAATTTGAATAGCCCTTCATTTTTCAGATTTAAAATAAGCTAGTCTTTAATTTTGATGGGCTTTTTCAGTGAGAACTTCTAACAAAGCAAGAGTTTTCTTCCAATCCGTTTCATCCAATGATTGCCAGTAAATCAGTTTTATTAAGGGAGCTTGCAAACAGGAATGGAAAAAAGGTGAATGTTCAAATTCCTGGTCCCCATATAAAACTTGCAAACAGGGCCAGGAGATGGGAGACCTGGGTTCTGGGCCCAGCTCTGACTTCAACAACTTCTGAAAAATCACCTCATTTCTCTGTGGCTCAGTTTTCTTATCTGACAGGCAGAAGGATATTAATAGCACTCTCACCTCCCTTGAAGAGTTTTGTGGCTAAAAATATAATACCTGTGAAATTACCCTGTAAAAAAGGTAAAAACTTATCAAATATGAGGTGGTATTTGTAATAGTGAGAACTTAGGAAACACTCACGACAGGACTCTCTCTCAGGGATGTCCTCAAGTATATGTGAGGCTGCTTGGCAAATTGATATACATATGGTCAGGGATTTAGTGGAAAGAGAATAAATCCTCCCCAAGTCCTCTTGGGGCAGATAAGGAACAAGTAGAGGCAACCCTCAGTGACCTGTGATAACAAGACCAGGGATAATATGGATAAACGGATTTCACAGATTATCCAAAAATATAACTTTCACCATTTATGACCTCTAAACTTTTGCGGAAATTCCTTAAAAAGAGCCAAATTACTTTAACCTGGACCCATAACCTATCTGAGTTTCCCCACCAGTTCCTATCTCTCTCTGTGCCCAGGTAAACAAAGAGTAACCAGTGGGAATGCTGGAGCGGCTGCTAGAAAAACTGCTAATCTACCCGAGAGCACCCAGTACATTTTGTTCCCAGAGACCTACACGATGCTGACCCTGTTTGCACTTTCCTGGGGCAAAGAAGAAGCAACTAGGGCCTGCCAACCCAGAAAATTCTGTTAGTGACCTCAAAACACGGTGATTTCCCAAAGCCACCTGAAGGAACTCATCCCTTCAACTGATCCCTGGGCAGCAATGAAATTAGGTCTTTGATAATTCCTAGTCCAGAACTATTCTACAGATGTTTCCAAAGCTGAGATGGGAAATGGCTTAGAAATAAGTAAATCTGTTATTTGAATTATTCAACAATTCTTTCCCTGACAACCCTATGAGGGAGTTGCCTTCCTGTCACTTCTCATTATGATAGCTTTTCTTTCCCTTCTTTCTATCACTTTTCCTGAAATATTGGCAAGATGACTCAAAAACATTGTGAAAAGCACTTGGGAAGGACCGTCTGAAAAACAGCATTGCTGTAGGTTACACAAGGCTTAATCTTACCCTGTAACTCAAGACCAAAATCTGGGCAGGTTAAAAAGCAGAAAATCAGTGATACCCTCTTGATAAGAATTAGAGTAACAATGAAAAAAAAAAAAAAGTAAGACTAGTGATACTCGAACTTCAAGGGGCTTGGATCCATCATTCATTGATTCAACGAAGGTTTGTTGACTATTTGCTCTTTGCCAGTCAGTCCAAACAGAGCACTTGAAATCTGTCTGGTTTCTAGAATGCTATCCATAACTATAGCATGTGATTCCCCTCCAACTCTGTCCATTTTGCATTTAAGCCAGTGAAATAAGTAACTGAGGAGCCAACCATCCCAGTTTGCTCAGAACTAAGGGGTTCCCAGTTTTAAAACTGGGAAAGTCCTGGAATGAGTTGCTCACTCTAGCATGAGGCCCCGAACCAGACCTAAGTCTGAGTTTCAAATCTTCCATTAAATGGCTAGATTTGATCTTTGACCATCTTTTGTGTGACCTTTGATGGGTTTTTTCCAATCTTTAGGCTTCAGTTTCCACATCTGCAGAATAAAGTTGCAAGACTAGATTGTGTCTAAGAATTACTTTCCATCTTCAATATTCTAACTGAATTTAACATGTTTTTAGGATTAAAATAGGTCTGAAGGTGCTACAAAGGTATAGAAGCTTCTTGCAAATCTCTGTTCACAAATAAAAATAACGCCAAGTTGAAATCTTGTTCAATTCCCCACAATTACTATGATCTAATCTAAACTTAAGTGGCTTCTTTTAATTAAGCCTCAGAGTCCTTGGCCTCAGTGCCTGGATAAACTTAGTCCAGTACAGAAAAAGTTCTATTTGGAAACTGGCAGAAAATCCTAGAGTTTGTTTTGGAAAGATATAGTTCAGAATTATATTTAGCTGGATTACTTTAGCAATTGGGCAGATTGATGACCTCTAAGTATCTCAGGTGAAATAGACCTCTGTCACCAGGTGCGTTTGTATTGTAGGTAAGATTGTAGAAGGATACAAGGTTCACATACCACATGGACAGTCCATTTCTTTGGAAGAATTGTTAGTAAAAAAATAAGGGAGGGGGTGCCTGATCCAAATTCTAAGACTAGTTTGGAGAACTAGCTTACTTTTCTTGGACTTTAATATCCTCATCTGTAAAATGGGCAGACAACATACTTCCCAGGGTCATGTTAAGGTAAACTTGTTCTCTTTTATTAAAATTGTGGATAAAGTATATGTCCACATATTTATATGTATATATATATTCATATATTTATACATCCTTATACTTTATCTACGTGGATTTATATATGGATAGGTTTTATTTTATAAATTTATCCTTACACTTTATATATAGTCTATATATTTATATACACTATATATAAAAAAAAATCTATATTACTTATAATACATATAAAATATCTCTGAAAACATATATGTATACGTATAGGTGTATGCATATATATACACATATGTAGAATATCTACTATGTGCCTGTCACATTCTTAAATATAAAAAGCATTTCAAAATGTCAAAAATGCTTTGCAAATCTAGAGGAATATGTTGTGAAAAAGTAAGTTCCAGAAACATTATCTTTCCTTCCTTCAAATCCTATCAGATCAGTTTTTTGGCTAACCCAACACAGTCACCCAGATTGAAATAGGAAGTAAGGTGTCACTGAGATCACCTCCACATCTCTGAGCAGCATTTACCCTTAAATTGTTTCGGACAATGAGCAATGTAAGAAGATCCCACAATCCATAGAATCTCATGCTTAGAAAGACCTCAGGAGGCCCCTTGTCTGATGATGCCTTCTCCACTTGGACAAAGGCTCACCCAGTCCCTGCTTAAGAACCGTCAGGAGCTGAGAATTCATATGCTCAGAAGAGAGTCCTTTCAGCCTTTACTTAATGCATCCTCACAGATTCAGCTCATCACTGGTCCATCTGATTGCATTCCTCAGGGTTCCTGAAGTCAGTATGAGCTCAGCACAGTGCCTACCACACACAGTAGGCACTCCGTAAATGACAATGTCCTTCCTTCCTCATTGTTTCTCCTTCTTATATAACTGCTAGCTCAAGTTAGGTCATGGTTAGTGTCCCCGGCATCCCTGAAGATGTGCTGTGGGCTGACACCAGGATGGTAATCTGGAGATTCCCAGTGAAAATTCATGAGGATGTCAGGAGAGTGTGGCGGCGGTTTGGCATTGTGATCTGACTTCTATTTGTAACCGAAAGAGCTCTCTGGCCTTTAGATTGGCAAATAAATAGCCCAAGAAGTGCTGAAATTCCAATTCAGTGGTGAAAGTCTGCTGCTCTCCCAGTCCTTACACTAGTGGCATTGCAATGCTGTCTTGAGTTTGATTTAACTTTCTTGCCAATACGCGGAACAGGTTGTTAGAAAACAATTATCTCAGGACCTCCCCCAAAATTGCACTGTTTCTCAACCCCATTAGTGTTGAGATAGGAGCGTACAATTGCAGGATGATTTATCTCGCAATACTGATCTCTTGCTGCATTACTGGACATTTCCTCCACAGCTGATTCCATCCATCATGCAATCATCTGAATGGCTCTGTAGCCGGTGCTCATCTGACAGAGACACACTTGCTATTTATCTTACATGCCGTCTCTCACTCTTGTCAGTTTTAATTCTGCTCCATTCTCATTCTCTTCTCCTGTCCCCTGAGGGCTCTGTCTGGGATATATTATTATTCAGTATTTACAGGGATGTCACTTGAAAAATGTCACCATTGCAAATGACAAAAATTCAGAGATTTTCACAGAATCATCTGCACCCCAGCCACCATTTTGAATTTTTATATCACTATGTAAATTCCACGTTACTCATCAATCTTTAAAATTATTGACCTTGTTCAAAGGCAGGAGTTGGGACAAGAGTGTGGCAGTTGCTAAAATCCTTCAAGTTTAATTGTGACGTTTCCATTTTCGAGGAGGATTTATTCAATTATCTATTTTTAGAAAAAGTATAATTTAGAAATGCTCCCACCATTGTTGACATTGTCACACAAGTCGGGCTATAAGAGCTATCCCTAAGTCTCTAAAACGTATTATAATGGATTGTCCATATCTTATCGTCAAATGTAGTTCTCTTCTAAGGAGGAAATTTAGACACTTATTTTAGCTAACACCCATGTAGCACTTCTGATGTTCAGGATCTGTTCTAAGCACGTATACTCACATATGTTAATCCTCAAATCAAACCTGTGTTACCCATTACTATCAAAGGGGATATTTGGACAAACTATTTAAGTAGAAGGGGAAATCAAATTTATTCAACACATATTAGACATACGGCTTTTCCATAGACATTGCCTTTTGAATGCTGACCACATTCTGGAAGATAAATATAGTTATCTATATGTTCATAGATGAGAAAGCTAATGTATCAAAAGGTTAGCACACTCCTTGGGGCCACTAAGCCAGCACTGTAACACGTATCTGTCTGATTCTGAATGTTCCACTTCTCAATGTCCCACAATGTCAGTCTCTATCTTTGCCTTTCAAAAGAGGTCTGATGGTTTTCTAGGTTATTAACAAAAATTCTTCTTTGAAGTTGATACTTAATCTTTGGCCTGGAGTAACATCTTATCAGTCAAAGATCAGCCATCTTTTTATACTGATTTTGTTCAGATTCATCATGAAGAAGGCAGCTGAGGTGGAAAGTGTGCTTGCCTTTCCCCAAGATTGGACTGGAATGATCCAAAATTCTGGAGTAGTCATTGGGCCTGCATTGGTGCCAGGCCACATAAGCTGATCCAGCTTAAGAAAAAAGGCACCCTCCTCATGGTCCAGCCAGGCTCCCCGGATTTCTTTACCTGGGTCTGGGGCCCAAGGCCCAGCTAGGGAAAAAAATCACTTGACTTGCTTTGCTTGGTGCAACTATTTCCCCTAAAGGGTACAGATGGGGCGGTGACTGGTTTATGGGAGAAAACAAGTATTTCTTGGTCTGGCCAATCTCAGCATACCACAGACAAAATGGAGAAAAGTTCAAATGGGCCAGCAGAGCCAAGAATTTGGGGCATGCAATGGCCAATCACATGGGCAATCCAGACAGGCCACTCAACTGCAGAAAGGCCAGCAAAGAGGATCAGGTAGCAAGGGGAAGGCAGCAGGCCAGTCTAATAGGAAGGTGAATATCACAGGAGGCGAATGTGGGAGCATTTACAGGAAACCCAGGCACGGTGTGCAGAAGCAGGTCTCCAGTCTCCCAGGTGACTCAAGGGAGGTGGATGGAGCTCTGGTCTCCAACAACCAATCTCCTCGACAGTTGTCAAGACGTACTACTAGTAATTTGTACTTACTTTATTGTGGGCACTTTTGTGTGTTATTAACTCTCTTAATCTTCTCAACAATCCTATGAAGCAAGTGTTATTCTATCCCCAGTGTATATACAAACTCGTTCAATGTCTTGTATCTCATATTTGAATGAACCAGACATTCCAAACCTGGACACAATGGCTCTGGAACCTATACTCTTAGCCACTTCTCTGCCTACCACCACCTCTTGGGGTTAAGGTGAGGACTAAACAGCAAGCACTTATAGACTGAGCGCTGAAGTGGAAAGCACTAGTCCAGCATTTGTTTTAACCCATAAGACTTTTACAACAACTCTATGAGACAGTGTGTTGCTCAGCATTCAGTCAGGAAACCAGAAGCCACTTTGTATGTTCCAACTATCAGCAGTTCCAATGCAGGAAATGAGAGGCTTACACAGTCTTTTGGAAAGGCTGGGCAATGGAGTTCAGGGAAGCCACCAAGACCTACTGCATCTATGCCAGTGGGCTTGACACCTGCCTTGGGGCTACTGCACATCACAAGGGCCTCTGGGAAGTTCTCACTATCTGTCTTGGCCAGCAGTTCTGACACAGGCCATTCTTAATAGGCTCTCCTGGAAGCCACTTTGAAACTCACATCTACCTGCCCACACATCTGCCTGCAACTACCTCCGTTGGAACATAATGGCCACTCCTGCCGGGAAAATCTCACACAAGTGCCTCTCCTTGGCAGACTGTACCCAAAGCCATACATGAGAGGATGTTCCAGGAATGGTAGTTCATGGCTTCTTCACAATGCCCAGGAGACTTAGAAGGTGACACACATACAACAAGCTGACAAGAGATAATCTGGTAGAGTTGGGTGGTTATAATTATTATCCCCATTTTACAGATGAAGAAACTGAGGCACAAAGCAGTTAATCGATTGCTTTGCCCCAAATCACATAACTAGTAAGTGATAGAGCCAGATTAAAATTCAGAGTCTGGCTCCAAAACCCATGCTCTCATAATTGCATAAGATTGTATTCTGAAAGATGTAGCTCAGTAAAGTTTAGCACAGATTACACTTGCTGTGTTACCTTTGTTGTTATTGTTATTATTATTACACTTGCATTATTATATTTGTTTTTTGCATAATTATCACAAGTGTGACTGCCCAGTTATTACCTAAAGAATGTTGAATACCCCCACCAACAGTCTATCCCACATCAGCCACTTCCCAAGGCAACCAAAGTGGATTTCCTTCCGCAGTGAATGTCCCTTTATGATTTACTCCCAGATTTCTAAATAATAATTACGAACTCCTTAAAAAAACAATGTCCTGAGTAGCCACAGATGTGTGTGTATGAATACGAGCATACATGCATATCCACACACACTTGGGGAACAAGAGCAACACAACTGTTTTAATTGATGCAATTGATAACGGTGAGTTCCAGGAGCTTCACCAGGCACTCCCGGCTGGCCAATTATTGCAGGCAACCTGCTCCCACAGATTCACGACACAGAAAACATGTCAAATGCACTTGGAAACAACCCTAGGCTACAGCACACTGAGAAAGGGAGGCTGAGCATTGGACTTGCTGGCTTTGGGCTGCCTGGTGTAGCCCGGAACACATGCGTCGTCTCTGATTCCACCTCCAGGTACTGCAGGGAAGCCTCTGTAATTGGAAAATGCTGCCCAAGCAGAAGGTCTGCCTTATTTAATAAACAGTGCCCTCTGAAAAAGTCTAAAATTTACCAGAGGAGAAACACAACGTCGTGTTACCATCAGTGTTCTAGAACTAGCCGAAATTGATCCAAGGTTTCAGCTGCGTTCTTTCTCTTACAGCTCATTTAATCTTGCAATTAGACAGTTAAGTAGAAGCAAAAAATTTAAAATTAAACACGCTACTCCTCAATCCACTAGTCAGAACTTTTTAAAGTAAATGATCAATTTCTTCTTTCTTCATCTCTCCTCCTTCATTCCTACTCTTCTCCAATCATTCTTAGAAAAAAAGGAAGAAACAGAGAGTGTTTATCTTAACTCAGCAATTTCATGGTTTCTATCAGATGGTAGGAGCAAAAATAATAAATTGGGAGATTTTAAATGAAAAGACGATAGAGCAGAGCAAGGGTAGATCACGTGGCTAATAACGTATTTTGTAAATGTAGGGAAGAAAATTATGCATCAATACCGAATTTCCATGATAGGAAGGTGAACAGCCTGCTAAGGACTGCAAATTCAATGCTGGAAATCACATCACTCTGAACAGGTATACAGTATTATACTCCAACTGAGAAAGGAACGCCAGGCGAAGGCGCTCGGCAGAAAGGTAGCAGAGGAATATTGCATCTTTAATAGGATTTTTAATTCAAATGTGCTGAGCCAAACCATTTAAAATTGCATTTGAATAGTAAACAGATAACATCATCATTTTAAAAAACCTGCACCCTTGTGCCAGATCAACAGCGAGCCTGCAAAATAAAGACAGGGAGAAGGAGGTATCAGGTTTGAACAGACAATAAAATTAGATACGACTTCTCAGTCGTAAGGCCTTCTTCAGGCCTGAGAGAGGTGAAGCAAGGTTAACTCAATCCTTTGTCAGCACAACTCCAAGATTTCACAGCCAGCCAGTCCCTCCTCCTCAGGGTGTCTTTTTCAAACACAGATTTAATTTGGGTGGAGGTTTATCTTGCTTCTTCCGCCAAATTGCTTTAGTTTCATTTGTCAGTTTGCATCATTGGTGTTAAGCATGTGATATCATGGAAAAGAGAAGGAAAAATGCAGTCAGGAAGTGGCTCCACAGAATTGAAATGCCAATGATTCCAATGCAGACGACGTCTGAGGAAACCCAAGAAACCACATGAACCACCCACAACCACTGCTAGCGAAGCCCCTGTTTCCTGGAATCCTTCCAAATGAAGCTTTATGTTTGGCCAAGTTCCTGCACAACTGAAAGCTTGCTCTTGATGTGTGCTGACTTTCCTACAGCCTAAGTTTCCCAAAAATCTTTTTTAAAATAGCATTTCCCTCTAAGAAGTATACAGACCAATGCTCTGGAGATTTGTCTACTTTAATTAGCATTTTTCAGGAGAAATTCACACGGGAAAGGAAGAATTTCATGACTAAGAGAAAGCATCGATGACTGAAGCTGAGGAATTTCTCAGCTTCTTAACAGAGCTTCTGAGCCCAAGGTTTTCTGAGCTGCCCATAAGGCAATGTCGTTTTTCTCTTCTCTCTGCAGAGTATCTCACCAGCTTGCCATCTAGGTGTCTGTGCAGTCTCTTTTCCTGAAGAAAAGCATCAACTTTGAGGGGTTGGAAATTTACACTGGAAAGTCTGACTTGGAAGTTTCTGGTGTATCCTAGACAGAAGTGGTACAGTCTGAAGCTTCAGGAAAACGACAGCTTGCCTATGAAGCAGACAGAGGCATGGTCAGAAGTGACACAGCAGAGACATTAGGTCATGTTTTGCTTACATAATGACTTGAAGGATTTTTTTTTTTTGTCATGGACCAATAACATTTACATTTTTATTTATAAATTTTTAAATAGTTAATAGTGATTAAAATATCAAAACTATAAAAGGTATTTAGAAAAACTTTCTCACTGTTATCTTCCAACTGGCCTGTTCTCATCCCTTTGATCAGATGACCATCTGTTATTTTACTATTGGTATTCATCTTTCCAGAGTTTTTAATATGTGTCCAAGTCATCGCTTCCTGGCTTCCTGCGTATCTTCTAGGCTTTGACATTCTTGACTTCTCAGGGTACTTATTTGCTTTAAGGGCCAGATTCTCAGGTGTTTTATTGATAGTCTTGCAAGAAAAGATTGTCTTTTCATCCTAACTCAGGAAACACCAACAGGAAGATGGTAAAAATATTTTCAGACACAAACTGAGTTTCCTAGGGTAAGTTTGGTCATTGTTTTAGAATAGAAAAACTTTTTATTCCTCAGGTAAGTCCAAGTTTCTGAAGTGAACTTTCATAATGATAATAAAAGGAGATTAAAACCAGTCTTAGGCACCCATACATTAATAAGTCCCCTTAGAATTAAAGGTTGATTTTATTATCTCAGAAAACTTATAAAGGATGATATTTGCTACTATTTGAAAGTATCTGTGGTGAGTATCTGTGTGTTTTGTTTGCTGAGCAATCACTCCCCCTGCTTGGGGCAACTGTACCCTATTTTCATTTGAAGAGCAATTCCCGTTTTCAGTCCATGCATTTTATGTGGCATGGACCCCCATGTCAAGAATGGATTTATGACCCTTGAGGGCAGTCAAAGTCAGATTTCCAATCCCCCCCCCACCCCCCCCGCTGGCTACAGGGATTTGTTCTGGGATCATCACACCTCCCAAGTGGGCCAATGAGAACCTACTCTGGTCCTTTTGTTGGCTCTCTTGGGAAAGAGAAACTCTCTGTGCCCTGGAGTTGCTAAGCCGGTAGGTTTGTCCACCTGGAGCTGCTGGAGGCCATCTTTCCCCACCATTGGAGGACCCAGCAAGAGAATAAAACCATCACAAAGGAAAGCAAAACTGAGAGATAGAGGAAGAAAATAATGTTCCATACCTGCGTCCAAGTCTCCCCTTTTCAAAGATGTAAACTAACTACTCCCCTTTTTGTTTGTCATCTGAATTGACTTTCTGCCATAGCAACTAAACAAGTCCCTATATATGATTTACTTGTGGTAGCAATTGACCTATACTTACCTATTTAAAGCTGAGAATTGGTTTGCTCATACCACATATACATCTGTAAAATATAGTACACTGTAGGGGAGGAAGACATTTCCTCTTCCCAAATGGGGGTTCGTCTGGCCGGAGAACGAATTAAATTCACATGAGACAGAATAGCAAGAGAAAATTAAACAAAGCTTTATGAGGAACCATGGCCCGGGGCCTTTCTTCCCAAAGGAAGAAAGGGCACCGAAGAAGTGGGATGCACAGAGTGGTTATACACCCCCAAACAGGGTGTTTCACATGTGATTGAAATGTCCCTTTTACAATAGTCATGAGGCTGCTCTGTCAGAACAGCTCTTGACGGAAACGGCAGATAGGTCTGCTGTCTCAGTGAATGCCACGGGGTGGCAGGTGTGTTACCTCAGGCTGGGGGGTCACAGATGAGCTCTGCAATCGGTTCCCAGGCTAAAGAAAGATGCTTAATCTTTAAGGAGATGCCAACGTTGGGAGGGGGAGGGAAGTCAGTTACAGGAGGTTACCAGACTAGCACAATAAAATGCAGATTTAAGTCCTTGCCTTTGGTATTGATTAAGAGTTTCTAGAGAGAAGGTCATCTCCTTTCTTCTTCCTGGTACAGAGAGGGAGGCACCTTTTACAGATAGAGATTTACCTTACAAATGTAAGTGTCCTAACAAAGGGCAAGTTCCGTTCCTCAGAGCCTCCTTTCCTGCCCCAGTTTATCAAAAGCAATCAGCCTCAAATAATCCTGATGCCAAAGAGACATATCTTGGGGTGGCCAATTTCAGGTCCCTACAACACACAGACAGAAAAAGAACCTCCCCAAATAGCATTGCTTACCACTTTTTACAGACACTAAGCATCAAAATATGCTGATACCAGGTACCAGCTGCTACAAGGTATTCAGTTAGTTTAGAAACCTGATGAATTTGCAGCTGGATTAATCCCTCAGGTCCTAAAATATATTCTTCAGGGGCTGATACTTGGAATTGCAAGAGTTCATCTAGCTCACTGATTTCCATTCCAGTAGTTTCTGGACTCACCTGACCCCAGAATCAGAACCTACAGGAGTAGGGTCCAAGAATCAGTATTGTTAACAAAAGCCCCTTGGTGGACATTACACATCCAGCTCAGCACTAGCCCTCTGATCTAGCCCATCCCATAATTATCAAATTAACCCCAACAGCTGAACCCTACGCTTGCCTTCACGAGATCAAAAAATACTTCTTCCTGGTATCTAAATTCCTACTGTTAGCATTTTAGAGTTACGTATCTTCTTCTTCTGTCTCAATAAACATACAAGCTTCATTCACAAGAAAAAACAAATCACAGACAAATTACACGAGCCTGCTAAGCTGCATCAACGATCAACAAATTAGTAGACCCCTCCTACTTTTGCTGCTACTTCTGTTTACAGCACTTAAAGCTTGGTGTTTTGAATCCCTCATTAATATCTCTTAGCAAACACCCAAGGGTTAGAGTGGGGAACAGAATCCTGGAAAGGATCTCATGATCAAATTCACTGTTGGTTCAGTTCAGTAGTTTCATTGGTGTCGATGACCTCCTGAAGTGATTGGCATAAGAGTACATTTCAATAAATATTTGTTGAGCACAAACAGCTACCAGTTAAATGAAGAAATTCACTAGATCAAGACCAGAACACATTCTCAATCATCTCTTTTCTGAAATAAAAAGCACTCATCTTGCATTCATCTAAGGAAACCATTGAAGGAAATGGCCACTCTAGAGCATGGAAGCCTGTAGTCATCTAGCACAGGGCACTCTCAGGCAAGTGGCCCAATTTCAAATCCCTTAGAGGTCTCAGAGATTATTTATTTTTATCCCAAATAGATCAGAGACTGTAAAATTAAATGCCCACATAAGCTGTTCACAAAAAGGAGTAAAATAGGAGAGGTATAGGATTTACGGTGTTCCAATTTTATCATATATGTTTCACTTTTAGTCCCACAAAACACACTCAGCGTGCATCCTCCATGGGGGTGATGCCATTCCCAAGGGGGCAAAAATTGGTTCTTCAGAATACAAAATCCTTAAATGTTTACCGTGGTTCATGGTCCTCCAAATGGCCACAGTACATAAGCAAATATACAGTGTATTCATTGTATTAAAATTTCATGGAGATGGAAAGACAATTAGGAGGAAAAAAATGTCTCCAAGGCTCCCTGGAAGAGCAAAAATGATAAAAATTTTGAGAAACATCAGGAAACTGAAGAACTTAGATATCTAAAAGGGTAGCAATTCCTTAGCTCCAACTGATTTGTAGCTATGCGAAAGTATGACATGGCCATATTTTCCAAGAGAAAGCATAAATCCAGGTATTTAGATAAAATTTCCCAATTGTTAAATATTGATTTGTTTTAAAAGAAAATCAGCAAGAGTCCTTTATGGCCAAACCAAATATATCTCCAGGGCCGTGTGGCCTGCCAGCTGCCAGTGTACAGTCACTATCCTCAATGGCAATTTGAAGGAATTGTTATATCTTTAGAGTGTTCAGTGGTTGCCAGGCAGTTAAATTAGACAAAGAGCGAAAGCATTATTCATGTTGCTCCCTTTTAGGAAAAGTGTTCATCGTTTAATCCAATAGTGAAACCATTTGCCCACTGGCAAACTTGAGAAACATTCTTCTGGCTCTTCACTATTAACCAAGGTGTCAATAATCTTTGAAAAGGGGCCTTAGTCATTCCAAAGCTATTTTAAAATAAGAGAACAATTATTCCGTGGGAAGCGTGCTTAGGATACATTCAGGCTTTGAAAGTTCTTCTCTTCAAACCAGCAAACCTAGCTCCCGCATAAACAGAGATTTTTTTATTCTGTTTCCCTCAAGCCATCCTGGATATTGTCCTTGTCTCTACATGGTCAGACTTCTGCATACCATATCTTAATTCTGCTTCAGAAAGATAACTCCAAAAAAGTTAGAGACTGTGTTTACTGAACTCGTTATACTCACACAAAAGGATGCTAAATATTTGATGATAATCTTCCTGTTCTTTGAATTAATGAGTGCTAATCTAAACAGCACATGTTGAACAAAAATTTTATTTTAATTGCATTTCCTAAGTTCCCTTCCCTTCACATAAATTCTAAGAATAAAATTAAAGTCAGCTCTAAAGAGTATGTCTTTCCTTCTCTAAATGACATGCAGACATTAGTTTCGCCTTAATCACTTTTCATTTGAGCAGCTTAAGAAGGCTCAGCATGAATGTTTTATGAGTCAAATATACTCTCCACCTACTCAATCCCCTCCTGCTGTTTTCTGCATTTCTCCCCCCATCATCCTATGACTTTGGATAATCTATTTCTTCCGAGGTATTCGGCGTTTTTGTAAAGTACTTTTACCCCCAGTTAGCTGAGACAATGCTGAGTATATAGGAATATTGGTAAACTCAGCAATTCAACAGATAAAAACAGAAAGAAAGTGTCAAAGTCATTGGGGAATTTGGGAGCCACCCATCCCATTAGCCATTTCCCCCTGGGCTCGAAGAAGCCCCAAAGAGCCTGGGAAGCATTCTCATTTCCAAGAAGGGTGAGGACTTTGCTGTTTCCTCTCTGTGCTTACCTAGAGGAGTGAAGTTTGGGAATTAAAATTTAATGAAGAATCAGGTTTGAAATTCTGCACCCGTGCACAATGCTTATAAATACACCACAATGATATTACCCGGGAATTATAAATAATACATGTAATGTTGATTAAAATTTTGATGTAAATTTCTAAAAACTTTACTAAAGTTGTAAACTAACTGACATGGGTTGTTTACAGTTAGGTGACAGCTTAATCAATCGACTGCTGTCTCCGCTACAATAAAGACGAGAAGTACATAGTCTCCACTTTATTTTTATCCCTGAAAAATGAACCAGAAAACACAGAATTATCTCCCTTTCAAAACACCAAATTATCTTTCTTTCAAAACAGTCTGAGTATTAATTGTGAAGCATGACAGCACACAGTCTTTGCCTAGACTAATAATTAATCTGGAAAATACAAAACGTCTGACATTCTACCGGTGAAGAACTAAGGTGATAACCAGGCAACACTTACTCACACTCAGTCCAGAAATGATACTTTCTGTCTTAGTACAGAGAAAATTTTCAATCTTCAGGTCACTAAACAATTTAATTCTGTGTTAGAGATAAAAATTAAACACAAAGCATCACCACATGAAACGAAATAGATGCACATATATATTACACACTGCTTGTTTTGGGATTCTTGCTTAATGAGACTTTCCCCTTTTTAAATGAGAAATCCCAGAACAATATTGAAAATAAATAAGATGATAGCAAAACTAATATTTTAGATAGTCAGTCTTTTATTACTTTATAATTGCTCTTTTCCAAGAGTTTGATTACAAATGAAATACTTTAGGAATTACGAGACACTATTTTTTAAGGGAAAGTGTAATTGTTGATGCAGGATCTATTCATTCATTCCTTCACTTAACAAACTTACTACCCACAAGACACTGTGGGAGGCATCTGGATGGTTGCAAGGGTCAACTAGATGCAGTTCCACTGAAAGGAGTTTACGGTGTAGCAAGCAAGATGCATCATGGATGTAAATAACGATGCAGCATAGAGACTGATCCAAACACACCTGGATTCAAATCCCAGTTCCATTTGACCTCTCTGAAGCTCCGTTTCCTCATCTTTAAAGTATGGAAAGCAATATTACTTATATCTAAATGGGTTATGAGAATTCAATAAGATAATTCATGGAAAGTGCATAGCAGTGTCAAATAAATAGTAAGTTCTCTAGAAAAAGTTAATTACTCTTCCTCCTGTAATTGTAGTCTGTTGTTATTGTTGCTGTTGTCCAAATGGTAATTGCCAGGCCCTGAGCTCTTAGCATACAGCAGGGAAAAATGGTTTATCATTACCCAGATCTGCATCCTTTCAAATTACCCCTTTCCATTATTATCTTGACTTTTCCTCTGGCTCAGACTTGTATAATCTCAAATTGACTCCTGTTGATATCTACCAGCATTAAACACTAGCCCTGAATTAACCATTAAACAAAATAAGCACATGCTTAGGGCACAAAGGGAAGGCAATAGAAGGACTTTGGAGTTTTTCTCTCTAGCTAGCAGTTCCTTAACTCTTTCATGGTCATTCTCAACTTTAATGGAATTTTTTATCATTGTCTATAACTGTGTTCAACTTTAATCTGCATAGCTTTAAAAAAATACTTTCTTAGACATGGTGAATGATTAAAGTTTAAAACTTTGCTTTGAAGCTGTCCTCAGACATCACATTTGTTTCCATTTCATGGAGTGAGAGTTTCTGCTTCCCTTTAAATGTAAACACAGCTGGCTGGATCTGGCTGGTATTTAGCTCATAGGATGATTTGTGTAACAGACCCTGAAGCTCTTTAAGAAATGGAAGAACTGAGGGGGAACTTTTGTTGGGCTGTTCCTAGGGCATCAGTTGACCTTAAACCAGCCCTGTTAACACACAGGAGTGCACAACCTCTCCTGCCTCCTGCATCCTGATAAATATCTCCCCATATATATGTGAGCCTAGCTCCTCATGCCTGGAGAGAAGAGTGCATTCACTGTTTTCATGAAGTTCCAATTCTCAAGGACCTCTCAACATTATCCAGTCCAACCCCCTATTGGAGTCTAAATCCCCTTTCTCCTTTTAGTTGCCCTATACATCTTTCAGCTACTCCTTCTGCAATGCTCTGCTACTTACTGTTACTATAGCACTTTGAATGTGCCTCTATTGTAGCCTAAATCAATTTGTACTGTCACTGTTGGTTTACATGTTTATCCCTTCAAGATTACACCACACTCATCTTTCTATCCTTAGCAATTGACTCACACACACATGGTGGGTGCTCAATAAATATCTTTGAACAAATGAATTAGTAATTGAATGAAAAACTCAAGCAAAATAGCTGAAACATATTTAATACTTCTTATCAGGGTCCTAATTAGATTGAGCTCTACTAGTCTAATTAACCACAAAAATGTTCTCTTAGCAGAATTCCTTCATCACAAAAGTTTCTAGACCAGACGGTCCAAGTTTGAGGATCAGTAAATCTCAGAGGATTAATAAAGAGAATATACAGGACAGTCAGTCCTCTCAGACACAGGAAAGGCGGTTGAGATATTCTAAGCCACTCATATTTTCACTCATCATTTTGATGTCATTAGTTAAATATCAATTTTCCTTGAATTTTCATCCTCCTCTAGCAATTACCCCACTTTTCTGGACCTCTTCCCAGCGAAAGACCTCAATGCAATTATCTGTGCTTGCTGTCTCTACCAATTCTCCATGTTACTATGCCCGATAGGCAGTTCTCAGGCCTCATCTTAAGGAACCTAATGGCAGCAGGTGGCATAGTTTATTACCTTCCTCTCTTTGGAACACCTTCTTCACTCAGCTACTTCTCCTCAGTCTTCTTGGCTGGTTCCTCCTCATCTCCCTAACCTCCCACAGGTATGCCACGCCCAGTCCTCGAACCTCTTGTTTCCCTTGTCCTCAGTCACTTCTTTAGAAATCTCATCCAGTCTCCTAGCTTTCAATACCAACTATACATGCGAGACTCACTAATGTATATCTCCAATCCAAACTTACTCATCAATTCTAGAGTTATAAATTCAACTACGCAGATAACAATTCCACCCAGATGCCTAATAAGTATCTCTAAGCCAACATGTCCCAGACTGAACTTGTATTCTTCCTGCCTCATGTAGTAGCAACTCTCTCCTTTTTTGTGGTTACTTGGACCAAATTCCTTAGAATCATCGCTGATTCCTGTCTTCCCCTCGTACCCCACCCCCACTCTAACTGCAAATTCTGTTGATTCTATCTTCAAAATACAAGCAGAATCTGACCACTTCTCACTACCTCTGCCCTGGTCCTAGAGCCATCTCTTTTGGCTTGGATGATTACAAAAGTCTCCTAACTAGTCTTCCTGCTTCTATCTTTGCTCCTTCTACAGTCTATTCTCAGAGTGATCCTGCAAGCTAGGTGACATCACTCCTCTGCTCAAACTGTCTAATGGCCTTCATCTCACCAGAACAAAAGCTGACAATTTTGCAATGGCCTATAAGCTTCTGCAGCATCTTGTTCCCTGTCACCTCTCCACCTCTCTAGCCTCATCTCCTACTATCGTCTTCTTGTTCACTCCACTCTAGTCAGACTGACTTCCTTGTTATTCCTGAGACACATCAGAGCCTAGAACAGGATTTGCTACAGGACAGGTATTTGATAACTATCTGTGGAAGGAAGAAAGAGAGGGAGGGAGGAAGAGGGAGGAAGAAAGTAGGAAAGGAGGTAAAAGAAAAGAAAGAAGGGAGAGAGGAATTGGAATATGGCTCAAAAATAGCATTCAAGTGGCTGGCCCAGTGGCATAGCGGTGAAGCTTGTGCAGCCCGGGATTCACCGGTGAAGTTTGTGCTGCCCGGGGTTCACTGGTTCGGATCCTGGGCACAAACATGTGCACCGCCCATCAAATCATGCTGTGGCAGGCATCCCTCACATGCACTAGAGGAAGATGGGCACGGATGTTAGCTCAGGGCCAATCTTCCTCAAAAAAAACCATCCTTCAAGAGCAAAGTGACTGTTTTTTAAATAATATGCTGTGTTATTTTAATAGTCAATAGAAATATTCTTTAGAATAAATCTCAGCAGAATTTGGATTTTGATACTAAGACTAAGATATTTAAGACTAAATTGTAGGTTTATAATCATCCTTACTATTCAGTGTTTTCAGAAAATTATCTGAGTGTCCATGGGCAAATAGAAGGGACATATTATAGATCCTCAGAATGATTTCAGAAACAATCAACACACTTTATACAAAAGAAAAACATATTTTGGAAGATTAGTTAGAGAAGCACAGGTATTTATTTCATGGACAAATCAAAAATGAAATGCTGAAGAAATTGATGTTATGCCAGAAGAAAAAAAAGTATACAACTTAAGGGGAAAAAAATGCACTGAGAGAACACAAGTGACCAACCTGTGATATCAGATAAAAAATTCAAAATAAGCATCTATACGCTTGTAAGAGACACAGTTGTTCAACACTTCACAGATCGATTTTAGAGGTATTCTCACTGTGCTGCAGAAATCACGTATCTGGATCCGTAAAAAGTCAGTTACTGAAATTTTTATATCCTAGATATTGTTTTTAAGAAAAAATATCATGGCTTCAAAGCCTACAAAGTGTGGAAATAAAGCAAATTGTGGATCTGAATGATGAGCTGAGAGATTCTGCAAAGATCCAGGACAGCATGAACAGACTTTTATTGAGAGAGAAGCAAAAGGCTGATGTCATCATTCACATGACAAAATTAAAAGTGACTATTCAATATTTGATATAATTGCTTAGGATGTTGCCTGATATGACAAAGCATTTGGCTCCTTTTTTTATCTGTCTAGTCCATCTAAGTGATTTTTCCAGATAACTAAAGCTTACATGATTAACTGTCAGCTTTTGGGTTAAATATGCCTAAAGTGTGTTACTTCCTTGCCTCCGTTTCAAGCGCAGTGCATTGGATATAATTTAAGTTATTTCTGATGGATCAGCTGCTACCAGAGAGACAGTGTGATATAGCAATAAGGATTTGGACTTTTTTCCTAGCTTTCTTAAGGTATAATTGACAAATAAAGTTGTAACGTATTTAAAGTGTACATAGTCATGGTATGATATATGTATCACCGTGAAAGCATTCCACTGTCTAGATAATTATACATCCATCACCTCACATATTTGTCTTTTTCTTAGTGAGAACATTTAAGTCCTACTCTCTTAGCAAATTTTAATTATAGAATACAACTTATATATACTATAATAAAATATTATATGCAATAATAATACAATATAGTGTTATAAACTATAGTCACCATGTTATACATTAGATTCTCAGACCTTATTCATCTTATAGCTGAAAGTTTGTACCCTTTTACCAACCTCTTCCTATTTCCCTTACACTCCAGCCTCTGGCAACCACTTTTCTACTCTCTGTTTCTATGAATTTGACTTTTTTTAGGTTCCACATATAAGTGATACCATGCAGTATTTTCTTTCTCTGTCTGGCTTATTTCATGTAGCATAATGCCCTCAAAGTTCAGCCATGTTGTTGCAAATGGCAGGATTTCCTTCTTTCTCATAGCTAAATAATATTCTGTTCTATGTATATTTACCACATCTTCCTTATCCATTCATCCATTCATGGACACAGATTGCTTTCATATCATGGTTATTGTGAATAATGCTGCAATGAACATGGTACAGATCTCTTCGAGATCCTGTTTTCATTTCCTTTGGATAAATACCCAGAAACGGAGTTGCTGGATCATATGGTAGTTCAATTTTTAATTTTTTGAGGAACATCCATACTGTTTTCCATAATGGCTGCACTAATTTACATCCCCACCAATGGTACACATGGGCTCCCTTTTCTCCATATCTTTATCAACACTTGTTATTTCTTGTCTTTTTATAATCGCCATTCTAACAAGTGTGAGATGATATCTCATTGTGGTTTTGATTTGCATCTCCCTAATGGTTAGTGATATTGAGCACATTTTCATGTACCTGTTGCCCCTTCGTGTGTCTTCTTTGGAAAAATGTTTATTCAATTCCTCTGCCCATTTTTTAATTGGATTGTTTGGGTTTTATGCTATTGAGTTGTATGACTTCTTTATATATTTTGGATATGAAGCCCTTGGCCGATATGTGAATAGTAAATATTTTCTCCCATTCTATAGGTTGCCTTTTCATTTTGTTAATGGTTTCCTCTACTGTGCAGAAGCTTTTCAGATAGATTAGTTCGTTTACCCCAATGTGCCTGGGCAGTACAAATATCATGATGTGAAAGAGGTTAGAAAGCCCGAGGTAAGCTATTCCCATGCCTTGTCATTGTCTTCATAACTCCAGTGGGCTCTGCTACCTTCAGATTCTATAATTGATATAATACTTCTATAATTTGAACCCTGCAACTGCAAGGAAACCTAACTGGAAGTGTCAAGAACTGAGAAAACACCCATGAAATAAGATGACTCCGGCAGTTGCCAATATCTGAAAGGATCCAATAGGGCAGCAAGTAACAAAACAAAGGCTTCCACTAAAAATAATGTGGATGGTTATAGTAGGTTCGTGATGATCTGTTGATTCACAGGACAGCCAGCCAGATGCCAGAGATATAACAAACAGGGGCCCTCAGAGGGAATAATGAGGTGCTCACCCTTGATGCTTGTGATTCTGCATCCAAGGCAGCAAGATGCAATCCAGATCCCACGAGGTAGGGAAGCTAAGGTTATTGATGCATTTCCTACCCAGAAAATAGATTCTAGATTCGCTCAGAAATTGGATGGGCCTGAGGTGGAGAAGGGAGATCACCGACTCAGTCTAGTAGACTCTCAGGAAGACACAGGTGAGCATAATACTTCTCCCCATGGCCTTGCATCTTGAAAACTGTGGCCCTGATTAAAGAAAATGATGTTCTCCTTGGAAAGGACTCAGTTAGTATGTGCAAACAGGGGACCATGCCTCATCTCATTCCCCTTGGAGTGGACTTTTCACCCACTAAACAGAGAAGAAAACAGGAGCATAGCATCTACCACTCTCTTTTACAAAACAAAGCCTAAACACATAGCTTAGTTTAAAGGCCCCTTCAAGACTAGAACTCTCAGTCACTTCAGGCCTCCTCCCTCTCCATCACAGTGGTTTCCTCTACCTCTAATTTACGTTAATCCATCTTAGTCCCAGTGGAAGTCATGAAGCCATGAATCACGGAGTTTTTCACCCCACTTCCAGCCTGGCAACCGCCCTGCCTCTGTGGGTAATTCTACTTTTTCAGTTCTGCAAACCTCATCTGTGCTGCTGATGTAGCCTTTTGTAGGAACCCACACCTCATTACTGGCAAATATGAAACCAGGAAGATGTGTTGGCAAGTCTTGCTGGATCTCTGGCTCCATGCAAAACCACTCATTCCCACTGTGCTAACGTTCCGTCCCCAGGTGCCAACCACAGTCTGTCTATGGAACCCACCATGGACTCAAGGTCTAGGAGAAAGAAATGGCCAGGAACTGAAGGAGGATTCTGCAGCCCAGTGTTGATTTAGCCCATTCTAACGTATTGTCTGCCAGCTGTTCCCTCCTGTTCCCGGTCTTGGTTTATTCTAAAAAGGAGCCTCTTGCCTTCTGTCCTCCTTTCCTTTTTAATAGCTGAAAATGTCACCTCTATAACTTTTTACCCACCCCTGCTTTGACCAAATAATGCACCCTCCCAACATCCTCCCTTGGCATTCAATATCATATCAAATTCAAATAAATCACAGTTGACTTTAAAACCCTCCAGCAGTTCATGTCTGCCTACATCAACTCCCACACTCTTCAGCTGCTCTTGTCACATAAACCCTCCTGCAGCTGTCTTTCCTCCACTACTTGCAGTTCTTTACCCTCCTTCCTTGCTCTCTCACCCACCTGAATCAACCTCCTATCACTAACTATCAAATTACTTATTTTAGAGGAAGCAGAAAAGGTTGAGTCAGGTTTCTTGCTCATATTCTTACCCTGCTGATTCCTAACTATTTGACCTTGTAAAATAGCAATAACAATGAGAACAACAATAAGCATTTGTCAGACACTCTCATGTGTTAACCCATTTAAGCCTCACAACAACCCCGTGAGATAATGACTACCATTATCCCATTTCAAGGATGCAGAAAATCAGCCAAGCTCTCGAAGCACAAGTTTTCTTATTTAAAAACTGGAAATGATAATACCTACTTCCCAAGCAAGAACATCATAAAATGCACAACATACCATTTACATCAATTTCCTTCCTTCCTAGCCCCAGCCAAACCCAACTTATTCACCATTTCCCACAATTTCTGTCTCAGGAATCTTAACTCAGCTGAATAAAAGAAATAATAGTGCTCTTCTCTAGCCATTAAATGTTGTCCCTTCCTTCTCTTCACAATGCATAAGAGCTAACTACGAGGAAATAGAGGTTATATCTGCTGTGCCCCAGAAACATGATGACCTTCAGCTTGGCACCACCGCTCTGTGATCCTTGGCTTGAAGCAGAAATAGGATTTTACTTTTAGGAGGGGTAAGCAGCTGCCTACTAGTTGTGAATTAAGGCATTTTCCCTCTGCAGGCTCCCTCTGGAGAGAAAACCTCTTTCCCACCTGTTTGCTGAAATGCCTTCACCAGAAGACAAAGCTCTTCATTCCACGAAGCCAGGCTTAAAATGCAAACACTATTGGATGAGTTAATACATTGATGTGACTCCAAGTTACTGATTTCATATCTTTTCTTGCCAGCAGGAGTTGGCAGAGATGATGAGAATACCAGAAAGGGAAAGAAGGCAGTTAATGAAGGCACAGAGACAATTGAGTCCTCTTAGCTATTTGGCCCAGAATAACACCATTCCTCACCATGCTTAGTATACAAAAAGCTATGGTAATAATCAAGTTGAAAGATACCCATTTTCATGTGACTTCTGAATGAAGAAAAGGTAGATTGCTAAACTATGATTACAAGCTACTCATAGCCAACCTGGAAGACACATCTCAGTTTAGAAGGTGACCCACCTCTGCTTCTCCTTTATATCCTTGACATTATTTGATAATCAATGTTCATACATCCACAAGTCCTCTAAAGTCGATGAAATTACCAATATTTCACATACATCAAGGTAGTCCTGGAATTCATCTTCCCTAAATAAATGACATTACTTGTAAAGATTATTGTTTTCTATTCCAGTAAAAGACACAGAATACGTATCCATGATCATTTTCCTGAAATAGATAAAGTGAAAGAATATTTAGTGTTGCAACAGACAGCCTCTAAGATGGCCCCAGAGATCCCCACCTGCTGGTTTTCATGTTCTTATATAATCTGCTCCCCTTAATGGTGAGTTGACGTTATTGACATGCTTCTAATTATTAGAATATGGCAACAGTAATGGGATGTCCCTTATGAGATCGGGTTACAGAAAGACTGTAGCTGCTGTCCTGGGTATTCATTCTCTCATTCACCTTGAGGAATTCAGCTGCCATGTTTTGAGCTGCCTTATGAAGACCACAAAATAAATAATTGAGAGAGGAGGCTACTGACCAACAGTCAGCAAGACATTGGGGTTCTCATTCGAACAGGGTGAAAGGAACTAAATCCTCCCAACAACCACATAAGCAAGCATGGAAATGAAGCCTCCCCTAGTTGAATCTTCAGGTGAAGCTGCAGCTCCACCTGACAGTGTGGCTACAACCTTGACCCAGAGACACCCAGATAGGCCACGCCGACTCCCGACCCACGGCAATCGTGAAATAATCAGCGTTTGTATTTTAAGCCACTAGCTTATGGGGTGATCTGACACACAGCAATATATAACCAAAGCAAATGTCTTTTGAATTCATGTTCTTTTAAAGCCCCAAAGGATTTTACTGTGACTTTCTGAATCATAAAAAATAACCAAATTTTATTTTAATGTTTTACTTCATTTTTAGTGAGATTCAAAGCATCACGCAAGCGACAGCTTCTTTGTTCTCTGCTACTTCTTCTAATGCTAAAATGAAAACAAGCATTAGAACATTCTGGCTTTTATAAGTCAGAGACTTCAGAGTTTTTTTTAAATTAATTTTAAAAAATCAATTTTAAGGATTTTAGGATTTTAGATTTTAAGCATTACGTGAAATTGTGGATTGTAAAATATTACTTTAACTATGTGTCTCTCTAGGAGGCATCCATAGCTTTCTTTGAGAACCCCAGCACTTTAGAGTGTATAGATATCATCTAGACAGTTAAAATTTAAGCAAACGGAACCTCAGAGGAGCAAAGTGACTCTCATGTGGTCATGGAATCAGCGTGTGGCAGAGCTCAGACGGAAACCCACCTCACTGACTTCAGACTATTGCTCTTTCCATCTCACTTCTTTGAAAAACCAAGAAATCATGGCCAACTGTAATAATCTTGTCCATTTTACCCAAATAAAAATGGAACATCATTGGAGAAAAGTCCAAATGCCCTACAGCAGCACAGCAATCCTTGGCTCGTTGTCATCATTTTCAACTTGCCGTCTGCATCTCAACAGCAAATAGCTAATTGGCTGACCAGTTTATAAACACTCCTGATTTCACAAGTAGATTTTTATGGGGCAAGAGCTCTCCTTGGGGTTAACTTGCTCTTCGCATAGGTTAATTTAAATAGCAGTGAAAATTTAGCTTGAAAGGATAATTATAATATTTCACCTCCTTTTATCTCAGGTTATGCAAATGAGGCTTTAATCTTCTCACAGTTCATATTATATTAATACAGGGAATAAAAAATTCTCGATATATTGTGTGCTGTCAATCATTTTAGAAAAATATGCTCACACAATCGTAGTGGGTACAAATTGGGCTAATTCCCATAATCACGAACTGTGCATATTATCAACAAGTAAACAGATGGACTTATAGCTTGGCAGAGCGCTCACTTGAGCAGTTTAAGCTGTCATTTTTATCGGATGGCAAAGTTTTCGGGGCTTTTTTGACATCTCTGCATTATCAAGAGTGTTTACTAGACAACTAGGGATAGCCCCAAAGAAGCAAATTTAACTTCTGCCCCCTTTTAACCTATGATTTTCGCATCCTGCCAAAGGTGGTGAAAGCACTAACCCTGAGTGACAGGCCCTGGGCTGAAGCCTTATCCTCTCCTTTGCACCCCAACTCTTGTGGGAGAAGCTGTCCGTCACAGTATTGCATAGTGAATTGTGATGGTTAGAGAAATGCAGTATGGTCGAGTTTAATAAATATCAGGAGAGAGCTGGCAGATAAGTTTTAACCCCAGGGCATTTAAAAAATCCAAATGCTGTTCTCTATCCACATGGTGTTGATACAGCACAGTGCGTTTAAACTAGAATTTAGAGAGAAGGAATAACTAAAGTTTTTCTATTGCACCTCAAGGCCAAGCTCAAGGTCTAATTCCTCCAGGAAGCCTTCCATGATTATCCCAACTCTAAATAATTACTCCTGCAAGTGTGTGACCACAGGACATTCCTTGTTCCAGTGAAAGGCAGTATGTAATCATGGTTAAGAGAATAAGATCTGTGAATAGACTGCCTGGCTTCAAATTCCAATGCCACTACCACAAGCTGTGGGGCTTGGAGCAAACTCCTTAACCTCTATAAGTCTCAGTTTCATCTCTAAAATGGGGATAGTGTCTGCCTCATAGATTGTTTGAGATAGTTATGTAGAGAGATTGGAACTGCACAGGGCACTCTCTAAACATTAACTCTTGAGTGATTACTGTGTGCCAATCAGGAACATTATACCTCTGCATCTCTGTTGTATTGTAACAGCCCTCCGAGTTAGATACAGTTAATCTCATTTTACAAATGGGAAACCAAGGCTCAGAGAGGTTAAGTAATCAGCTCTCCTACACACAGTTAGTAATTTGCAGAGATAACAACTGAATCATGGCATTTTGGGTCCAAAGCCCACCCACCGCTACAAAACTCTTACAGCTCTTAGACTTCTGGAAAGTATTATCCTCAGTCTTCAGTAATTTATTATACCTGAATACATACATATCTATCTCCCTCACTGCACTGTTAACTTGCCCTGGGCCAGGAATTATTTCTTTTTCTTCCTGGGATTCCCAATGCCTAGATAACACTTAACCCATAATAGATGCTCATTATATTTTCGTGAAATAAAATGAGTTGGGAAAGTTACAGCTTCCCTATAGGAACTTTAACCCTTCGTTAAGGAAAAATTTCTACCAAAAAAGAAAGGCCGCACATTTACTTGAGCAAAAAAAATTGTTGAAAGATGAACAGACATAGTCATGGGCCCTGAGCTGTCAAAATCAAAATGGAACTGCGCTTCTGCCAAAGGCATCTCTCCCCAAGCCCATCAATCAGTACACACTTATCGACTCTTTTCCGGGTGTTAGAATAACCTCCTGATATCAGTGGCTTCCAAACAGTTAGGCCAAGCTTATTTCTGACATTCTGAAGGAACTGTACAGGTGACTATCTAACCCTAAAGGACACTGGAAAACCTCTGTTTCAAGTTATCCATAAAAGTTTATAGTTCCATAACAAGCTGTCTGTCACATGGAAGTCACCTAAGAGAGAGAAGTTGCACTTCTCAGGTTCTACTGAGGAAATGCAGTTTGTGGATGCTGCTCGTCTCTGGAACAATAAATGCCAGAAATGGAGTTAACCCTTAAAATGTGAGGTAATGGGAAGTTTATTTTGTTTTATTTTTCCATGTTGATCAAAACAAATTCTTAAAGTTTTAAAGACATTGGCAAGAAAGAAAAGATATTTGTGAGAAGAATAAAGAATCAGTGAGTAGGGACAACTAGATTTCCACATGCAGAAGAACGAAGTTGAACCCCTACCTCACACCATCTATGAAATTAATTCAAACCATATCAATGACCTAAATATAGGAGATAAACTACAAAACTCTTAGAATACAACATAGAAGTGAATTTGCATGATCTTGGATTTGGCAATGGGTTTTTAGATGTAAAAACAAAAGTATGAGCAACAAAAGAAAAAGCAGATAAATTGGACTTCACAAAAACAAAAAACTTCTGCGCATCAAAGGACACTATCAAGAAAGTGAAAAGAAAACATACAGAATGGACAAAAGTATTTGACAATCATATAGCTCATAAAGGCTTAATTTTCGAAATATATAAAGAGCTCCTATAAGTCAACAACAAAAAGACAAACAATCCAATTTAAAAATGGGCGAAATATTTGAACAGACGTTTCTCCAAAGACAACATACAAAAGGCCAATAAGGACATGAAAAGATGCTCAGCACTGTTAGTCACTGGGGAAATGCAAATCAAAACCACAATGAGATACCACCTTACACCTACTAGGGTGGAAATAATCAAAAAAACAGAGGGTAACAAGTGTTGGTGAGGAGGTGGAGAAATCAGGATCCTTATACGTTGCTGGTGGGAATGTATGAGGGTGAAACTCCTGTGGAAATAGTTTGGCAGTTCCTCAAAAAGCTAAACATAGAAGTATTATACGACTCAGCAGTTCCACTCCTAGTTGTGTAACCAAAAGGATTGAAAACAGAAACTCAAACATCATGCACGAGCACTCACTGCAACACTATCCACAATAGCCAAAGGGTAGCAACAACCCAAATGTCCATCAACAGACAAGTAAGATAAATAAATTGTGCTATATACATGCAATGGAATATTATTCAGCCATAAAAAGAAATGAAGTTCTAACACATACAACATGGATGAACCTTGAAAACATCACGCTAAGTGAAATAAGCCAGTCACTGAAGGACAAATATTATATAAATTTACTAATATAAAATATCTAGAATAAGCAAATTCATAGCAGCAGAAAGTAGATTAGAGGTTACCAGAGTCTAGGGGGAGGAGAAAATGAGAAGTTATTGCTTAGTAGTTACAGAGTATCTGTTGGGAGCAGGGTGATTAAAAAGTTTTGTAAATAGTAGCAACAGTTGCACAACATTGTGAATATAATTAATGCCACTTAATTATATTACATCAACCCATCAGCCTGGTATAAATAAAAAGAATCCTGGTCATTTTGTAGAAATTAAGATCTGAGGCTTATCTGTATGGTAGCCTCCAAATTGGGAATGCGCTCGCCCAATGTACCTTAAATTTTTTGGACTCTCTCTCTCTCTGAAACCAGTGTTCCACTTAATTAATTAATCCCACTTAATGTATTATAATTATATATAATAATTATATGTAATTGTTAATTATGTTTACTGAATTGTAATGGCTAAATTTATGGCTAAAATGGCAAATTTTATGTTACATTTTACCACTACAAAAAGATTTTTTTAAGAAAAAGAGATCAATGAGGGTTGCCCTCCCCTACTCAAACAGCTCTGTGAGTCATCTATCTCTAACCAGTGGCAACACGTCACCACAGTGATCATGTGCTGTGGGGCCCCAGTGCATCCCTGTGGTCTTCTAGACAAACTTTTCCATCACTCCTCTCCCCTCGTGCCCCAAGCAAAATCCAGCATCCTAGCACTCAGCCACAAATTATTTCCTGTTGTAAATTTTCTCCATGAAGAAAGGGCATACAACTTAACTCAAGTGAGATTATCTCATGAAATGACAAAAACCAAGTTATTATGAGTACAATCTACATTCATTCAGGAACCCAGAGGGTAAAAGGAACACCATAAGAATTTCACCCCAAGGTTTGCAATGAAAGTGGTTTACAGCAAAATGTTATTTTCCTCTTGGGGACCAATCTGCTGTTTTTCTTTAAAAATCTTGCATAAACTTCCCCCGAACAATAAAGTGGCAATTGTAATAAGTAAGAGCATATATTTAGACTCTTAAATGTCGTTCAAAATGACAAAACGTTGACTAACTTAGAAAAAGATAGTGAGTGATTAGAAATGGCCTAGTAATCCATGATGAGACTTCTAAACCCAACATTTTACCTTTCACATCCTACATTACAATGAAGATGAAATGGCTATAAAGTAAAACCCTGAACACAATAGGGCCGCACATTAACGTTGGCAAGCATTTTTGGAACGTGGAGGAAGCAAAAACTTGGATTCTGCAGACCCAGATTGTGTGAGCAGCACTCCTTAGAGAAAGAACATTGACTTAGTAAGACTTACTTCTGACAAGTGTGCTTTACACATAGATCTCAAAATCCATGTTTTAAAACAACAAACAAGACTTACAACAGTAGGCAAGTCAAACTGGTATTTATGTTTGTAGTTTTTAGAAAGCAGCATTTTGAGAATCTTCTCAACCTCACTTTTTGTTTATCCTGGACCAGGATATGCAAAACCTCCCATGAGAGAGAATCTTTAGGTGTTCTCAATGCCACCATTGTTTAGGCACCATACCTTCGAGGGGATTGGGAAGCCCTTCAGTGACAAACCTTGTTGTGGGACACATTTTTGGAGAAGAACCAATTCTTGACAAAATTCATTTGTTTATTCAACCAATAATGTTTGAATGTCTGTTACATGTGAGGCAGTTTGAAGGAAAGAGTGTATTTTTGATATCTCTGTCTTTCCCTGCTACGTCCTCCCTTTCTCTGTGACACCATCTTCTCTCTTCAGACTCTCCATGCCCACTCCTGACCTCATCAAGGCCACTTGCTGTCTCCTCCCCCAAAACCTGATTTCCAGAAAAACTAACATCCACTCATTCTCCACTCTATCTCCAAGGCCTAGAACAGGGCATGGCTCACAGTTATAAAGTTTATAATTCATTTATTCAAATAGAGTGATCAATACATGTTTTCTGATGAATGAATAAATAAGTGAATGAATGAACTTTACTATGTCTATTGAAATAAGCAAATAAGCTTTACTCCGTCTATATGTTCTCAAAATAACTAGCAAGAATAAGGGTCTTTCCTCTTTAGAAAGGTGTGATATATTTGAATGATGGGAGAATGAGGGAGTGAGATAAGAAAATCTGGAGCCAAATAAAATTATGTTTCTTGCATGAGTTTTTGGTTTAACATGGTTTACTTTGCTTAACTTTGGCCATTTAAATTTCAGCTGCTTAAAGATGAAAGATATACATGGAAGAGATGCTTCCTCTATAACGTACTTACCTATAATAGATGATAACATCATTATTGGAATAGTTCATCAAGAGGACATGACCACCAGCTGACCCTCAAGTTTGATCCGGGCAATCAGAGGCACTTAAGACTCTCCTCTGCCCTTGGAATGTGCGTTCTGCCCACTGTTCCCACAGTAGGAGCTATTTTCAAGAACACAGCCTTAAGAGAGTACTGTGTTGTTCAGACCACGTGGAAGGCCTATGTGACTGAACCCCATTAAGGCTATACATAAACTTTTATGATTCTAGCAGGCACTTGCAGAGATCAACTTGGCTTGCAGCTGCCCAAAACAAGCCTCATCTGTAAATTCCACTGCTTATTAAAACTGCCACCTACCACTCTGGAGTAGCCTGCCTCTTTCTTCAGTCTCTCCTTGCCCTGCATGTATGGGGGCCTGTTTGCAAATCAACAATCATAAACTCACTGGACAGAGAAGAATCCAACACAGCCTTTTGTCCTTGCCTTTTAAAGTAATATTTAAAGAAAGGACTTACGATAGTTACTTTATAAACTAAGTCCTAAAGATGGATTTGAATATATGATTTTTTTAACCCTCACTCTAAATGAGATATTTTATGCTTATGATAGTTAATTTGTGTGCCTCTTTCTCAATAAAAAATTTAATCTCATAAAAATGGCATACCTTTTCTTCTTTCTGCAGCCCTCACCAGAAAGAGGTAAGCTGAGCTTCAAGCCAGATTGGCCCCTCCAATCACAGAGCAGCTGCTCCTTGAATGCAGGCAAAATTCTTTAGAGAAATTGCACTGCAATTTCAGAACCTCTTCGGTAAGCAATGTTCCAGAGAAGTGAAGTCAGTGGATTATTGCTACTAATGTGTTTGATGAAAGGTTCATATGCTTTAGAGTCAGACAAGCATACTTTTGAATTTGTGTTCTGGTTCTTTCTAACTATAAGAAGGAATAATAATTTTCCTAGGCAAGTTATTTAATTTCTCTAAGCCTTAATGTCCTCATCTGTTCAAAAGCGTGGGTGAGGAGATAAGAGTAAAGTGTCCAGCACTGTGTAAACACTCAGCAGATGCTAGCTACTAGGAAAATGGTAGCCGAGATGTAAGTCAGAGGAGGTGCGGATAGTCAGGAAATTCATGTGTCTCCACGTAACCCATCGTGGCCTGGAAAACAGTGGGGAGCAACGAAGGAAGGCAAGAGAAGTATGTGATTTTGAACACCTATCATGTGCCAAGCACAGCCCCAAATTCTATTCACACATGACTTCACAGCAGCCATAAAAGATAGTTACCATTGTCTTCATTTCAAAAACAAGAAATGAGGCCCAGGGAGGTTTTATGTAATTTACCAAAAGTCACTTACCTAGGAAGGGCAAGAGCTGGAGTTTGAATCTAGGTCTTTGTGACTTCAAAGTTTTAGTGTCATAGACCAGTTTATAAGACTAACTGATCTTTTAACATAAACCCAAAATATAATCATTATAGTGAACCACTGAGCTGGGTTTCACTAGGCAAAAAGATTGAAGTACTATAAGTTCCATATAATAGCCAAACATGGTAGCGTTATGTGGCCATATTATCAACATCTTTCCTGTTGCACTCATATTTTTAAGCTTCACCTCAGCATTATCCAGCAGCAGGAAATCATGCCCTTATGATAACATTCAGCAACACTGACATTATCAGTTAACTAGTGACATTCAATTAGTGAAAGCCTAGGTTCTTCTATTAAAAACACGCCAGGAAAGATTTCTAGATCTCCAGAAACTGACCACAAACCTGAGTGGTTTTTAGAAATAGAAGACTTGTGTTGAACTATATGGAGCTTTGGGCTTTCAAAATGCCAATCCCTTTGTATTTCTATCTTTTTTCGCTTTAAATGTGAGGGGGTTATCATACCATTGTTCATGTTCTACCATATTTATAACTTAGATGGGTTCACAGTGAAGCACGTGAGGCAAGACGGTCTCTCCGTAGCATGATTTGGTGTTGCTCACAAGAATATATACAGTATGATAAATTAGACAATTATAAACTAAATTAAATCACAGCAAGTGAAAATAAAGGCACAGCGAGAAGATAAGACCACGAGGAAAAATGAAATGAAGCCATGAAAGTGATAACATCTTAGAGGAAATAGTGCTGAACCAAAAGTAGAGCTGTGAGGTTCTGATGGCCAAGAATTTACCTTTTTAGATAAATCAACTGGATTATAATATCCATATTTTCTTTGAGAAAAGCAAAAAAAATACATACAAATTCCTTAGGAGAAACAAAGTTTTTTCCTCGAACTTTAGTCTATCCCAGAGCTGTCCAGTAGAAATATAGCCATGTGCCGCATAACATTTCAGTCAACAATGGACCACATATGCGATGGTGGTCCCATAAGATTAGTACATTTTAGCCTAGGTATGTAGGAGGCTATACCATCTAGGTTTGTGTAAGTGCACTCTATGATGTTCACACAACGATGAAATCGCCTAATGATGCCTTCCTCAGAATGTATCCCCATCATTAAGCGACACATAACTGTATAATGTGAGTCACATATGCAATTTTAAATTTTCTAATAACCACATTTTAAAATGTAAAAAAAAGACATTAATTTTAATGACATTTTATTTAACCCAAATATCCAAAATATTATCATTTTGACATATAATCAATATACAAAATTAGTAATGAGATTTTTTTTACATGCTGAGTCTTCAAACTATAATGTGTATTTTACACTCACTGCACATCTCCAAGGCACTAAATTTTCATCAGAAATACTTGATTGATGTTTAGATTTCATAAAATGTACAGTTGAAAAAATAGACTCACATACACAAATTGTTTCATTATATGTAAAAGATATCCAATTGCTGAGTATTCATTCTTAAATTTGAATTAATTCAAAACTAAATAAAATCTATTTCCTCCGTCACACTAGCCGTATTTCAGGCGCTCAGTAGCCACACGTAGACAGTATAGGTCTGAAGGAAAGATCTTGTCTAGGTCTTCATATCGAGGATACTGAGTTATCTAGAAAACAATATCTTCAGCAATAGCCCTAGAAACCTTGACTTCTTCACGACACTCCTCAGTGTAAGCTGAGAGCACAATGCCAAAGTCAACTCAGTGTTCAGCAGAAAGTCAAGGTTCTGAGGTCCACTCACTGTTCTCTGATGATTTGGATGAAAGGACCTCTCTGAATGCCCTTCAGTCTACTCTCTGTCTACATTATCTTCCTTGACTGAGTTTTTGATTCGCAGACTAAAGAAGATAATATTCATAGGCAAGAGTCTAAAACTCAAGTAACATTTTTCTTGATTAAGAATAATCCATATGTCTTGAAAGTCACCTGGTGGAAAATTGATAAGTACAACCAAGAACTGAGTCTTTGGAAAAAATAACAAAATATACAAAGTTCTCTTTAGAATTAAAGATTACCTTTAAAAAACTCGTGAATCAAATAGAAATAATACATAATTCTAGTACTATTGAAATACTGCTTAAATAGAAAACCAATGAATATAGAAAGCATCCTAATTTATTTTTATCAAGGCACCATAACCCTTACATCAAAACCTAAAAAAATATTTCACAGATAAAAAATAATACAAATTAAATTAAATTTAAAATGCCAAATTTCAGTTATAATAAGATGCAGTTTTGAATTTTGAATGAATTTTGAAAATCCTTTGTCCTATTTAACTCCTCTCAATTCCTGGCTCTCTCTAATCCAGTCATGGAAATAGATGAGCTCAATCACATTTATGTCGAGGGTTACGTTATGGAGAAACAATCCAAATATAAGCATAATAGTAAGCAAAAAAAAAAGAGGGCTTAATCAGAATTCCTAAAGGGGAAATTTCTCCCACTTTTCTCATTTGCTGGAAATTAAAAATGCCCATTCTGTCTACAAATCAGTTTTGCGAGGAACTTTCCATTTAAACTGACACATCCATCTCTCGAGATGAACCCCATCGGGACGGGGTGCTCCGGTTCCACATTGACTCTGGTCGAAGTCCTCCTCCTCTGGCAGCCAGAGATGATTATCTACACCATGGGGCGTGCAGAATAAATAAAGGTTAAATGATTATCAAAATGTGACCAACATCTGAGCAGACAGCACGCACCTTGGCAGGAGGGATCTCAGCATTAAAGCAAATCGCATCCAACTGTAGGAATAAACCTGTCAGAGGCAGGCTGCTGCGGCGGTCCCAGCTACAGGCCTCGTCCTGGGCGGGCTGGCTGGCTCCTGAGAATGATTCCGAAGTGGCTCAGCAGCATCTGGACCCACTTCCCACGGCTCCCTCAGCTGGCTGCCTTGTCCTCCTGTCAGTCATTTTCACGGCTATTCATTTCAGACACTATAGATTTTGAACTCCTAAGTCCTCGTTAGAGGGAACGGGCCACAGGGAAATGACAGTATTTGTGTAACTTAAGTCTGAGGTCTCAGGAGGAAAGAATTTTTGAGCTGTTGGTCTCCACAGTTAGGCAGGGTGAGAGAGATTTTGCGCAGACTCTGAAAGGAATGAGATCTCTCTCAGGGAGGCTTATTGTGTGCCGTGCACCGTGTGAGGAGCACAAATTCTCTCATTTAATCCGTACAATGGCCCTAGGGAGTAGGTTCTATTATTATCTCTATTTTTCAAATAAAGTAAAGATACAGAGAAAGTAAGTAACTTTCCCAACGTCACACAGCTAGGAAATGGGGGAGCTGGGTGGTGGCCCTAGAAACTTCCCTCATAACATCAATGCTGCAGTGCCACCTATGGGCCTGCTGGGAAAATCCAGTTAATGAAACCCTGTCAAATAAGAGTTTCGTCAAAATATGATGCTGTACACACGAAATTTCTATAATGTTATAAACCAATGTGACCTCAATAAAAAATATTTAAACTACAGGAATGGAAGAGGATGTTAAAAAGGATTGATGGTATATAGAGACTCCATTTAAATATAAACAAATATTGGACAATGGCATGAATTACAGAGACCAAAGAAAGCAAACCGTGGACATTATAAAAAAATAATTTAGTCAACAAAAATGGGGAGATGAGAGGGCCAAGCCCAGTGGCTCAGCGGTTAAGTGCGCACTTTCCGCTTTGGCGGCCCGGGCTTCACTGGTTTGGATCCCAGGTCCGGACATGGCACCACTTGGCAAGCCATGCTGTGGTAGGTGTCCCACATGTAAAGTGGAGGAAGATGGGCACGGATGTGAGCTCAGGGCCAGTCTTCCTCGGCAAAAAGAGGAGGATTGGCAGTAGTTAGCTCAGGGCTAATCTTCCTCAAAAGAAAAAAACTAATTAAAATAATTTTTAAAAAATGGGGAGATGAGAGGAAATGTGAGAATACTAGTCGTTCGTGGCAGAAACTCAAACTCAAATGTTGTTTTAAAAAAATGATAGTGACTCCAACTTCTTAGTGTTTTTCATACTGAAGAAATTATGCCTCATCGTAAAAAAAATAAAATCCATTTAAAATTTTACCTTTTCTTTTATATTCATTTCTTCTTCTGTTCAATTCAAATGCAATTAAAGTTAAAACTCTCTTAGAAAGCCCCAATAGGGGCCCGCCCCACGGCCGAGTGGTTAAAGTTCCATGTGCTCCACTTCGGCAGCCCAGGTTCATGGGTTCGGATCCTGGGTGCGGACCTACTTCGCGCATCAGCCATGCTGTGGCAGCATCCCACATACAAAGTAGAGGGAGATTGGCACAGATGTTAGCTCAGGGCCAATCTTCCTCACAAAAGAAAAAAAAAGTAGCAACAATAGTTGTATCCTGTTTTTGCAGAACTCTATGTAGAAACATATCTGGCATGATGAATTCCTAATGTGAGTGGTATTTATTTCTGGATGAGAGTATTTGGGGACTTTTTCTTCTTATTATTATTATTGCTATTATTTTATGCTAGTATTTTATTTATCCCATCATCATAGATTTGTTGAGCACTTACAATAGGCCAAGAATTGCTCCTGGCTCTGGGGATACAACAGTGAAGGAGACAAACCTGGTCTTTCTTCTGCTCCAGAGGGGACACATGTCAGGTGCTGAAGAATGAGAAGAACTAGAGGGATGACAGGTGGAGCTATTTTTACTGGGGTGATGAAGGAACCTCCCCAAGGTGGTAACACTTAAATCAAGGACCGAGAGAAGTGAAGAGGGCGCCATGCAAGGACTTGAAGAAAAACATCAATGTAGAAAAAAAAGCCGATACAAATGTCCTGAGGCAGGAAGCCTGTGACGAGGTAATAAAGGAAATCAGTAAATTCTAGTAGTGAAGCTTTCAAACTTGAACCGAGTATTTATCAAGTCAGATGGCATGCATAATTTCACGCTATGTAATACATTGGTAATAGCCAAGATTGATCTAGCTTTTAATCATTTTCATTTTTTCACTGCTTCGCCCACTTTCCCCAGCCTCACTTAACAACCCCTTTACACTGGGATGCAAGTTCTTATCCCTGTGGAGTATTGAAATAGGCAGATAACCTGTCTGGGTCTTTTCTCAGAGCAATAATCACCTAAGTGGGGTTGTTAAATGCTTCCTTAACTAAACTAAAGGCAATGTTGAAATTTTCATTGACATTAAGCCCTTTCAAAGGTATCTGACAACCTGGCTAAAGCATATATACTGTGGGAATCTCCTTCATTACTGAGACAATTAATCGTGAGAATTAGCCAACTTCCTTGAGAATCAAGTGAGCTGCTGTGAAGATGGAGCTCCGAGCTGCTCCCAAAATCCCCGGTCAAGAAAGCAGCCCCTCACAGCTGAGGAGCCTCATGCGATTGACAGCTCTGCTTATTGATTTTGGATTTTGAGAACAACTCCCGGGGGGCTGGCATCCGCGAGTCCGAGGCAGAATTTGACGAGGCAGATGGGACCCTGAGGGAAAACCTCATAAGGCAGAACAGCAAAGTGCCCTTCCCTGACCCTCTCAGGCACGATAAGAGATGGTCTGGTTCTCGTTTTTACAGGGATTCATTCCCACCAGGCTGCATTTGAAAAAGATGACAGCCCAAAAGAGTCTTGCTCTTTGGGGGAAAAAAAAAAATTTAAGCTTCTTAAGTACAAACTTTCAAACTGCCACCAACCGGCATGTGCCTCAGGGAAGAAGGAAAAAGACAAAACATTTGGTGCCCGGCTCGCCCTGCCTCCAGTCTGGATTGTGTCATAGGTATTCAAGTGTGCACGCGTGTGTGTGTACGTGTGACCTCTCTTCCACTCGTGAACAGATTCTGGCAGCATTTCTAAGGCTGTATCTTTGTAAGGGAGGCCCCTCACCCAGGACCCCACGTCACCTGCCATCCGAGGCAGATGGTGAGATGATCCGAAGCAAATGGAACAGCAGGTCGTCTGCGTCTCCTAAACAAACCATTCTCAGACACGCTCAGGTGGAGCGCCTGGGAGTCGTTGGGGTTTTGCCACACGCACAAAATCATGATGTGCTTAATTCCATCTTACAAGATAGGAACCGCTTTCTCTGGCAGAAAATACGACTACGTGATATGTATTCAGAGCAAAATCCCAACCAGAAACACACAGGTTTCTGAAATGAAATGCGAACTGTTGATCTAAGAGGGTTGCCCGCTTCTGGGAAAGGTTTTTGCATCAATTTCCTCTTGATGTGTCACGTGTTCATTCGCTTCCTCATCTCTTCACCTTATCTGTATTTTAAGCATTAGCAGATGCCTAAGTTTTAATTAAAAATTACAGGAAGACAATTTTAAGGTATAAACAGTCCAGGCTAACTGCTAAATTGGTTGCCTCTACAGATTAGAAAAAGTCCCCATTTATGGTTTGATTCTAGAAGTAGAACAGCTCTGGCCAGCGTGGTGGGCGGGAGTCCAGTGTGAGGCTCACACCAGCTCTCAAACGGCCATGGACCTTTCTTCCTCTTGCCTGCCAACCACTCCTCCCTGCTCCCAGCAAGGCCACTGATGCCCCCAAGAAACTTTAAAAGGAGCGAAGGAAATCGCTGGGAATGTGGTGAGACTGCAGGTCGGCCACAAAATTCAGTCTCTCAATCTTCCAAATCGAATTGAATGGAACTGAAGGTGAGCACGTGGCTGCCTAGCCAGACTCCACTCCCAGCCTTGTTTCGTCCCTGTTGACCGGAGTTATAGGACATGGGATGTGCCTCTCCATGTGTCCTCATCCCTTCCCAAAGTCTAGAACCATCCAGCTTCAGCCATGCAGAGAATGGCAACACCCCAGGAGACGGCAAACCAACAACTTGGAAAGTGCCTGTCCTGCCGACCTGGACTGTTTCATAAGAGAGAAATGAACTTCTTGGTTCCTTAGGGCATTGTATTCTCAGGTTTCTGTTGCAGCAGCTTAGTCTTACCCTATCCAATATAGGAATTAATCCAAAACCTACACTGTGAATACACAGGAAATGCAACCATGAATTGCTACACGGCTCTTAATTCCGTATTTAGCACTTTTCCTGGTTTGCTAACCTCTCCTTTTGCCTATTCAAATCCCTCTCCCTTCAAGTTTATCTCAAATACCACTTTCTCCAGGATGAGAGCCAGTCACACCGGCCGGCTGTGCCATAGAAGCTCACGATTGGTCACTTAAATGCCTCTTACAGAGCCCGGCCCATAGAGGATACACAGTCCGTTCCCTTTCTGTCAATAGTTTAACATCTTGAAACACAAAAAATCAAGTTCTTCTTCTGAATTTAAATATGACTTTGAGGAATCTGGCTTGGACAACCATTTGGAAAGTGTACCGGTTAACCGAGATGAAGAACACAACAACTGCAGAGAGAAAAATGAAGGTGGGCTGGAGAAGGAAGTTCAGCTGCCTAAGTGGTCCTCCAGAAAACTAGCCAGTTCCAGGAGAGAAACTGAAAGATGCTCTTATAAGAAAAATCAATGAGGAAAAAATTTTAAACAGCCTGTCAAAACTAATAACCAGGACTGATCGAGTCAGAGAGCCAGAACTGGAAGGAAGCGAGAGAGACAGAAAGAGAGAGAGAGAGAGAGCCCACCAATCCAACTGCCTTTAATTTAATAATGCAATTTACAGACAAGCATTGTAATTGATTCTGAACAAAAGATTTAATTCCAAATACCACCACTCTCTACTAGCCCAAGACCCTAGCTGATTACTTTTGCCCCTCTGTATCTTTGTTTTTTCGTCTGAAAAATAAGAATAATAGTAAAACATGCCCAGGAAGGATTATATGAGATAACATTGCCATGATAACTAAATAGAATAATACACATGAAAGTGATATGTAAAAAAGAAAGCACCAGACATGTGTCAGTCATTATGCCTCACACTACAGTCAAAGCAAGTGGGACCATGTGTAGTATTTCTGAGGATGGGGTGGCACGGGCTGGGAACCGGGATGAAAGGAAGTTTAGAGTGTTGAACCAGACATGGTGAGGCACTGAAATAGGAACCTGGGAAAACAGTAGCAAAAGCAGACATTTTTATCAAACATCCCTCTTACTCCCTTTATCCCTCACTGCTCTCCTCCCAGCTCTGCCACACACACGCACACACACACACACACACAACCCAGCCCCACTGGGACACGTGCAAGGAGTGGAGGTCAAGCTGACAAGCTGCACACTTCAAACGGAAGTTGAACAGAGATGGTTTATGAAATCATACAACTTAGCAGGTGCTATGGCATCAACAATAAACTTTCATAAATACTGCATGGTCCCACCTAGATGAGGGATCTAAAATAATCAGACTCATAGAAGTAGAGAATCCTGAGTGGTTGCCAGGAGCTGGGGGGCAGGGGGACTGGGCAACGAGGAGTTGTTGTTCGATGGGCACAAAGCTTCAGTTACGTTAGATGAACACGTTCTAAAGATCTGCTGTAGAACATCGTGCCTACAGTTGACAAGGCAGTATTCTACATTCCCAATTTGTTAAGAGAGTAGATCTCGTGTTAAGTGTTCTTACCACTAAAAATAAAAGCTCTCAGGAAAAAAAAGCCCACACAGAAACTTGGGAGGTGTTGGATGTGTGTATTGCTTGACTGCGGCAGTGGTATTAATGGTGTTTGCATATGTCCAAACTCATAAAATTGTACACATTAAATATGTGCAATTCTTTGCACGTCAATTATACCTCAATAAAGCTGTCACAAAATTAAAATGTTTTTCTTAATGATGGCAGGAGCCTACATACCAGATCCAGCTGTTGTAGGTTTCAGACTCAATGGTTTATTTGTTCGTTCCGTTACTAAATATTTATTAAAGCACAAATGACGTACCAGACACTGTGCTTGACATTAAGATGTTTAGTAGGCTTTTTAAAAACTCACAAAATTAGAAGTTTAGCTCTTCCTTCATGTAGGGAAGTCATTCATTGGCAAAGGACAAAGCACACTTGCATCCATCCTATTTGAATAAGCCTTAGAAAATTATATTCTAAAACCCTCCTAGAAATTTGACAAGTATCTGTTGACTATCAGCCATTTCCAAAGCACAGTGCTGAGCATTACAGGTAAGACAAAAGATGGAGACGCTTACCTTTGAATGCCTTATATGTGGCCAACAGTTTAAACGAATTCATCAAATGTGTACACTAACCCTATGTGATAGTATGATTATCATTGGTGTAAAGATGAGGAAACTAAGGTCTAAGATCTTACAGCTGATAGAAGGCAGAGGCCCTATTGATGCTAAAGGTTGACTTCCTGCACCACAGCATCATTTCTTGAGAATGCTGTTTAACTGCGGCATTAGTTGATGTTTTTAATAGGATTTTAATAGGAATTAGAAAAACAGTCAGAAATATATTGTGGATAACTTAAATGTCAGACAATGGAACCTGGAATTTATTTCCCAAGTTAGGGTCACTCAAAAATTTTAATAGGGTTCACAAGTTCCGAAATCCACAGGAGAGAGGGCATCATTAATTCTCATTCATAGCCACAATGAGTTGAAAATATGCCCTCACACAGAGGAAAGAGACCCTGTGAGGACACAGCGAGAAGACAGCCACTTTGCAAGCCAAGGAGAGAGACCTCAGGAAAAACTAAACTTGCCACCACCTTGATCTTGGACTTCCAGCCTATGGAACTGTGAGAAATAAATTTATGTTGTTTATAAGCCCCCCGGTCTGTGCTATTTTTTTATAGCAGCCCAAATGGACGAAGACACAGCCCTAGCAATCTAATATAAATAAAATATTGGGAAATTATGGTAGATTAAATATCACTACAAGCTATTCACAGTTTCTTCCATCAAAAGGAGGGGTCCATCACCCCACACCTTGAATCTGGACTGGCATTGAGACATGCTCTACCCCATATAATGTAGAGGGAGTGACACGGTGTGACTTCTGAGCTCAGGCCTCCAGAGGTCTTGCAGCTTCTGTCCTTGAAACTTAGCTGCTGTGTGAGGAAACCAAACCAGCCTCCTCCGGGATGAGAAGCCTTGTGGATAGAAAGATCACATGCAGAGAGAGACCCGCCATCCCAGCCATTCCCGCCAAACCATCTGAGGTAGACGTGTGAATGAAATGAGGCCATCCTAGACCACCAGCTGCCCGTGGGCCCACCAGCTGAATTCAGTCACATCAGGCAAAATCAGCAGAAGAACCACCCAGCCAAACCACTGAACCATGAGAAATAAGAAACTTTTGTTACTGGGAGTCACCAAGTTTTGGGGTGGGACAATAGATAACTGAAACAGGAAAAATGCAAATGGACCAACAGGATTTTGTTCGTTCATTGGTTTGTTTATGTGGTATGTATAAAAGCATGTTACAACCAAATCAGACTGTTAAATATTGCAAAAAAATTTTATGTAGATATAACAAAATTATCTATTTTTATTAAAAATTATGATTTATTAAAATATTTTAATACATGATCAACATATATAAATGTGCTTTTATGATTTAAAATAACAACAGACAGTTTTCAGACTTTTCATGGTGTTAAGATAAGTCTTTTATTTCTTCAAATGTTCCTTGCAGGTTGTTTTGACTGTGCACTGACAGATCATTGCAAAACAGGAATGCTCCTGGCATCACTTTCACTCATCTCTAATGACTCTGTAGGTACTGTGTTATTCAGTTTTTCTTCAACCATCCTTAGCTTATTCTTCGTTTAAAAATGTATCCATGAGCAAAACATACAGCAATAGAGGGGCCAGCCTGGTGGTGTAGCAGTTAAGTTGGTGCACTCTGCTTCAGCGGCCTGGGTTCACCTGTTTGGATCCTGGGCACTGACCCACACACTACTCATCAAGCCATGCTGTGGCAGCAACACACATAGAAGAACTAGAAGGACTTATAACTAGGATATACAATTACATACTGGGGCTTTGGGGAGAAAATAAAAAGAGGAAGATTGGCAACATGTTAGCTCAGGGCCAATCTTCCTCACCAAAAGCATACCTTTAAAAAACAAAAAATGTATAGCAATAGAATTAACAATAAAGTCATGAATCACCAGTAGTACCACAGTGTATCATATATTTACCTGAATACAGACCATCGTTTTAAATTTTTATTTAGTTTTTTTTTCACCGCAGAAATGCTATTTACATGTTGCTAAACGTGTTCCCCTGAGCACCGTTTGCAAAGCAGAGTCCCAGACATTGCCTAATGACCACAGCTATGAACGCTACGTCAGCGGTGGCCGTGAACTGCTAGCAGGATGTAGAAAATCTGCTGGCTGTGAGCTGTTCTCTGTGTGCTCCCCAGAGCCCTCACCCTGTTCCCTATTCCAGGAGGGTGTTAGAATACAAGTGAGAGCGACACTGTTGTAAAAGAAAATTGCGACCACCTCTTAATACGTTTGAATTCTAAAATTAACTGAAATCCCAAACTCTGGTTCCCTAACTCTTACCAGTGAAAAATTGTGTACAACATACAAATTTTGCCTCATAGTAGTGGGTCATAAGGTTGACACTGAAACTGCTGCTGTGGATTGTCCAGGATTTGATTAGATGGGAAGATATGGAGGGTACTGAGTTATGCAGTCACTGTGATGTTTTGAAAAGACCAAGAATGTGTTAGAGTCATTATGTGGTTGTTGAGAGCCTAACTGGTTAGGATCCCATTTCGTGGCCTGGTCAGGATATATATATAGTAGCTAGTATCCAAATATGGCTCCCAACAGACTACACCTCCCAGTATTCACACCCAGTGTAGTCCCCTTTCCTTGAATCTGGACTGGCCCTGTAACTGACTCATAAGCATCAGATTGTGGCAGAAGTGATTTCCAAGACTAGGTCATAAGAAACCTTGCACCTTCTATGTTGGTCTCTTGGAACATTCATTTAGGGGGAAGCCAACCACCACGTAAGAAGTCTGACTATCTTGAGACCACCCTGACATGAGGAAGCCTGATAGAGAAGCCATATAGACAGGCGACATGAAAAGGGATGTTCAGCCAGCCTCCAGCTCTTCCGGCCACCATTGCCCAGACACCAGACTTGTGAATGAAGAAGTCATCTTGGACGTCTAACCCAGATGACTCTTCAAATAACTGCAGCTCCCACTGACATCTGGCTGTCACCTTATAAAAGAGATCCCAAGTAATAACTGTCCAACAGACCCTACTCAAACCACCAAAAAAAAAAAAAAAGAGAGAGAGAGAAATAACAAATTTCCATTTTAAGTGAATATGTTTTGAGGTGACTTCTAATGCATCTATAGATAACCAAAATTACAAGAAATATTACCTGCTAATTAGTTAGAACATTGTTCTAAATCATGTCTGTTTTCCTCTATGATAATATTAAACTAAACATACATTAAAAACTTAGTGTATTAGTTTTCTAGGGCTGCCATAACAAAATACATGGACTGGGTTGCTTAAACAACATTAATTTATTCTCTCACAGTTCTGGAGGCTAAAAGTCCGTGACCAAGACGTCAGCAGGTTTGGTTTTCTCTGGGTCCTCTCTTCTTGGCTTGCAGATGGCTGTCTTCTTGCTGTATCCTCACATGGTCTTTTCTCTGTCTGCAAGCATCCTTGATGTCTCTTCCTCTTCTTAGAAGGACATCAGTCATATTGGATTAGGCCCATCCTAGTGGACTCATTTTGACTTAATTACCTCTTTAAAGGCCCTTCTCCAAATATAGTCACATTCTGAGGTGCTAGGGGTTAGAGCTCCAACATATGAATTTGGGGGGAGGGGGTGCAATTTAGTTCACAACACTCAGTGACCAGAGCAATGCTGCCACAGGTTGTTTCTATTGTGAAATAGCATCTGTCATCTATAAATGAACACAGGCTTAATAAATAATTGAACAGGGAAGGGCTGCAAGGACTCATTTGAATTTGAAGGGGATTTACATAGATGACTCAATATTATACATGCTTAGTAAAATACCTATACCCCTCTATAACTCCCTATATCTCCATCCATCTATCTTACAGATATATTTGCTGTGCCTCGCTACTATCACCTTAATTCTTAAACAGGGAAGAGATTAAATGACTGTAAGTCTGTATGTCTATTTGGTGCATGGTCATGTGCTTGGCATTGTGAGTATTATAAAGCAAACTAAGAACTTGCTTTTCTTGCTCCTGCAGTGCTCACAACCCCGTAAGGACATGGAGAGGGCACAAATAGCCTCAATTAATGGCACGATGGGGTAATAAACACACAAAATTCTCTGGAAGCCGGAGGAAGGGTAAAGAGGGAGCTCTTGCATATTCTTTGTGTGCACATGAGCACACACTTACACACATACACTCACACATCCTGTGCTCCACCTGGGGTATCTCCGTGGCTCTCAGGATAATATCTGAGACATCACTACAAGTCAGCAGAATTATGTGATTCTGTTGCCAGCTCAGTATTGATTTACTTTCTGCCCTAAGAGAAGCTCTATAACCTCCCAGGGACATAATCCCCCATTTTCACTGAAGGAAAGGCTCCTCTTGACAGAGGCATGGGGAGAGTCTATTAGCTCGCTGTCACAAGCCAGGGCTTCAGATCACGCGTAGACAGCTTAGTTTTCAGGCTTTCATTCCCAACTAATGAGACAGCAGCCTCAACCTCGGGCTTAAGTTCTTCACTCCTGGTTTAACTTGACCCAGACGGCTGAGCCCCTCCTTGGATGCTCTAATATGAAATGCGGTTCACGTTCATGGAGGCTTAGTTAAAGCTAACTTCTGTGAGTTTCCGTGTTGCTCTCCAATCAAGTCAGCAAAATATAATCCTCTATTATGTGTCCCTTTTCTTGTTCCAGAAGGAAACTCTACTTCGGATCAATAAATACACCCACTCTTGAGTATTATCTATTACAAAAGTCAAAACTCTTTACCACTCCCTCTTCTCTCACAGCACTTACCTCACACCTAAATTAGGGTCCTTTCCACACTCTGATTTTGACCGAGACTGTTGCCTGCCTCCTCCACCAGACTCTCATTCCCATAAGGAACAGAGTGCAATGGAGGCTCCTTATTTTCAGGTGTGGGGATGGGGGGGATGATAATCTGATTGAAAGAGTGGCTGGGGACTTAGCTTGAAGTTCCATTTGCGTAGCAAGCATGCTGGTTCTACTTGAATTTTATATATTTATTTGGATTTGTATGAAACTGCCTTCATTGCAAGCTCCCAGGTTTTACTTCTACCTTATGCGTCAACTTGGCTGGCCATGGGGTGCCCATATAACACATTATTTCTGGATGTTTCTGTGAGGCTGTTTCTGGATAAAGTTAGCATTAGAATCAGTAAAGTAGACTGCCCTCCCCTATGTGGGTGGGCATCATCCATTCTGTTGAGGGCCTGAACAGAACAAAAGTTGGAGGAAGAAGGAATTTGGCCTTTTTTGCTTCCTGCCTGCTTGAATTGGAACATCTCGGCTCATCTTCTCAGCCCTGAGACTGGGGTTTAAACCCTTGGTTCCCCTGCTTCTTGGGCTTTCAGTCTTGGACTGAATTATACCACTGGCTTTCCTGAGTCTCCAGCACAGTCAGCAGATTGTGAGACTTCTCAGCCTCCATAATTGTGAGCCAATTCCTCATACTAAATCTCCTTTGATATCTATAGATAACCTACAGGTTCTTGTTCTCTGGAGAACTCTAATACATACTCTATGCTTCCTTTGGATGGCTTTGGGAGAGTGGTAGAAATTAGGGGGACAACAAAGCCCCTCCTCAAAGTCACCCATGGAGCTACCAATGGCTGGAACTAAGTCTTGTTCATGGTCTTATGTCACGGAACACCTGGCACACTCCATACAGGAGCTGCGACATTTGGCTGTAGAATGACACCTGAGATGAATGTATGATCCAAAGAAGGAGACAGCAAAACAAAGCTTGAGAAGGCACAGGCCCCCAGCCATGTACTGGCCTAGCGCGGGTTCAGGCCACACCATTACAATAGGGCAGTGCTCAAGACAGCCACTTGGAGGCCTGCAGAAATATTAAATAATAAAATCAGCCCAGTACTACCAGCAATTCCACTGATCCCCAGGAAACACACTGTGGGTCACCTTTAGGCAAGCACTCTAAAAATTAATGGAGAAAAGTCAGCACGACCAAGCGGTGGTCAGAAATTAGAGCAAATTTAAGTTCCTCGACTCTCGAGTGCCAAGCTCTCTCCATAGGCATTTTGCCCATTAGCCTGCCAGTGTCTTGATCCAATACCCTTGAGGTCTCTAAGTAGCAGCTTTACAAGGGTAATTGAAAGGGTATTACTGGCTGTCTATTTATCATCTCTTGGTCACCTAACACCATGGTACCTATTAGGAGCTGCTAGACTCTGTGCTAAAGGTTGTTTCAGCCGGAAGCTTTTTGCCTGCTTATCCAAGAGGAGACAAACAAAGCAAGATTCCCCTCGAATCCTCTCATTTTGGACCAATCTTATGTGCTAATTAATCATGATTACTCCATACAGTAAGCATATTTGAGGAGATTAATCTGCACTAGCCTCAGGTAGTGTCCTAATTAACAATATGCTGAAGCAGTGTTCTCCTTGTAAGTGTAAATACAGCACCGATGCCATTTGCAAGACAACAATATGACTGTTTATTAGGCACGCATGCTAATGGATGGTACACTGGTCTATTAAAAACCTTCTGTCCTTTGGCCTTTCTGCCTCACTGTCTTGGCTGGGTAGTTACGCACTGTCAAATACTGGCAGAATGTGTGACTCAGCTTCTTAGGATGTCTTAATCCAAAAAAAGAAAAGAAGAGCGTGGCCAGGAAAATATCACAGAGTTATGAAACTTTAAAGATCAATTATTCACCTTCCTCCAGCAGGCCTTAAGAGCTGAAACATCACCATTGCCCAGAGCTGAGTCAGATGTGATGGGTAATGCTGATAATACATTTCCTTACTTGGTTTGCATGTTTGTTAATAGGTAATAAAAGAGAGCCATCTGTAAGAATGGATGACCACCCACCCATGTCCACCTAAGCTACATGCAGCCGTGGCCTTCCTCTGGCACCATTCCAACTCCACATTTCACTTTCTCTATACGCCAGCAGCTTCTCATTTGATCTAGGACTCCCACATCAGGGAGAAAGAAGAGGAAAATAAGAGAGTCCAAATTCAATGTAATCTCTTTACAAACCTATCTCAGATTTGGCTCAGTTTTCCCATAGCTTCTGATCCTACTTCCATGAAAGAAAGAATCCTTCACAAGGATTAAGTTGGAATGAGGGAATAGGGCTGAGAGTGACTTTTGACTATTACTTGTAGGTAGAGGCCAGAAAGCTGGTAATGGAAGAAAGCATCTGCCTACTGATTCCTCCAAAGATAATGGGCAGAATGGATGTGGAATAAAGGTGTATATTCGCCCAGAGAAGTCAACATCTGTGGAATGGAAGAGAAAGAAATAGTATTAGGCAGAGGGAAAAGTAGGCTTATGATAAAGTCTCCATAAGAGCCTCAGCCGACCCCACAGGGAACTCTCGGGCTGACATGGTCCCTGAGATAAGAGCATAGATGAGCATAAAAATGCAGTATTTCATTTTTATGTTTTTAAAAAGATATATTTTTAATATATGTGTGTAGATAGATTCTTAGTATATGTGTGTACATGTTGTTTCAGAGCAAGTTCCCAGGAAAGCCAACTCCAAGATGGAGGTTAGCATGCGGGAAGTGTACTGGGGAGTGTTCTCAGGAACAACATGGGGGAAAGGAAAGGGAAGGAAGCATTGTTTTCCAGCCCAATATCATAGGTTCATTCATGGAAAACAATTCACTGAAAGTGTGCCATGTGCCAGGCACTAGCCATTGAGGATACAACAGTAGACAAAATCCCCTAAGCCCCTGTCCACATGGAGCTTTCATTCTGGTTAGGGGAGAGGGACAACCAACACACACAGATACAGAACATAAGGACAGGGACTTGTAAGTATTATTAAGAAAATACAAATGAAATAAATAAAAATTAAGAAAAAATAAAGCAAGACTAGGAGACAGAATGGTGCAGCCAATGATTTCAGGTAAAGTGGTCAAGAAAGCCTACTCTGACAGGGTAATAATTGAATAAAGACTTGAAGGAAGTGAAGGAGTGAGCCATGCAATTATCTAGACAAAGAGCATTCTAGGAACAACATGCAAAAATGTTCGAGAAACATACCATTATTTTTAATATCTCGTGAAGTTCCATAATCTGTATGCCCCATTGTTCATTCATCTACTCCCTAAGTGATGAGCATTCAGGATGCTTCCATGTTTTTGCATTGCAAAAATATTGCAATAAACATCTTTGAATACAAATCCTTAAATATTGTCTACCTTTATTTCTGAGGGATAAATTACTGGGAGATTCCTGGGCCAAAGGATATGCTCTTTTTTTTAATAAGTACTTTTCAACAGTATATAGCAATTCATAATCCCACAAGCAATAGATGAGAGGTCCCATTTTCCCACATCCTTATCAGCATTGGTTGTTAACAACTTTTTAAAATTTTGCCAATCTGCTGATCAATACGGGCATCTCATTCTTTTCATTTGCATTTCCATGATTACCAGGCAGCTTTTCATGTTTACTGTCCACATATAATTTCTTTTCTGTGAGTTGCTCATTCATGCCTTTTACCTAGTTTTCAGGTAAGTTGTGTGTCATTTTCTTGTCGATTTCAGAGAGTTTTTTGTAGATTAGGGATCTTAACTTTTGCCATTCATATGTGCTGCAAATATTCTCTCCCACTCTATTGTTTGATATTTAATCTGTTTAGGATGCATTTTTTCTTTGCAGGAGAGTGTAATTCAAAATCATCAAAATTATCGATCTGTCTTTTATGGACTCTAATGAGATGAAATTTAGCAGAGATAAATGTAAACATCATCATCCCTTGTCAAACTCAGAATTAAAGTTCAGAAAATCCTCGTCAGAAATTTTGAGGTTGGGAAATTAAGACAATATTAATACTAGAATTTAAGGAACTGAAAGCAGAATTAAACCCATGAAAGTCCTTTAAAATATTTTTTGCATTCAAAAACTAAAAGAATAAAGACATTATAATTATCTTAAATTAGTAATAATGGATACTATACTATTAATTTCCATTTAGCTTTCTTGCTTGCAACTTTTGAGAGGTTCTTAAAATTTCAGTGGAGTGCTTGTAAATTCCATTTTTTTCCTTGCCTAGCTCTCCATTCAAATGATCAATGCCTTCCTGATTACGTGATTCAGAAGATGCTTCCTACGCACTCCCTGGATCACACGTCTGTCAAATCCTCTCTCACATCCCGGATCCAAACTCCTCAACTCCTCCTCACAGATGTCACCTAAATATCCTTCTGAGTTTACTGTGCTTCATCTTCCTTTGTCTTCCCCAAGGATTCACTGTAGAAAGTTCTATCCTTCCTCTGCCATCTGCTTTACCTCCCCTTTCTATTCCCAGCTCCCAATTTCCTCTCTAATTATCCCCAGCAGAAGTGACTCACAATCCATGCAATTTTGTGTTTCTGGAACCAAAACTCCAACAGTTACCAAACAGGTGTACATCAGTAGATTTCATTCTATTTTAGTGTATTTTGAAGTTGGAAAGACTATCGCACTTGAATTTTAGTTCAAAAAAATCACAGGTACTAGTATGGAAGAAGTAATCTGGCTTAATAACTGTTGATGCAAAAATTATCTAGGGGTATTGGTTTTATACCAGTTTGACATGAGCTAACAAAATTATAGTGGTAACAGAAATGGAAAAATTAGTATACATCAATAAAAATATATATCGAGATGAGAAGAAGGATTCAGTCCTCACAGTGGCGGTGGAGGGTGGAGGATTATCTTTATCAATCTCCGTCTTCCCAAAGCAACTGTGGTCAACCAGAATAGCACCAACACAGTGGGCTTAGAGCAACTGATTCTCCACCCAGGGCTGGGACTGTGGCTGGGACCAGCCTCGCCTGAAGCACATGGTCATGTAGGAGAATAGATTCCTGAAAACATGAAGTGCTGTTAGAAACTATATGGAGGAGTTTTTGTCTCCCACTCCTCATGTTTCCTTCCATGTTGTAGAGAGCTCCATTAGTATAAATCGCCTGGGTCCTCTCTATCCCCAAATCCATTCAACTCTGGTTGATGGGAAGGGCAATGGGATGGTGTATCTGACTGGCATGTTTGGGAGGATAAACTGGCCAGGCAGATCCCAACACCCCTTCCCCTAACCCCTCCTTGTGATTTGAGAAGCATGCAGTCTCCTCTACGCCTTCCTACTCTATATCTTAAAAGAGCAGGGCCCCGTGCAGGAAGGTCCTACGGTTCTGCAGGGGTGGTGCCTTCAATTCAGGGGACAGTTAACTTCTGGTGCACGAGCCAGGAACATTGGGAAATAGATGAGGCATAAAATATAGGGCAAGAAAGTCTTCGCAAACTTATTGAAGCTTCTGATATAGAAAGGCACCCAGTTTGGGGCCTCAGATATGAGTGTGCAGACAGGATGTTTTGCTCTTGTCGGTTCCTAAATGTTTATTTTGATCCATACAATTCTCTTTTACAGGTGTGCCATGGGCTTTTACTGCTGGGGTTAGACTAAGAGGCATTAAGCATCTTGGCAGCACAGATCATTACTGCTCAGAGCAGCTTCTTCCATGGCAGGAGGTACATGGAAGTCTACAGCAAAAGCAGCTGGGTATCATTAAAAGACTGGGAGTCAAGGGCCCCAGCAAAGGCAGAGGTCACAGGGCCCCAGTCAGGTGGGGAGTCTCACCCAGCACAGGGCACACAGGGTTTAGGAAAAGGCAACCCCACCCTTCTCCCTTCAACAAATGCCTGTGCCTTCATAAGGCACAGAGACTGCCTTAGGATGCACGTTACTCATGCTTGACCTTGAACCCTGCCTCAGCTTTTCCTAAGCAAGCACTATCTTAGGTCAGGTTCCCCAGAAGCAAAACCTAACCCAAAGATTCACGTGAAAGCAATTTATTAAGAAAGTGCTTCCAGGAGAAACTGGGAGGGATTAGGGGAGGGGAGGAACCAAGCAAGGGTGCAATTCAGGCCAAGTCCTGGTCTCAGTCTGAACCCTCAGGGCCATTCTGGAGTGTAAACTATACCACAGAATTTGTCCTGACTCAAGGCAAAGACGCCGGCAATCACACCCCCAGCACAAGTCTGAAAGCACGTGTTGGTCCTATGAGAATCCGGTGTTGATTCTGTATAACTGCTGAGGCCTGGGTTGAAATTCTGGTCTACCCAGGCATTGAAAACTCCTCTAGCTAAAACTGATCAGAATAACAAGTTGGCAAGATGAATTTTGGACTCAATGCAGGTGTAGTAGCTGGATCTCCAGAGCCCTCTGGTGACCTTGACAATGGAAACCACGCACTAAAGATGGATTGAAGCAGAAAGAAAGAGTCTGGGTCCCTGGCCCTGGCAACTTCATGAAGCTGCTCTACCTGGAATGGACTGCCTAAATTTGGATTTTGTTTTGTAGGAGAAAATTAACCCCCCATTTTTTAAGCCTCTGTTGGGGATTTTCTATTCCTACCAGTCAAACAAAATTCCTTCCTAATACAATTGATTAACTACTTTAAGGAATTTTTAAATTGAAATTTATAAAAATGTTAGAAATCAAAGTTCTGTTTTGCATTCTGGCGTTGGTTTTTAGAGGTTCAGATTGCTGCATTTTTAATTCCCCAAATTACATTCGACATGTTACAGATATGTTAATTCTTTCGTTCATACATTGATTCATTCATTCCTTCCGCAAATATTTATTGAGCACCTGCAACCTGCCAAGTTCTGTGCTAGGCTCTGGAGATCTTACACAAACATGACAGAGTCCCTTCCTGTAAAAAGTGCAGATTTAGTGGGAGAGGCAAAGCAGGCAGACAGATAATACAGTGCAAAGTGTCAAACACTGATAAATGTCTGAACAAAGGAGTTGTGGTATCCCGGAGGAGATGAGTTATTTCTCCGGTAGCTAGAGGGAAATGTGCAAATAGCAGCACAATCGGCAAAGAGCCACAACGGAAAAGACTATGTCTGTCCTCACTCAGCTCTGAGAGGCCTCCGAGTCATCAGCTGGGTGTTGCAGCTGCCCCTTCTGTTAGAAAGAAACTCCAGGAGCAATCACATCCATATGCACAAAGAATAAACTGAAGGCTGGAAGTGGGAATGTGATGGGACAAAGCCACCAGCCACACACGCCATCCTTTCTCTGAACCTCAGCTTCAAGTCCCTTAAAGGAACTGCAGACTAAAGTTGTCCTTGAGAAACTCTTGTAGTCTCCTTTTTCTTTCTCTTATTTTACTGCATCATTGTGGTTTGGTCTTTTTATTTTTTTCCCATGAAGATGCCCTTGTAAATGTACCCCACAAGATGGAATCTTACCTTGTAGACACATTTAGTGTTTTCAAACCCACAATGAGTTTGTATCTAAATACAATACAGTTATGCCCTAAGATGAAATTTTTTTCTGAGTCACTTAAAGAGGGTTTTCTTGCAGAGTTTTCTCTTTAAGTTCTTTGTTACAAGAACCAGTTACGGATGGTAAAGCTTGAGGAATAGACTCTTGGAATAGATTTATCCAGGACAGAAAGGAAGCAAGGAGAGGGAATGAGCCATGCTGTTTTTCCAACATGATATTCTCCCCAAGTGGGTCCACTCACCTTCCAGCAGGTGGGACATGGGCTGGGGGGAAATGGGCTGGGGGAGATGGGCTGTGGATCGCACCATTCTTTTCACCAATTACTATCTTGATGATTACCCCCAATGAGTGACCACACACAGAGCTCAAGGGTCTCTTTACTCAAAAATTTCAATAATAAAACCATAATTCTCATAATAGAGACGGACAGCAGTAAAAATCCAAATCCACCTCTTTTACATGATTAAACAGACAAAGGACAGAGGGACTAACATCCATTTTTCAGAATATCCCCACTTGGTTATTCCCTATTCCTGCCAAATGCTGAGCCCTCCCTAACCTCATATTTCCTTTTCTCTTATCCTAATTCCTTCCCCCTTTTGGCTCTTTCGCTCCTATTGAAGTCTCCTGCCTTCATCACCTGACACTGATGTGAGTCAAAGCAAAGGAAACAGCAGCAAGAGTGATAATAATAATATGAAAAGAAGTGATAATAACAGCTAAGAACTTCCCAAACCTGGGAAAGGAGTTGAATATACAAATCCGTGAAGCTAATAGGACTCCCAATTTTGCAAAAAGACCTTCTCAAAGACACATGATAATAAAACTATCAAAAGTCAATGACAAAAAAAAATATTAAAGTAGCCAAGGGAAAAAAACAATAACCTACAAGGGAACACCCATTAGGCTATGAGCCGATTTCTCAGCAGAAACACTACATACCAGGAGAGAGTGGAATAATACATTCAAAATATTGAAAGCTAAAAACTATTGCCAATAATAAAAATCAGAGTGGAAATAAATATAATAGAGACTAAAAACACAATAGAAAAAAATCAATGAAACCAAGAGCTGGTTCTTTGAAAAGATAAACAAAATTGACAAACCTTTAGCTAGACTCACCAAGAAAAAAGAGAGAAGGCTCAAATAAACAAAATCAGACGTGAAAGAGGAGAAATTACAATGGATACCACAGAAATACAAAGGATTATAAGAGAATACTATGAAAAACGATACACCAACAAATTGGATAAGCCAAAAGAAATGGATAAATTCTTAGAATCATACAACCTTCCAAAACTGAATCAAGAAAAAAAATAGAGAATCTGAATAGCCAACCAGTAAGGGGACTGAAACAGTAACCAAAAATCTTCCAAAAAACAAAAGTACAGGACCAGATGACTTCTCTGGTGAATTTTCTTAGAATCATACAACCTTCCAAAACTGAATCAAGAAAAAAAATAGAGAATCTGAATAGCCAACCAGTAAGGGGACTGAAACAGTAACCAAAAATCTTCCAAAAAACAAAAGTACAGGACCAGATGACTTCTCTGGTGAATTCTATTAAACATTCAAAGAAGACTTAATACATAGTCTTCTCAATCTCCTCAAAAATCAAAGAGGAGGGGAAGCTTCCTAACTGAGTCTATGAGACCACCATTATCCTGATACCAAAACCAGACAAGGACAACACAAAAAGAGAAGATTACAGGCCAATATCACTGATGAACATAGATGCAAAAATCCTCAACAAAATACTAGCAAATCAAATACAACACATTAAAAAGATCATACACAATGATCAAGTAGGACTTATTTCAGGGATGCAGGGAGGGTTCAACATCTGCAATTCAATCAACATGGTATACCACGTTAACAAAATGAAGAATAAAAATCATATGATCATCTCTATAGAAGCAGAGAAAGCATTTAAGAAGCAAGATCCAGCATCCATTTATGAAAAGAACTCTGAACAAAAGGAGTATAGAAGGAAAGTACCTGAACATAATAAAGGCCATATATGACAAACCCCAGCTAGTACACTCAATGGAGAAAAACTGAAAGCTATCCCTTTAATAACAGGAACCAGACAAGGATGCCCACTTTCATCACTTTTATTGAACATAGCATTGGAAGTCCTAGCCAGAGCAATCAGTCAAGAAAAATTAATAAAAGGGATCCAAATTAGAAAAGAGGAAGTAAAACTATCACTATTTGCAGATGACATGATTTTATACATAGAAAACCCTAAAGAATCCACCAAAAAACTTTTAGAAATAATAAATGAATACAATAATGTCACAGGATACAAAATCAATATCAAAAATCAGTTGCGTTTCTATACACTAACAATGAAATAGCAGAAAGAGAAACTAACAATACAATCCCATTTACAAGAGCAACAAAAAGAATAAAATATCTAGGAATAAATTTAACCAAAGAAGTGAAAGACCTATAGACTGAAAAGTATAAAACATTGTTCAAAGAAACTGAAGAAGACACACAGAAATGGAAAAATATATCATGCTCATAGATTATAAGAATTAACATAGTTAAAATGTCCATACTTCCTTAAAAAAAAAATCTACAGATTCCATGCAATCTCTATCAAAGTCCCAAAAACATTTTTCACAGAAATAGAACAAAGCATCCTAAAATTTATATGGAATAACAAAAGACTCCAAATAACCAAGGGAATCCTGAGAAAGAAGAACAAAGCTGCAGGTATCACACTCCCTGATTTCAAAATATTCCACAATGCTATAGTAATCAGAACAGCATGGGACTGGCACAAAAACAGACACACAGACAAATAGAACAGAATTGAGAGGCCAGAAATAAACCCACACATCTAGAGACAGCTCATTTTCGACAAGAGAGGCAAAAACATACATGGAGAAAGGAAAGTCTCTTCAATAAATGGCGTTGGGAAAACTGGACAGCCACCTTCCAAAGAGTGAAAGTAGATGATTATCTTACACCAAATACAAAAACTAACTCAAAATGGACTAAAGACTTGAATGTAAAACCTCAAACCATGAAACTTGTAGAAGAAAACATAGGCAGCACATTCTTTGACATGGGTCTTAGCAATATCTTTTTGAATACCATGTCTCACCAGCAAAGTAAACAAAAAACAAAAATAAACAAGTGAGCTACATCAAACTAAAAAGCTTCTGCACAGCAAAGGAAACCATCAACAAACAAAAATATAACCCACTGATTGGGAGAAGATATTTTCAAATTATCCATCTGATCAGGGGTTAATATCCAAACTATATAAAGAATTCCTACAACTCAACCTTGAAAAACAGAGGATCCGAACAGACATTTTTCCAAAGAAGATATATAGGTGGCCAACAGGCACATGAAAAGATGTTCAACATCACTAATTATTAGATATATGCAAATCAAAATGCAGTCAGATATCACCTCACACCCACTAGAATGGCTATAATTAACAAGACAAGAATAACAAGTGTGGGGAGGATGTGGGGAAAACAGGACTCACATACACTGCTGGTGGGAAAGTGAATTTGTGCAGCTGCTATTGAAAACAGTATGGAGATTCTTCAAAAAATTAAGAATAGAGCTACCATATGATCCAGGTATTCTACTTCTGGGTATTTATCCAAAGAACCCGAAAACACAAACGTGTAAAGATATTTGGAATCCACAATAGCCAAGACTTGAAAACAACCTAAGTGCCCATCAGTGAATGAACAGATAAAGATGTGGTATATGTACACAATGGAATACTACTCAGCTTTAAAAAGAAAAAAAAAAGACGAAATCTTGCCATTTGTGACAACATAGATAGACCTTGAGGGTACTATGCTAAGTAAAATAAGTCAAACAGAGAAAGACAAATACTGTATCATCTCACTCACATGTGGAAGATAAAAGAACAAGAAACAAACCCAGAGAACAGATTGGCGGTTACCCGAGAGGAAGAGGGGTGGAGGGAGGGTGAAAGGGATAACAGGGAACACTTGTACGCTGACAGATAGAAACTAGACTTTTGGTAGTGAACACAACGTAGTATATACAAATGTTGAATCATAATGATGTACACCTGAAATCTATATAATGTTATAAACCAATGTTACCTTGACAAATATATGTGTTATAAACCAATGCTACCTTGACAAATATATATATATGTTTATATATATAAAAATTACTAACTTCTCATCCAGGCAACCAAGGAACCAGGAAATCAAGAGTGAGATTTATATTGAAATTACAAATTGAAATTACAAATCTTTCTCCTAGTCAGTTCTCTACCCAAACAAGATTTCTCACCTAAGGAATCACAGTCAATTAAGAAAAAAATCAATGGCTATATTTTGAAACTCTATCACTATATCCTAACAAATTGAGGCTGAGAATGAGAAAGGAAAACAAAAGCCCAAGAAAAACACACGCGCGCACACACACACCCCCCACACACACACAATATTAGCCAAGGAGACCACTTTTGTGTACCAGGATCTAGGTAAACCCATTCTTGCAAATGAAAATGCTAATGAGTCCCTAACTCTTGATAAAATATTAGCCATGCTGTAAGTACACTCACTCAGCTCCAGGAGACCACGCTTAATGAATATAACTCCCTGACCTTTAAGATTTTACTTGTATTTTTCAAGATGCCCCTGAGAGTCCTTACTCTCTGCCTATTTAGCCATTGGTCATGGGATAACAATGCTCTGTGATATAAGTAATTGCTTGTAACAGTCATTGCCCTCCAGGGTTTCTTTCTTCCCTATAAGGATTGTGTCTCCAGGACTGGAGGGGTTTATAGAGGTGGTCTCCTCTGGCCTGAAGGCTGGGAAGTACTTAATAGCTGTCCCAAAGAAACAGAAATCTGAACTTCACTCAGTAACCCTTTCCAATTTTCATCCACTCTCCCTAGCAAGGAATTCTGCCTTCATTTAACCTAAGTATGTCTCGTTGCAGTTAATTCATGTTCCTCTCCTTTGGTCCCCAGGGAAAGGAGAGATATTTGGCCACCACCAGTATTCTAAGTTCAAGAGCCTTTTGAAAATGTCGAGATCCAATGCATAAATTACCTTTACTGAGTACCACAAATATGACTGACCCTCTACTTAGCACTGGGAGGAGAAAGGTGGACAAGTCTGTTAGCTGAGAAGTAGAAATTTATTTGTTGGTAATAACAAAGTACCAATATTTTCAAATAAAGTTTCTTGAAATGTATTCCATAGTTCCTCTTTAACAATGAACCTCAGAATAGTATAGACACAACGTGCAACAGTGAAGTTCTTCCAACTAGAAATCAACCAAAATTGGACCGTTAAGATATAGAGGGACATTGTCACAGCTATCTGTGAACTGGCTGTGATTGGCTTGACTAGGCGATTAGGAAGTCATCCCCAGCACTCTTTCAAATCAGTACCATTCACAACAATTCATTGAGCAGCATCTTGGGTCAAGAATTGAGCTAAGTGCTACAGCAGACATAAATAAGGGCAAGACTTCATCTCTGCCTTCTGGAAACTAAAAGAGAGGCAGTCTATTTCAGGAATGGTAATTACATTTCCCCTGCATATCAGGTCTTATTGACTGATGGTGACTGTGCTGAGTGCCATGTTGAGAATTATGGAGCTGGGTCTAAGGTTGGTGAGAAAGCACCAGGACTAACTGGCAATGTCTGCAGGATGGAATACGGGGATGGCAGCATATTTTCCAGGTGTTTTGTTTCCCCCTGTAGTCTTTTAGACTAGGACTTACCCAGATAGAGGAAGACTGCTTCCCCTGCCTACCATTTTCCATTATCAAAGTTGCCTTCAGGTCCTGCAGACAATGGTAAGATCCCAAAGAGGAGACCACTGGGGCCTCAGGTACTTGGTTGGCTAGCCCTTACATTCCTCCTGTCACCACCAGGAGGGAAGCAAGCATTTCTGTTACTTTTCTTTCTTCTCACGAAAAGAACATTTGAATTGCACAGAACCTGATCTTCCCCCATATGTGTTTGGTGTGATAATGCCTGAAATCAAAAGCAGGTACAGGTGGAATTACAGAAACAAAGATTCTCAAGATCCGAGATGGGATTTTTTTTTTCATATTTTCTTCAGATTTTCTCACTTTGACTCTACTCCCACAGAAGAGGGCTCTGTGGCTCTCCCTTTAAAATTGTGACCTGAGAAGGAGCAAACACATCATTCCTGAGACAGCCTGACATTTTCATAAAGAGCTTTATTAAAATCTAACAGAGAAAAAAGAAATAATTACAGAAATGCAAACAGAGTAAGAATAGTTCGGTCTTCAAAGCACAGGTCTGCGATCCTAAGCAGACCAGTAAATCACAACTAAGAAAAATGAGCCTCAAAACCCCTCACCATCAAATAACTCGCCCAGGCCTGTGCAGGTCAGCAAAACCAACAGGGGCCTTGGCCAGCTCACTTCTCGTCTCTCAGAAAGTGACCTTCAGGTGACTTTTGTCATCCTGACTACTGGGATCTAGCCTAGGGCTAATTCCAGCTCTCTTTTCCCAGTTCCCCCGTCCCTCCTAGAGCCCTTGCCCTCAATTTCAGATCTTAGTCACATAGCCTTTCCCAAAAAATATTCACGGCAGCGGTGACAGGTACTCACTGGGATCTAATGAAGGATACTGCTCTCAGCTTTGCCTGCTTTCAGTGCAATCTGGAAAGATTTTGTTGGGTGATCCTCTATCATCTCCTCACCTATTCACAGGAAGAAATTCTCTGACCGAGGTCCACCCACTGGAGTTTTAATACATTCTAACTCATTCACCACACCTGGCACGTGAGGTTCCAGCCCTGATTTCAGGAGGCAAGGGCTGGTCTAGGCTCAGCGGGAAAGAGTACAAAGATCAATTAGCAATGTCTGCCATGGTGGTGGGAAGTCCATTGGCATTATCCACAGGCCTATTTAGCAACCCCAACTTTATTTACTTCCTTTTTTCAAAGATTGGCACCTGAGCTAACATCTGTTGCCAATCTTCTTTTTTTCTTCTTCTTCTCCCCAAAGCGCCCCCAGTATATAGTTGTGTATTCTAGTTGTGAGTGCCTCTGGTTGTGCTTAGCAACCACAACTTTTATTGCATAACTGTAACCCCTATTCATAGTTAGCAAATAAGAAAAGGGCCCTTCTTTCCTGGTTGGCTAGGCCAACAAGTTTTAGTTTCTAGGAGAAAGCAGCTACAGCAACAGTAACCACAGAGGAGAATAATGGTAGGTTTCTAGACTGATAATTAACCCACTTTTCTAATTAGTTCTAGGCCTTTTCCATCACTCTTCTTCTATGTTAAGCCAAAAAATAGATCTTTAAGAAAACTCATAAGTGTTCCATGATGCTTTTATTCATCCTCTGTGGCATGGATATGTTGGAAACGCTGTGGTGAGAGCTTTCTTCAACATGATCGGGTCAAAACTGCTGGTATCTGGCCCTCCAGCTCCTGAGTAAAATTGAGAAAGTTCATTGGATTGCAAAACCAACAGAGTCCACCACAAATTCATCTTCTCCTGACTGAAAAAGTCACATGTTCAAGATCTGAACCGATCCCAATTTTGTTGATTTAAAAAGGGACAAGTGGGGACTGGCCCAGCGGTGTAGTGGTTAAGTACGCGCACTTCATGAACTTAGGCGGCCTAGGGTTCACAGGTTTGGATCCCAGGTGCGGACCTACACACCACTCATTAAGCCATGCTTTGATGGCATCCCATATGCAAAATAGAGGAAGATTGGCACAGGTGTTAGCTCAGGGCCAATCTGCCTCAGCAAAAAGAAAAAAAAGGACAAGTGACTTCACTCTACCAATGAATATCCAGGATTTTAAGTGCAAGCATTCTTACAATGAGAATAAAATAAAAGCCAAGGATCCTACATCTAGTACAAGCTTCTGCTCCTAATTTTGGCTCCTACACAGTATGAAGTAGGAGAAAACAGTAGTCTCAGTGTGTTTTTATGCCATTGAGAACTATATCAAAAAGACCCAGAGAAATAAGGAAAAAATTAGCAGTAGAGAGAAAAAAGCAAAACGTTATCCTACATATTGTTAAAACTCTCAGGTGGCAACAGAGCATATGAAAAAAATGAAGAAAGGATATATTCCCCAGTACTTTAGCATATATCAATGCCTTGTTAACACCTTGTTAAGATTCTCCTAAGAATCTCAAGGTTTTCAGGATGTGAAAAAAATCCCATTAAATCTACATGGTAGAAGATGGACTAGGAACAAAGTGATGGAGACAGCAGCTACGAAGTCGAAGCAGTTTGCCTCACTGCTGAGGTAAATCCTTGATATTATTAGTACTTAGGGTGCTGGTGAGGAATCATCAAAGAATTTAGAAATAAAGAAAATAAGATTGGAATTGTGACTTTAAGACCAATGAAAAGAGATCAGAGGGGCTTAGTGGCATTGTGGGTAAATTCACGAGCTCAGCTTCTGTGCCCTGGGGTTTGCAAGTTTGGATCCCGGGCCCAGACCCAGTGCCGCTCATCAAGCCACGCTGTGGGGGCATCCTACATAAAATAGAGGAAGATTAGCAACAGACGTTAGCTCAGGGCCACTCGTCCTCACACACACACACAAAAAGGGTCAGAGAAGAGATGAGTAAAGTCAGCTTAAGGAAATAGAGTAACTCATACAGTTAACTCCCTTAATTCAGGGTCCATGCTCAACAAACAACCCTTTTTATTGTGATTTTATTTCTCGTGTGATCTGTAGTGGGTTGAATTGTGACACTCAAAAAGATATGTCCACATCCTAACACCCAGTACCAGGGCATGTGACCTTATTTGGAAATCTGTCTTTTAATGTAATTAAATTAAGGATCTCAGGATGAAATCATTCTGGATTTAGAGTGAGCCCCAAATCCAATTAATAATGTCATTGGATTTATAGTAGAAAGGAGAGACAGATTTGAGACACCCAGACACAGAAAAGGTCATGTGAAGATGGGAGCAGAGATTGGAGTTATGCTGCCATAAACCAAGAAATGCCAGGAGCCACCACAAGCTGGAAGAGACAAGGAAGGGCCTTCAGAGAGAATGTGGTCCTTCCAACAATTCCATTTTGGACTTCTGGCCTCCAGAACTGTGAGAGAAGAAATTTCTGCTGTTTTAAGCCATTGATGTTGTGGTAATCTGTTGCAGCAGTCCTGGGAAACTAACGCATGGTCTGCTTTAAGGAAAACAACGCAATGACCTAGGGACTCAAGTGTCGAGCCCCTAAACAGTCATATTTACCACTGTACATTTTTAAATTAGCATCCTATTTCTATACAGCAATCTCATGCACTTGGTGAATTAGGCAGGACAGATCAGGTTATGCCATTGTGACAACCTAAAATCTATCTTAACATGCCACAAGCCCCTCGAGGGTTTGTAGGGGGTAGTGCTCTACAGGTACAATTAAGGACTGAAAATCTACCCTGTTGTAGCTGTGCCATGTGAAATCCAAGGCCTCATGAGTTGCAACAGCAAAAGAGAGTGCATAGAAATTTCACAGCTCCTCTATGTTTTAGCCCAGACAAGAAAAATACAACTCTGTTCGGACCCCACCAGCAAAAACTAGTCACATGGCCTTGCCTCACTGCAAGGTCAATGGAAAATAAATGAGAGTAATTGATATACTTTATGAACATTACTTTTACTGCTGCACTTCATTAACATGAATCCACATGAGTAAGAAAAAGACTTTCCCTTAGTGGACTCAAATAGGGAAAGTATTGAGTTTATGAGATGGAAGGTTAGTCCTTGATCTTTGGCAAACTTTCTAATGCTTCTTAGGGGTATCCCAGGTGGCTTCCTCTGGGCCACACACCATCATACTAATTCAACACTATGTGCAAAAAAATTTTTTTAATTATTTTTAGTTTCTATAGTACAAAAATACTGTAAAAGCTCTCCAAGATTCATCCCAAATCTAGCATTCTGTAGCTTTAATTCCAGACATCCTATAACTTTCGGTCCCATGATGCTTATGTGCAAGCCATCCTTTTTCCCCTCCTGCCAGGTACTGTAAAATTTTAAGTCCCTGGGAGTCTCAAGAAAGAAGGTATCCTGGGACACTGAAATTTTTGTCAATTGCAGGACTAAGACCAAGAAAATTTTTATGCCAAACCTTTACTACAAATTCTTCCTGAAAAATCTACAGACCATTGTGACTTGCTAAATGGAGTCAAACATGATAGAATCTTTGATACTCTGAATCGTGTTGCATCCGAGGGTTATCATTCTTAACAAGACACCGTACTCGGAGAAGAATTACTCCTCCCAAAGCAAGAGGGAAAGAGTTCACCTTGAGGGGTTCAAACCATGGAACCCTTCCAGATCTGTTCTCTCCCTGCAGAAATCATTTGGAATCACAGCTATCCTATTTCACCCAGATCTCAAGAGCCTGAATCCAATCCAAATTTACTTCCCACAGTTTTCAAACAACAACAACAAAATCTGGATCCCAATAATTACTGCTAAGTGTGATTTAGGAGAAAAAAGTAAACACTCTTCAAATTGTGATCTGCTGCAATTTCCGGCTGTGGTAAACAAGCTTCACAAACACAGACGTTTGCAGAAAATTCTTCCTGTGCTGGTAAAAGCTGTTTCTAAATTGATGCAGGTGGTCCTGGTGAGACTCCAGTATGGCACTTGGGTATTCCCTTAAGGGCATGCTCCCTTCTTGTGAATTAACTGTTATTTTTGTCTACAAATTAATAGGCACAGTTAACCTGGAGTTGGGATTTAACTGGTGCATGGGGAATTGGGACCTCAGAGACTACTGCACAAAGGAAGGAAGCTAGGTCTCTCCCAGAAGGCACTGTCACTTCCCTATAATGACGCCTTAAGGTAAGAAATAAATGTCTTACCTTGCAAGGAAATTGGCCTGAAGGAAGAGCAAAGGAGATTTCATTTAACTTGCAGCAAACCTTCCAAAAGTGTTGGAACATACTAGAAGAAATGTCATGTCCTGTCACCAGCCTTGCACTGGTACAGTTATCCATTGAAATCAAGAAATCAGAGACCTTTTCTTACTACCTTCCTCCAAAGGCGTTATTGTACACCACCATGATCAAGGTCTGAAAAACTGTCACAAAGCAGAGAAAACCAGATTCTGCCCCTCAAAAGACTGGCTAGACAAGTGACACTGATCTAGATTAGTGATTAAAGAGAAACATGAGTACTGTGTGTATCAATGGGTACCTTCCTTATGGTTAATTCAGACTTGAAACCAAGGCTGTTAATACTAAAGGTTCTGAACAATACTGCACTAGCAGATATTCTATCTTGACTTAATGGAAATAAATGTGCTGCTTTGTCTTCTCTGCAGATTCTGATGAGGGTTTGATAAAGCCAAACGATAGTCCAAATTTATGTGATCCAGATTAACCTATCAATAAAGGATTACCAACTATCTATTGTGATAGACTATCCAGCATCCTTCACTCTTTATAGAAACAGCAGCACAATTTTGTTTAGTGAAATACTTCTTCCTTCACTCTCACTTAATGATGTTTAGATTATATTAACCCCACATCTGGCCTGGCTAATGAGAACATTACATTCTTCAGCCACCATGATGAGTCAGGGATGGATAAGCAATCCAATTAAAACCAATGACTTTTGCTGAGAACACAGAGACAGAGAGAGAGCAGAGAGAGGCTCTATTATCTTATCTTCTGACCTGGATTAGTCAGAGCCAGGTTGCCACCAAGGGGGAGAGGCCTGAGCTAAACAAACTGTGAGATGTAGAACTGAAGGATGGAGGGATACCAGGACCTGACAATCATTTATGAAATCATTTGTGCCTGAACCCAGCCATGCCTGAAAGTGACAATCCCTAAAGTTTTCAGTCACTTAAGTAAATAAATTTTGTTTGTTTAAACATATTTGGCTAGGGATTTTATGTTACTCCACACTGAAACAATAAGACTTAACACAATCATGTTCCTAACACTTTGAAAGTAACTTTAAAATACCAAACACGTAGGCTATTCCCACAAGAAATTTACATGCTAGATAAAATAGACATATCAAGGTACCCAGGAGTAGATACTCATTGTTATGAATTAAACAACCTGTCACTTCTGAACTCCTAGTTTTCATGAAAATTAGGAATACAGAGCCTGAAGAGTTAATATAGTTCCACGGGAAAAGAAAGTGGAGTTACCCAAGGTCCCATTTTTACTTCTTGCTACTGAGTGCAAAAACAGATCCATTCCAATGATGATCTGAGAATCTTGTTAGAGCAGATTTAGAGATCTTGAAACCTCCATCCATGACCATCATTTCTTGCTTTATTGTTCGTAGTGCATGGAGCTTTAGATTCTGAATTCTAAGCTCTTCAGTGTAAAGATCTGACACTGGAATCTCAGCTACAGAAAGCACAGAGACTCTCAGAGATGCTGTATAAATTACATGCAGCATCAGTGATGAGAGGAAACAGGTACAGAGAAATTGTGCTCCTTGGAGTTTTATGAACATAATATTTCACACTGAAACTAGAAAATCTGGGAAACAATTTGTACTACATAAGAGTGGAAAAACAGGGGAGTTAAGGTCTGCGTTTCTAATGTGTTATTATCAAACTAGGAATGGAAGTAGAAATTCTATGATCTGAATCATTCTCCCTCAGTGGAATAATGCCTTGTATTTTTTTTGTAAACTACAGAGAAATGAATCTTCAGATTAAAAGTCTTAATCTTTTCATGGAAACATTTCTTCCATGTTCTACATATTTAGAAAATTGGCATATAAACTAATATATTAAGAGAAAAACCATAAAACATTTTGATAAGTATTTAGAGTTTCAATGTATTTCAGAAAAACATATAAAATTATAAAGAAATAATATTACTCCTGAAAGTTTGAAAGACGCGAAATGACACAAGCAAAACTAAAGAATCATAAGAGATATTTACAAAGTTAATCAAACAAATGTGAGATACAGACATAAGTTAACTGACTTTACCATCCTCTAAAGCTTTCTCCAATTTCTCCTTCTACTTCCCCTGCAAAAAAAAAAAAAAAAAGAGATTAAAATAGCCCATAATACAGACACTCAAAGGGCAATTATGTGTACCTTGTAAAATGTCCAAGTTACCATTCACTCTTTGTGGCATCTAAGAAAACAAGAAGGAAAAACTGTGGTCACTCTTTTTAAATAGCAGCTTTATTGAGATATAATTCACATAGAATTAAAGTTCACCATTTTAAAGTTTACAATTCACTGGTTTACAGTGTACTCACAAACTACCAAAACTGACTCAAGAAAGTCTGTAAAGAGTTTAGTAATTTGTCCAATTCATTTAGATTATCTAATTTGTTGGCATGCAATTGTTTATAGTATTCCCTTATAAACTTTATTTCTGTAAGCCAGCAGTGATGTCCCCTCTACTGTTCCTGATTTTGATAATTTGAGTCTTCTCTTTACTTGGTCAACTTAGCTTAAGGTTTGTCAATTTGGCTGATCTTTTCAAAGAGCAAACTTTTTGTTACATAGATTTTCTCCATCGTTCTTCTATTCTTTATTTCATTTATTTCTGCCCCGCTCCTTATTATTTCTTTCCTTCTGTTTGCTTTGAGTTTAGTTTGCTCTTCTTTTTCTAGTTCCTTAAGGTGAAAAGTTAGGGTATTGATTTGAGATCTTTCTTCATTTTTAATATAGTTGATTAAAGCTGTAAAGTGTCTTCTAAGCACTGATTTAGTTGCATCTCATAAGTTTTGGTATGTTCGTTTTAATTTTTATTCATCTCAAAATATTTTCCAATTTCCCTTGTGATTTCACACATGGATTCAAGTTAATGTATAGTGTCCTTTCATTTCAGCTCAAAGGACTTGATTTAGCATTTCTTGTAGGGCAGATCCACTAGTGATAAATTCTCTCAGTTCTTGATTTTCTGGCTATGTCTCAATATCTCCTTCATTTGTGAAGGATAGTTTTGACGGATATAGAATTCTTGGTTGACAAGTCCTTTTCTTTCAATATTTTGAATATGTCATCCCATCTGACCTCCATGGTGAGAAGTCAGTCAATCTTATTGAGAACCCCTTGTATATGATGAGTCACCTCTCTCTTGCTGCTTTCAAGATTCTTTGTGTCTTTGGACAGTTTGACTAGCATATGTTTGGTGTGGATCACTTTGAGTTTATCTTCTTGGATTCATTGAGCTTCTTGGATGTATAGATTAATGTTTTGGCCATTATTTCTTCAAATACTCTTTCTACTCCTTTCTCTCTCTCCTCTCCTAGGATTCCTATTATGCATGTGTTAATACACTTGACAATGTCCCACAGGTATCTGAAGATCTCTTTACTTTTCGTTTTTCTTTTTTGTCTCATTGTTCCTCAGATTGGATAATCTCAATTTACTTGTCTTCAAGTTCACTCATTCTTGCTTCATCCAGTTCAAATCTAATATATTTTTCATTTTGATTATTTTACTTCTCAACTCTATAATTTCTATTTGGTTCTGTTTTATAATTTCTTTCACTTTATTGATATTCTCCATTTGGCGAGATATAATTCTCATACCTTCCTTTAGTTCTTTAAACAAGATTTCCTTTAGTTCCTTGAATATATATATAGTCATTGATTTAAAGTATCTTTTTTGAGTAAGTTAAACACCTGGGGACAGTTCCTATTTACTGCTTAGTCACTGTGTATGGGCCATATTTTTCTGTTTCTTTGTGTGCCTCATAATTTTTTTTTTGAAATTTGGACATTTTAAATACTGTAATATGTCAGCTCTAGTAATCATATTCCCCTCTCCAGGGTTTGTTGTTGTTGTCATTTTTGCTGCTGCTGCTAATGTTGTTTGTTGTCTTCGTGACTTTCCTGGACTAATTCTTGGTAAAGTCTGGATTCTTTATCCTATACAGTCACTAATGTCTCTGCTTGGTTGCTTAGTGGTTAGCTAATTATTGAACAGAGATTTCCTTAACTTCTTGGAACCAATAAGTCTCCTAGTCTTTGCCTAAAGGCTTTCTGTGTCATATGTTGGGAGCCATATTCAATGCTCCTGAAGGCACTACAATTCTGCCTCAGCCTTTATATCTTGCTTGTACAGAGCTTTAAGCCCAACCATAAATAAAAGCAGCTTAGAGTTCTCTCGGGTCTTCCCTGAGCATGACTTCTAGATTCTCAGGAATACATCAGAGCTTTCCAAAGCCCCCTATGGACATCTCATTCTCCAGTTTTTCTTTTTAAGTTTTGTTGTCATCCTTCTGTTAGCCTCAACAGGTAATACCATCTCAAACAGCTGTGCAGTTAAACAATTGTCACTGATTGTTTTCAACAAGTGACTTGCCAGTAGGCCGCATGCAGAGCGAATTCTGAGTCAAGTTAAATAATGCCCTGAGAATGGAACATTTCATTAAGCTACCAGATAGGTCAAATACAGACAATGAGGCTTTTAGGCTGCTAAGTGGCTGCTATGTTAGTTTTTACAGCTATCATAGACGCAAGGCTGTTTTCAAATCTATCACAACGATGGGGAAAGGGTATGGAATTAGAGCAAGTTAAAACACCACAAGGCTCATTGTTTTTACCAAGACTCAGTTGTTTTTATTGAACAAACATGCCTTAGATTGTTGCAAGCCCTTAGTCAATTTCCAGTGTTCTGAAAAAGTTTTTTTGACCAGTATTCCTGGTGTTCTCATTGCTTTTATGGAGGAGAAGTTTTCAGAGGCCCTTACTCTGTCATTCCCAAAGTTAGATGTAGTAGACATTTATTGCAGCAAGTTTCATTTAAGTTGAAGATAAAATTGTAGAAATAAATAATATATAATTGAATAGAAAAATAATAGAAATCACACAGTATAACAAAATAGAAATAGATAAGTAATAATATGTGGTTGCCATTATTTTCTTCAACATTTCTAACTTTTGATCTCTACTCATGAACCAAATATTCAAGTGGTGCCTGACATCACATTCCACAGATTACTGACAAATTATTCCTGTGACTTGCAGATATGATTCTATCAACCAATAAGAGAAGTTTTGTTACAATAGCATAATAAAAACAAAATCTCAATTGCTTAACCTTAAAATCTTCTATCTTGCTCACCATGTATATCCAACAGTGGGGTGAGGTGAGGGGATCTCTGGTCATCACAAAGAGATCCAGGTTGATAGAGGATTCATCTTGATGAGTGATTTCATGATCAACACCACATGGGAAAGTAAATCTCCCATTACCTCTTAAAGCTTCTACTCAGAAGCAATATCACTTCTACTCAGATTTCACTGGCTAAAATAAGTTGCATAGCCATGCCTAACTCTGAAAGAAGCAGAGAGGTATAATCCTGTCATATAACAGGAAGGAGAGAAGAGCCAAAATATTTGTGAACAGCCAGAATATCTACTGCAGTGTCTTATCATTTTATTCTTTATCTTTGTCTTTCTTAATTTAACAAGGACTACCAAGAATGAAATATATATGCCAATTTTCAGAAGGGTGGGGTCATGTGATTAACCAACTATAATGCAATGGTGGTGGTCAAAAGTCAGGAATTCTCTTTTAATGGCAACACTGGCTTTCCAGACCCATGGAAAACCTCTGATTTTCTGCCCTCCCACTTCTACTTCTACCATAAGTAGAGTGGAGAAAATGGATATTTGGATAAGATGAAATAATGACCTCTTTACTAGGTAGTTGATTCTCAAATTTTGATATATTACAGGATTACCCAGAAAACCTGTTGGCAGTCCAGATACCCAGGGTCTATCCTCAAATGATGTGATGTAATTGGTGCAAACCATGCTAGCAAAGACCCACTCATGTACTCTCCCCCAAAATTCACATGTTGAAGTCCTAACCCCCAATATCTCAGTATGTGGCCTTATTTGGAAATAGGGTCATTGCAGATGTAGTTTTAAGATGAGATCATACTAGAGTAGGGAGGGGCCCTAACCCAATATGACTGTTATCCTTATGTGTTAGTCTGCTTGGACTAGCACAACAAAATCCCACAGACTGAGTGGCTTAAACAACAGAAATTTATTTTCTCATGGTTCTGGAGGCTGGAAGCCCACGATCCAGGTGTTGGCAGGTTTGGTTTCTCCTGAGGCCTCTTTCTTTGGTTTGCAGATGGTCACCTTCTCACTGTGTCCTCACATGGTCTTTCCTCTGTCACACACATCCCTGGTGTCTCCCTCTTGTCCAGACTTCCTCTTCTTATAAGGACGCCTATCATATTGGATTAGGGCCCACCCTAACAACGTCACTTTAACTAAATCACCTCTTAAACGTCCTATCTCCAAATACGGACATTCTCTGAGGTACTGGAGTTTAGGGCTTCAACATATAGATTGAGGGTCGGGGGACAAAACCCAGCCTACAGTACCTTATAAAAAGGAGTAATTTGGACACAGAGGCACACAGCGAGAATGCCATATGAAGATGAAGGCAGACATCAGGTGATGCAGCAAAAGGCAACGTACACCAAAGATTGCCAGCAATCCTCCAGAAGCTGGGGAGAGGCAGGGGAGAGGGTCTGTCTCGAGGCTCTCAGAAGGAACCAACCCTGCCAACACCGTGATCTTGGGCTTCTAATCTCCAGAACTGTGAGACAATAAATTTGTTGTTTAAACCACCCAGTTTGAGGTACTTTGTTATGGCAGCCCCAGCAAACAAACACACTCCTCTTCCCACCACAGCAAATGCTGCCAGAGGTCCAACTCTCAGTCCTGCATTTCTTTGCCTGGCTTTGCCTGCGTTGACTTTTCTGGCTGTCAAAGTTTCCTTTGCCCACTCACATATCAGGAGAAAAGTGCTGGGGCATCGATGCCCCCAGAAGCCACCTTCAACTAAGGTGTGATTGAAGTTGGTGTGTAAATGCCACAGGTCCCTCATGCCTCAGGGGCGATGTGTACCCTGGCCACAGAGTTTCTTCAGGATATTAACCTCCAGTTGCCCACAGTGGAAGGTGATAACACAGCCCTATTGGCTGTCCCGTCTTCCCACTTCCCTTCCCCACCCCTCTGGTGTTTCCTTCACCACTTTGACTTCACTCAAATTCTAGTCTCAGGCTCTGTTTGGGGGATTCTAAACTAAAAACAGTTCTGGGGCGGGGCCTAGGGATCTCCATTTTAACAAGCTCTCCCTGTCATTGGAACACAGGCGGTTCATGGATTACCCTTGGAGACAGAATTTCAGGGCTTCCAAGTTTTATCCCTGAGACCAGTTAGCACAGCCCAAGTCAAAATGATGACCTTAAATGGGTTCCTCTCTGGCACAACATTTTGCTGAGCTGGACTTTAATGTGATGTCTTGATCATTACAAGTGAAATAGTTACTCAAAACTACTTCTAAATTCATCATAAAACTCTTGTGCTATATATATACAAAATCCCTGTGAAGGTCTTTTTCTCTAAGAATTTCATGCCAAAAAAAAAATTAAGTTCCCTCTAAGGAGGCAGGGTGCTTCTCTGTGATAATAAAAGAATGCGTTTACTCTTTTTCCCTTTTTGTCCTGGTGACCAGGAATCTCTAAGACAAATCAGATGCTCAGTCACTATAATTTTGAGCTTACTTTCACATCGTTTTTGCTACCCTTTCCATGCTCTTACATCTTAATTCTACCTATATTTGCTTTCTAAAACAGTCCAGGGAACGGAAATAAAGCAAAGATTAGAGTGAGACCAAGGAGTAATAAATTCTCTGAGGTTACCAAAGCACCATGCCAAACAGTTTCCCCTCCGTTATGTTTTCCATGACAAGACTTTCCCCAAGAAAATTTGAATGGAGCATTTCACTGGCAAAGGAAACCTGTGTGACGAGGACTCTGAGCAGAAATGATTAATGGCATTAGAATGTGGAGTGCCTTTGACCTGAGCTGGTCACCCAACGACACCCATTTGGCTTCTAAATCTGAATATACCCTATGCCAAAAAGATACTTTCAGAAGAAGAAAAAACTGACTCGGTCAACAGGATCCCCAAAGGGAAGACTTCCCATTGCTGAAGAGTAGTTGGCTGGGAAAGAAAGTAACCACACACACTTCCTCCTGTTGAGAAGCCAAGAGTTCTGTTTTCATTTCGTTCAACTCAAGAGGCCCACTTCAGACAACTGCAGTTTTATGTACTGAGTCAGACTCTCTGAATCCAAATTCCTGCCAGCCCCATGGGGGCTTGGAAGAAACCCTGACTAGTTTCTGTGTAAGAGGACATGCTCAGTGGTACCCAGAAAGTGATAACTTCTCTTGATAAAGTGAGATAAAGAAGAAAGACACAGAAATTGATACTCAAATGGAGACAGACAGTGCAAAGCACATAAGCATCCTTTCTATCCACTGTCTTGGCAGAAAGTTCAGCACATCATAGGCACTCAACAGTTATTTGATGAAATTATTTATTTATTTAATTTTTAAAATGACATTCTCATGAGAAAGGTAAGAGGAAATATTAATTTTATTTCATAGGTGGTGGAAAAAAGAGCAAAGAGAGATTGCCTCTTGAGGTCATATAATGCAAATGACTTGGGACTACTTGCCCCCCATCTCCCCTAACAACCCGTACCATCTCCTGTGTTTGATGTTTCAGTTAACATCGCCACCCATGCCACCCCTCTGGCTGAAAGTCTCAGTCAAGAACAACCCTTTCTGCTCCTTCCCCTCCTACACAGATTGTCACCAACTGCTACTGAGTCTGCCTCAGAATCTTGCCTCTCCTCTCTGTCCTCACAGCCATGACCTTGGTCTGTCCTTGTCTGGCACCAGGACATTCAGCCAGTCAGTTGGTTACCAATCTATCATATTTTTTAGCACTACATTGTGCTACATTCTGAGCTTAGGAACTAAACATATGTGTTAAAGGAAGGAAAGAAGTATTCCCCACTCCAAAGGAACTTACTGTCTCAAGGGAAAGACAGTCGGAAAAACTGCAGTGCTTGAAAATGCCACAGTAGAGGTAAGAAGAGGGTGCCATGGGTGCACAGAGCTCAGGCTTTCATTAATGCATTCATTGACAAAGATCGCAACAGTAAACAAACTATGGGTCAGGCATTAGGCCAGGTGCTGGAGCTCTGCTGTGACCAAGACCATTATGCTGATATTTTACCCATGAAGCTTATACTCTCATGGAGGAGACAGACAAAAAATTGCATAGATGATAGAGGATGAGATAGATAGATGACAGATATGAGAGAGAGACAGCTAGCTAGCTGGCTAACTAGCTAGCTAGACAGATAGATAGATGAGAAAGTCAAGCAATGTTAATGGCTCTGAAGAACAATGAAGCAGGGAGAGGGATCAGCTCAGTCCAAGTATAAACAGGATGATTAGAGAAAGCCTCTCTGAGGAGCTGTCATTGGAGCTGAGACCTAGAAAAAGTGAGGGAGCATGCCAGACAAGTACCTCGGCAAAAACTTTTGGCAGAGTGAACAGCAAGGGTACAAACCCTGCAACGGAAACGTGCATTTCCCTCCGACCAGGACCCAGGGACAATTTTGTGAAGATGAAGCATGAGCTGACTTGAAGAATGAATGAGGCGCCAGGTGGAAACGGAGAGGAGAGCATCCCGGCCAAGGGCAGACACAGGCAGAGCATGAAGCCAGAAAAAGGAATGGTCCATTCTGGGAGCTCCAAGTATTCAGAAGTCCCTAGCCACCAAGTAATTTGGTTTCTGTGCCACCAGCTTCCCACCCCATGAACTCTCCAGGTTTTTTGTCTCATCTTTGCTTAATTTGAACTGTCTTTCTACGCAGACGCTTCATCCAAGGAAGCTCTGTGATCAGCTGCTCCCACTAAAAACTGGCCCAGCCAGGTGCTGTGGGTAAGGCTCTGGCTCACTTCCACAGGCTGGATTTGCCTGAAGTTTCTGACGTGACATGAGGGCGGGCAAACCTCAAATCTGGCCACAGGTCCCCGAGAGGTGCTCTGCAACTCCTGAGGACGCCCCATGCTCCTTTCTGAGCATCGCTTCAGGAGAAGGGGTTGGGCTTGGCTTCACTGACTTGTTTGCAAGAATAAGCACGGCCTCAGTTTCTCCTGTTATACGAGGACCAATAGTTGGTGCCCTCCTCCAGCTTTTCAGAGCCCTAGGAGGTTAACGAAATGTCGCCTACCAAGCCTAGTGAATTCCTCTGGCATGGCCTTATGTAATACAAGATTAGGTCTTCAGAATCTGGCAGAGGACTGGTTTTCATTTCTACATCAGCGCTCTTTATTTTTTGCTACAGAAGCAATTCCATCACACCGGAATTCACAAACTGGAGAAAAAAAATCATTTCTGATTTTACTTCAGCATAATCCAGAAACTTATGGCCCGGATATCTATCACAAACGAAGCCAGAAGGGGCCAGGGGAAGCATCACCAGGCAGAAGGAGCCCAGCATGGGGGAAGCGCTATGGAGACAGCAGGAAAAGAAAGATGTCATTCAGGCAGACTGCGAGAGAGGAAGGGAAAGAAAATAGGGCGCACGGCAGAGGCAGGCAGCCACGGCTCGCTACAGCCTAGTTCCCAGGAACAGGAGGCCTGGAGAAGCGCCCAGAAGACCACAAGCAGCTCATCACCTCATCTCTCAAACCAGCTACCTCTACTCTGTGACCCCCTTCAATCAACAGAACCAGCCAAGTCAGGCACCTTGCTGAGAAAGTAGATGTCATCCTTGATTCTCCCTGTCCTCTCACACTCTAATCAGCCACTAAGTAAGGAAGCTGCTGATGCCTGAGGCAGGGCTTTAGAGACAACCTGTAACTGAGCAAACAGGAGCGTCCTACGCATGAAGCAATCAGAGCCAGATGGGCCGGGCTCCTGGGAGGCAGCTTCCCACTCGGAGTTTGCTCCTGTTTCCAGTCACCTCGTCTGGTTTCTAGACCCTGCTCGAGGCCCCCATCTTCCCATGTGATGTTGATGCCTGCTCTAGGTGACCTTTGACTTCTCAGCCAGGGGTCAAGGCCCCTTGATGCATTTCTGGCCCCAACCCCTGGTTTCAGTCCCATTGTGTCTCATGTTGAGGGAGTTGCACCAGCTTCTGCCTCTGCAGGAATACTGAGTCCTTCACCCATTTCATTACATGCATTTAGCGACTAGGTACAGAGCTCCTACTGTGTGTCACACACTGTTCTGAGCCCTGGGGACACAGGTGCACAAGACAGAAAAAATTCCTGCTCTCGAGTAGCTCATGTTCTATTAACAGAAGAAATGTCCATAGGAGAGAGGTGGTTGACGGGGTGTCAGACAACTTAAGACAGTGGCCAAGGACGACCTGTCAGAGGAGGTGATATTTGAAAGATGAGAATGACCCAGTCATGCAGTGATGTGGAGGATGAGAGTTTCAGAGAGGAAGAACAGCCAGTTGAAAGGCCCAGGGGTAGGATCAGGCTATATGTGAAAAGCAGAGGGAGCCTGTGTGGCTGGAGCAGAGGGAAAGGGGGCATTGGTAGGGAATGAGAGCAGAGAAGTTTCTCAGGCACAAGATGTTCCAGGGCCTCCTTGGCTACAGTAACGATTTAGGGTTTTATAAGTGAAATGGGAAGGCAGTTAAAGGCTTAAAGCACGAGAATCATTTGTTCTTATTTGGGTATATTTTTAAAGATCACCATGGCTGCTTGTAGAGGACACGAGTGGAAGCAGAGACCTACCAGGAGGCAGCCACAGGGTCCAGATGAGGGGACATGGTGGTTTAGGCGAGGGCGTTGCTGTTATTCCAGCAGCCCCTGAGTTCTTTATCTGTACTCCCCAATCACTCCTACATCAAATCAACTCTGAGTACCACTACCTGCTAACACATCCTGAATTACAGCTGTGAAGACATTGCTAGATATCTATCCAACCCCAGGCTCCCTCCTGTTCACACGTCCCCATGACCCAGTTTAGGTTAATGAGATGCACATGGAAGTCAACAGGGTGTGACTTCCCAGAAAGCTATAGCTTTCTGATATAAACAGTAACAGACTCAGTGGCACAAAATCTTTGCCGGGTGTAGACACCACGCCTGGGGGTGGAACCACATGTTAAGGATGGTGGGGCATGAAGCTAGAAGAGGCCTAGTTCCGGATGGCATCTTTGAGCCCATGGAGCATCCCTGGACAGCCTACCTCTGAACTCTTCGTCAACTGAGGAAAACAGCCCTATATTTGGTTAAGCTGCTGTGGTCAGATTTCTGTTAAAAGCAGCAGAACACATTTCCTCACCAAAGCGGGGAGCTCAGAGACCTAATTCACCTGCAGCAATGGAAGACTTTAGTACCACGTGCTTTGGCCCTAAAACGAAGGAGAATCGTGTTCTGGGAAGAGGGAAGTCACTACCATGTGCGAGTCTCGATGACCAAACTCTTGATTTCTGCGGGGTAATTTCTAGGAACCCCCAATCTCCATACAGGCAGATGTGCTAGTGGAAGTAGAACGCTGGGCCAGGCCCGATGATTCCACTCACCAGAGGAGCTTGTTCTAAATGCCTGGATTCCCTCCCTTAAATTCAGTGCATCACGGCAGCATCTAGAGAGGTCTCTGAGCATGAGCTCCAGAGAACTCTTCTAAAGACAAACCACTTCCAGCAGCTGCTGTGTATTAAAAAACTAAAGAAGGTCTGGAACCCAGAGATAAGACTCTCCCTCCAGGGTCCAAAAGGACCTCAGAGGTGGGATCGCAAGCAGCAAGGAGGCTGCCAGTCAGGCCGAAACAACATTACAGGCCCTGGCTGTGGGCCCAGGCAGGGCAGACAGCATGCCAGGGGCCCAATAAATAGAACGGGGAAGGTTTCCCAGCAGGGACAGAGCAGCACACATGAAGCAGTGGGGATCAAGTTCAAACACAGATTCCAAGTCCATTGGTCTGGGGTGAGGCCTAGGAGTCTGCATTTCTAACAAACAATTTTGAGGATGCTGAGGCTGCTTGGCAAATGGCCACATTTTCAATAACAAGGAGATAGCACCCAGCATTAGAAAATGGGGCCACATGGGATTATTGGGGAAGCCACTGGGAGGTGCAAATGTCTCCATGTTGGCGGGGGGTTGTGCATGTATAGGGGGTTGTGCACGTATGTATGTTCACAGAAGCTCTAGTCTTAGTTGACACTCTACTAGTGGAAGTTTGCCTTGGCAGAAACTCAAGAAATTGCTGAGAACAGGAGACTTCCCCGGGACCCATAGGAGCCACGGCAGCACGCGAGTGGGGACAGCTCCCTGTTTACAGCCTCAGACTAGTGGCCGAAATCCACAAATTCGACTGAAGTTGCTGCCCACTTCTCCCTATGCGAGGCCACTGTAACCAGGACGGACTGCTGGGACCAGTAAGGTCCTGCAGTTCTTGAACTTGACTCAGGGAAAAAAGCAGACCCCAGGAAGGTCAACGCATTCCTGCAATAGCAAGCTGGAGCGTCCCGCCCCCCCCCCCCCCGCCCCATTTTATCTAAATATAGAAAGAGATTTGACCTCAGTCTGAATTCTAAGCCAGTAAACCAGACAGATGGCTTACCTTTATGATCAGTGAAAACAATAAAGCTATTTCATTTGAGAGAGAAGAAAAGCACAGAAAGGACCTGGCCTTCTGAAAATTGTTCCAGGTCAACTAAAAACCCAGCCTGCCCACGCTCCTCCAAAATTTAACCCCTGCCGGCAGCTCCAATGCTCAAAGTCACAAGAATTTTTGTTATTTGTTCTTAAATGTGAACAGGAAAAAAATATGAGTAGGAGAAGGAGACTGGATCTAGAGAAAATACAAAAGCCGTACTGGGTTTGTGACCTGCTCTTTAACGCCCGTCTGGGACCACGGGAGGAAAAGACCTGGTCTGTTCCATCCGCCCTCCACGCTCGTGTGAGCTGCACCGGGACGGTGTTTGGCCAACAGAGCACAAGAGAAAAGCTTCTGAGAGGGCCCCATGTGCTGGACAGAACTCATAACAGAGGAAAGAGCCCCAAACAGGGGTATCTTGGGGTTCAGAATCAAAGCTGAGCACCCATGAAGCCTGTATTTCCTTTCTCAAGGCTCTCATTTATGTTCTTGTCTCAAATTCTGGGGTCCTCACGGGTTGGGATGGGAAGAGTGAATCTCGGACTGAGTGGCAGGAAGGAGCCCCCGTTCCCTCCTCACGGCTGGGCCTGGGCAGCGAGGTGCACCACCTTCCCCTCCATTTTCCTCCCATGTCACCGTGGACTACGCTCTGGGTTCTGGAGGTGGGTCTTGGCTGGTTTCTCAGGAGGCATGTGTGAGAGTTTCTTCACAAGCAAACGAAATTCCCTTTCATTCTTACCTCTTATTACCGGCATAAATCCACCTGGCATCTTGTCAGCTGAGAGCTCCCGCAGACCTGTGCACATCAGTCTCTCTTATGGAGGGAAAACATTAAACTTTGGTACAATATAGATAAGGAAAGGCTGTGGGAATGCTGGAAGTTTTCAACATCATGTACGAGAGTGAAACTAGATGTTTTCAAAAATTATTTCTTATCAGTCTTGTATTGTGAACATAGAACTACTGTGAATCAAGGACGTTTTGAGGGAGGAGAGGTTAAGGAAATAGGGACGTGCAAAGTTTTAAGTCAATAACAGAGAGAAGGCACATGGAACACGGCTAGATCAAGAAATTCCCTGGGCTGGAGGGTGGCGGCCCTGATGGAACTGAGCAGAGTCCCAGGAGAAAGCTGTTTGGGGCGGGTCCATGCCCCGAGACCAGCTCACAGCAGATGCCGTTTCTCCAAATTCCTTTGGGAGAGGCTGGCGGGGCTGTGGATATGGGAATGATGTGCTGGAATGGGGGTTCACGGGCCAGCGTCTAGTCCTAGGTGGTGGTGAGACTCCTCACACAGCATCCATTCTAGAAATACTTATCAAGTGTCCACTCTGTGCCCAGCATGTGATGGGCGCTAGGGTGCAGGTATGACCAAGACAAGACCAGACTGTGCACTAGCAGAGTTGAAGATCCAGAAGAATGATTTAAAATATCTTTTTGAATACACAATTGCAGAGAGAGTTACGAAATGGAAAGGACAGCCCTAGGAAATGCTTATCAAGGAGGTCTGATCTGACGTAGGTTTAAGGAAGGGCTCCTTGGGGCAGTAAAGAAAAAAGGAGGAGGAGGAGAAGCTTTTAGCATGTACTAACTCATTTAATTCTTACAACTCTACAAAACACGCACTCTTATTATTCCCATTTGATAGACACGGAAACAGAGGCACAGGGATGTTAAGTAGCCTGCCCAAGGTCATCTCCGTGTGTAGCAGAGATGTTTCTAGTCACCTGCTCCATCTTTAAAAGATCTCAACTTACTCTTAAAAACGTCATGCAGGTGCCGGCCCAGTGGCGTAGGGGTTAAGTTAGCACGTTCCACTTTGGTGGCCCGGGCTTCGCAAGTTTGAATCCCAGGCGTGGACCTATGCACCGCTTATCAAGCCATGCTGTGGCAGTGGTTCCATATATAAAGTAGAGGAAGATGGGCACGGAAGTTAGCTTAGGGCCAGTCTTCCTCAGCAAACGGAGGAGGATTGCAGGTGGATGTTAGCTCAGGGCTCATCTTCCCCCCTCAAGAAAAACAAATCATACAGAAGACAAAAGCAAATGCCATTCTGAGATTTTACTCTCTCCAAGCTCCAAATCGTCCTATACAACAGGAAGAGGCAGCAGCAACAGCCATGAGGGCTGCCCTGGAAGCCGTGTGGACTGTGGCAAGGCTCTGCAGTCATGGTGGATAGCTTCTGGGGCCAGCCTGCCCTGGCTCGAATCCCAGCTCTGGCACTTACCAGCTGAGAGGTCTGGGGCAAGTTCCTTCCCTCTCTGTGCCTCCATTTCATCATCTGCAAAGTGGGGATAAGAACAGCACCTATGACGTGGGGTAGTCGGAAGGATTAAGTGAGTTACCATATGTAAAACACAGAGGACAGTCTCCTGCACATCCTAGAGCTCTATAATCGCTCAGACACCTGCCTGACAGACAGGGCCTGTTAGAATTCAATGTCCCTAAAGGTTCCTGGGGACACATACCCAAAGTGAGGAACAGAGCCCTCAGGGAAGAGTGTGGACGAAGCAGAAGCCCCAGAGCTGACAGGAAACCAAGCAGCCTCTACCTCCGCCCTCCCTTCACTCATTCTTTTTTCCAACACACATCTGTGAAGCCCTTGCACTGTGCCTGACCCTCTCAGGGGAACGCGAGGAGTCTCTCAGGGGAACGCAAGGAGTGTAACTGGGGTTAAGGAAGTCCAGAATGCTTAAGCCCCAGGGGCACCACAACATTTTCCCCCATCCATCAATCACCAAGATCAGGTAGAGGCAGAATAGCTCAGTGGTTATGGGCATGTGCTTTAAAATCAGATGTGAGCTTGAACCCCAACATTACCACCAACCAGCTGTGTGACCTTGAGCAACCTGCTTAGCCTCTCTGTACCTCCATTTCAACATCTGCCAGTGGAGTACCATAATAATATCTGCTCCTTAGAGTTGCTGTAAGGAACAGATGAGTTAAATAATGTTTGGAAGCAAGTCTAGCACATAGTAAGTGTTTGATGTTGTTATTATTACCTCATGATGTTTAAATGAGAAAATGCATAGAAAGCATTTAGCCTTGTGCCCTACGTACACAACAAAGGCTCAAGAAATAGTAGCTATTATGACGTCCTTTCCACCCACCATCATGCAGGGTGGTACGAGAACACCAGGGCATCCGAGGCTGTTCTCAGGGAGCCTTGCTGGGGAAAGAGCTGTTATGCAGGAAGGACTAGAGAATACTTTATGGAGGATGCAGAATATTATTCATTCATTCAACCATTCAGCAAAGATCTATTGGGCAGCTGCTAAAGTGCAGGACATTCAATATTTTAACAGCACAGAACACTCAGTAAATAACTCCTGCCCAAGGCCCCAGCCAAGCTTCCCTACCACCCCTGCTCTGGGGCCTCTGCAGAATCCTGGGACGTCCCTCCAATCCAGCCACTCAAGGGGCTTCGCCTGGCAGAGCCGGGGCCTCCAGGACCTCAGAACCCACTCCAGGGCCCCATTCTGGTACCCGTGTCCCAGTGGTTATTAGTATTTGAAAACACCCCTGTATTCACCCTCCACAGTCTAGGGGAGAAGACAAACAGTAAACAGTGAGTTGCCAAACAGTGTAACAGGAGCCAAAATAGTGCTACTCACAGAAATAAGGAGCTCAGGGCCAGCTCCACTGCATGGATGCAGAATCAAAACCGGCTTCACCAAAGAGTGATTGCTGAGACCAGACACAACTGGGACAAGCAGAGAAACTATCCCAAGCAGAGGGGTGTTGACAAAAATAATCCATAACCAATCTATAAATGAAAATTTGGGAGAGTTTATTCTGAGGCAAAATCTGAGGACCATGGCCCGGGGCCTTTCTTCCTGAAGGAAGAAAGGGCACCAAGAAAGTGGGGTGCACAGAGTGGTTATATACCCCCAAACAGGATGTTTCACATAGGATTGAAATGGCCCTTCTACAATAGTCGCGAGACTGCTCTGTCGGCACAGTGATTGATGGAAATAGCAGGTAGGTCTGCTGTCTCGGTGAACGCAGCAGGATGGCAGGTCTGTTGTCTCCAGCTGAGTGGTCACAGGTGAGCGCTGCAATCAGTTCCTAGCCTAAGGAAAGAGGCTTAATCTTTAAGGAAATGCCAAAGTTGGGAGGGGGAGGGAAGTTGCACCTTTATCTCAAGGGCCTTTGTTCTTACCATAGGAAATGTATATACAATGCATGCTCAACGGCCACAGTCAGGCCCTTTTGGAAAAAAACAAAGTCAGGCCGAATTAAGTTTATACCAAATGACTTCCTCATATACTCCAATATGTCCTATTGCTTGCCATTTTTATTTGTCAGGGGACATCAGTAGTAAGGCATAGAGGTGAGAAGGAGCAATCTCAGGAAAAGCAAGATCTCAGGGCAAGGAGACTGGAAAGACAGGCTAAGTGTTGGCTGGCCTTGGATGCAGTGAGGTCTAACGGAGGGAGAGGAAGCTGGCAGTGCCTTTTGGTAAAATCACCCTTGCAGTGGGGTGGGAAGTGGACCAGAGGGACAGGAGGATGGAAACAGAGAAGCTCATTCAGGGATCCGGGTGAGAAATGACAAGTCTCCCAATCTAAATAGAAACAGAGGAGATGAGAGCCAAGGAGGGGATTACAAAAGAGACTGAAATGGGTGGATGAGGATAAATGAGGTGGGGCAGTCAAGGAGAGTCACGTTTCTATCCAATCACATGGTGGATGAGACACCATTCCTTAAACCAGGGCAGTCAGATTGGAAGGACAGTCAATGACATACACAGTGGGGGCAAGCGATTATACAGCCACTTGACCCTCCTGAGGTGTCAGACAGAGGGATTTTTACAAATGTAAAAAAAATTACAACACTCCTATCTTAAAATCATACAATGGTCTCCCATCCCACTCAGAATGAGATCTACGCCTGATTGCCTTACCCACATAATCAGGCCCGTCACCTCTGTGACCCCAGTGCCTACCTCCAAACTCCCCATGAGCTTACTGATCTTTAGCTACCCTGGCTTCTTTCTCATCTTTAAGCAGACCAAGCTTGTTCTTGCTCCTAGACACTTACCAGGTAATTTGCGCTTTTCACCATTTCACTTGTCATTCAGGGCCCCTCTTAACTGTCATCTTCCCAGAAACACTATTCCCTGACCCACTATCTGATGTTGCCCACCCACCTAAACCCACTCAGCTATTCTCTACCACATTCCTTTCTTTTTTTTCTTTACAGTATGAGATGGTCTCAAGTATGATGGTTGACTCCTCTCTTTTTAGTCTCCCATTAGCAAGTAAGCCCCCTGAGGATAGGGGTGGGGTCTGCCATTCACCCCTGTATTCCTAATGCCTGGAACAGTACTGGCTTATAAGAAATAGTCAGTAACTATCTCTAAATGAATGGAGGGGGCCAATCTATCCATGGTGTTCGTTTTTAACTTTGGAGGAGTACTGAGGGGGAATGAGATATACTGTGTATTCATCAAGATGAAAATAAGAAACAGTGCAGTCAATGGGACAACTAAGGAGAGTTAAATAAAGGGGCTGTTTACAAAGGTCTGGGCAGGGATGGGGAAATTTACCGGGGATGATGCACTGCCCCCGGGCCAAGAACGGCCAGAAGCTGTTACTTCCCCAGGCATAAAGGACATCAGGGGAGACAGTTACCAGAACCCAGAGGCAGCTGAGGGCACCTGCAGGAGCCAGGGCAGGAGCTTTAGTGAGGAATGAAGCCAAGCTGCAGCATCCCCGAAGAGAGGGAGCCCGAGGAACAACCTCACTCTCCCAGCTCCCATCTCCTCTCAGGGCCTCTCATTGGACGAACCCACCCAGAGGCCAAGGGGAAGGGAGCCCAAGTGATGAAAGTCGTGCAGCCCAGCCTCCCAGGCAAAGAGGAGGGAGAAAGGTGGAGTGCGGATCTGGGGGGCAAAGGGAAGTTAACCTGTGCATGGTTTTATTTATGGTTGTGGTAACCATACGATAGAGGAGAAGGAGAGATTCACCCAAGTGATATTGGACAAACAAAAGCAACCTACTTCCACGTGCGTACAGATTTACAAAAGACAGTCTCGTTTTCCATAATCTCCCTCTGGCCCCTTTGGAGTCTCGTCTTCTCTTTCTTCCCAGTGCCCCCGCCACAGGTTCTCCCTGCCCTTGGCTTGTCAGACATGGCAAACAGCATGGTGGCTACAATCTGGAGAATCATCCTTTACATGTTGGTACTGCCTCGGGTTGTGGGGCAGAATAAACTGGAGGCATAAAACAGAACACTGTTGTGAAATTCTCACTGAGCCCGAAGGCAGCGGGAGACGGTAGAACAAGAGATTTGAATTTCATGCCCTCCATCACCTGGGCCGCAAGTTTCAAATGCAGAATTCCTAAGATGCTGACCTGGGAAATGACAAGACTCAAGCTCAGAATCTTCTAAAGGATTTGGGCTGCTCTGCATTTTCCCCACAGATTTGGGTGTCTGTTTTTTCAGCACTGAGTTAAAGCCTGCAGATGTAAGTGCACATATTCCAAAGATTCATTGAAGATTTTTGTGTATTTTTTTCTTTGGCATCTAATTCAGTGATTTGCCCCAGGCTTCATAACACAGGCATAATCAAGTATTGTCTAATAAAATCTTTGAATGTGCCCAGTGCTTAAAGCGCTTTTCTTACTGTAATAGAAACTCAGAGGAGAAGGGAAGAGAGGAAAATTTTCATATTCAAACTTCCTCTTGTTTAAGGAGGTAAATGTCCTGCTGGGACGGACATCCTCCAGCTTAGGAAGGGCTAGTGCATGTAAATATTCCTGCTTTCAGGTCCTGAACTCAAGCAAATGACAGCACCAAGCAAACCTGGTCCCCGATGTTCCAGATACCCCAAGGTTCCAGATGCCCCGAGGTTGTCACTTGCTGCTGGATTTCCCCATCACCATTGACGACACCTCTGCATTATGGATCCCCCCCATTGAAGGATTTCTGTTTCCTGCGATTTACATCATTAAAATTGAAGACGATTGCTGGGTTCTGGGAGGGATAAATTCAGTACCCCTGGTAATTTAGGCAGCAGTACCTTATAATCTCAAAGGTTTCTTTTTGCAGAGTCACCGTCAGACTTCAGAAATAGCCCTCAACATAGGGTCTAGGAGAGCATAGGCAAGTGCTTGGCTCTGTGGGGGCCCTGCTAGAGGCTGCCTGTGGACAGGAAGGAAGCCAAGGGGGAAAGAGAAGAAAATAGGAATACGGGGGAGGCAAGAAAGGAGAAGAGAGAAGGGGATGAAATGAGATTGAAATGATTGGTCCATGGTCATTCATCTAGCAAGTAGAAGAGACAGAACTTACATTCAAACCTGGTTCTCTTTGACTCCGAAGTCCAAATCCCTTCCTTTATAACAGGCTTGGAGAGGTGTCACAGGTGACTCCCAGCATAAGAAGGGTATTCTTGTAAGGAGAGTTCCCAATTGATCATTTTGTCTCTATTGATTTTCACAAAAGCATTTTTAATAGGGCTTAGTGTGTGCCAGACTATGGGTTGGGTATATGGGATCCAAAAATAAACAGATGTATTTCTCACTCTTGAGGAGCTCACAGTCTAGTGGGGGGGGCGGGGGGGTGGGGAATGGAGGGGTATACATGTGCAACTAAATAACCATACACAAAAATATAGTAAGGGTGAGAACATAGACAAGTATAAAATGCCATAGATCAGAAATAGGGGAGTAACAATTGATCTAGAGACTCTGATAAAGATACATAAATACGGGGATTTTTGATCTGGATTTTGAGGGATGATTAAGAGTTCAGACAGCAGATGACAGCAAGAAAAGGTATTACAGACAAAGAAACAGCTATTCCAAAAGACAAATATGGAAACATTATGGGGAAGTGATAAGGTGGCGGATTTGGCTCAATAAAAGCATAAACAGCCCAAAAATAGAACACTGCCCCAGAAAACAGGAAATTCTCCCTTGCTAGAAGGGTCTGAGCAGAGTGTAGACAACCCTGTGTCAACGAGAGAACAGTCAGGGTGAATTCTGCCTGGACTCTTTGGTGGTCCTTAATGTGTGCCCGACTCCAGCTGGGCTCACACCAGAGGTGGAGCGTGGTGCAATGGTGGAGGGCAGGGCCTCGAAAGCAGACAGGCCGGGTTGGAGCTCCGGCCCTTCACTCAGCTTACAAGCTGAGGGTGAGTTATTGAACCCCACTGAAACACAGGCTCTACACCTTAGACTCTAACAGCTGCCTCACCTGGCAGAAGGAAATGCATTAGTGGTGTGGAGCACTTAGCACTGTGTCTGAAGAGGGAGATGAGTCCTCAATATAGAACCAGGAGCCATGGTGTCATTGTTACTGCAGAAGGTGGGAAACCCCACTGAGGTGGGTAACCCTGACCTGTTCTTACCACCTGGGCAAGGTGTCATGAGTGCTGGGGGGCAGCCACTGGCAGAAGCCAAGTAAGTATGTCCCGTGGACCAGCGCTGGGACACAGAGAGGAGAGTAGGGTCATGCAAGTGTAGGGTCATATCCTGTCTTTATTTAAAATTTTGGTATTTTGTTCATCATAGATTTGTTTGCCTTAAATTTGATTTTTTAAACATTGCTTTAATATATTCCGTATTTCATTTTCTGAGCTTTTTAGCACTCCGTAAATTTGGGGCCTACAGCAAATGCCTTATTCCCCACCTCCTGTCCCCTCCCCACCCTGTTCCCTACTGCTCTGGGTGCCAAGCACCCACATAAGCTGCCCTTCCGGCCCCATCCTTTGTTTTAAGGTCTTTCTTCCCAGGACCCCCTGTCCTATGCTGAGGGCCCCTGAGACCCCAAGACTGAAGAAAACAGCTCCTGGATTGCTAATACTTGACTTCACTTAGTTTGTCGTCTTTTTTTTTTTTTTTTTTTTTTTGGCCTGCCCTACTATGAATTTTATACAATAAAAAATTTTAAAAACTTTAGAATCAGACCGCTGAGAGCTCTCCACTTGAAAATCATCCTGAATTGTGTCATTACCCTGAGGAACCAGAGGAGTGAACTGAAGTGAATACATAAAATTCACATCACCTCCAAATGAGTGGTCTTAATGCACCTTTTGCCAAGAGCCTGTGCTCAAAGGGCCTGTTTCCGGGTGTACCGTGTACCAGGCTTCCCCTAAGCGATGGCCGGGCATGTTGTGCAGAGTGTAGGAGCCTTAATCAGCCTGAGTGTTAGCAGCTTTCTTAAGCCCTGGTCCTGCTGACTTCTCTCCCTCTGTACGACCCTAAATGATGCTGCTAAGTAATTCGTTTTGAAGAACTCTTACGGAGATCAATTTTACTAATGCACACACAGCCTAATAGAGGCTGGGCTACTGTAGAGAGAGGAAGTGCTCTCTCTCTCTATCTTTTCAAATTGGAGAACAAGAACAGGAATCACCAGTCGGGTCGGAGCTGCGCCTGGGCATGGCTTCCCTATGGATTAACATTTCCTGACCAGGCACTTCACAGAAAGGTTATAACTATTTGTGTTATGTGCAAGCCATGCATAGCAACCAGGACCACTGCACAGCTGAAACCGGGACGCCTCCTGGGATTTCAATGCAGACATCAGAGTCCTTGAATTCCTGATGATGGTTAGTCACTCCGAATCAGCAGAAAGGGCCTCGATCTTGCATATATCTTTTCTTTTCTTATGGCACATAGATGTTCTTGATTCCTTTACCGATTAACCCTTCCGTTATAAATTTTTATATTCCAAATATAAGCAGTTACGTTGAGAAGTCTGTAACTTAGCAACTATCTAGCAAGATGGAGATTTAGTTCAAAGACAATCCTTGATGGTGTGTAAAGACTTATTCAAAACGTGCTGCGTTAAGAGAAGTCAGGAATCAACAAAAGGCAAACCACATAGGAATAAAAAGAGCATTTTAAAAGATAGAGGGCTGAGATATTCTAGAAACGGGTCAGGGAATCACTCCGGTTAAGATAAAAGACCTGCGAAGCTCATGCATGTTAAAATCCTACAATTTCTGTTTAGAGTGAGCAATCAACTAAGACACAATACCCCAACATTGGTATTCTATGGGAAAACCATTCTCTTAAAAGCTATGATTTCCCAGTAACAGAGGTCCCCATTTATATGCCTCTGTGATTCAGATTTCCCCAATATAATTTTGGCTATATATTAAGTACACATTCGGCTTGAGCCCATGGAAAAGTAGGACATCAGAGAAACATAAGATCAGCCAGGCCACTTCATACCACTTAGAAGATTAGTAATCTACAAGGGCACACAAAATCTGCTTTAAAATGCCTTTTGCTTTCCAGCATCTAACTTGAAATAGGCTTCCAGGAAGAAAAGATAAGAGGCTGGGAGGGAGGGAGGAAATTAACATTGATGGGGGTCTGCTCATGTCAGACACTGTGCCAGGCACTTCACAGAACTTCTCGTTTAATCTGGGTCGTAACGATTTGAAATCATCAATCCTCTCGCCTTTTTCCTTATTTTCAGAGAAGCCCATTCACTGCAAAGTACCTTACATATCCAATTTTTATTACTTTTTTATTAGTTTGGATGCAAGTGACAGAATCTCAATTCAAACCAGTTTTGGCAAAATCAGATTTATTAGCTCAACTGCAAAGAGAAATTGAGGAACCAGATCATGGAAAGGACAGGAATGCAACCCACTTTTATGACAACTGAGCCTGGAGAGTGAATACCACCAGGATTATCTTCCTGAAACTTATCTGTTTTTCTCTCTGGATGTTGGTTCATTCTTCTTCAACACACACTTGGTTTTTCTCCACATTTGAGGGGAAACATGGCCCTCCCCAAAGCACTTAAGCTTGACATCATAGAGCTTCTAGCTCAGGTGAGGAGCTGACCAATGTCTCATCTCAAGACCAAATATCCCAGTGAGAAGACAATTCACGAGGGACACTATGTGCTAGTGGTAGTCACGACAATGGGAGGCGAGCACTTTCTGGGAGAAAAGGGACCGTGGGCAGCAGTCTCCTTAAGGTTCCCTACATCCATCTAGAAGATATTTCTCTTCTTTGTGAATGCCTAGTTTAATTTCTAGCACATAACAGGCCTCCAGTAAATAGTTACTGAATGTCAGAAAGGGAAGTGAGCAGAATAGACACAAGGCCAGGGCTGGCCCTGACTCCATTTGGGAGGGGGACATTTCTTCCCTGCGGGTAAGCTCACGCCCTGCAAAAGCGTTCCTGAGCCCCAGGCAGAGCGGCTTGTGTGCATTCAGAGGCTGACTCTCAGGTGGTGCAGACCCTCTGACCACACCCAGAAGGCTCTCCAGCTACCAATGTTTCCAGGCTTATTTTATCTTCCCCTGCAACAATATACTTTTTTTCCTTTGGCAGCTGGTGTGAGAATCCCTCCTCCAGGCAGAGACCCACTTTTGTCAGGCAAGGCTTTGATAAACCCACTCAGGAGCTCCAGTCAGCTGGTGCCTGGATTAGAGAGCCAGGTGGGGCTGCTCCGCATGAGATAAGAAAAAGGACAGCTCTGCTCCTGAGAGGGAGGGGAGGTGGGAGGGGAGCAGGGAGGGGAAGGAGCAGAGAGAGGAGACTCCAGGTCAATGGCATATCCAAAGAAGCCTGGGAAGAAAAGAGACACGTGTCTAGTGGTGTGAGGTCCTATGTGAGCCCTCCCCACGACCCCATGCATCCTTTATAAAACAACAGCAATCCCCGTTCACTCACAGGGTAGCCTTCCTGGAGAAGCCTGAGAAGGGAAGAGATACCGTGTCAAGGGAGGAGTGGGGCGCATGAACAGTCGGACAATGTGGGCAAAAGGAATAACATCTGGCTTGGGTTCCCAGTGCACAGATGTGAAAATGACCCACATGCCATGCCTTAGTCTGCACCTGCTGGGAGCCCAGGTGGGCACCATGCTGGTGTTCAAGGTGAAGACAGCTGGCCTTCCCTCCCTGCTCCTTAAGGGAGCAAGCCCAAGTTCTAACAGCAATTCCATCTGTTAAGTCCAGCCCTTGTACACAGATCTCAAGTTCCTGTTACTTTGCTAGTTTTTCTGACCCGAGGCCCTCTCCTCTCTTCTTCCTCCCTCCTCCAAGCCATGGAGCTTTGCCTCTCTCAGTCTTCCTCCTCACCCAACTCCCACCTTCACCTGGCAAGCTCCTCTTTATCCTTCAGATCTCACCTTCTATGTTCTTTTTCCTAGGGGAAAAAAGTCCCTCAAGGCTAGATCCATGTCCCTTCTATGTGACCATGATTCCCTGACTTATTTCAAGCATCACCCTGATCATGTTGAATTAAATTGTTTGCTTGCCACTTACCCGCCAGTCTCTCCTACCAGACTATAAAGTCCATGAGGTCAAGGCTGTGTCTATTTTATTCCATTGCATCCCTAGCACAAAGCACAGTGCCTGTCCCATAGCAGTTGCTCAATAAACCTCTGTTGAATGTGTTGAATAAATGATTGAATAAATAAGGCTCCAGGAAAACCACTCACAGCCAGTTCAGTCCCAGCCTAATCATTCAAGATAGTCCCTCTCTCCTCAGTCTCATGCCCTCCTGCTGAGCCACGTAGAGCCTACAGCCACAGCTCTGTCATCAATAGGGAACTCTTACAGTGCACTCTGTTGGCAGACTCCAAGTAGTAGAACTTGCCCGTGGAGTCCAAAGATCCCAGCCTCAGCTCAATGAGACTGAGAGATAGGGACTATGGGAAGAAATCTACCAATTTCCTAACTCCTACAATCCACCTGGCCACTGTTACAACATCCAGGAAACATACACACGAATATTGCAGGCATCAAACCTGTCTTTCCCCTAGAGCAGCTGGGTGACCATAGAGGCAATAGCAGGACCTTCTAGAAGGCTCTCAGATGCCTTGGCTGTCTGAACACATGAAACAGAATGCAACATCGTCCCCATTATCAATGAACCTGAACTCTAGCTGAAAAGATTGGACACCACAGAAAGCCAAGGAGCGACCCAAGAAGACAACAGCAAAGAGAAAGCAGTGAGTGGTTAAAGCCCCAGAAACAGAAGGTGCTTCAGAGAAGGGGCAGGGACAATCCCCCAGGGAACTTGGAAAGCAAGTAGCAGCTGAGTAGACGGTTAGAATCAGGAAGGTGTAGAAGTCGTGAAGAACATAGTCAGCAAAAAGTCAGAAGTGGGAAAACCAAGGAGCTTTAGAGCCAGAGAGGAAACCAGTGTCACTGGAGTGGGTGACTCAAGCAGGAAGGAGAAAAGAACCAGAGTCCTAGGAAGGGCTCAGACGGCGGAAGTTTAAGCTCCAGGTGAAAGAGTTTGAAGCTTTACTTCTAGCTAATAGGGACTATTCTAGCTTTGAAAGCTTTAAGGCAATTTCCCCACAGAGTTTGGAGACTAGTCACCTGGTAATGCGAAGGATGTGTTGGCAGAGTGAGATCGTGCAGGCAAAGGAGCAGGCTGGGGAGCCATAGCATTCAGGGAGAGGCAAGAAGGGCCTCCCCTCTCTCCTAAGTGACAGGGCAGGGGAGGCAAAACAAGGAAGGGGTGAGGGGAGGGGGTACGAGGGCCAGGCCTGGGGCTGGATTGTGAGCAAAGGAAAATGTAGCTTTATCTGAAATATTTTCATTTTTTACAAGGAAAATGTATTTATGTAGTACTTGAGTATTGAAAAGTAATGAAATTATTTGAAAGGAAGGAAAGAAGCAAGAGACAAAGAAAGAATTAAAGACGAAAGACAGAGAAAGATTGAGGTAGAAAATGAAAGGAGGAAGAGAAGGAAAAAAGAAAATAAGAATGGATATAATGCAGTAGATTCAGGAGTATTCATTCAAGAAATATTTACTGGGTGCCTAGGATGTGCCAAGTCCTCTTATAGATGGTAGGATGAAAAAAGAAAGAGAAAAAGTTCCTTCCCTCATAGAACTTACATAGAATTAATAATTATACATAACAAACAAGTTACGAAATAAATAATTATATTCCAAATAGCGATAAGTAAGAAAAATAAAAAGCTAGCAGTGTAAGGGGATAGAGAATGTTATCTTTTGCTGTATAACAACCAACCACCTAATAGTGATGTGGTTTTGTTCATGATTCTCCAGCTTGGACAGGGCCCAGTGGGGACAGCCCATCTCTGCTCCACTCACTCAGCGTCACTGGGGCAGCTCAAAGGTAGGAGGCTGGAATCATCTGGAGGCTCGTTCGTTCTCTCACATATTGGGAGCTGATTCTGGCTGGCGCTTGGGGACTTGGCTGGGGCGTTTGGACGGAACATCTTCACATGGCCTCTCCATGTGGCATGGGCTTCCTCACAATATGGTGGGAAAGTTCCAAGAGCAAGTGGTACTGAGAGAGAGGGAGAGAGCACCCGGCTGATGTGCTATTGCCTTTTCTAATCCAGCAGAGGTCATGCAGCATCACTTCCATTGCATTCTATTCACAGAAGTGAGTCTTAAGCAGCCTTAGGAGCCAGCCCATATTCAAGGGGAGGAGAATTAGTCTCCACCTTTCAATGGGAGGAATGTCAAAGAACGTGTAGACATCACAGAGAGTAATGTGGGAGGATAGTCTTTTACACCAGGTGGTTAGTAAAGGGCACTCCAAAATTGGTCAGGCTTCTCCAGAGAAATAGAACCAAGACGAGATTTTATATATATACACATACGCATATATATGTATACATGAATGTACACATACATACATATACAGAGATATTTATTTCAAGGATTGGCTCATGCAATTGTGAAGGTGGCAAATCTGAACTCCATAGGGCAGCCTGCAGGTAGAAACTCAGGCAGGAGTTAAAGTATTGGAAACCAGTGGAAGATTCTGAGCAGGGTGGCGTGATCTGATTCACACCACGTAAAGATGGCACCAGCTGCCGGGGAAGGAGCACCCTGGAAGAAGGGTTGCCCAGAGTTAGTAGCTCCCTGGACCCAGGCATCCGGAAGGAGGGAACAATGAGGGACAGCATGTGCTTTGCAGGCCAGCTGACCGAGCACTGTCAGCCATGGGACGGAAACGAAGAAATCAAAATAGGGCTCCCATTTTAGGAAAGTCAGATCTGAAAGGAACTAGTCAACCCTCTTGAATCAAAGCAGTAAGAAATTCGGGACCAGAGCTGGCTCAGGGCAGCACCACTGTTCTGCAAGGCGTTGCTCAGAGGTGATCGCTGGGACCATGTCACGAGAGGCTCACCCAGGAGAGAGAAGAGAGAAACCGGAGTACACTTCACTGGCCAGCACCTTACGATGATCCATTCCTGGCCATGGAGAGGGGATTCAAGTAGCTGAAGGAAGAAAAAGAAATCAGTTTGGAGAGAATGACTCTCTGTTCTCTGTCTCCTGAAAAGGCCACGCATGTGATGAGGTGTTGAAGGCAGTCCGAGAGACAGCTGAGAGGCAAGCAGCATGCATTACTTATAAGACTCCACTGAAATGTAAATTGAGGTGAGTTTATTGGTTCCCTTGGTCTTAAATGGAATCATAAAGTATTCATTGGGTCCAGCTAAGGCCTTTCAGATCTGGAGCTCCATGAGAAATATGTGGCATGCTAAGGTTACATTAATAAAAAATAAATAAATCCATGTCCCAGAGACTCGTGCTTGTGCACTATAAAACTGCCCATTCTGTAGATATTAATGTTTAATGTGTTTGTAAAAAGCAGTCGGCTTTGCCAAGCACAGCAACAAAAATGTCCCGCAAATCCTCAGTACTTAACGTCTCAGCACGTCGCCTAAGTGCTCTGGCGGAGAACAGGCTGCTAGGGTGGGAAGAGAGGTAGCTCTGAGCATCAGCTGGTGCGGCCACATTAAAAAGTAGCTTCGTTCAGAGGAAACGTGCTCGCTCGCTGCTGATGCGAGTTAGAGTCGAACTTTCACTCACCTTCACATTTTCCTGGCTCCGCGTGCTCAGGAGAAATGTTGAGAGAAGTTGATGTTTTCAGAACTGAATACATAATGACTGGAAACCTGTTTAAAGAAAGACACTCGAAAAATAACCACATCAAAATAAACAAAGTTGGTTTTACAGAAGAAATCTGATAACACTCAACTCAGAGAAGCAAAAGTACTTTTTGCTTCAGACCACTCATACAACCCCAGCTGTTTCCTAGACGATTCTAGCAGGAGTGCACCGATCAATCTGAATCATCACTTCCCTTGGCCACTGGGCAGCAGGCCGCACATCAGACAGGCTGCACTTGGTAGCTGTTATGTTTTGCTTTCGGTCTCAAGTCAGTGCAGAGAAATCTCTGCTTCCCCCAAGCTGATTTGCTGTCAGGAAACACCTGCCACGTCCTGGACCTGCTGACCAGACCTTACCACCTTACTGCGTGCCTCCAGCTTACTTTTCATCCTAAGGCACCCTTTGGAACCAAACAGTGCAATGAGAAAGGACAGGTGCAGAGAACAGAGCTGAACCCTCAGGAATGGGAATCTATACTTAAACCCAGCATCAGGTACCCCACCTCAACCGCTAACCACCCAGCAAAGCCGGCAGGGATCTGCAGAAATGGAGTGCGGACAACAGAGAGAGACAGACTCTCTCTTGTTCTCTCTCGCTCTCCACATCCTGGAATTCAGCAGACTCATTTTCATTTCTGCCCAGACTTGAGGGCCCATGGACAGCATCCCTGAAGTCAGAGACCAAGCTGTCAGAGAGACGTAGAGGGCTTAACAGCTTGAGAAATGTCAGAGACACCTGGAGCACAGCTCTCACGCTAAGAAAGGGAGCCTGACTTATGACCCTCCAAATGGAGCTTTGCTTCTCACACCCTGAGTTGTGGGTTGAATCGTGTCCCCCAAAAAGTTATGCAGAAGCCCTAACCCTTGGTACTTGGACTTACTGGCCATTTTGACTTGAGGATTAGGTAATGATAATGGTAGTAACAATAATAGTCTCCTCCTCTGGTTTAGGATGGACCTTGCTTCCTGCAGTGCTTCAGTGCAACTGAGTGAAGATTTTACTCAGCTTCATGTTTGAGAAACGTCTTCTTCCTCAACCTTAGTGGACAGCATCAGTGTGGGGGCTGGCAAGTCCCTGCCGCAGGATTCCTGGAGGACTGTCTACGGAGGAGAGGGGTGGCTCTGCAGGCGCATCCGGGACCTGGGTTCCAGACCTGGCCTCTTTCTATCCAGTGGTGTGACCTTGGGCAAGTCACTGCCCCTCTGTGGACCCCCGTGTCCTCACTTGTAAAGGGGCGGTACTGGACCAGGAGACGCTGAAGATCTCTTTCCGTCTGATGTGCTCTAAGAATCTCCCAAGCTTCTCCTTGTGCTTGGATTGTTCATGCTGCATTTCTCCTGGACCTTGGCATGAACAGTTACACCAAAGATAGCTCCAGGGAGAAAGACAGACAGACAGAAGGATATGGGTGAGAGTCCTGATTCTACACTTGGTGGCCACCCTTGGGCGGTGAATGGGTTGAATTGTGTCTCCCCAAAAGATGCTGAAGTCCTACCCCCCAGTACCTGTGGATGAAGAGTGGTACAGTGAATGTGGCCTTATTTGGAAATAGGGCCTACGCAGATGTAATCAAGTTAAAACATGGATATCGTGGATTAGAGTGGGCTTTAATCCAATGACTGGTATCCTTATAAGGAGAGAAAGATTTGCAGACACACAGACACACAGGAAGAAGAAATGAGAAGACAGAGGCAGAGTTAGTATTGTGCTGCCAGGGGCCAAAGAACTCCAAGGATTGTGAGGGCCACCAGAAGTTAGAAGAGACAAAGAAAGATTTTTCCCCTGGAGACTTCAGAGAAATCACAGCCCTGCCCACACCTTGATGTCAGACTTCTAGCCCCCAGAACTGTGAGAAAATCCATTTCTGTTGTTTTAATCTGCCCAATTTGTGGTCATTAGTACAGCACCCCTAGGAAACTAATATACCCAAGGGCACATGGTGGTAGCTCAGGAATGAGAAAGAGAAATCCCTGAGGCCAATGGCGCCAAAGAGCCCTGTGGTGAGGATGGAGATATCCACCACTGACCCCAGAGAGGCTTCCAGGCAGGAAGGCACTAAAGTTGCAAAAAAACCCTACCTGGGCAGGATGTGGTCAGAGCACACCTGTCACTCTGAAACATCTGGGCAACATCAACTCTAACAAAGGCATCTCTAAGAGCCTCATCAAGGCAACAAAGAGACTGAGACAGGAGGAGGGAGTCGCTGTCCAGGAACGAGACTAGAATTGCTGTGTGCCTGGGCAGACACATGGTTGTGTGGTTTGCTCCAACAGGAAGATGGCTGACTGTCCCCAAAGAGTCCCCCTCCAGCCTACCATAATCTTTGGTTTATTTTTAACGTGCCTTACCCAGGAAGCAGGAGCACATAAAGTATTCCCCATCGCTGGCCCAACTGTTCACCACTGGATCCCAGTGACCAGAGCAGGGCCTAGTAGAGAGATGGCGCCAGGTAGATACTTGTTGACAGACTGAATCATGCAGGAATGCATGATTCAATAAAAGCAGAGAAGAGAGGAAACCACCTGGATCCCAGAGAGATAAACTGAGAGGAATCAAGAGCCATGGGAGGACAATTGAGGAGACTTCTGGAAATGTTGGGCTGAATGGGCACCTTCTAGAGAAGCTCTGAAATGCCAGGAGGACTTGGTGACCTGGTCTTTGCCAACCCTCCAGCCTTCTCTCATTCCCCTCCTTTTGTCATACTTTTTGACCAATCATTCTACATTGTTTCAGTTGCCTATACTTGCCCTGCTGTTTCAGGCCTCCAGGCCTTTGCACATGCTCTTCCCCCGAGCCTGGAGTCTCTGCCCCTTGGTCATTCTCCAAAAACACTGCTTGTCATCCCCTCCTCTAGGAAGCTTTCCTGGATAGCCTGCATCCAAGTGTCTTCTTTCACAGCCTTCATCATCTTGGGCATATCCCACAATATTGCAACAATCTGCATATCTGCTAGGGCTCCCTCTGCGACCACCTCTGTATCCCCAGGCCCTGGCACCAGATAAATTCCAGATTAATGTTCAACTGAACTGGGATGAGGGCAGAGTGGAGTGGGAAAGGAGAGAAGGATAAGGATGAGGACGAGGAAGACCCAAAGAGGGGAAATATGGAATCAGGATGGATTTCGACTCTTCAGGAATTTTGCCTGGAATGAGCCTGGTTCTGAGTCATCTGTTACCATTTAGAACACAGTGTGGGCCAATTTATTTAGGGAAGAAGCTGGAGAAATACGAATTACTGAGCTGTTCTCTCTGATGTACTCACAATTTGGCTTCTCAGATCTGCCTTCTCCAAACAGCCTCACTCTCACCTGCAGCAGTGAACAATCTTCTGGGCAATTAACTTCAACCATTCCAGAAAGCCCATGACTTCGTGGAGCTGAGTCTGCCATTGGCTCACTGGAATGGACCCAGCTCCATCTCCTTCTGTCTCTTGAGCAAGTGAATGAATGTTATGAATGAATGAGTGAGGCTTACCACGGCAGGATAAATAAAACCAGGCCCTAACAGCAAGCATAACAAGGCATAACAAGCACAGGTTTTAGAGTCAGAAAGACTAATTTGCTGTCTACCACTTCCTAGCCGTGACTTTCAGCAAATGACTTAACCTCTGAGAGCCCCCATTCCCTCTGCAGCAAAATGGTTGTTAGAGATAAAGATAAATATGGAAAGTTCCTAGCACCTAATACCAGGAGTTTCCGTCCTCATTCTTCCACCCTTCTCTTCCTCCCTCCTTTATTCCCTCCTTATAATAACTAACTAACATTTAATAAGTGCACACTAGATGCCAGGCCCTGTGTGCCAGGGGCCTTCCTACACATCCTCTCATTTAGTCTCATCCTTATGCGTTAAACAGTGTCCTGTATTAGTTTGCTAGGGCTGCCACCATAACAAAGTATTATGAAGTAGGTGGATTAAATAAGAGAAATGTATTTACTATTAAATAAATCTTAACAGTATCACAATTAAATACCACTCTGGAGGCTAGAGGTCCAAGATCAAGGTATCAGCAGGGTTGGTTCCTTCCAAGACTGTACGGGAGAATGTGTCCCAGGCCTCTCCCCTAGCTTCTGGTGGTTTGCTGGCATTCTTCGGTGTTCCTTGGCTTGAAGAAGCATCACCCCTTCAAAGGATGCTTCCTCCATCTTCTCATGGTGTTCTCCCCGTCTGCATCTGTCACTGAGTCCAAATTTCTCCTTTTCATAAGGACAACAGTCATATTGGTTTAAAGTCCACCCTAATGGTCTCATCTTAACTTGATCACTAGCATAGACTCTATTTCCAAATAAGGTCACATTCACGGTACGGCACTTCATTCATAGGTACTGGGGGGTAGGGCTTCAGCATCTTTTGGGGAGACACAGTTCAACCCATTCAGCTCCCAAAGGTGGCCAGCAAGTCCAGAACCAGGACTCACACTCATATCCTTCTGTCTGTCTGTCTTTCTCCCTGGAGCTGTCTTCGGTGTAACTGTTCACACCAAACTCCGGAAGAAATGCAGCGTGAACAATCCAAGCACAAGGAGAAGCTTGGGAGATTCTTAGAGCACATCAGACTGGAAAGAGATCTTCAGCATCTCCTGGTCCAGTACTGCCATTTTACAAGTGAGGACACGGAGCTCCACAGAGGGGCAGTGACTTGCCCAAGGTCACACCACTGGATAGAAAGAGGCCAGGTCTGGAACCCAGGTCCCAGATGCGCCTGCAGAGCCACCCCTCTCCTCCGTAGACAGTCCTCCAGGAATCCTGCGGCAGGGACTCGCCAGCCCCCACACTGATGCTGTCCACTAAGGTTGAGGAAGAAGACGTTTCTCAAACATGAAGCTGAGTAAAATCTTCACTCAGTTGCACTGAAGCACTGCAGGAAGCAAGGTCCATCCTAAACCAGAGGAGGAGACTATTATTGTTACTACCATTATCATTACCTAATCCTCAAGTCAAAATGGCCAGTAAGTCCAAGAATGCCACATTCCTCCCATGTCCACTTTCAACAAAACAACCCACAGAAACTGAATCACAGTTTCAGCTAAATACATATTTAATTCCTTATGTATTTTTTATATTTTGTTTTGTGCAGGACTGTTTACCTAGTTAACGATGAAGGGGAATCTATTGTCACCAAGTTTCTAGGTTTTTCTCTTACTCAGTCTTGAAGTGCCCTCTAGTGAAATGTTTTTATATTTAAGAAGCTGAAGAAAAAGTTGAAAATAAGATTTTCAGAGAGCTGAGGAGAATTTTAGAAAGAAATGGGGGCAAAGTTGGGGGTTTGGGAGATGGTTCCTTTGTTTCAAGGAGTTTGAACATGATTCTTGTAAAATCTCTTTCTAAGCCCTTTTCTATATGCTTGCTCATGCAGAGTGCCTTGCAGATTTGTCACTGAGACAGGAAGGTTTTACCCACAGAGCATACGCCAGACAAATCCTGCAGGCCCGCCTGCAACCAGGCAGTGGGAGCAGCCAGCATGGCCAGACGCTGCGGCCAGAGCGAAGCCAGGGATTCAGCCAGTTACTCAAGCAGGTGCCGTGAAAATTTTGCCAACACTAAGTTTGTGCATGAGCGATTTTAGGGAGCATCCTTCCAGGAGAGGAAATCTGAGAGTCATCCTTTGGTTATTTCAAGTCTTGCAAATTTGTATCGAAAACAGCATTTGATGGGGGAAGCTGTGTGTGTGAGAATGTAGGGATATATGGGAACTCTCTGTACTGAAAAATAAAGTTTATTAATTAAAAAATTGTTTAAACCCACAGCATTTGATAAAGCAAAATAAAGCCACAGGAACTAAGCATCAGAGAGGTAACCAAACATCAGCTTCATCCAAAATGACAGTTTGCAACCTGGCCTCCGTACCAGAATCACCTACAGAGCTTTTTAAAAATACCCATTCTGGGGCTGGCTCCATGGCCTAGAGCTTAAGTTTGGTGTGCTCCACTTTGGTAGCCTGGGTTCAGTTCCTGGGCGTGGACGTACACCACTCATCACCAGCCATGCTGTGGCAGCAACCCACATGCAAAATGGAGGAAGAGTGGCACTGATGTTAGCTCAGGGCGAATCTTCCTCAGCAAAAACATATATACATATACATATATATATCCATTCCCTCTCCCCATGCTCAGAAGTTTGCATTTGATTGGTTTGGGGCAGAGCAGGCATTAGTCTTCTCTCAGAAGTGCCCCCAAAGCAACCTGATTGAGTGCAGCCAGGGTTGAGAAACACTGACCTAGATGATGGCCCTTGCTCAGACTCCAGATCTCACCAAGGCACCTCTGAGGGGTGATTTGGGCTCCCTTGGGATCCTCCTACAGGCAGGAGGATGGGGGACTGGCCATGCAGAAGGGATGGGCATGCAGGTTTCCAGTATGCCATGTCCCCTGGACCTCTGTGGGAAGGCAATAAAGCGGCTTCTGATTCTAGATTGGCTCCCCAGGTGAGCAGTTCACAGGGGGATTCAGATCTCCATGTCAACTCAAATTATCAGGGCAACTTCACCAACTGGACCGGGCCACAAAGCAATGCTGCAGCGTGGCCTGCACTCCAGCCGGAGCATAATGCTCCTGAGAGGGCAGCATGTCCCCCAGGGAAAGGCACCGGACACCTAGTGAGCTACCAGAGACAGCCCAGGGGCTGCAGTGAACCGTGCAAGAAGGTGTCTATAAAATGAGCATTCCCAGGCCTCCCCGGCTCCTCCATCGGTCTCCAGGGGTGGGGTCAGGAATCCATGTTGTGTAAATGCTCCCTGGGTTATCCAGATGGGTTTCCCAGGTATGGAAGCCACCAACATATGAGAAAGAGCCCCAGGTTTAATCCAGACAGATCTGGATTCTAGCCCCACCACTTATTAGCTGTGTGGCCAGGCATAAGTTGTTTGACCTCTCTGAGACTCAGTTTCTTTATCTGTAAAACCAAAATACATATGCCTTCCCTCACAGAGTTGGGGTGAGGTTTACATTTAAGAGTGTTTGCAGGTGTCTGGCACAGAGTCCCATGTATACAGCAGGGCTCAATCAACAGCAACTTTAACGTTAAGCTTCAGCCCTGACCATGCTTGGTGGTAGCTCAGAATAAGGCTCTAGACCCTCTTACTTGGGGAAGCCACTTAACTTCTCTGAAGCTCAGTTTTCTCATCTTAAAATGGGGATGATAATAATAATAAACGATATAATTGTTTTGAGGATTAAATGAGTCAATCCATGGAGAGCAAAGCTCTTGGAATTATTCGGGTACACAGTGAGTGCTCAGCAAATGCTGACTTGTTTTGTTAGCTCCAGCTTCTGTACCTCTGCTCATTTCATTAACCCCTTTATTAAAGTCTAATGAACATCCCACCTCCTGTGGTTACCCCAGCCAGCCGCAAGACACCTTCAAAGTGCAGCATAAAACCCGGAGCCATGGAAAGCAGTAGTCCCAGGTTCAGATCTCATGCTTGGCTTCAGCAGTATGTGTCCGTGGCTGGTTTCTTCACATCTCTGAACCTCAGTTTTCTCATCAGTAAAATGGGTATGTAAGGTTCTCCAGACTTCAGGGCTATCACTTCAATACCCATCTAAGGGAGTCGGAGCCCCCATGCTACGGCTCTGATAGGATGCTTCTCTCCCCACATTTCTGAGAGCCTTTTAGGGAGTGTTTCCACATTGCCAAAGGCAGTGCCAGCTGCTGCCTGCCAGCCCTCGCTTCAGACCCCTGTGGGCATCTCTTCTGCTTACTGTCTTGTTGTAACCATTTCTCCCAGCCACTGTCCTCCCTCCTTTCTACTGTGCTCCAAGCATGAGAAACACAGCTTTTCTGTTTCCTCCAAGCACAGAAAACACAGCCTGTGATGTTCAGTAAGTCTTGACTGGAGGCCTGAACAGAACATCAAGAAGTCTCGGTATTAAAAAGGACAGTTTCAACAGGACTATCAGATGTCTCCACTCCCAAAGGCCATCGGGCTTACTCCTTCTTGGGAGGCTCCACTGAGAAAGAAAGAGGGGATAGAGCTTCTTGAAGGATGAAGGGATGAGGAGGATGCAGGGATTGGCCCCCTGGAGAGCTCCAGGTGGTACAGCAGCAGTCCATGGAACCGCACACCATGGGAGCTGATCCTGAGAATGTCGCCCATGAAAAGAGAGGGGCCTTTGCCCAGGAACAGTCGCGTGAGGGGACCCAGAGGAGGACCACTGCAGAGGCTTTGTCAAGGCCAGTGACCACATGGAAGCCGAGTCCTCATCGCTGGCTGTGACCACTGCCTCCACAGCACCTGTGGTTCTGGTCAGTGCAGGAGAGGGCCAGCGCCTTGGCCACCAACTGTGCAGCCAGAGTGACACCTGTGTATGCCATGGGACTGCTTGGCATCATCCACCTGCCCTTGTGAATACCTACGCCTCTCCAAATGGCCCAAGAAAACATGAACCTAATGGTCAATGGGCAGGGACGTCTAGCTGGGAGACGGGGGTACAGGAAGCATCCTCACCTGTTTCAGAGGGAACTGAACACCTCTCTTAGGGGTTTGTGACACCCCTCTTGATGTCTGAGACCAGCTCTTCTTTCCCCATTGGACAGGGACAAGCAACACTGTTCCCAGACAGCGTGGCACTCATGTCCCCTTTGCCCAGCCCACAAGAGCTCTAGCCAGAGCCTGAGTGCTGCTTGGAGGAGGTGCTGGGCACTCCCAGGAGGGCTCTGCCGCACTGTGAAAAGGCCTCACTGCTGTACGATCCTGTAACGATGGAGAAAGGACGTTATGCATTTGGCAAAACCTATAGAACTGCATGACACAGAGCAAACCCTAAGGTAAATGATGGATTTTAGTAGTAACAATGTACCAAAATCTGTTCAACAATTGTGACAAATCCAGCACACTAATGTAAGATGTTAATAACAGAGGGAACTGGAGGAGGGGAGGGGAAGCGAGTGGATGAGAACTCTCTGTACTTTCTGCACAATTTTTCTATAAACTTAAAGCTGCTCTAAGGAAGAAAGTCTATTAATTTTTTTTAAAAAGGCACTAACTTTGTGAACTTCCCTTGGAATGAAAAGCATGACCTTACCCATCAGAGGCAGCATCATTTGAAATGTCCAATCATCCCTGCACAGGGGAATAAAGCCTACGGGAGCAAACTCACACTTGGGCACAGCCCCTCCAGCCCTCCCAGTCCCCAGAGTGGTAGCCTCAAACCAAACCACCAGCCTCTCACGCAAAGTCCCCAAGGCAGAACCGCTAGAGCTCCTCCCGTCATCAGAGAGCCTAGACTCCTCCTTAATTATAATGAGTGGTGCTGTCCCCACTAAAAGCTCATATTCAAGTGTAAATAAATTGGGCTGGTGAAGATGGCTGGGGTTTTGGTATTACATACCAGCTGCTCCCAGGGCTGGGAATTATTTCCTTACAAAGGTGAATACTTTCTCCAGGGCTGCATCCCACCAGCAACATTTGCCACACCTGCTTCCTGGTGGATGGGTACCGAAGACCACAGCCAGATATTCTGCATGTCCCATTGGGCGAGCCACCGTGAAGTCTATCCAGGACTGATGAAAGCTACATCTGCCCACTCCAACTCAGCCAATTTGTCTGCCCAGGGGGAAAAAAAATTACATTGAAAAGAATGGCCAATTTTAAGACAGAGGTTGCTTTTTCATTATTGTGAACCATTTAGTATAAAGTGATATTTATCACCGTTTGCTTACTGCATTCCACTCTGGTTGCTAAAAATAAGGAGGCCAACGTTCCCACTATCCTGAAGGTGGTTAGACTTGTGTTAGCAAGGCTCCCAGGGGACTGAGTAGCATCCAAGGTGTACCAGGAGCACTGCCAGATGAAATGTTTACAAAGTCCCCCCAAAAGATGCCTTAACAGAAGCAAAACAGCCATAGATCATGACAATAAAGGAGGAAGGAAGATCTGGTGGTTTTAAAAAATAAAAGCATCCCTAATGCAAAATTTTCCCTCTGTGCAGGACACCCAAAGGAATGTTTCTGGTAGGCTGTCCCTCCTCTTTCCACCTTCGGATTATCCCTTCATCTACCCCATTCCCTCTGCCCCTCAGATAATCTTGGTGGGTATAGGATTCTCCACTTTCTCTGCTCCAATGCACATCTTTACAAGAGAAATCCCAGAAAGGCATTTACTACCACTTCCTCCCCACATTCATGTCCAGGAGGAACACAAGGCCTGGCCTGTAGGAGACGCTGGATAAAGGTTTGTTGACTGAGCAAAGAAAGATGGGCATCAGTGGCCCCATTCACAGATAGGGAGAAAGCAGCTCACTCCATAAGTGATGATGTCGTGGTAATAACCCACGAAACCGATAAAAGGAGACAGATACAACCAAGAAGATCGATCTGGCTCTTAATCCCGTGACCCTGCCACAACATGGTTCTGCTACTGGCGGCTGGTGGCTTCACAGTTGATAGTCCAGCTATTGGCTGATGCATGGAGATCAGCCTAGACTAGCAGGCAACCTCTAGCTGTGTGCTCAAGAGGCCTTCAGCACAATTCCCTGAATATATTAAAGGAAAGTTTCTCAATTCACCAGGAAACTCAAAACTAAGAAAGGGTGTTGATGATGGTTGCACATAATGAATGTATAAATGCCACTGGATTGTACACTTTAAAATAGTTCAATGCTAAAGTTTATGTATTTTACCACATTTTTTTTAAAGCATGATGTGCCTTAACTTCTGATAGATTTTGATTCCCTACCAAGTCCCTTCTTGCCCTGTAATTCTACCCCAGGCCCCTCCTTAGCCTGAGAAGAGGTATTTCTGAAGGAGAAGCAGTGGCTTCTTTACGAGGGTGGCTCCTACACTATTCCAAGAAGTCCCCAAGACCCCAGAAGAGGGAGCTGACATGGGCTGGACAAATGGGTACGACTAGAGCCCCAGCTTTCTTTAAAAAAATATTCGTACGCTGCTTCTGGACTTAATATACCACAAACATTTTCTCCTATCCCTTCAATATGATTGTTAATATCTGCATAATATTCCATTTCTGAAAGTATCCTAATTTGCCTTAAGGTTCTGGTTGTGCTACCAAAGCAAATTGGGTCCAGTTCCTGGTGAGTTGAAATCAGAGCCTTCTCCAGAGGTAGTTGTCACACAAAGTAAAATTTATTTGCGGCAAATAGGAGACCACGTGGAATCTTCTCCAAACGCACAGCTGCCCCCCCCACCCGCCTCCACAGAACACCGGGCAGCAGGGGCCTTTTATTTCAGATGGGGAATGAATATTCAAAAGGGAGAGGTGGGCATTCAATTGCGCAGGCTCAGTTGGAAAACGTGCTTCCGTATACATCGCATGTTATGGTAATAAGAACTAAGCTCCTCCTGAAGCAGAGATCTTAGGACTAAAATGAAGTAAAGGGCGACTTCAGGTCATCTCTCTGCTCATCTGCACAGGCGCTGCTCTGGCTGCTCCTGGCCTGATCTGGTTCAGGGTGGTTGGTGATTGTATCTGTTAACATCACAAAAAAGAAAAAAACAATTTAGAGAAACAGTTACATGCTTCCGAAATCTCCCTTGAGTTACTCAGGCAATTAGTCGGTGCCGGATGGTTCACCTTTATAAATACGCTGCAGTGAACATCTTCATATGCACATCCCTGTGTCCTCCCTGGGTATTTCCAAGGCTATTTTTAGTGTCCCCAGAGAGAGCCCCCTCTTTTGCCCCACCACTGTGTCCCCCAAGCCCTGCCCAGCAAAGACCCCAGGGCTCACCTTGGCTCAGTCTGCCCAGTGGAAGATCCCCAGAGATCTCCACAGAATTTCTCCTCAACCCTGCTACGTCTTCATTGGCAAATACATTCCTTCCCTTAGAGGGCATTTATTGATCTTAGTTTGCCACTTCAGCCAGCCCTCCAGAAAGCAGTTACAAACATTGTTCTAGACTTGGACGTTAAACCAGGGCATGGGCAAGGAAGGTAAACCCAATATTTAATCAAAGAAAAAAGGAAAAACACCTTAGTGGGGGCTCTCTGCGCAAGCAATAAATTCATCTGAGTTCTTTCCTTTGCAATAAATTCATCTGAGAATGGTACTGGCTTAAGTCATTTTTAAAGCTCTTTCTCTTTAAAAAAAAACAAACGTGAAGGGACGTGTGTTTTATGCCATGAGATAGCTGCAGAAGGTTTGTGCTTCGTTTTGCTCAGTATTAATCTCCACATTCAAGTCAACGCTGCTGTGGCTGAGTCAGCGCCGTTCCTTTAAGTGACCTGATTCTGTAATTCCATTATTAATATTATGAAAATAGCTTTCCTCTACACTATTTTGTGCTATCGATGGAAAACCACAGTTCCAAAATGCATTAGCCGTGGCCGGCTCCAGCAAGATTATTTGCATCAATATAAACCGAGTTAATCATCGGCCAATTTGAATAATCAGTCACGTGGCGCCCGCACCTGCCCGGGGCTCAGCCGCACCTCGCTGGGGGGCCTCGCATTTCATTTGGGTCCCGCATTCTGTTAAACACGGCAGAGTTTCCTGCTCGCTATCCTGCAGCATCTCGCCATTTACTTCGCAATTTTTCCTCTCCTTCGCTGACAGAGAGGTATGCCGGTGCCCAGCCCCCTAATCAGCAGGTCAGAGGTGGTAAATGGCATGTGTTAAGACGGATAAGCAGAAAGAGAAAGAGAAAAAGAAACGTTCATTAGGAAAAATAACGAGTCCAGGAAGAATAAATGTCAGAACAGCAAAAAACACCTCTTATTTTTTCACATTATTAAATTGCCTTTGGTATCTTAGGCCTTGAGGTAATATTTTACTGCTTTACAATTTGCAAAACCAAAATTAAGGCAGATGGGGAACAGGGGTGGGAGAGTGTGCAAATTAGATGCTAATAAGGGGGCGTTTGATGCGTTCCAACCTGCACCTGCCCTCACCTGAGCCTCCTGGGATTGTCAGGGATTTCCCACTGACAATATTGTTGGCGATCATCAGAAAATTAGGCCGTTGGAGGCTGGGGAGAAAAAAGGAGGAGCCAGGGAAATCTTTTAAAAATGCAAATCAGATCATTTTACTCCATATAAAACCACAAGGTGGTATGGGGCCCTGTGATCAGAACCCACCTGTCTCTCCAGCCCACTTCGCCCCTCCCCACACACAGACCCTCTCTGTCCCAGCCCAGCTTGCCTCCCCTTCCTTCACTGGGAGGTGCCCCGTCTCGTAGAGCTCCGTCTTCCTTCCTTTGTAATGATCCACCGCTCTGTAATGTTCTTCCTTCTGATTTCAAACAATGTCACTTCCTCTGACAAGCCTTCCCCCAAAGAAGAGGTTGTTGCACCCTTTTCTTGAGCACCCTATGAGCCCCCTTTGTAACATGCTCCACACTCTTAACCTGTTCACCAACTGCAGTGAGTTAAATGGTGGCCCCCGAAGAGATATGTCCATGTCCTAACCTTGGAAACCTGTCAATGTGACCTTATTTGGAAGAAGAGTCTTTGCAGGTATAATTAAGGAACTTGAGATCATCCTGGATTATCCCCATGGGCCCTAAACCCTGTGATAAATGTCCTTATAAGAGACACCCAGAGGAAAGACACACAGGGAAAAGAGGAGATAGTCATGGGAAGTCAGAGACAGAGACTGGAGTGATGCAGCCATAAGCCAAGGAACATCTGGAGCCACCAGAAGCTGGAAGAGGCAAGAAAGGATGCTCCCCTAGAGTGATGGAGGGAGCGCAGCCCACTGACACCTTGACTTTGAACTTAAGACCTCCAGAGCTGTGAGAGAGTAAGTTTCTGTTGTTTTAAGCTACCAAGTTCATGCTGATTTGTTATGGCAGCCGCATGAACAGATCTTAAGTTCCATGCGGTCAGCCACTGTATCTGTGTTGCTCACCAGTCTCTCCAGAGAGTGTACTAGCACATGGCAGAGCTTAATGTATGCTTACTGGATGAATGAATGAATGAATGAATGAACAGACAAGTGGTGAAGTACAAAGTAGTGTAGAAAGAAATGTGTTTCTTCAACATGGACCTCCAGCTTTGTAGTTAACTTGCAACCGAGGCAGCTCCGACTCCTGGCAACCCTGTGAATGAGTGATGTCCACCATGTCCTGTCCTTAACAACACCACTCAGCCCCTGTAGACTCATGCCTATGGCTTTCTTTGTGGAGTCAATCCACCTCATATTTGGTCTTCCTCTTTTCCTGCTGCCTTCTACTTTTCCCAGCATTATTGTCTTTTCCAAAGAATCCTGTCTTCTCGTGATGTACCCAAAGTAGGACAGCCTCAGTTTTATCATCTTTGCCTCCAGTGATGATTTAGTCCTTATTTGCTCCAGGACCCACTTGTGCATCTTTCTGGCAGTCAAGTGTCTCCTAGAGCTCCTCTCCAACAGCATATTTCAAATGAAGCGATTTTTTGTGGTCAGCCTCTTCACTGTCCGACTTTTGCACCTGTATATAGTGATTGGGAATATGAGGGTGTGGATAATCTTGGCCTTGGTCTCTAATGACACTTCCTTACACTTAATGATATGTCCTAATTCTTTCACTGATGCCCTTCTGTCACCAACTGATTGCCCCCAGGAACTCAAGGGAAGTTTCAGAAGCATTTAACTGTTTCTCCAAATTGTTTTTTTTTCTTTTTTATTATGTTAAGAGATGCAATCACCAACCACCTAGGACCAAACCACGCCCCACCACAAGAGCAGCACCTGCACAGATGAGCGGAGAGATGACCTCAAGTTGCCCTTCATTTAACGTGCAGTGTACGCGGAAGCATGTTTTCCAGTTGAGCCGGCACAAGCAAATACCCACCTCTCCCTTTGAATATTCATTCCCCACCCAAAATAAAAGGCCCCTGCTGTCCCATGCTTGGGGAGAGCCATGACTTTGGAAATGATTCTGTGTGGTCTCCCATTTGCTGCAAATAAACTCTCCTTTGTGCGATAACTACTTCTGGTGGAGAGTCTGATTTTAACTCACCAGGAAGCAAACCCAATTTGGTTCAGTAACACTTCCAAGTCTCAGTCTTCTGATTTCTTGGCTACAGTCTCCACTTAACTTGATGATTATAAATAGGCCTCCAGCCTATACTACCTAAGTACCCTATTGGAAGGGGATCTTTTGTTTGCAAATGATGGAAATTAACTAAAGCTCTGAGGCAGCCTCTGGAAATCAGAAATGTGGCCAGGCTTCAGAGGACTCAGGAAGAGGAACTGGGAAGTCATCGGCACCATCTCTCCCCACACATCCCTCATCTCAGCCCCTCCACACAGCTGCTCTGAGCTTCTCTCTTGCAACACAGTTTTCTCTGCTTCTGCCTGGAGGAATCCATCCTGCTCACATCTCCTCTGGGGTAGTCCAGCTACTCAAAAAGAGTGACTCTCTTCCTCTACCCTAATTCTAAACTATCAGGGAAGAATCTCTGACTGGCCAGACTTGAGTGAAGAGCCCACCTTTTATCAGTCACAGGCAGAGGAGCAACCATGGCTGTCAGAAGTCCCCCACCTTTGCAGTTCTTAAAGCAGAGAGGCTGAGCAAAGAACCCAGGAGGTACCCCCTACAGCTTGTGTGAGCTTGTCTTATATCTCAAGCATCTGATTGACCCACTGTCTCTGGAGCCACCACATCCTTCACAGGCTACCAGCCTTGTGAATGCACAAGCATTCAGTGCACGAGAGTAGACTCTGATAGCCTGTGCTCAGCAATAATGCACCGAGACTTGTGGCTATTCCCCTTAATTAATTGCAAACTCCAACTGCGCATCCCCATGTAGCCATGAAAATCTCAAGGAAGCTACACCCAAAGCAGCAGCAGCCTGAGCAGGAAGATGATTTCCTTAGGCAGAGCACATACACTGCAAAGGGGCCAGCATGCAATACAAGAGACATTAGAGAACATGCTGGAAATGATACCTCCCTGAGAAATGAAAGGTCCAGCAGTCTTTGAAAAGTACTAAGAGTGAAATCAGTCCCCACCAGTACATGCTAGAGACTCAGGCTCTTGCACATGTGATTATACCATAGAGAAAAGCCTCATTAAAAAAAAATCCCACAATAAGAAAATAACTACTTAGAGGCACTTATCATAATGAAGCTACATTAAGTTACAACAAATAGATGTCCTCTTGAAAGAACTTCTACAGATAAAAAGCTTCACCGGGCAGAGGAGAGCCAGGAATGGCAGAACTGGAAGGCAGAATAACAATCATCTAACTGAAGGACCTCACTTGACTTGTGGTGAGCCAGCCTCAAGGGGGTGGAGGGATGTGCCGCATCTCACCATTGGCCAGTGAGAAAGCCCTGGTTAGGAGTTAGCTCTCCCACATGCCCAGTTAGTGCCGTCATTGCTCCCTCTCCTCATGTATCAATAAGTCAAAGCAAGAGACGGGTAACCAAAGAGGGTCAAAGAAAAGCAAGGACAGAGGTGAAAGAAAAGGCAAGCAAATTTATCCAAACAAATCAGTCTCTCTTGAAAGGACAACAGCCAGTTACTAGAATATTCCATAAGGTTATTTTCTCATTGCTTCTTTCACAAAAAAAATATTATGTTCTTTTGTGTATGAAGACAAAGATGAACAAACTCTTGATGGAGACAGGGTTGAGACTTTTAATCCTAATCCCCATACAATTCTGGAATCCAAGTGATTTAAGAAAGCCACTTACGGAAAGTTTATGATCTCTTTGCCAAGATCTCCTGTCTTCAACATGCAGGTTCCAATGGGCCGTGGAGAGAAGTGCCAGAGTTCCCCTCCCAGGACCCTGAATCTCAAATCTTGGTGACTGTGAGATTGCCATGTAGAAGAAATATATGTTTGGTCATACTCCCTTTTCCTGGCACAGAGCTCCTGAAACTCTTGGAATTTCCAGTGATATGAGCCATAAAGATGTCTGTTGTTGTGTTAATGAGGTGACTTCAGAAAGCAGCTAAGGAAAGGGACCAGCTGCCAGGAGAACCAACCATGTGATTAGAGGGTTGGAATTTCAGTCCCACTCCCCTGACATCAGGGGAAGGGAGAGGAGCTGGAAGTTGAATCAATCACTGATGGCCAATGATTTAATCAATCATGCCTATGTAATGAAGCCTCCGTAAAAACCCAAAGGATGGGATTCAGAGAGCGTCTGGGTAAGTGAACATGTGGAGATTCAGGGAGAGTGGCACCCTAGGAAAGGGCAAGGATGCTCCACACCCTTTCTCCATACCTCCCCCTGTGCATCTCTTCCATCTGGCTGTTCCTGAGTTATATCCTTCTACAATAAACTGGCAATCCAGTGAGTAAAATATTTCTGTGAGTTCTGTGAGCCAATGTAGCAAATTAACTGAACCAAAGGAGGGGATTGTTGAAAACATCAATCAACATCTGGTCGGTCAGAAGCACAGATGACAACCTAGACTTGCTTTTGGCAGCTGAAGGGGTTGGGGGTCAGTCTTGTAGGACTGAGCCCTTCACCTGTGAGATCTGATGCTCTCTCCAGGTAGATAGTATCAGAATTGAGTTGAATTGTAGGACACCCAGCTGATGTCCAAGAATTGCTTGGTGTGGGGAAAAAACGCACCTTGGAATTTGGTGACAGAACTCTAGTGACCTTCCCAGAGAAGTTTAGGCAGCATCTGCAGCACAGACAGCTGCCCTGCTTTAGCGGAATTAAAATAAGAACAAATCCCCAAGCCTGTTCCAGCTGATCGGTGCCACTGGAATCATGAGTGGTTCAGTCAAGTTGAGCTAATTGATGAGTTGTGCTGGCCAGACCCAGATGTGAACTAGAAAATATGTCCATAGGAATTAATCCGTCCTTTTCTGCCGATGAAAAGTTAGAACTGTCGACTTCAGTCACCAAATGCTTTTGGTGCACACTGATTCCGTTGTCTTCTAAACAACCATCCTTTGCCTCTTCTAATTAATTTCCACTGGGGAAAGCTTGGTCTGGGTAGAACATCAGAAAATCAGTTCCTCTCCAACACCTAAACAGGATACAAGCTAAGTTCTTACACCCAGTCACCACATTTTGTATGTCTGGAGGTCAAGGCTGCAAGTGTGGAGACAACCACGAGAAGCACATTAGGCCCTGTCCAGTCTCATTTTGCACAGATACTCAGTTCTGTTGGACCTTAAGCATACAGAACAGGGAACTGCCATCAGCGTTTTGCCAGGTGCTCTGGAAAGAGCCCTCCCTTGCTCTGATTTCTGGGTCCCATCCTAAATTCCTGGGTCCCATCCCCTTTACACCTTCTTTTTTATTAAAGCACCAAAGCTATATGAAGGTTCTTAACACCAAAGGAGATAAGACCCCGAAGCAAAGCAGGTGCATTTTGATGGGCAGAGAGAAAAGGGCCAGAGTGCTGGGACCAGCAACCACGGGAGGCCGAGCCCACAAAACATTGGGAAAAGACAGGGCTAAGGAGGTGAAGTCATGGGTCCAACCCACGGCAGACGCAAGAGTCTGGGTGTTAGGAGTTCTCTTCTATGCTGTACAGACAACTGGTCATCATTTCCGAGACACACTGCGGCCTTGGAAAGGCCACCCCCAGACGAAGAGAGACATAGAATATGAGAATGACTAGTGACCTTTGACCCTCCACAGCATCTCTGTGACAGGGAACCATGGCAGTAGCTGACACTGCTTGGTGATCTCCATAAACGCCTTCATTCTGTTCTGCCTGCAATCCAGGGAGCAGGGCTACTGTTATCCTCAATTTAGAGGATGAAAATGGTCTCAGGGACTTTATAATTTGCAGTCTCATTGATTGCAAGTGGCCAAGGTCCTGTTTTTATAGGGGAAAAAAACATCACTTTCTTGAGCCAGCCCTGATGGCCTAGTGGTTAAAGATCAGCTCTCACTGCTTCAGCAGCCCAGGTTCACTTCCTGGTCACAGAACCACACCACCCATCTGTCAGTTACCATGCTGTGGTGGCAGCTCACATTAAGAACTAGAAAGATTTACAACTAGGATACACAACCATGCACTGGGGCTCTGGGGAGGGGGAAAAAAGAGTAACATTGGCAACAGATGTTAGCTCAGGGCCAATCATTTACTGCAAAAAAAAAAAAAAAATCACTTTCTTGCCATCCACAATAAGAAGAGAGAAGATGCTTCTAAGTGCCATAAAAACTCTAGACCAGGTTCCAGCAGCCACCATCCAGGACCATCATGCCAACTTCTTCCTTTCTGGCTATATGCCAGACCAGGCCATTTGTCCCAGATCTCCAGGCTGATGGTAAATCTTTCAAAAATTCTATTGGCCTCCACTGCCCCAGGCCTTGGTTGGAATCACCCTGCCCTCCTTCAACTTTTGTGCCTCAGAGGTTGAGGGGTGGGTTCTTTTATGCTCAGAAGTCTCCTGGGCTCCTAAGGTCCTCTTCCTCCAAGAACTCCAAGGGAGAAGCCACATTCACCAAACCCACAAAATATCAGTTAAACTCGATTCCCAGGAAAAGGGGAACCTCCTTGCCTTACTGGTTCTGTGATCCCTGGACAAGTTTTCTGTTTTCTGCAAAATGAAAGTAATAATAGTACCAACCTCATATGATTTTTCTAAATTTAAAAGAGATAATGCTTGTAAAGCACTGAGCGTGCACACGCTAGATAAATAATAATTATTATATACAATGTTGCTATCGTTATCATTCACCTCCATTTGCAAAAATAAGGTTTTTCAAATGACCCTCTGCAAAATGAAGATCTGCTTCAAACTGTCTTTCTCTCCGAGTCTACTCCTGCTGCAGCTGGAATCTTCTCTCCACTAAAGCCGACCCTTCCTTACATATGCACCAATTCACGGTCCCAGCACCTGGCTTCACAAAGAGCTGATGCCGACCTTTCAATGTACTGCTGTCTCGAGGTTATTCTGCATACTCTGTCGTTCATTTACCTCTGACTCCCCTCCACATTCACACACACACACACCCCCCATACACATACGCACACACCATACACACACACACACACCAGCTACTTAAAAAATTTTTTAAAAAGGCTTTCAGAAAGAAAAAAATATTTAATGTAATCCCTGTTCTGTTCTCATGATTACTGATACAGAGAAGTGCACTGGAGCAAATGTTTAAGCCCATTAAAATTAAATAATGCATTGCCTGTGTCTTTGTATTACCTAACACACAGGGACCTCTGTCAAATAATAAAGGTTGCCCACACTTTTGTAGTTCAAGTTCTGGGACAGCAATCACTTTGTAAGTGCCCGGTATCACCTGTGCATTCATTTATCTCCTAGAAAATAAGTCCTTAGCAACTGTCACTTAAACCTGATTAGAATGGGGAAATGAAAGAAAACCAGGATTTAAATAGGCTTGTGAGCTTAAACGCGATTCTATCGAACACACAAAATCATTAGCAAATGTGAATGTGACTGATGGAATATCGTATTAAGAGCTGTTAAGAAAAGGGTTCACCTGGCAGCGTTCATTTATAGGAAGGCCATTCGAACTTCTCTCTCCCTACACCTCTCCTCCTCAATTACCCACTTCAGTACTTGATTTGTTTTCCTTCTAAGATATAGATACAAGGCAGGCACCATTTATTCCATCCTACTTCTATTGGGTCCCTATCATGTACCCAGAACTGTGTCAGCCACTGGAGACAGAGATGAAGATGCCATGGTCCTGCCTTAAGGGGACTCACGGTGGAATGGGCTGCTACACATGACGAGGGCTATAATGTAGAGAGAGAGAATGTCGGGGCCACAGGGAAGGAAGAGTGCTGTTAACCAGGCATCTCTGGGAAAGCATTACAGAGAACACATGTCAGAAGAGCTTTTAGGGCTGAGGCGTTCACCAGGAGAGAAGGGGCCTTGTATGTGGAGGAAAAAGAAGAGATTTGAAGGAGAGAAAGTGCTTAGTATTTTCATTGATGGCGAGCCCAACAATAAAGTTAAAAGGAAAATGGTTTGTTGAGTTTTGTATCAGGAAGGTTTTTCCACAAGTAACAGAAAGCCAGACCACCAGTAGCTTGAGCCATTAAGATAATTATTGTTTACTTAATAAACAGTCTGTGGGTTCTAGATGGTTCCAGGGTTCATTCTGTGGCTCAATTATGTCATCAGATGCTCTGGCTCTGACTATCCTTTTTGTCTACCATCCTCAGAGCATTGGCCTTCTGCCCTGGTACTTGTCAACTCATGATGATGGCTGCCACAGTTGCAGACATCACGTTGCCATCTAGTGTCCCAAGAAGGAAGGAAGAAGTGGGTGCCAAAGGGATTCTCTTATCAGAAAATAAAAGCTTTCCAGACCTATGCCCTCACCTGACTTCTTCTTTGATCTGAAAATAGGTTATGTGTAGAAGGAGTGCGTATCTGGCAAAGGGAAATGGAATTGCCAGGACTGGATTAGATCCATCCTGATTTGTCCCTGAGGAAGGACACATGGTTGGGTCAGAACCTAACTGTGCCGCAAGATTTTTATTCTTAATGTTTGAGACACACAAAACAGCATGAAGAATAACAACTCTCAACCAGCTTTAAAAAATAATTCACTGCCAACACAGTTAAATTCCCCTTATCGGATGCTCCAAGATTCCTCCCCTCCCTTCTTTCTATCTGGGAAGGACCCCTGACTGATTCTGGAGGTTTTTTATTTATTTGCATTTCCTTTTTCCCCTCCATCTATATATCCCTATTCAATTGATGGAATTGTTGCACATATTGAACTTTCATATAGAAAGCATACTGTGAACATTCATTTGCAAATTTCTTCTTTTGATCAATATTATGTTTGTGGAATTAATCCATATTGACTCATTCAGCTCTAGTTCATTCCTCTCCACTGCTATGTGGAGTTCCATTATAGAGAGAACACAATTTATTTCTCCTCTGGATGGACAGTGGGAAGTTTCTAATACTTTACTATTATAAACAATACTTCTATGATTATTGTTTTTCATGTCTCCTGACATATATGTGTGTGTGTGCATATATATAGGTGTATATGTGTATATATGTAATTACATGCATACATATATATGTGTGCATATATATGTATATATATTAATTCATCTAGGGTATATATCTAGAAGTATAATTCTTAATAATAGTGTATGTGTGTCTTCAACTTTACTGGATGTTGCCAAAGTTTTCTCCAAAGTGGCTGTACCAATTTTCATTTCCAACAGTAGTAGATAAGAGTTCCCATTATTCCACATCCTAAGCAAAACTTAATACTGTCAGATGTTTTAGTTTTTGCCAATCCGATGGTGTGAAACAGTATCTAGTTTTAGTTTTAATTTGCATTTCCCTTATTAATAATGAGGTTAAGCATCTTTTCAGGTGTTTATTGGCAACCAATGTTTCCACTTTGGTAAATTGCATCTTAACCATTCTGCCCATTTTTATTAACCTGTTTGTCTATTTCTCTCTGATTTAGAGAAGTTCTTTATGTATTCTGGATATTAATTCTTTATTTCTTCCTACCTGTAGGTAATCTTTTCATTTTCTTAATGGTATCTTTTGATGAACAAAAAACTTTTTTGTTTTAAAGCAAACTGAATTTTTCAAATTTAGCTCTGGTCTGTGAGTTTGAAACATCATAAGATTCTTTTCTCCATCAGGTTCATAGAAATGTTCTATTTTCTTGTAAAAGTTTTAGACATTTATATGTCTTTCCACAATTAGGGCTTTAACTTACATGATGCCGAGGATGTCACTGTATTTTTATCCATGTTAATAACCAACTACTAATAAATAAAACACTAACTGAGGGATGCCATTTTCCCATTGAGCTGCGGTGCCAGCAGAGATGCATGGAGTGTGTTTGGGCTTGCGACCTATTGCCAGGGATCTATTTGCCTGTGCCAGTACCTCACTGTCCTTACTATAGCTTCACAATCTGTCTTGAGAGCTAGTAGGGAGCATCGCTACCCCGCCTTCCCCTCCCCCACCCCGGGCTTGTTCTTCCCCTTCAGAGTGTCTGTTAGCATAGCATAAAATATGGAGGCACTCCTATTCCCATCCGGCTCCTTCCAGCCAGTCTTCACAACCCGGGATGCTTGCTTTCCTCTACAACCCACCAATAGCATCTCTCGCCTTTTAATTTGCACACTCAGCAAAGTGTGGGATGGTTTGGACTCCTTCAAGCTGAAAAATTTGCTTCCCATTTGAAGCCCCATCTGAAAACAGACACCCCATTAGCAGAAGTGCATTCAGAGGACAATTCCAGTGTCTCAGTTAAACATCCTCTGACCACATTAGTGAGCGCGGGGAGGGAAAGGGAGGAACGGTCTGCCCCGCCCCCTATAAAGCGTAAGCGCCCCACAGCCAAGGAAAGCCACAGTCCGACCGACAGCTCCAGGAAATCCCAGGTGTCGGATGGACAGCCAGAAGGGATGGAGACAGGAGGGGACCAGCGGTAACGTGGCTTGTGTTTCCTCCTCCTCTCATCCTGGGCTGCCCCAAGCCCCACCCTCATCCACTCCTCTCTTCTGCTGATAGGGCAAGAAAGACCTTTCGATTCTACCTCTTCCAGGCCTCCCCTGGTTCGCCGAACTCTTAGATCTAATTTAAAGCTCAGATTTTCTCATTCTCATTCCTAACACTAATCTCTGTTCAGTTCCCCTAAGGAATTTCTAATTTCTGTTTGTGTATTTCTAACTGCTGTTTTATATGCATTTATATTTATAAGTATCTTCAAATATGTTTTAGGGAAAGATAAAATCTAAATGTATGTTCCAGTTTACAGATCAGGAGCACAAAGTGTGTGTGTGTGTATGCTGTGTATACCCACTTTAATAATTAAGTGTGCATCTGAAACCCTGCAGGAAAGGTGACCCCCCAACGCCAATTCCTTTTTAATTCCTAAACCCTCAGCGCTTCACCTAAGGCACAGGGTTTTACAAGCTGCTCAGGAAAGGAGGAAAAAATCCTGACACTAACCTAAAAGCTCTATTTGCCCAGCAGGAACTATCATTTTGCTATCAGCACAGAGACCTTGCCTGACAAGTGGGGCAGAGGCCTTGTCTAGAACACAGAAGAAGGAATTGCAACAATGGCGAGTGTGTTAGCACAGTGAGCAGGGGCCAAAGATGAGCTCTCTCAAATTGCTCCAGAGCCACAGGAAGACCCTGCCAAAGGGAAGCAGGTCAAGCCTAACTGGGACACAGTCACCCCCAGACCTGGGTGGTCCCTCCTCACTCACATGTGCCCATGCCAGGGAGTCCCTACTCACAGGTTCATGTAGCTCTGATCCAGGGGCTGTCACACTTAAGCCCACATCAGAATCACCTGGAATCGCTCATTAAAGCAGATTGTGGGCTCCACCTCAGAGTTTCTGGTTCAGGCAGGCTTGGGGAGGGGTCCGAGAATTCGCATTTCCAACCAATTCCCTAAAAAGCGATGCTGCAGGAACACGAACCGCGTGTAAGAACCGTGGCTCCATTCAATTCAATTAAGCTTGTTAAAAATCTCAAATACCATTACAGATGCCAGGCGCTGTGGGAACAGAAAAATCAGTAAGACACAGTCTATCCCTCCAGGGGCCTAAGAGTCACACCTTCCCCGCCTCCCACCAAGATGCTTCTTATGTTTTTGAGATAAGGCTGTGTTTCCAAAACCCAGTTAATCAAAAAGAGCACCCAGGAAGCTTGAAAACATACAGAGTCCTAGGCTCCTCCCAGAAAAAACAGAATTAGCACATCTATAATGGATTCAGGAATCTGTATTTTCAAGAAGTTCTTCAGGTAATTCTTTTGATCATGAAAGTTTAGACAGACTTGACTTAAGGCATGATTTTCCAGAATGCCTGGACCTTCTACCACTAGGAAGGTCTCAGAGTAACCCATGAATACTCCCACTTCTATTTTCTATTATCTATCTGGCATAAATTATTCTAAAATAATCTGGCTCCTTCCCATAAACGATCCCAAATAAAGAGCCCTGGAATAACAATGCGGAAGATGAAGAAGGAGTGAGACCAAGGACAGGTAACCTTAGTAGGCCTGGATGGAAGGCATGAGATGCAGAGAGGTTTCTGGAAGTAATGTGGTAGATTGCAAAATGGCCACAATACTTTGTAGCTCCTCCCACAAAGAAGTGGAATCTATTTCTCCACCCCTTGAATCTGAGCTGGCCTGTGACCTGCTTTGATCAATAGCATGTGATAGAAGGGACACCGTGCAAGTTCCAATCCTAGGTCTCCACATGCCTGACAGCTTCCCTTTTTGCTGTACGGGAAACCCTACGGTCACCCTGACAGCAGGCCCAGCTAGCCTGCTGGAAGATGAGGGACCGTGTGAAGAAGCCCCAGTCAAAAGCCACTCTAATCCTTCATAGGCCAGCAAGCCCCAACCACAGACCACAAATGTCTGAGCAGGATGGGCCAGACCAGAAGATCCGTCCCGCCAAGCCCAAGCCACACGACCTGCAGAATCAGGCGCTAAATGGACGGCTGCTGTTTCAAGCCACTATATTCTGAGGTGGTTCACTACATAGCAAAGGTTAACTGATACAGGAAGGAGGCCAGGAAATGTCCGGGGAACTCTGAAAACCACTTCCATCGTTGGAGCATTTTGCATTGGGCCAGATCTAAGTATTGTGCCCCTGTTGATAAGGGCACCTTCAGGCTCCCCTGCCTCCCATCCCTCCCACAAAATTCAAAGCCTTTCACTGAGTAGTGAACAGGAAAACTCCGATCCTTCTGACATCTCAGCTTTGCTCACTGTCCCAGTGCCCTGAACTCAGTCATGAGATTCACTTTAGATGGGAATTAGCTGTCATTTCACCACTTGCCTCACTTGCCATCTAAGAAGGCGAAGCAGGCAGTCCCCCATACACACGCATATGAGGAGTGTCCTGCAACATCTTGTGGATAACTGAACCCTGAAGCACTCTTTGTGAGGCAGGCATTCACACTGAGCAAAAAATGGGCTAGCCGAGAAGCAGGTGGTAAAGTGACAGCATACAATAAGCAATGGGCCAGGGGTCTGGCAACCAGGGTTCCAGTCCTGCCGTATTGTCATTGGGAATCTTGGGATAGGCGCTTAACCTCCCTCAGCCTCAGGTCTTCAGGTTGGATTTGATCATCAACAAGTTTCTAGGAATCTGGAGAACAGAGGATGAAGCTCAGGTAAGAGATCTGAGCCACTGTTCAGAGACAGCTGCCTTTGCGAGTGTGTAACCCACACAGTTACACAGGGGCCTGGGCGCAGAAGAGTCACATGCTTGGTTTAATGCTCAACCGTTGCCATCTTCAAATTCTTAATAATTTTATCTTTGAAATTGGGTTTTTCAAATGAAGTTTGTTGGGATAATGGAGCATGCACATGAGCAGAGAAGACGTACACAATATGTATGTTTGTCTTTGTCCCTTGCTGCCACCTTCACATGTACTGTTCATGGTTCCCCATGAGCACAGAATGCCAGTGGACCCATGACATGGGACTTCAGCAAAACTCACATCTACAACAGGGTAGCAGGAGCACGGACAGCCCCAAGAGGTCATCCCTTCTGTCGAAACCAGAACTTGCTTCAAATACAGAAAGAAGGCAGTGAGTTCTAACAAACATGTACAACCAAGGAAACTGTCATGGGTTGAATTGTGTAGCTGCCTCCCAAACTCATAGGTTAGCTATCTTAATTGCCAGTACTTCAGAATGTGACCTTATTAGAAATGGGCTCATTGCAGATGTAATTAGTTAAAATGAGGTCATACTGGAGTAAGGGGCCCTAATCCAATATGACCAGCATCTTTATGAAAATGGAAATTTAAACACTGACGTGCACACAGGGAAAATGCATGTGAAGACTGGAGTCACACTGCCACAAACCAAGGGCTACCTGAAGGCAGGAGAAAGAGCTGAAGATCCCTCCCTAGAACCTTTGGAGGGAAATGGCCCTGCCAACACCTGACCTTAGAGAACTATGAGATGCTCCATTTCTGTTGTTTCAGCCCCTCAGTGTGTGGTACTTTGTTGTGGCAGCCGTGGCAGAGTAACACAGACCCCAGTGATAGCCTTTCTTCCTCATGTTACCACGGATGCTGAAAACGATGGCATCGAAGGAAAGGGAAAGCTAGGTAAGTCATAATTCCTCTTCCTTTCTGTCCTTCCTTTCTCAGCCGTAAGCCAAAGGTGGAGAGTGTTGGTAGCATGTGCACCTATCAGGAAGCAAAACTTAAAACAGCTGAGTTAGTTTTGTGCATTTCTACTGTTCTGGAAAGAAGAAAATATATATGCACGTACACGCTACGAAGTGTGAGTTATGGAATCTCGGTGATTGTATGAGTTAAATGTTCTTATATTTGCATTTAAAAGAGGCATTGTACAATGCAAGAATGAGCATTAAATTCATGTTAATAATTAAAGTTTTAATTTCTCCTCACTTAGAACAACGTTAAGAGCAAATATAAAACATCCTGAGAAGCTGAGAGAGACCACAGAAGAAAGGAAAAAGCTTCATCTTGTGCTACCTTTACCAGCATTATTTTCCTGCTTCTTGGAAAAAACCTGCATTTTCATTTTGCTCTGGGCCCTGCAAATTATGCAGCTGGCCCAGTTCTGGAGTCAGTCAAGCGCTGCAGGAAATGATATTTCTACTCAGGTGTTCTGAACTTTTGGCTTTTCCCCAACTCCAAAATCTGGATCTCCTGATATTATTTCTTATAGCTATTTATATGCATATAGCAAACACAAATTTTACATAATCACAGTGCTCAAATGTGCAAAAATGTCACCTTTTTCATTTCTCCATAATTGATACAAACTTACTTCTCCGGACTCTATTTACCACTGATGGGGGGAAAGAATTTGCGCATTCAAGGAAACTCAATGACTTTGGGGTTTAAACTCAGTCAACTCAGGATACTGTCCCTGCAAACTCCTCTGACACACACACACACACACACACCCCTCTCCAGGGAAGGTTTAAAATCTGGAAAGAAGTTTCTGACCTGCCGTCACTAGCATTCATCCATGCTGACTTGTTGAGATATAAAATTCCCTTTTGTCTTTAGCCTTCAGCCCTCATCTCTCTACAGATGTAGTTGAAGTGTTCAAGGCCTGCTCTGCCCTACAGTCCGCACAGCCCCTTCTGCATCTCTTCGTGCTCACCCAGAAACCCTTCCACATCCGGGAGCCAGCCTCAGCCTCTTCTCACTTCTCGTGGGTATGCTGGTGACTCGGGGATTTGACTCAAGTCCTCTTAGCCTAGACCAGGGGTTGGCAAACTACGGTCCAGGAGCCAAATCTGACCTGCTGCCTGTCTTTGTAAATTAAGGTTTGTGGCAACACAGTCACACCTATTCACTCACGTGTTGTCCTTGGCTGCTTTCACTCCACAATGGTGGAGTTAAGTAGTTGTGACAGAGAATGTACGGTCCACAGCAAAAATACTTATTGTCTGACTCTTTACAGAAAAAATTTGCTAACCCTTGGCCTGGACATAACGGCTGTTACTTTTACTTACTGTAATTTTAATGTGGTAGATATTCTTTTCTTTAGAATGTTGGCTGCTTCCCTAGGAACGAGGGGTTTAAGTCCTCTCTACTTTGCAGAATCCCACAAACTTACCTGGGGTCTCCACCCACCCTTTCAGGAGGGCTGGGCATCTGTTCATGTCCCAAGATGGAAATCCCTCATTGTCTTAATCCTGGTGACATTCTCTCTGCTTGTACTCTACCACCAACAAGCCATCAGATCTTTATCACCTCTTTGGACAGGAAAATTGATTTTATATCATTGTGCATTGGCCACATGTATTGGTTACCTATTGCTGTATAACAAATTATCCCAAAACTTAGCAGCTCAGTAAAACAAACATGTATGAGCTCACAGTTTCTGTGGGTCAGGAGCTCGGGCATGACTTGCTCAGCGTCTCTGCCTCAAGGTCTCTCCCAAGACTGTAGTCAATCTGTCATCAGCCGGGCTACTGTCATCTCAAGGCTGAACTGGGGGAGGATTCACTCCCAGCTCCCTCATGTGGATGTGGCAGGCCTCAAAAGACCTGTTCGAAGGTCACTCACATGGGTGTCTCCACAGGGTGGCCTCATGACATGGCAGCTTGCTTCCCACGAAGAGAGTAACCCAAGAAAGCATGAGAGACAGCTCCCAAGATGGAAGCCACAGTCCTTTTCTGCTCTGTCCTTGGAGGGAAATCTCATCACTTATGCCATCTTCTATTCTATTTGACCTAATGTGCCGTGTTCCATTTAAGGAAGTGGCCTTAAAACCACCATAGCACTCTTAGGCTTATGACAAACTCTGGCCTGAAAATACCTTTTGTCAAAAATACAACCAAAAAAACAAAGCTCTTGCAGTAAAAAACCTGGGCTGCCTTCCATTCAGAGACTACTGGGAAGATGGCAGCTAGGAGGACTCTGAACTCACCTTCTCCGATGGGCACAACAACTTTACAACTATCCTTGGAAAAATTATCCCTGAGAGAGAACCAGAAACTGGATAAAAAGAGCCCCAACAACAAAAGGCAGTGATGACTGAGGTGGAAAAGGCAGAAATTCCTTTCTGGAGAGGATAAAGCTGCCTTCTAGCCACAGTGCTTCCCAGCTGGGAGCAATCTGAAGGTATGACGCTTTCTCTGGAGGAGCGGCGGATCTGAACAGGAGAACTTTGCCACAATAAGCAGCTTTTGAACTCAGCACAACCGAGACAAGTATCATAATATCTGGCTTTGGTGGCTATTAAATATAGTGAGGAATACCCCCAGAAAAGTTATTAGACATAAGAGAAAGAAAACCCTGCTCTTAAAGGGCCCAAGCACAAATTCACCTGTTAGGAAAAGCAACCTAAAGTCATGAGAAAGAAAAGTACGCAGTCCTTTGGTGAGAAGAGACTCACTTGATAGGCTGTGGGGGCATCTCAGGGAGGCAGGAGATGACTGGAACCACCTCCCCAGGGACTGAAACATTGGCAGCAGCCATTATTGTGACCTAGTACAGGTGTGCTGACACAGACGCTGGCAGTTGCCATTAGAGTTCTTCCCCTGGCCTGTTAGCACAGGGGTCTGCCCCAGCCACTAGAGCACCAATTTAATCCAGCTCAGCCAGGGCAGGAAGCCCTCCCTAGGGACTGACCCCACCCAATAGCAAGCCCTTGAGCAACTTGTGGGCCCACTTAGATGGGGTGTGTGGGGCTGCTACAGCAGGGCAAGTGGGTGGGGGGTGCACACAAGGTGGGACTGCATTGACAGGGTGTATGTGCCTGCAAGCAGTGGGGCTCGTCAGCTGCAGCAGACTTATACTTCTCAAACAGCCACATAGGGGATTGGCCCCACCTTCCAAAGCCTGAAACAATTGTGTGCTGCCACACCTGGGGCCAGCCCCACACAGCTGCCCTACTGAGGGAGCTGACAACAGCCTTCCAGGCCAGAGGCCCACAGCGGTGTGAGCCCCTCGGCCTAGCAACCAGCCACACTGGGGGCCTCAATTAACAGAAAAACTGCAACAGGAATGTGCTAGTAGACCTTGCAGCCAACTGTGCTGGGGCTCCTCATGCCCGATGAAGTAACTGAAGGAACTATAGCAGCCACACAAAACTGAGCATTACAACAAGCTGGCCAGGGGAAAAGCCTAGCCTCTCCATTTACCTGCAGCAACAGCAGCCCCACCACAAGAGAAAGACACACAGAGCCCACACAAGGGACAGTACTGGAATATTTGGAAGTGGTGATGAGAGGGAAGCACCCTGCTAAGCCTCATAAGACATCTCTTACATAAGGCCACTTCTCCAAGATCAGGAGACATAGTTGATCTCCCTGACACATAGACATAAGCACAGAGAAAGGCAAAATGAGGAGACAAAGGAATATATTCCAAGTAAAGGAACAGGACAAATGCTCAGAAAAAGAACTAAATGAAACAGAGATAAACAATCTACCTGACAAAGAGTTCAAACAAGAAGTCATAAGGATGTTCACTGATCTAGGGAGAAGATTGGGTGAATACAGTGAGAACATCAACAAAGAATTGAAAAATATAAAAAGGACCCAATCAGAAATGAAGAATACAATAATGGAAATGAAAAATTCACTAGAGGGAATCAATAGCAGAGTAGATGATACAGAAGAATGGATCAGCAAGCTGTGTGAAAGACTAGAGGAAATCATGCAAGCTGAACAGAAAAGAGAAAAAAGAATTTAAAAGAATGAGGACAGTCTAAGGGACTTCTGGGACAATATCAAGTACACTAACACCCATGTTATAGGTGTCTCAGAAGGAGAAGAGAGAGACAAAGGGGCAGAGAATCTATTTGAAGAAATAATAACTGAAAACTTTCCTAACCTAACCAAGGAAACAGACATCCAGGTACAGGAAGCATAAAGAGCATCAAACAAGATGAACCCAAGGAGGCCTACACCAAGACACATTATAGTTAAAATTTCAAGAACCAAAGACAAAGAGAATCTCAAAAGCTGCAAGAGGAAGGTACCAAGTTACATACAAAGGAAACCCCATAGAAGAAGTATCAGCTGACTTCTCAGCAGAAACCTTACAGGCTAGAAGGGAGTGGCATGATATATTTAATGTGCTGAAAGGAAAAAACCTACAGCTAAGAATACTCTAGCCAGCAAGGTTATCATTCTGAATGGAAGGAGAGATAAGAGTTTGCCAGACAAGCAAAAATTAAAGGAGTTTATCACCAAGAAACCAGCCTTACAAGAAATGCTTAAAGGGACTTATTTAAGTGGGAAAGAGAAGACCACGAATAGGAATAAGAAAATTATCAATTAAAAAAAAACAAGAAACTCACTAATAAAGACAAAAATACAAAAAGGGCAGCAGATCAACCACCTATGAAGCTAATATGAAGCTCTAAAGACAAAAATACCAAAATTATCTATTTCCATGATAAGAGGGTAATGGATATACATGCACAGAAAAACGGTTAAATATGATATCAAAAACATAAAATGTGGGAGGAGGAGAGAAAAGGAGTAGAGCTTTTAGAAAGAGGTCAAACTTAAGAGACCATCAACTTAATATAGATTGTTATATAAGTAGGTTATTATATATGAACCTCATGGTTATCACGAACCAGCAACCTCTAATAAATACACAAAAAGTTAAGGGAAAGGACCCCAATATAACACTAAAGAAAGCCATCAAACCGCAAGGGAAGAGAGCAAGAGAAGAAAGAAACAGAGAAGAACTACTAAAACACCCAGGAACAAAGTAACAAAACGGCAATAAGTATACACTTATCAATAGCTATTTTAAATGTCAATGGACTAAATGCTCTAATCAAAAGACATAGGGTGGCTTGATTGGATAAAAAAACAAGACCCATATATATGCTGCATAGAAGAAACACACTCAGACCTAAAGACACTCACAAACTGAAAGCAAAGGAATGGAAAAAGATACTCCATGCAAATGGCAATGAAAAGAAAGTTGGCGTAGACCTGTACACTGAAAACTATAAAACATTGCTGAAAGAAATAGAAGATGACACAAAGAAATGGAAAGATACTCTGTGCTCTTGGATTGGGAGAATTAACATGGTTAAAATATCCATACTTCCTAAAGCAATCTGCAGATTCAATGCAATCCCTATCAAAGTTCCAACAACATTTTTCACAGAAATAGAGCAAAGAATCCTAAAAGTTATATAGAACAACAAAAGAGCCCAAATAGCCAAAGGAATCCTGAGAAAAAAGAACAAAGCTGGAGGCATCACAATCCCTGATTTCAAAATATTCTACAAAGCTAAAGTAATCATAACAGCATGGTGCTGGCACAAAAACAGAGACACAGATCAACGGAACAGAATCAAGAGCCCAGAAATAAACCCGCACATCTAAGAACAGCTCAGTTTCAACAAGGGAGCCAAAAACATACGATGGAGAAAGGAAAGTCTCTTCAATAAATGGTGCTGGGAAAACTGGACAGCCACATGCAAAAGAATGAAAGTAGACCATTATCTTACACCATGCACAAAAATTAACTCAAAATGGATTAAAGACTTGAATGTAAGACCTCAAACCATACAACTTCTAGAAGACAACATAGGCAGTATGTTCTTCCACACAAGTCTTAACCTCTCATTTTCAAATACCATGGCTGACCAGGCAAGGGAAATGAAAGAAAAAAGAAACAAGTGAGACTACATCAAACTAAAAAGCTTCTGCACAGCAAAGAAAAGCATCCACAAAATGAAAAGACAACCTAACAAATGGGAGAAGATATTTGGAAACCATATATCTGATAGAGGGTTAACATCCAAAATACATACATACATCTCAACAACAGAAAAAACAAACAACCCATTTTAAGAATGAGCAAAAGAGCTGAATAGACATTTTTCCAAAGAAGATATACAGATGGCCAGCAGGTACATGAAAAGATGTTCAACATCACTAATTATTAGGGAAATGCAAATTAAAACTACAGTAAGATATCACCTCACAGCAGTCAGAGTGGCTATAATTAACAAAACAAGAAACAACAAGTGTTGGAGAGGATGTGGAGAAAAGGGAACTCTCAAACACTTCTGATGGGAATGCAAACTGGTGCAGCCACTCCAGAAAACAGTATGGAGATTCCCTGAAAAATTAAGAATAGAACTACCATACAATCCAGCTATTCCACTACTGGGGATTTATCCAAAGAACATGAAAACACGAATGCATAAAGATACATGCACCCCTATATTCATTGCACTTTATTCACAACAGCCAAGACTCAGAAACAACCTAAGTGCCCATAGAGAGACGCATGGATAGAGAAGATGTAGTATATATACACAGTAGAATACTACTCAGCCATAAAAAAGTGAAATCATGCCATTTATGACAACATGGATGGACCCTGAGGGTATTATGCTAAGCTAAATAAGTCAGACAGAGAAAGTCAAATGATTTATGATCTTGCTCATAAATAAAAGATAAAAACAAAAACAACAACAACAACCAAACACATAGATACAGAGATTGGATTGGTGGTTACCAGAGGGGAAGTGGGGAAGGAGGAGGGTGAAAGGGGTGACTGGGCACATGCGTCTGGTGATGGATGGTAATTAGTCTTTGGGTGGTGAACATGATGTACTCTACACGGAAATCAAAATATAATGATGTACACCTGAAATTTGTATAATGTTGTCAACCAATGTTACCTCAATTGAAAAAAAAGAAAAAAATTCCGTTCAGAAACTTGTTTGGAAATCATTCATAAATACTCCACAGTTCTAAGCACATGACTATTTGAGTAAACATTTGACCCACATCAACATATTAGCAGGTAAGTCTTTCAGGAAGAGATCATTGGAAGACCTCGGCTGAAGAAAATCAAAGTTGCTGCTCAGATGGAGTCCATTCTTTGTACACAACCTATTTTCTTCTATCTCTTCCAGGCTCCTTACTCAATCCCCCATCACAAAAGTTTCAGACTGTCAACTTTGAAATCTCCGCCTTGATTAAGACTAAATTCAGTGGTCTTCCAGCATCAAGAAGATTAAAAACATTTCTTCACTGTCCTCTTTCTGAGAATAAATAACAATAAAAACAATAGCTACTGTTTTCTGTGTACATATTATCACTTACTTTGTTAGGCACCTTACATACATTATCTCATTTAATTCTCATCCTCACAACAACCCTGTCAGAGAAATATTACCTCTTTTTCAGATGCAATAACAAGCTCAGAGAAATTAATTCATTTTCCCCAGGTCATACAGCTATAAAATGGGGAAGTCAGAATTCAAACCCACATCTTTCTGAGTCCTGAATCCATTCTCTTTACAGTATTACCATTCAAGGATTAAACCAGGTGCACACACCTTCCTGGAGCATCCATTACCTGTCAAGATTTAGGGGGAAATAGTATTTCCATATTAAAATAAACATGAATATATTATTTATAGGAAAATTAAGATGTATTGTTAAGATCAAGTAAATGCATGCTTTCAGTCTGCACGTTTGGACCACACATCGAGATCTCTGGGGAGATGGGTTTCCCCTTGGTTACAGCTGAAGTCTCCTCCACAAAAAAGTCCAGGAAGCCCAACACCCCTGCCTCCCCACAAGCAAGCAAATAACAAGCTAAGAACAGCAAGACACTTAAGTTTTTTGATTTTTTGTTTTTAATACAGTCTTGATTCCTTTGTGGGACTCTCTTAACACAGTAACTACTGCACAAGTGAAAATGGATGTTTTTTTTCTATTCCTGTCCCATCCCCTGTGCCACCTTGCCTTTGAGTTCCGATACAATCCTGTAGAGATCCTTACAGGGGAGTGAGACATTTTGATCTGTTTGTTGATTTCAAAGGCAAATCCCTGGGAAACACCACAGCAATTGTATTCAAATTCACCTGAGTAAAATGCTTTTGCTTATTAGAAAACAATCTTTGCAACAGGAGCAAGCTGTGCATAAGATGCAGAGATCAGGGATGAGAGAGGCCAAACAGAGACCCTCTAAAAGTTACCAATAATTTCTTGAGATGTACTGATGTGTCCTATTTGAAAAGAAAATGAAGGGAGCAAAGTGGGGCCACTTGAAAGAGTACAACTCAATAATTTAGATTTCAGTCACCAAAAACTCACTGTAATTTTGGATACAGCCTGAACTAATAGATAAGGGCCATTAAGAGAGTGACTGTGTGCCACAAACTCTGCACATGCGGCCCTCGTCTATTCCTCACAACAACCCCTGGGGTAAGAATCGTTATTCCCATCTTACACACGAGTGAAATCAGGCAAAACATCCAGGAACTTCCCTAGGTCACTGAGCTTAAAAGCAGTAAGGCAGAGCTTCCAGGTTGGCGAACATGCCCACGTGCTGGGAGGGTGGCACACCCAGAGAGGCATGGAAGCTCCCTTGGAAGAGGTTTACTCGTCCTTGGAAAGTCTAGGGAAGTAAATGTCAGTGAAGCAACTGCTGGAGTTCCTAAACCCAGGAAGTGCCAGGGCTGTGGGGGAGCCACCTGCAGCCCCAGTGGGGGTGATTCCTAGGAGCTCACCCAGAAGCTGCTACAGACCTCATGCCAGCATCTGCCCACAATACACAAGGATGATAGTTCCCCTTCTCTTCCACTTTCCAAATCTCCCTCAAGTGCCTCTGACTGGCTGAATATAAGCCAGAACCATATGAGGACAGCAACTGCGGGGCATGTAAGTTCCTGTTTGCTCCCCACAGTACAGAAGAGAATGGACAAAGAGGCAGCAACAATTCTGAGCTGACTGTGGCCAATCCGGGCAAAATGCTAAATAGTCTATGCTTTGCCAATTTATAATCTCAATCTCTCCATCTGGGACTAATAAATGGATTTTTTTTAAATGGGTGCCATTATTGTATTATCGATCTATTGCTGCATAACAAACCACCCAGAACTTAGTGGTTTAAACAACCACCATTTATTTGGCTCACAATTCCCTGGGTTGCCAATTTGGGCTGCACGCAGCTGGTCTCTCTCAAGTGTCTGTGGTCAGCTTCCATCCGAAAAGTCAGATGGCTGTTTTGGTGGGGTTGGCTGGTTGTTGACTGGGGACATCAGGGAAAATAAGCCACATTTCTCTTGTCGTCTAGCAGATTGGCCCAGGCTTGTTCTTATGGAGCCTGAAGGAGTTCCAAGAGTGTGAATAGAAGCTGCAAAACCTCTTAAAACCTAGGATTAGAACTGACACAATGTCATCTCCGCCACATTCTATTGGCCAAAGCAAGTCGCAAGGCCTGCCCAGATTCAAAGGATAGAGAAATTGACCCACCTACTGATGAGAGAAGCCGCAAACTCACATTCCCATTGGGAATACATACATGAAGCAGAGTATTTTAGGAAACAGTGAGGTAAATAGAGTTCAATATGTTCTCAAAAATCCCTTGCAGTACTTTAAAGCACTAAAGTGGATTGTTAATCTCCAAGAGGAGATTGTAACGCGTGATGTTCCCCACAAAGCCCTTTGGGTTTTGTGCATGACAGGGCCCTGGTGCTCTGAGAATCGTCCTTGGGAAACACCACGCTCACATTGTGAATCAAGAATCAAGGAAGATAGCTGTTTCCATAATTTGGGGGATAAAATGTCATCAGTGGGACAGACACGTTGTGGGGGAGAAGGCCTTGTTTTATGGTTGGGTCGACAGGGGAAATAAAGCCCCATATAGTCCTTAAAGCTTTGGTTTCCAACCTGGAAAGACCACAGCGTGTGTTCCAACAGCCTCCCTGAAGTCATTATTGCTTCAGAGCCAGCTGAATTGGTTGATGATAACTATTCTTTGCACTTCTAGAACGCCTTTCCTCTGAGGAGTGCCAAGTAATTTACAATCACTTATTAATTAATCCTCAGCCCCCACATGACATGACGACGGGTTATTATGCATCTTTGACAGATGTGTTAAATGGGCAAAGGGAGACAAAGTGACATCAAGCTTCTACCCAAGGTCACCATGTTGTCAGATTCACTGGACACGTTCCCAGCTCCGCCGACCTCACCATTCATTTTGGGAGCCTCTCCCCCAGTAGCACTGGAATTCTTCAGAGCTGGGTTCCAGCCATTTCAGAAAAGTATGAGCTTTTCAGAACAAATGTGAAGATTGTGCTGTTCCTTTCTCCAGGGTTTTGTTTTCACTGTTCTGTGTCTGATTTGGGTGTCGATATGGCAGTTGTAAGTCTACCGTTGAGGTGTCCAGGGAGAGTTGGCCCGAACTGCATTACTTTTACTCTTTGTCCACACACATCACTTAGGGAGACCCTCTACCAGCTGAAATAGGATGCCTAACAGCTCACAGAGTGTGGGAGAGGGACCGAGAAAGGAGGAGAGAAGTGTGTGCTGCCTCTACCAGGGCCTTGTATTTCACAGCCACATCCAATTAAGAGATAAATGCAGATTCGCTTTTCTAAACAGAACGCACTTACACGAACACTCAGGAAGCTGGTGGCTCCCTTCCCTTCGTAGCTGAACGCATTCACAGAAAAAGCTCCTGGCTACAAAGGAGCCTTTGAGATCACTTTCTGTCACTGTTTCCAATTTATTTTCAAAAAGATCTCTTGCCTAAGTATGTGTTTTTCCAAATATGCAAATTAAACCAACCAGAGTGGGTTTGGTTTTATATAGAGAAGCAACCTGTCACACAGAAAGAAGAGTTGTGCACATTGAAAACTCAGAACCTGTGAGGGACATACCCCCGTGACGAGGCAGCGAGAGCCACAGCCAGCCTTCTGAGCTGCAGTCACTGCTGGCAAATCAGAATAGACACTCTGGGTGACCTGAAAACCTAGGAGCCACCAAAGAGTGCTTAAGAACGGTGACTTCCAGGGTGATTTAATGGAAGAAAGCTGTTTGGAACTTTGTGAAACACTCTTTGGGTATGATACAGTCAAAGCTAGGCTAACTGATAGAACTTCATTCCTTCCTCCTTCATTCATTCATTCTCTCATCGAATGTTTAGTAAGCACTTGCTTTGTCGAAGGCCCTGTTCTGGGGCAGCCCATAGTAGAACATTCGATGAGTTAATGTCCATGGACTCTTGCCTCCTCCTCCTCCTCTCCCTTCAGGCCTATGTGCCATTTGGCTCTGCCAGGTACAGTATCAGTCCCATTCCTGGCAGATTAGGTTGTAATGCAGAATGCTGTCCTAGGAAACAATCTAAGAAGGCTTTGTGGAAGACCCAAGCACTCCAGGTCTCAAAGAAGGAGGCCATGATGGTGGAGTTGCTGTTAGAAAGGCTGCCATTTGTGGGACAGAAGTGGTGCTATCCGTGAGTCCGGATCACGTCATGTTGTAGGAGCCCCTCAGCTGCCTGGGTCACAAGCAGAGGGGAGCACGGTGCACAGTGGGGTGTAGAGAGAGTATGTCATTGTGTCTGGGGATTGGCCTGCAACTTGCAGCTACTGGCCCATATCACAAGGCTTCCTCAGGACCACACCGGCACACCTTCAGACTTGCTCACATTGTGAGCCTCAGCACCTTTTTTGTTCCTGGGTCCTGAGAGTAATCTTGCATATCCGTGTGTGTATGACAGGGGAATGTATGCCCTTACGTGTGTTTTAACTAATTGCTCCTTACTGAGTGAAGTTTGTTATCTTCAACCCATCCTTTTCCCTCCCGTCCACCCTCACCCACTGAATCCTCTTGATTATATTCTAAAGCCACATTTGGCTGGTGTGAATCTCATCTCTGCCACTGCACGGCCCTGGGTGACAGATTTCACTTTTGAGTCTCATTGTGGACAGGGTCATTGTGGAAAAGAAATGAAATAACCCATGTACAGCACTTGGCACAGAGCCAGCAGTCAGTAAATGTTCACTCTTTTTCTCGGCCTCCAATGTCTTTCTCTGAGTTCCTGTGGTGAGCTGTTCATACGACTCTAGTTGGCTTGAGTGACAGGCTGCTTTGTATAAAAGTTGGTGACAACTAGCCCTTTAAATTAATGATGAATAATTTTTTAAAAAGATAAGTCGAATCTTTATTGACTATAGGGTAACCAAGATAGAAAGAAGAGGCACAGCCTCGGGGGGCAGAGGGGGGTGGCAGGGATGGGAATCGTAATTGATGTGCATACACACACTCACCAGAGAATTAGAAACCGGTCATTTGTTTATCATCAAATCCTACAATTTCAAGTATTTACAAAGAATTTATCAAATCAACACAACTATATTTTGGAAAGTAATCTTCCAGAAATTTGCCATACAAGAAATTCACTCCATATTTAAAGAGACAAAGGGAAACGACAGATGACCATGAAACAAGTTGCTACCCTAAAGGATATAAACATGATCCCAAAGAACCCAAAAGAGAACAGATGTGACATTGGTAAAGGATGTGCTTGCTTTGGATAGATCCTTGAGTGACTGCCAATGTCAGTTTATATGTAATTTAATAAAATATGTGTCACAGAAAATGCACAGTTTGGCAGACATCTGAGAAACAGCCACTGGTGGATAATGAGTTAACACATGCACTGCTTGCAGACAGCTTCATTCTTTCCGACCTATTTGAAAATGAAGGATAAAAAAGAAGATCCTATAAGAAGCAAAGAGAAATTCCAGCTCTTTACCAAAATGATCCGTTACCTGGTCTCTATCACCACCAGGTGCCTAAGCCACAAAAGCCCCTGAGAAGGACTAGCCAGCACATAAATTGTCCCTCAGTCCCTCCCTGTGACCAGCTGGAGCAAAACCAGAAGCAAATCTTCAAATATCCTCCTGCTTTGAGCCTTGCTCAGCACAACAATATTTCTATAATTCCATGCTTTTAGGGAAAGAAATGTACCTTCACCTGCATTTTATTTTGAGCCAAATACACTTTGGGCAAATCAAAAAGAGATGATTATGCACTGCCCCCTCGCCCCCCCCCCCCCCCCAGCAATGTCATATGGCTTAATTAGAGACAGTAATGACTCTGGGGACAGAAAAGATGTTAGAATTCTAAGCCAGCCCCAGCCTAGCATGTTCCCTCACCAATCAGGAATCAGAGAAAATGGCGAGAGAGCAAGACCAGCCTGAAGGTCACCACACCAGGGGAAGGTGACTCCTCTCCAGTTTTAAAGAGAGAGGCAGAAAAAGCCAGCAGCTGCAGCTGGTGGCCCACAGAGCTGTATTCGTATTCATCCGGGGAGGCAGGGCCACGCAGATTACAGACAAACTCACACACGTAGTCTCACTGTGGGCAGCACCCACCAAAATGAGGACGCCCACGTTAGTAAGATGACCCGGCTTCTCTCTCTCTCTCTCTCTCTCTCTCTCTCTCTCACACACACACACACGCATCACAAATATTGTCTTTAAAAGAGATGTCAACAAATGAAAAACTATGACTTTTCTCAGCAAATTTGGACCTCTCCGGCCTTCTGCATTGAAGGCATCTTGTGACAGCCCTGAGCAGACCCACGCCTTGTCCGGTTAAGCGATATGCACCAGCTTTGGTGGGCGGAGCTTCACGTTTCCAGAGTGAAGATGGTCCCGTGGTTTCAGCTCTAGTTAGCCAGCTGGGTGGAAATTCCCAGAGCCCCCAAAACTCCCCTTGACGTCTATCCCTGATTACAATGTAGTAAGACAAACTTCATAGATTTCATTCAAATCTACTGCTCAATTGGGAGACCATTTTAAATTTTATTCAGTAATGAGGATGGCTTTATTGTTGTAGCTGCCGGAGGAATACAAATTGGCCAGGTTTCTGGTCCATAAAAAGGCCAGCATGAGAGTCTGGAGGAATGTGAAGTCGAGAAGAAGAACTTTTCTGAAGATTTATGTGTAAATAAAGTTAAAGCACAAAACAGGGAAACTGAACTCTTTAATACGGCTCTCCTTTAGAAATATTTATACAAGCCTTTGAACTGAGCCCAACAATTCAGAGTTGCTACCCAGCAGTATTCTTAAAAACTTATCAAATATTAAAAACCCCCATTTTGCAGAAAAACAACACTTTACATGCTGAAAAGGCAGAGTCACACTTAAGCAAAGATCCCTTTGTTTTCCAGCAAGAGAAACTCGAGCATTTTTTTCACCTTTTATAGTCTGTGAAGGAAGATCTTTTCCTTTGTTGCAGATTCAGTAAGAAGCTGGCAACTTGGGAACTTTCATTACATTCATCCTGGACTCGCACTGCAGGATGTCAGTCTCTGACCGGTTACTGAGCACAGCCCTGGGGAGTGGGTGGCATATGGAAAAGGATAGAACCAGCCTTCAGGGGCTTCCAGTCTTGCTCTGTAAGAATGAGATAGACAACTACAGTGAATGTCACTGTGGCCTGAGATTATTGGCGAACACTTTCTGAAGAAGGTAGGAATTCAGCCGTGCCTTGAAGTAAAAAGAGTGTATACCTAGTTAGCTATTTCATATTCCCATGTCTTTGCATATCCTATTTCCTCTGCCTGGAATGCTGCTCCTCCTTCCATCTTCTCAGAGAACACCTATTCTTCCTTTAGGAATCTCTCAAGTCTAAAGTCGGAGCAGCTTCCCACCAGACCCGCCTCTCAGTCCAGCTCTTCCCTTCCTATTCCCTCAAGTCTCGCAGCCTTTGCAAATTCTGTCAATTACACTGCAAGCATTTTGACAGAACTGGGTTTAACACAGGACTTCCAGACCTGAGGCAAGACAAGATTGTCCCAAGGTGGAAATGCAGACCTCCTGCTCCCTATAACAAGATCCCATTAGCCAAAGGCTACAGTGTTGAAAATACATGCTCTGTACAAAAGGTGACTTGTCTTGAAATTTTTCTTGCAACTAGAAAGATTGTCAGAATTTTAAGTGCTCCGACAAGGTGGATATTTACTTGCTAACTCAGATTCCGTTTACCCAGGGGCTAGAGCCACTGAGAACCTGGGCACAAAGAGGGTTGGCACCATACCTGTCTGGGGCATCTTTTGAATTCCCTCAGTGGGGGGCACTGAGACTCTGGAGGCAGTCAGAGAAAGGGAAGGTTCTCTGTTGTGGAGACAGAGGTGTGTCCAGGAAGGCTTGGTGGAAGATGCACAGTCATAACCCGGGTCCCGAAGGACACAAACGGAGAGACGGGAAGGAGGAAGGAAGGGTGTTGGGAGGGTCTGGAAGAGCACAAGTTAGGACTGGTCCCTGGTCAGACAGGGGCAGGAGCTGGAGGTGAGGAGGTAAGGCTGCTTCTCAGACTTCGCAGGGTAGGACCCAGGCTCATGTTAAAAGGGGAGATGCCTAAAAGCAAAGGCCACTGATGACCTTTCCTCTAGACGTGTTACACGGGTGCTGCCAAGTGTGACCCAAAAGCCAGACTCCAAGCAGGATGTGGAAAGAGGGGTATGCCAGTAGGGGAACCATGGTAAAAACCATGACTTGGATCTAAGATTCAAGACATTCAGTTCAGGTGTGGGGAGCAGTCGGGCCATAAGAAGCAAGGTTGTCTCTCTCATGATAGCAGGGCCAGGTCACAGAGGACTCTGCACACTGCATTCAGGGTAAGCCTGGGAAGGCGGACACGTTCTGTCTCACGTGCCATTTCCCATGAAATCATAGTAATTGCCAGAAGGCTGTACGAGAAGGACCCAGACTGTTCTCTGTGGCCACAGAGCTCTGCCGGCGACAGCCCAACTCACCTGTCTGCCTGCACTTCCTCCTGCCGCGGCCCTGCCCCTGGCTCATTGGGAGGAAAACTGTCCCCACAGTTAGTTCTGTCCCACAGTGGGGACGGTGTTGACGCAATGCCACCCACGACATTCCCATCCTAGGGGAAGTTCACACAGGGACTGGAGGACCAGTCTGTCGGGGAAATTGTAACCCTTGAACACTGGATGAGAGGGCCTCATAGGGTTCTTTCAATCCTAACATTTTAGGATGTAATCAAGGTGATGACAACAAGAAAGCTTAACTCCTACTTAGGTTGGTCCAAGATGTAATTGACTCAGCTAGTACAAAAGGGAACAGCAGGGTCCCTGTTTCACACTCAGCTGTCAAGTGGATTAACCAGGACTAAAAAGACAGCACTTTGAAAACCCAAAGCACCAAAACCAAAGAATTAAATCAGTGAAATATTAGTGGGCTGTGCTTGAAGATAAAATTGCATACTTAATATTTGTCTGTTGCATACCAAAGTAAATTATACAAAATAACTCAAAATGAAATATTTAATTAGCTGCTCTGAAATGGATTTGCTCTCAAACCATTAATCTAATTAACACACACAACTTCCCTTTCGCAGCACTTGCCTAGTTTATGTATGAGGCCAACACACGGTGCACATTTGTCTACTTATGTGTATGTATTTCTCTAGGAGCCTCTCCCTGGTAGTGCAGACTATTTCCTGCTCCCTTGCCTCCCATATTTGTGGGCAACATTCATTATCCACAAAACAAAATAAAGAGATCGCTCCAAATGAGAAACATTTGATGTTTCCAAGTGCACAGAGAAGAGGCTATTTTTCCAACGTGCACAGCGGCTGTAGCAGCTGAGTGCGTGTGCACCGCAAACTCGAAATGAACAGCCCATGTGATCGTCACAATTATACGTTCCAATATATTCTGTTTCTACTAATTAACTCAGGCAGCTCCAAGTAGGGGGAAAGAAAGATTGTCATTTTGTTCTCTTAAATATTGCAGCTTATGGACTCTACCTGCTTACTGATAAATTTGACGTTATTGAAAAAAATACTGTAATAAATTTAGAAACAAAAATTATTCCCACTGAAAAATTATGGAATTAACATTTGAAGGCGGCTGGAACTGGGAACAGCTGAGATACTACCAGTACAATACTGCCATCTAGAGGAAGTGATGAGAAACTACAGCCCTTTTTAAAATTTTTCTGGTTCCCTTATTCCAGATATGGAAAAGAAACCAAATATCCTAAAGTGGTTTGCTGGCATATCTGATAATGACAGGAAAAGGAAACTCAGATTTCTAAATAATGAGAGCCCTATTATTCTTATATGGCTTAAATCAGATCTCTTTAAGCTTTTTTTCACTTCCCTAAACCCTGGGGTATTGGGGAGGCTGAAGAGGGGGTTGGGGGTACCGACCCAGAAGACAAGGCTTTTGAAGAAAAGTCACAAACTCAGAGGCCACCGGGTCTGTCAGGAACTTGAATGAATGAGCAGGCCCAGGCTTGGCAAGGCCTGGTCTTCCTTTGTTCTCTTTGATTATTTAAGTAAAGCTGAAAATTTGTATTTGTATGTGAAATCTCCTACTTTAATTTGGCAACTTTTTTTTTTTTAAAGATTGGCACCTGAGCTAACAATTGTTGCCAATCTTTTTTTTTTTTTTTTTTATGCTTTATCTTGCCATATCCCCCCTGGTACATAGTTGTATATCTTAGTTGCAGGTCCTTCTAGTTGTGGTAATTTGGCAACTTTTTAAAAATTTAACTGTATAGTCTGAATAAATCATATCTGAGGGCCAACTTTGGCTCAAAGAACAGCCAGATTGTGACACTTGGAATGGAAGAAAAAACATTACCGTAAGTAAATATTACTTACTACTGACCAAAGGAGAAAGGAAGAGAGAACCTAGGAGGTCGTGACCAGCTGGAAATTTATCGTGAGATATTGTGCCATACCGGGAAACACCAGTCTAGTCAAGCAGGAAGACACGATTCTAACATAACATTGTTTTAACTATCCAGCTCTGTAACACGCAGACTTCTGTGGTGTGAGACTCAATGAAATGTGAGAGTGCAAACGCAATGAGCTATTTCCCCACCTTGTCACACGTGGGAAAGTGTCCATAGCGCTGAATCATTAGTGTCTTAGGCCAGTCCTTTCTCCTAACCCTGGTTACACCTGAGAAATCCCCCCCAAGAACTGTGAACCAGGTGATGGAAGACACGATAGGAAAGAAAGGAAGAAGAAGAAAGCTTAGGAAAAAGAAATGCCGAAGGCAGAGGGAAACTGCCAAAGAAGAAAACAGGGCTTTTGTTCTGACAGTGTTTTCAAATAATGCAGTGAACAGGTTAAAAATCATAACTGACTTTGGCCACAGTATCAACTCACCAAGAGAGAGTAAAACAAAAATGGCATACCAAGTGACGCGAAGCTCTGAGTGTGTCTCTGTTGAGCAAGGCAGTTTCTGCAGGTAGTGAGCAAAACACCCGGCACGTTGTGTTGTGGCAACTGATCTGCATGCCTTTGTTGACCTGCACCGAGGTGCTGAAGGTTCTGTGTTTTCCCTCTTGGTTAAATAATTGCAGGTTTATACTGTCATGGAACAAAGAGAACCATGACACATGTTTCATAATTTATTTAGCTGATTCCACATACTTTTGATAAACAGAGGGATAAAGGAAGGACATTTCAAATATGTGTGTGGGAGAGACCAGGAGGAAGCAGGGGCGCAGGGGCCGAGTGGATGAAGAGGGTACGTCTCCTGGGCAGCTTTCCCATCTCCTTCTTTACCGATTTTTTTGTCTTCTTGTTCCATCAACTTATGAAAACAAGGTGATAAATTCTCCAAGTATAATCGTGGATTTGTCTAGTTCTTGCTTTAATTCTAAGTTTCTGTTTCATGTATTTCAAAGCTCTATTCTCATGTGCACAGTTACATCTTTAGGATTTCTGTGCTTTCCTGGTGTATTAACTCATCATTATGAAGTGTCCCTATTTGTACGTAGTAATAATCTTTGTCTTGAATCTTTGTCTTTGTAGTAATGATCTTTGTGCTACAGCCACAGCAGCTTTCTTGTGCTTACTATTTCATGGTATATTATGAAATACCTCCTTTTCCTCTCATTTTTTACATCAAAATACATGTATATGCATATTTAAATTGCATCATTTATAGACAGCATATTGTTGTCTTATATTTTTATCCAGTCAGACAGTCTCTACCTCTTAAACAAAGAGTTTAGTCAATTTACTTTAAGTGATTAATATGATTGGGTTTGTTTCTACTATCTTGCTATTTGTGTTCTATTTTCCAATCTTTTTTGTTTGTTCTTATTGTTCCTCCAATTCTCCTTGCTTATTTTTTTTAATTAATCAAATTTCAAGTATTTTATTTATTTCCATTGAGGTTTTAGCTATATCTTTTTTTTTTTTTTTTTTTTTTGAGGAAGATTAGCCCTGAGCTAACTGCTGCCAATCCTCCTCTTTTTGCTGAGGAAGACTGGCCCTGAGCTAACATCCATGCCCATCTTCCTCTACATTATATGTAGGACGCCTACCACAGCATGGTGTGCCAAGTGGTGCCATGTCCACACCCAGGCTCCGAACTGGCGAACCCCGGGCCTCTGAAATGGAACATGTGCACTTAACCACTGCACCACTGGACTGGCCCCTAAAATGTCATTTTTCCCCAATAAATTAAGTTTAAAAAGTCTTTTATATTTATTTATATATTTATCATTTCCAGTGCTTTTCATTACTTTCTGTATATCTGAGTTTCCGTCAATATCATCTCTCTTTAGGCTAACAAACTTCTTTTAGCACTTCTTGTAGTACAGGTCTGCTGACAACAAATTTTTTCAGTTTTTATTTATCTTAAAATCTCTTTATTTCATCCTAAATTTTGAAGGATATTCATCCTTCTTTCAACATTTTATAGATGCTTTTCCATTGTCTTCTGGCCTTCACTGTTTCTTATGAGAATTATTTGTCACGTGCATGATTGTTTCCCTGTAAGTATTGGATGTTTTATTCCTGGCTGCCTTAAGATTTTCTATTTATCTTTTGTTTTCAGAAGGATGACTATGATGTTTCTAACTGTAGTTTTCTTTGTACATTTTTGGGATTTGCTGAGCTTCTTGATAAATAGATTAATTATTTTTCAGCCAAATTTGGGAAATTTTCAGGTACAATTTCCTCAAATATTTTTTCTGCCCCATTCCCTCTCTTTCTTGGAGTCTTAATAGACAGTTTAATGATCTCTCATAGATCACTGAGGGTCTGTTCATTGTTTTCATCTTTTTTCTCTTTTTTCTTTAGATTGGATAATTCTGTTAATCTCTCTTCAAGTTCACTGTCCTTTTCTTTTGAACTCTCCAATCTGCTATTAAACTCATTCAATATTTTACCTTTTTATTTTATATTTCCAATATCATACCTTTTTATGATATTGGAACTTTTTATTTCCAATATCATACCTCTCAGTTTTAGAATTTCCATTTGGTTCTTTTTTAAAGTGCCCATTTCTCCACTGAGATCTCCCATCTGTTGACTTATTGTGTCCATCTTTTCCTTTTAGTTTCTGAACATATTTATAATGGCAGTTTTAAAGTTCCAGGCTGCTAAGTACAACATCTGGGTCATATTAGAGTCTATTTCTATCAACTGGTGTTTGTTCCATTGATCATAGGTAACACATTACCTAGTTCCTCACAAGTCTAGCAACTTTTTATTGTATGCTGGACATTGTGGATGTTATATTCTAAGGAGTATAGATTATGCTGTTTTGTTTAAAGAAGGTTAATTTTGTTGTGCAAAGCAGGCAATTATTGACAAATCTCCTTACTCTGGCTTGGTTTCACTCTTGTTAGGGTGATTCTGTTTCATACTTATTCTTAGTCCCAGAACATAGCTTTTACTCTATTGCAGAGTTAGCAAATATTGTCTGTAAAAGCCAGGTAGTAAATATTTTAGCCTTTGTGAGCAATGTATGGTCTCTGTCTCTTCTTTTTCTTCTCCTCCTCTTCCTCCATCCCCTCCTCCTGCTGCTGCTGCTGCTTTTTAACAACACTTTAAAAAATGTAAAAATTATTCTTAGCTCATGGCCACACAAAAACAGGCCACTAGCCATATTTGGCCATAGTTTCCTGACGCCTGCTCTATGGCATGGTCCTTACTCCTAGCATGTGGCCTCTATGAGGCCTCAGCTGAATGCCTGCAGCATTCACTAAAGACATTCCATTCTGGACTGGCCAGAGCCAGTGTCTCACAGCACTGTACAACTGCTAGCCCACCAGTAGCCACTCTCTCCTAAGCCTCCTGAAGCCTCACCCTGTGTATGGACAGCCCAGCTCTCAGCTAAGGACCCATAAGAAACCCCTGTGCTCGACCACATAACACTGAAGTCCAAAAGGTGCCCCAGGCAGAAATCTGGGTGACTGGTTCACTTGATGTGTTTCCATTCTTTCAAGGAACACAGTCTGGCATTACTTGTTTTTCAATACCTGAAATTGATTTCCCCATATATATTGATCTGTTTTATATTTGCTTATGGCAGATCAGTTCCTCCATCAGGGCCAGAATGAGGTCCCAATAAGTTGTATTTTAAACAAGTTGAGGGTTTTTTTTTTTTTTTAAGATTTTATTTTTTCCTTTTTCTCCCCAACGCCCCCCGGTACATAGTTGTGTATTCTTTGTTGTGGGTTCTTCTAGTTGTGGCATGTGGGATGCTGCCTCAGCGTGGTCTGATGAGCAGTGCCATGTCTGCGCCCAGGATTCGAACCAATGAAACACTGGGCCGCCTGCAGCGGAGCGCGTGAACTTAACCACTCGGCCACGGGGCCAGCACCAAACAAGTTGAGGTTTTAATGATTCTGAGACCTGCAGGTAGAAATGTCCAAGGGGTAGATTACGAAGATGGGAAGGATTTCTAAAAATACAAATTGTTAGTATGTGACACTTGATATTAAATCAAAAGAGAGAAAATCTCTCAGAGAAAACACACAGTTGATAAACAAAAAGGGCAAAGGATTGAGTCAAGGGGAAGAAATAAAGGTGAGAGCTACCTGAGAGGTAACTTGGAAGAGCTATGCAGTGAAACGAGCAGCTCAGCCTTCCCCAGGTTAATTTCTCTCTGAGGTGGTGGTTTTAGGAAGGCCCCGAAGCCTTGTCAGCGTCCTCACTATCTCTCATATGTTCTTACCCTCGGAGGAAACATTGATCCAAATCTTAGAAAATGGTTATTCACTCCATCATCCTTACAGATGATTTTGCTCTCCTCCATTCTAAAATTGTTGATCATTGTGAAAAAAAAAAGTCACCATCATTCAGTCTTGTCATTAACTTCTGATTTTTCTCTCACGCTTCCCTGAAGACTCTGCTTTAAGCTACAGGCTGAAAAGTAGGTGTTTAACAAAGACAGACGTCCTCAGAACCTCAATGAAAAAGAGAAGGTACTCTTACCTACTGAGACTTTAAGTAATAGACTCATGGGTACAGACTTCCCAGCTGACACCACTTAGACAACTGCAGGTTGCAGCAGGGACTGATATGGTGAATATAATTCCGGTTATTTGTTTGGGGATATTATTTATCTACTTGTATTGGTATTATTTTTAATCTTCTATTTTCTAATGGGCATATGAGGAAGTCCTTTCTCTTTCTTCTTCATCTATCCCTAACCTTTATTTTGAACTAGGAATTAGCAAACGATGGTCCATGGGCCAAGCCCAGCTCACCACAGATCAAACCTAGTCCAGGACATGCCTGTGTTTACATATTGTCTATGGCTTCTGTTATGCAGCAATGGCAGATTTGAGCACAGATCAGCCAATGGAGACCCACAGTGCACAAAACTGAAAACATTCACTATCTTGGCCTTTATAGAAAAAGTTTGCTGCTCCCTGTTTTAGACTATGCTTTTGAAAACTGAAATAAAACATTATTTAAATAGTGTTTTGTTCTCACAGATACCTCACAATTCACAGACAAATAATTTTACTAAGTCTCTTTACTTTTGAAAGCAAGGTAGTTTTTCAGAGTCAGTAAGATTTTTGGGGGGGGGGGTTGTTTTTAAGCATTTATGGTTAGAAAAATCAATTATATAACCAAAGCTATACTTAAAGTGTCATATGAGAATAAATCTTATTTAACCAGATATGCTACGCTTCCCATGGAGACAGGGGTGTGCTGCATATGCAGAACCAAGGTTCACAAAGGCCTAGAGGAGGCCACTCCAGCCCCTGTTCTATGGCTTTCTGGGTTCTGGAATTTTTGGTGGAAACAATCATTTCCTGGCAGACCAGTGACCTTAGCAGATTTGGGGAACCTCACAGTGAGAGAGAAATTCATCCACATTTATAGGTACTCCAGGCGAAACGGATAGAAATGAATTTCTTGAGCTCGGTTTTCTAGCCTCAAAACATGAGTGCAAATAAGAGCAATAAAAAACTTTGCTGGCCTACTGAAAAGATGATACTAGATTCCATGTAAGTTCTCCAGACCTTAATTTTTTGGCCTTAGTAGTTGCTTACACCACATGGCCCTGAGTTTGCTGACCATACTTCAAGGAAATTGATATATTTAATTAACACTGCTTGATGTACTAATGTTAATGAGTCAGAACAAAATAAAATAAGATTAGCTTTTATGACCAAGAATAATCTTCGGGAATTGTTTATGATCACAAAGGATGGCTGTTAGAAAAAGTGTCCAAAACCTAGAAAAAGATAAAGAGATTTCTGACTGTCAACGTTTCAGTGTTGTGTTGAACATTGTTTGGAGGCCTGCCCAGAGTTATCCTGCTTCAGCGGTTTCACAGTATGAAACCTGTTATGGACCGAACTGTGTCCCCTAAATTCATCTGTTGAAGCTCGAACCCCCAATGTGACTGTATTTGGAGACAGAGCCTACAAGGAGGTAATTAAGGAAAAACAAAGTCATAAGGTGGGGTCCTGATCCGATAGGACTGGCGCATCCTCTGTGTGTGCGTGCGCGTGCACGAGCAGTCCATGTGAGGACAGAGCAAGAAGGCAGCTGTCTGCAAGCCAGGGAGAGGGCTGGCAGCTTGATCTCAGACTTGCAGCCTCCACAACCGGGAGAAAATAAGTTTCTGTTGTTTAAGCCCCCCAGTCTGTGATATTTTGTTACGGCAGCCAGAGCTGACTAAGACAGAGCCTTGAACTAAAGGAGGCGACCACCCTGCTAACTTTACTGCCCACTGCTCCCAGGTTCTCTCTAGGGTCCTTACTAGTCTCCTAAAATGCCCTACTCATTCTCCCCTTTATACTTGTCTCCCTCCATTTGGAAGCCAAATTGCTAAATATCTACTGATTGTCTAATTTAGTGGCAGGTGCCAAGAGGGAATTTAAGGATATATAAACACGTGCGTTTACCCCTCAAGCTGTGTGGAAGCAGTGGAGATATAAAATAAATAAAAGAGAATCATTCTTGCCACGCTTAACTCTTTCAGTGATTTCCCATTGGTCTCAGGATCAAGTCTGAAACCTTAAACATGGCCTCAAGGCGCTGTGCAGTCTTGCCCTTTTCCTCACCCTCTCACTGCCCTCCAGTCACAGCAGCCTTCTTTCGGTCTCCTGAACACACTCGATCCTTTCCCTCTCGTCTTCCTACCCATGCTGTTACCACCGCCTGGGACACTCAGACACCTGTTCTCCTCGCTGTCTGTTTCCTACTAATTCTGCAGGGTTAAGCACAAACGTCACTTCCTCCACAAGGCCCTTCCTGACCAAGTTAAGTTAGACCTCCAACAAATCATCGCATAGCCTTGTGGACCTTTTCTTCCTAGCTGTAATTACAAGCATGGTAATGTAAATAATTATTTAAGCATTTGTTCAACAAGGTAGGTAACGACTATGTTTAGCTTAGGTACTATCATAGACCCAGCACTCAGTACCTCATAGGTTCTCGATATATAACTCTTGAAAGAATAAGATCTAGTAATACAAGAAATCACATTAATTACCAGGTGCATACGATAGCCACTAAGAGGGGCAGAGCACCAGGCATGGAGAGGCTAACTGCAGAGCAAACACCTAAACAGAGCCTGACGGGAAAGACGAGGCCTATGCAGACCATGCTCACTATTCACTGTCCAGCTCTAAAAACACATTTTGTAAAGAAAACATACTGGTTACTCCATGCCATCTTAATCTCTTCCTTCCTTGGAACCTCCATATAAAACAATGGAAATACAGCACACAATGCTCATTTGTCTTAGATAATAATCTTGAACTGTTTTCTAATCATTAAACTTGTGAATGCCCTTAATCTGAAACTTGAAGGTAGCAATAATGTCTGTTGTTCATTTATTCACTCATCAGGCACGTAATGTACTCAGTGCCTAAAGTGTCAGCCCTGGGAGTTCAAAGCTGGGTAAGGCAGAGTCCCTGCACTGAAGCAGTTCAGTTTACTGGGCAAACAATAAACAGGTCATGGTGATGTGACAAGTGCTGTAATAAACACAAAACTCTGGACACTTGTAGAAGTGGCATCTTACCCAGATTGGGGGCGTGTATGGAAGGCTTCCTAAAGATAGCTGAGCTGAGTGACGGGTTTAGAGTTAGTGGCTAAAGAATGGAGAGGACATTCCAGGCAAAAGCAGCAGCCAGTGCAGTCAGGGAGGTGAGTGCGAAGCAGCCTGGCTTTTTCAGGAATCTGCATGAAGTTCTGTGTAACTGATCAGGTTGTGTGCATACCGGCCAGCTATGAGGCTGCAGTGAGCAGGGCCCAGAACATCAAGGTCTCTTGCTCATCTCTGTTAAATTTATATTTTACCCTAGAGGCAATGGAAAGGCATAGAAAGATTTTAATCAGAGAAAATCCATTATGTGGCTTAGAAAGCTCACCAATAAGAGGACGAAAGAAGGTGAGGATGGGTCCAGTTAGCTTCTTGAAATTAATAAAATGAGAAATAAACAAGGCAAGGTCCCAGGGCAGTAGTCAGAGGCATCAGCTGAGATATTCAGGGATTAAATGGATGAGATCCGGTGATTTGACAATAAACGCACCCTTTCCTCCCTCGCCCCTCCTTTCCCAAGGTCCCATGGTCGGCCCTATTTCTAGTCATTTTCTTACCTTCACGTTAAAGCTCAAAGGCAACCTCTGGTATAGTAGCTCACTATTGTACCCAGGCTTCACTTTGTCCCCCCATCTAACCCCTTTTTAATTTCTTGTCATTTTTCTTTTTGGCTACAGAAGCATATCTTGCATGTTAATAAAACGCTTTTTCAAGCAGAATCAAACTTCAATAGTTTGATTCTTTCAAAAATAAAACAAAAAAGCCACATTCTTATTCTAGAAACCTTTTCCAGTTCCTAAGGGGTGGTGTCCTTCAGTCTCCTTAGAATCTGGTGCCACCACATCCCAGGGACCAGAAGTCTAGAGAGTATTTCAGCAGTTATTCTCACACAAGGGACATTAGCCCACATGGATATTTTAGAACTAAGAAGCTTCAAATAAACAGATGGTACCTAAGAAATAATCGTAAGATATTCTTAACAGAACTCTAACATTGGGGTGGCTGCTATATAACACAATTTAAAACTAAAATGAGCCAATCTGAAGCAAGAGATGAAGAACAATTTTGACCCAGATAAGATTTCTTAGAGTCCATTGTACAGGGAACTAGAACCTACCGGGGCGAACCAGGAAGGACGTGGGAAGCAGCAGCAGCTCTGCCCTTGCTTTAAGGCCTGGCGATCTGGAATGGCTGAGGAACTGTGCCTCCCTGGAGCCCATGTGCAGAGCTGTTCTCATGAGGTGGAGGGGAACGGCCTGCCTCACCCTGAGCCCATTGCTTGCTCTCTCTCACTTTTGGAGACTGATGAAGACGTTGCAACATACCCAACAAAGCTGGAACATCAGGATCACGGAGAATCTGGCAGTCAAAACACTGTAATCAGGAAAGGATCCGGGGCATTCTGTCGTAATCCCTGCACACTGGTAAGACATCAAGATCTGGACCCACGTCTCCCTAAAACATCCTCTCTGGACAAACATTGCTGTAGAGAGCACCCTCTGAGTGCCACTTTGGAAACTTGTGGATAACCTCAGGAAAGCCCAATCAAGGGACAAAGGTAAAATCCCGAAATGTGGCCTGAAGCCCATTGACACCAATTGATTCGAGAGAGGATCAGGCCCACCTGGGTAAATGTGAAGGCTCATCTTTCAGAAAAAACTACCCTGTTTTAGGGCTGGGATGTGGGGAAGGAAGCAGTCTGTTATCAGCACTATCAGGGCTTATGTGGGCTTGCTCAAATGCTGCGTTTCTCTCTGGTAAACAACCTACCCTAAAATGAGCACCCTCACAGCTATTACAAAGTGTTTTGCTGGAACTCAGTAATTGCAAACTCCTTTGGTGGAACTAGATGACTAGTTAGTAGAAGCCCTAAACCTAACTTGCCCTTGGACCTCCATGTTTCAGCCACAGCAAATCTCTCCACATCCTTAGCAAATTAACACCATTAAATTAAATAACCCTTGATTTAATAAACACTTTTGAGCTACATAATCTCTCTCCCCATTAGCTCCCATCACCCCAACATTTGGTTTACGTTTCTATCACTGCCCTTACTACAAGGATTTTTGTTTGCTCTGTCTCACCTATTAGACACCAAGTTCCCTTAGGGCAGGTGCTGGTTGCATTAGTCTCTATACCTCCAGAGCTTATCATGACGCTTGGCACACGGTAGGCTATTAAATATTTGTTCAATGCATTAAGCGAATTCTGCACTGTCTCTTACCTGTAATTTTTTGGGGAAAATCTACTCTCTCATTCAAGAGCTAAAAGTAGGAGATCAATAAATCTAAAACTTAAATCTAGGTTTTTCTTTCACTTACTTTTTAAAATAAACATGAAAAATACATATATGATTTTTAAAAGTCAGTTTTAGTTGGCAAATGAAAAATACAAGAATAGCTACAATTGAAAGACTGTGTAAAAGGTTTAGAAAATACTGGGACCCCAAGAACTTAATGGGCAAAAAACATGAACAGACAATTCACTGAAATGAAAAACACATGACATGAAGAAACTTTCCAATCACATTAGACGTTACTTACTATTAAATTAGCAAAGTTTTAACCAAATGATAATTCAGAAAGATGGAGTGAAGTAAAAGGGCACCCATACACTCAAGTGTGGGGGTATAAACACGACTAAACGGATAAGCGAGCTTAAAAGCAGTTACACTCAAGATACATATGTGAGACCATGTGAGCGTCTACATACATACATACATACATATGTACACATAAACTAAAAATATCTTTATGCTCTTCTATACACTTCTAAAAATATATATTCTAAGGAATCAAAATGCTGATTTGAATTTATGTGGTATGACTTAGAAGTTAACACAGTTCTACCATGTACCAGCTATGTGACCTTCAGCAAACTATTAATTTTCTGGGCTCAGTTTCCTCATCAATAAATCGGTGACTTAAAAAACACACACACACACACACACACACAAAAGTACCTGCCTTACAAGGTTGGTGTGAAGATTAAATGAGAATACATAGCAGAGTTTAGAATAGTGCCTGGCACAGAGAGTGCTCAATAAATGCTAAATGCTATTATTCCACATATCAGAAATTTGGAAGCAGACTAAGGATAAATAATAAAAGAATGACTTAAAAAATTACAGTAAATCTATACAATGGGATATTATATAGTCATTAAAATGTTCATGAAGAGTTTTTAATGATGCTAGAGAAATGCTTATATTAAGTAAAAAAGCGTGATAGGAAATTAAACATATAGTATTGTTTCAACTGTGTAAAATATATATCAATATATAGAAAATGATCTAGCAGAAAACATACCAAAATATTAAAAATGATTATTTTGGCCAGTAGAATTTGACCTGCTTGCTGTTGTTTTTCCTCTTTATACTTTCAATCATGAATTGTTTTTTATAAGGAAGATATTACTTCTAAAATCAGGAAAACACCATAGTTTTATAAGGTTAAAATAAAGTAACAAACAGGTAATTATTTATTTTGCTGAGGAAGAGTCACCCTGAGCTAACACCTGTTGCCAATCCTCCTCTTTTTGCTTGAGGAAGATCTACCCTGAGCTAACATCTATGCTAATCTTCCTCCATTTTGTGTGTGGGTCACCAACACAGCATGGCCACCAGCAAGTGCTGTAGGCCTGTGCCGGGCAACGGAATGTGGGCCGCTGAAGTGGAGTGCGCCGAACTTAGCTACTAGGCCACGTGGCCAGCCTATAATTTTTAAAATTTATACTAATGCTCAACTCTTAATAATGTATAAATGATGTAATACAGAAATTATCATGGCTTTCCAAAACTCAATTATTTTCTGTTGAATTTACAAATATAGAGCATTGTACTAACGCAAAGTAAATATTATAAGAACCACAAAGCAGTAAATATCCCTTGGTTGAATTCATCTATAAATGAGTGTGTGAAATTTAGCACAAACAAAGCATTTCCTGACTTCAGATGGCCCACACTCTACTGAGGCCAGCCTCTCCCACCTCAGCCACAAGTTCTAGCATCCAGCTGGTTCTTATCCAGAATTCCCTTCTAACTCTGAACAAGCAGCTGGCTTTGCTGGGAGCCCCTAGAGCCATTCCTCCTCCCAGCTTCACTCCAGGGTCCAGTGGCTTTTACCATTTCTATCCATCCAACTACAAAGTTCTCATCCCTTTTGCAATTTTCAAAGGGAAGAACTCCCATCCGGTTGTAAGAAGGAGAAAGAAGATAAGGTATCCCCTTCACTCTGAAGAAACTTTCCAGAACGCTTTTCAATTCTTCATGCATAATTTTTCGCCCTTCCTAAACAGCTTTAGAGCCTGTCTTCCTCAACTTTTGGGCTTTCAGGTCATCTTATCTTCTTATTTTTCCAAAACACTGTTTGTTTCAATCAATTAATTTTTGCCCTTACAGCACTGACTATTAAATATATAAATATCTGTGTCTATGAACATCATTCAAGACCTTAACAGTTTTACAACAGTACTAAAAAGAATAAACAATCACAATTTACAGGAAACTGTTCATATTCTTAATAAAGTATTTTCTTGGAGCAAATCTCAAACTTCTTGTTTATCAATCAGCATTTTCATCTAAACGGGACTGGATTGGACATTACGTATTATAGCCACAATGCTGAAAAACCATTCTAGTTAATATGTATCAGCTGTTCACCCAAAGGTCCATCCACATTGCATTAACCACAGTGCATTTATGATGGAATTTTTAAAAGAAGGAGTTTAAGCAGAAACTCCCCAGATTTTAACATACTTTGTTGCTCCATGTGACAATCTTCACAGTAAAAGCTACCCTTGCAATAATCTATCAGTTTAACAAACCCCAAACTTTACAAATTAATACAACACAATCTAAATGCACCATAAATTTATATTTGTTAATCTTGATATTAGAACATTTAAACATTTCAAACTACATAAAAATATGACAAACAATATAAAATAGAAAGAAATTTGTTGACAACTTATTTCCAAAACATCACTATTTCTTATATTGCAATTAAGCAACAAGACTGCTTACATAGCTCTCCAGAAAACATATAGTGTTTTTAGTGGAGTGTTATCAATAAAAATCAGCACAGTCCCACACAATAACGTCTCTGATTTATTATCTTTTCCACAGTACAAATTTTTCACAAACCATAAATCCTTTGCAGTTATTTGAAGTCTGTAAACAAGTGCCGGATCCCCACATCCCCCCCTCAGTTTAAGCTTGTGAATGTTTTAAGTCCTTCCATCAAGTTTTAACTCTTCCACTTGCATAAGGAATCAAGAGCCTTCTGTCTTTAAATTATTCATATTTTATCATACAGCCTGCAATGCAGTAAATCACAGTGAAAGCCCTGGGAAAAACAAAACAACATGATCTTTACAGCAGGACTTGAAACTTTATAATATTAAATGCATTTAAAGAAGCTTCCCATAATAAAAGTGTGGGTTTTCATTTCCAGAAATCAAGTCAATTAGAAACCCTAGGTTCTACTTAAAAACCCATTTTGATCTAAAAGTGAAAACAGTCCCCCATCCATAGTCATTTTATAAACTCTAGACAGTTTCACTTGCAGAGATTTTTTTTTCCAGTCTGGAAAACAGTAGTGCAATTAGTTTTACTTCTTTTAAGTTATTTAGTCCAGGACGTAAATAGCTGTGGAAAGATAAGAAGATGCTCCGGTAAACAAGAAAATTTTGCAAGCCCATGCTGGCTTACTAGTCCATTAAAGCTTGTAAGTCCATAGTGGCTTTCAACAAAATGTTGTATATACATCACTAACAACAAAGCAGAAATAAATAGGCAGAAATGACTGTAAACTGTCTCATCTCCTAATGATTTTTCAGTAATAACTGGCTTGATGAATTGATTTATATAGTCATTTAAATAAGCAAACAATCGACAGTTGCCCTTAAGGACATTCCACTATGGCATCCAGTATGGAAAGCCCCAATGGAGTTACATTCCTAAAATTAAAACAAAAAGGGGGAGTAGAGGGTGGGAGATAAAAGTTTAAAGATTCCACTTGAATGGAATTCCACCAAGTCAGCCAGTTCACTTAGATTTCTTCTTAAAGAGGCTTTTAATTTTTGATGGCTTTTTGCTTTTCTCTCCATTATGACAAAGGTCATGTGGGATGCTGCTTATCCTGGCAACATTTGGGGCTTCCTGAACTGGTTTACTGTCGTTCCCAGCTGAGGAACACGATGTGTGGCGAGGTTTAGGCACCGGGATGCCACTAGAAAGCTGGTTCATGCTACAGGATTTCTCCAAGATGCCATTGTACACTTTGCTTGCAGGACTGAAGATCATACTCTTCGTTTCTGTCAGACCTACACAATCAGGAGAACCCCGAGAGATTTCTGCAGTTATGGGTGAATCTCCCCTGGATGAATCCTCTAGAGACAGCTCATCTCTTGATATCTTTCGAGGAGACAAAGTTTGGTATATCTCAAGGCTTGAAGGAGGAGACTGCTTCCTTCCAAAGGAAGAATTTAAGGAGTCACATTCTGAAGCTGTGTCTGGCACTTCCCTGCGTGAGAGACAGGCAAAGGCAAAATTTTAAATCAATATGTTCTGAAGAGTACCAGCAGACGTTCTAACTAATTCTAACTCAAACAACTTCCATCGTTTAATCTATTGGAATGTAAAAGGGGAAAATACTGAAGTTCTATACACATTTCAATAAAATTAGAAAATTACTACTTTAAATAACTCAATGTGTAATTTTTAACATAAACTATAATAATGAAATATTCTAATCTGAGAAACATTATAATTTAAGTTACACTTTCTTCAGTTGTCAAGAGAAATGGAAATGTTTAAATTTCACAGATTTTTTTCTTATTTCAGCTACTTTTGTGTTTTGTTTCAATACTGAGTATTTTTCTTTCTAAATCACATAGTTGACATTGTGTATCTGAAAAGATGACTTTTAGTAGCTGCCTATCCCTTTATTTAATTTTTCAGTCATTTAAATTGATGAAATATAACTTCCTAAGGAAGGAAGAAAGGAATGTGCTAAGCTAAAATGTTAAGTTCTCCCAAGTTTAAAAAAAGGAGGAAAGGAGTTAAGGTGCAACAGGGTGGGGGCATGGATGGGAGATGAAAGTCAATGAGATAATCCTGTTTTTCAAAAAGGAGACATTCAATAAATTCTCACAGGTTTATTCCTTTGTGATTTGCCCCCCTTTCTCCATAGCAGAGAGAGAAGAGAAATAAAGAGAGAAAAAATAAAGTTCACAACCTCAAACCCAACATACAGTAAATGCTTTCAGCCATTCCTTCAAAACATATCTCAAACCCACCACTTCTCACTGTCCCGCTGCTACCATCCCTCTTCCTAAACCACCATGAGGTCACCTCAGTGATTGCGACGGCTTCCTAACTGGTCTCCCTGCTTCCATTCTTCTTCCTCCCTCTTAGTTACTTCTCTACATGGCTGTTAAAGTGGTTTTTAAAAATGCAATCAGGGAACATCATTTTCTTGCTCAACTTTCCATGCTTCCTTTCATACTCAGACTAAAATCCAAAGTCCTCGCCAAGTCCACAGAGTGCTGTCCCATCAGGTTCACAGCTACCCCCGCCGCCAAGCTGCATGCCCTACCATTTCTGCCTCATTCCACCACGGCATCCTCCTTGTTCCTCCCATGTGCCCATCTTGTGACTGCCTCAGGGCTTCTGCACATGTTTCCTGCGCCCCATATTTCCTTCCCCTCCATCTCTACAAGGCTTACTTCTCCATGTCATTTGGGTCACTGCTCAAACGCTCTCTTTCCAGAGATGCCTCCCCTACCCACCCTATCTAAAATAGCATTCTCTTTCCTTTTACCTGCGTTTGTTTATCATCCCAGAATTTACCACTACATAAAATGATATTTTATGTTAACTTATTTACAGTCAGTTTCCCCAGAAGAAAAGAAACTTAATGAGGACAGGGAATCTTATTAACTTCTGTATTCTCTGTAGTGGAATAGTGGCAAGCTCACGGTGGGTATTTAATAAATATGTTGAAAGAAAGAAAGAAAGAAAGGAGGGGAAGGGGGGAAGGGAGAGAAAGAGAGAAGAGGAGAGAAATAAAGGAGATCTTGAAGACTAGGGATCATGCCTTAATCATTTTTGTATGTACCATGCCTGACGTAAATATTGTTCATTCTATGAAAAGAATGATTAAGAAATGAAAAGTAGGGTCAAGGTAGAAAGTAACTAGAAATAAGGTGGGAGAAGTAAGAGAGCTGAAGACAGAATAGAAAGGCAAGAACACACATGATTATAAGCCACCAGCTAGAACTAGGCCAGGACCTTGTCTCACTTGTCTTGGCAGCTCAAGTTATTAGAAAGTGCACCGCACACTGCAAGGACTACATTTATATTTATAGAATGAATGGACTAAATGATCTCTCACCTTGGATGACCTATGATTACTATCATTATTCATGTTATGATATGCATGTTTATTACTTTTGACATCTATTTTATGTTAATACCATATTTTAGATATATATTGGATTGCCAAAAATATTTAGTCATTTCTATGTACTTTACTCAAACATGTATGTGAAGATTGTCTTTATTACACTATAAGCTCTCAGAAGGTACGAAATCCCCCGGGCAAATACAGACTTAAATAAAGCTTTCATACAATACAGTTACATGTGCTACACAATTTTCCAATGCTTTCACAACTTGATAACAGGGAGTGCTAACAGAGGGCAGGAGGCAGTTCAGATAGGAAGAAATGATTCAGAAATCAATCATTGGTAGGGACTTTTCTGCTAGGCTTCTTTTTGGAGTGGATGTCCATTAATCGAACAGCATACATCACTGTTCCCTGAAGCTGTTCAACTTCCAAAGCCAGAAGCTGATTTAGTTACAATTTTCTGAATTTACCTCCTATTCTGCCACTTGGTTTGGCTGCTTTGTGTGTGAAATTCTAAGCTAGGTTAAAAATATTTCAAAAACTAGTCTCTAATCTCAATAATGTGTGAAAAAAATACTGATCTAAACTAGGAGACCTAGATTCCTGTCCTGGTCCTGCCATTAATCAGCTGTACAACCTTGGGCAAACCATTTAATTTAAACAGGTCTCAATTTTCCTGTCTGTTAAAGTAAGAGAATTTGATTAACCTCTAACATTACTTCCAGTTCTAACATCCTAATTCCAAAACAAGTAACAATCTGAAGTGTTGCTTCTTCTGCATAACTAGTCAGGTTTGTAGTGTGGGTTTAGCAGACCTTAAAATCTCCCATTTTTTTCTAGAGCATATATTCTTTGGAATGTTGAACTTAATTATGTGTACCATTTATGTTATTTTTCTATTTCCCTTTTTCCCCACAGTGATGTGCAGTTGAATTCATATAAGTTTAACGCACATATGACAAGACTTAACTCAAGCAGAGGTTTAAAGGAATGTACAAGTGCATAATGCATAGAACATAAAAGATCAATAAACAGTAAATGTAGTTGTTATTGCTATGTACTATGTAAGGACTCTGTGGTTCAACACTTAAAACAATGAAAATGGAGAGGAGAAAAGTTTTCTGAATCTAAATTCTCCTCATATTTATGAGCTACCTGAGAATTTCTGACATTGCTATTTGAAATGAGGACCGAACACTTCCATCAACGCAAAAAACTCCATTGGGCAGCAGAGCTCTAGAGTTTTCCTACTAATTTCCATAAGCCCACAAAAACTTAAGTTTTGTCAGTAGCGCCATCTTGCTGGTGACTATGATTTTGTCAGTAGCACCGTCTTGCTGGTGACTGTAGTTATGTTGCAAAAGTTATACAAAAAATTAATGCTAACCAAGAAAAGATGCATGAAATTCTCCAGGTGCAATGAGGATACACAACCTGCACTCTCTGCTTTGGAATACGCTATAATGATCACTTGGCTAATCATAAGATCTACTTTCACTAGTAGATCAAAAACTATGTATGAAAAATGATTATTTGATGATGTCAACTGAAGAATCACATGATAGAGAGCTACCAGGGATCATTCATGGAAAGCATCCAGCCCATTCTCTTTGGTTTTATTTCTCATGAGGACAATAAAGATTTCGGGGCCACACAACTACTAAGTGGTAAAATCAGAAATTAATACCAGCTTTTCTGTCATTTAACACCATACTGCTCCAGAAGAGGAATGTGGTTTAGAAAGGGAGAACCTCAGGAGCAAGAGGTCTCATGGAGCACTGGGTCCTTAAGCTTGACCAGAATATATTGCTGCTATATTCATTTTATAGAAAAAACTGTTACGAATATAATTTCCTCCTCTAATTCCCAATATTTTCTTAAACCTTTGGCAACTGATACCTCTTGACTGCTAGCAAGTACCAGCATACGACAGAAAAAATCATTAAGTGGCAACAAATATTTCAAAAATTCAGTCATACTTAATGTTTCTTTGGCTCAAGTATATTTAAGTTCATACCTTTATATTTTACAAATAAAACTGACTAGTTTATGTTCTGAGATTTGAGTCAATTGTGTGCAATGGCCTCTAAGCAGTTATACCTCAAAAAACCTACCTATGTCTGTAGTGGGCAGAATTCTAAGATGGTCCCCAAATTCCTAGCCCTGGTTTACACACATCTTCTCCACTTAGTTATTCTATCAAACACTAATATAGGTGCTGCTATGAAGGGATCTGCAGATGTAATTAAGGCCCCAAACCAGCTGATCTTAAGATAGAGAGATTAGTATCCAGGTGAGCCTTTTAAATTTGGATCGAATGATTAGAGATGGAGGAAGTTAGAGATTTAAAGCAAAGGAGAGCTTTGACAGAAGGGATATTGTCTGTTGCTGGCTTTGAAGATGGAGGCCACATGTAGCAAGGAATAGTAGGCAGGCTCTAGGAACTGAGAGTAGCCCGTGGCTAAAAGCAAGCACGGAAACCAGACCTCAGTGGTATAACCACATGGAATTGAACTCTGCCACCTCCAAGTGAGCTGTGAAGAGGCTCCCAAGCTCCAGATAAGAAAAATGCCCATCCAACACCTTGATTTCAGCCTTGTGAACCCCTGAGCAGCAACATCACACTTGGATTTCGGCATACAGAACTGAGAGCTAATAAATGTGTTTTGCTTGAAGCCACTATGTTTCTGGTAACTCCTTACGCAGCAATAGAAAATTCATATAAGGCACCACTCCTACCCACCCCACTCCCACCTCCTACATGCCACTTCACATCCACCCAGCCCAACATATACTGTAGTTCACTCAGTGCCAATACCATTGCTTTTCAGCAGAGAAGTAAATGGCCTCTTCCTCCTCTTCATTTCGATACAGAGCAGGGCAACTTGACACTGACAGGATATCTGGATCAGGGGAAGGCAATGAGTGCTGTGTGTGCTGGGGATGGTGGGGATGCCGAGGGTGTGACGAGTGAGGAGCATGTGGAGGAAGCTGCGCACGCTGAGACTGCGGTGAGGACGGCACAATGCTGCGACGAGAGCGACACAAGCTACTGCTTCTGGCTAATGACCCCGCAGGTTTAGCCATGGCCCCTGAAAACCAAACATGAATAAATAAAAACACTCATAAAATCCTATGTGCCTTTTATGCACAATACAAATACACAAAAAAAGAGAACTGATGTTACTAATATGTCACCATTTAATCTACCATTATTGAAGTAAGTAACTGCACAATTATTACCATCCTCTATCACTTATACTGCTCCTCAGGAAAATTAAGAAATAAAAAATAAAACTGAAAACAGGTCTAAAAAATGAACAGAAGTGAACATAAACACATGAGGCTTTAATATAAAATTTGACATTACTAACCAAAAAGGGTTAAAAATTTACCCAAGATAAATCCTTAAATTTAAAAATACAACATATTTATAAGGAATCTGTACTTTGTTGCCATCCTTTTCATGAATTTTAACATTAAAAGAAGAAAACTATCAGTAAAAAATAGGTTGGATTTTTTAATGTTTATCTCTTGAGTTAGTGCAACATGTTTGTACTTTAAGAAATTTTAAATCAAGGATCATTTAAACACTGCATACACAGTCTCACAGCTAGTTAGGCAGAGGTCAGACCAAAACTTGTTTCTTGAACACTGATTATTGTGGAACTAACCAGAAGTCTTAGATTCTCTTGTTTCTGCTATCAGTTGCAGTCTAGATGCATGCAGATAGTATACAAACTTCCTCTACGTGCTTAGTATCGTCATTAAATAGGCACTCCATTTCTTTGCCTTAATTGAAGCATAACTCTCCTAAGAACAACTTCTCAAGCTGAAGCTGTTTATTCTTGTATACTTCATATACTACAGCGTCAGAACATCAGGTTGGTGGCCTTCTCACTCCCCAATATTGTCTGTACACCCTTACTCCTACACCCTTTTATGAAAATGTGTTCCTTCTGAAGCCCACACTATTAAGTCACGTGAATTTTTCACCTCCACTTCACTAGTCACTTCCTGGTCATTCTTTCTCTCTCTTACCAGTCCACCCAACCTATCACGAACTTGAGCAATCCCATTTGTAAGACCTACGCAACACTTTAACCATGGTTTTTATCTCTTCTCATATGACATTTACCTCCAACTCTACCACTCACCCTCATGCCTCGTCTTGCCATCATTTGGAACTGCTCCATATTTGAAATCAGACAATTTAGATTCTGACCATTTTTCTACCTTTCTACTTCACAGATTCTGTTCCTTCCACTTATCTGTCCCATGCTCTACCCCAAGCTCAAGGACTTTACCTATGGATTATCCCTTATGTTGCCTTTATTTTCATCTTCTCCCGTTCTATTTCCTGTCAGTATTTAAAAACCAACGCTGAAAAAACAAACTTAAAAAACAGATAAACAACAGCAACAAAAAAAAACCCTCCTCTACCTAGACTGTTTTTCAGCTGACATCTCTCTCCCCGCTCTTATGAAAAACAATTCTCTATGTTACTTTCTCTACTATTTCATCTTCACTCATTCATCAGAGGAACCGTAAAATGTTTCCGTACAATTTCACTACAATTATTCTCAACAAAGTTATAATCTACTTCCTTGCAGCTAAAGTCAGTGAGTATCTCAATCTTCCTCGACATTGGACCAGCACCTGCTATTACTTTGTCCTCTCCTTAACTTCTCTTAACCACATTCTCACCCCGCTCGGTATTTACCTTTCCCTAAAGTGTTGGTCTTCTTCAAAGTTCTGCTCTAGGCCTCATTCTAGTCTTGTTCCACTTATTCTTCTTGAGAAATTTCATCCACTCTCATGACTTCAATGATCATTTGCAGACTACAGAAGCCCAAATCCGTAACTCCAGCTTTAATCTTTTTCCTAAACTTTAGAACCTTGCAGCCAACTACGTACTGGACACTTGGATGCCCTATAGATGCCCAAACTGAATTCAACATTTTCCTCCCCAAACCCACTCCTTCTGTGTTCCTTTCCTTGGTAAATAACACCACCACTCACCCAGTTAATTAAGTTAACAACAGGCATTCTTGACTCTTCTTCGTCCATCATAATCCACATCTAGTTAATCATAAAGTGTTTCCAATTCTACTTCCTTAATAACTCTCAGATTTGTTCATTTCCCTACATCCCCACCACTGCTGCGTTATGCTGGACTACTGTACCAGCCTAATAACTGATCTTTCTCCTTAAATTTATTCTCCATACTGCAGCCTGCCTGATCACTCTAAATTGGAAAAGGAATGTAACATTTTATTGCTTAAAACCCTTAAATGCCTCCCCATTACTTTTAGGATTAGAATAAAGTCAAACTCCTTAAGATGGCTTAGAATGCCCTATTTACCTAGCTTCTATTTTGGAACTTGTGTCCCTCTTCTCTGTTACAGAACACTGGGAACAGTACACCTCTCTCAGCTCCCAGAATTATTCTCTCTTGCCTCCATGCCTCCTTTCCCCAACTTTTCCTTGACCTCCCATCTCACGACTTTGCTAAATGGCAGTTCCTCCAGGAAGTTTCCAAACCCTCCAAGTTTGAGGTCAGTGTTTGCCCTCTTGCGCTCACATGGCAATACCACAGTATATTTCCCCATCATGTAACTTATCTCAGCACATTGCTTGTCTGTCCTCCATTAGACTGTAAGTTCCACGAAGGCAGTAATTGTGTATCATGTTTAACACTGCATCACAAGTAGCACAGTGCCAGGCAAAAAGCAGACACACAATAAGTATTTACTGAGTGAATCAATGAACGGTTCAAACAGAAAAAATTACGGAAATAGCATAAGACTGATAAGGAGAAAATGAGGTGAAATTAAAGGGAATATTTTCAGAATTTTTGACCACCTCCCTCAGAACTGTACACGGCTTCTTCCAAACATAAATTATATACTATGAAAATATTTGTAATTTAGTAGGCAACTAGAATTTTCTCTCACTTGTTTATAATGATTTATAGATTGGAAAACAAGAAGAGACCCTGACAATCTTTAGTCTGAAGTTCTCACTTTGCCAAAGAAGAAACAATATCCTACAAATACTAAAAGAATGTGCCCAAAGTGACACAGATAATTAAGTTCCACAAGTCTCAGCATGTACTACAGCCATTCTCATCGATCACTGGTTATGTGGAATATGCAGTAAAGTGTAGCCAGATTCAGTCATGACTGTAGATGTGAGGAGAAGGGCTGAGAAGAATCAAGATTTACTGCTTGGAAAAATGAGTACTACTCACAGAGATGGAAAGATATTGCATGAACCTTTAAGAAGAAAGTAAATAGTTTATATGAGGAAAATTCTAAGTAATCCAATAAAGAATATAAGATAAAGACGAGAATCTATAAATGGGTCACATCTAGAAATTGTTTACAACTCTAAAATCTTATCCAAAAGTTTTCTTTTTACATATGTTGCCATCTCTTTTGCCTAGAAAAATGTACAAATTTTCCTAATGTATAACTGCATTAGAGTTATACACACTTAGAGTTGAGGGTCCTTCTTCCTTGTTGCTTCAAGAGGCTTAGACAGGGCTGCATACAGTTAAAACACCATAAAATTCATGTAAGATTAAAAATCAGTGCACTTTGACCTTGTAACAAGCTTTTCTTTACAAATGTAAATATGTTTTAGGATATCTTCAGGCTATTATTAATTCCCAATGATGGTGGACATCCATCTCCTCTTGTGATATATGAGTAGTAAAATGAAACACTAAAATTCACTATATAGAAATTTATTTCTGAGATAATTTTTCATTCTACTGTTAATAATTACATATAGAAGCATAGCAGTTTAATATGACCCTATTTTTCAAGCTGTATTTTCTTATGGAAGAGAAGATAAATTTTTGTTTTGTAATAAAGGATTCCCCCTGCTACAAACAACCAAAAATAATAAATAATATATGAACTCCTGATTCTAGCAATATGGCAGTCAAAGGTAACCTGACCACTATTTCCCTACCTCCAACAACACACTTTAAATACCCTCAAACATCCTGATATGCTGAATAAAATATAACCATACTTTTAAATGCATAGGTGAGTTTGTAAGGAGGAAGAGAAAATTCTCAGATGTCAACATAGAGAGACTAAAAGTAAGAGCTAATAGGCCTATGAGTGATGCTGGAACTGCTGTGGGAGGTTCTCAGTCTCAGTAATTTAAGCGTTTGGATTTTAATTTGGGGATATAAATGATTTCTTGGGCCCAAATGAGGTGTAATTGTAAGTGAAGGCTCTGGATAAAAGCCTAGGCCTAGATAGGCTACATCCTTCAATAAAAGGGTACATTAGAAAAAACTCTGACCAACGAACAAAGAAACTTCCTTCAATGCATGATCTCTGGAAACAGGGAGTTAAAAAGGCTCTTGTGAAAAACTCAATACTCTGGGTATTCAATACTCAAACTCAATACAAGCTAATTCACATTAGTTTGCAGTTCAAGTTTATACTATCAGAAGGGCCTGTGAAACCCTAATCCCAAAGTTAACAAAAAAACTGGCCCTGAATAAGTGATACCCTTGAAACTACTACCAGAAGCAACGGAAACCATTTTGAGGAGTACTCCTACCCCTCACAAAGTGTTTCCAGGGAAAAGAAAAAAAAAAAAGCAAGTCCCATTAAAACAGTTCAGTAAAAGATATACAACAGAAGGTTTACTATGCAAATTCAAAAAACAGATGCAATAATCAATCAAGAACATCAAATAATACAATTATCAAGTAAAACTAAAAAATAAAGATGTTTAAAATCATTAAACTATAAAATAATAACTTGAAAATACGAGAAAAAAACAAGGCATTAAAAAGTGGGAAAATGGGTAGATTTTATGAAGAATCAAGGAGAACTAACGGAAATAAAAACATAGTCATTGAAATGAAAAATTCAGAGGATGGCTTAAACAAAATCAGAGCTGAAGAAAGAATAAGTAATCTAGAAGACAGATCTGAGGAAACGTCTCTGAATGCAGCACAGATAGATAAAAAGACTATATAAAAAAAAGGCTCAGATGTGGAAGATAAAATAAGATCCAACATACAACTAACAGGCTAATATTCATTAGTCCTAATATTTCTATATAATTACTATTCCTGTAGGAGTGAATAAAGAAAAATAATATTTAAAGAGAAAGTGGCTAATAATTTTTTCATAATTGAAAAAGACATACATCCTCAAATTCAAAAAACACATCAAGTATCAGGGGGAAAAAATCAACACCTAACCAATTTATAGTGAAACTGCGTAACAAAAGACAATGAAAACATTTCTTAAGGAATCAGGGAGAAATGAGAGAATACCTAAAAACAAACTGGAACAATTTGACTAAAATTTCTCAATATTAACAATAAGGAGCCTGAAAATGACGACAAATATCTTCAAAGTAGTAAAGGAGAAATAATTGTTAATCTAGAATTTGACACCAAGCTAAAATATTATTCTCAAGTGAGAGTGAAAATACATTTTCAGACAAAGGCTGAGAGAATTCACTGCTCCCAATCGCTCACTGAAAGACCTTTTACCAAGGAATATATTTTCAAGGAAGAAGAAGAGAAAAGGAAGGGGTAAAAAGCAAAATGCAACTATGAACAAAGAAAAGACATAAGTATATCTAAACAATAACAATAAAAAATGACTTATGGGGTATTCAAAACGTAAGAGAATACTAGGTAACATTATAACATATAAGATGGGGAGAGGACTGACTAAAATTAAAGCATCTGAAGATCCTTTAGGAGAATGAGAGAGAAGCTGAGGTGGGGAAAAAAGAAACCACAAAATAGTATGCCAGAGATAAATCCAAACAGATTAGCAAGCATATTAAATATAACAATCAAATTAGTTGGCCACTGAGATCTTCACATGAGATGCAAAATAAAACCAGCTATTGCTATTGCTATACAGACATATCTAGAGCCTGATGATGGAAAAATTTTAAAGAGAAAAGACATGCTGGCAAATATTAATCAAAAGAAAACTATTCTAGTTATTTTAATATCAGATAATACAAACTTAAAGGCAAAAATTATTATTACTCATAAAGTCTCTACATAATTATAAAAGGAATAGCTAATATTTAAAAAAGATATTACACCTGAACTTGTATTCACCAAATAACTTGGTTCAAATCATATAAAATGGAAATAAGTAGAATTACAAGGAGAAATTGATAAATGTGGGAGATTTTAACAAACATCCCTCTGCAACTGATAGAAAAGCAGACAAAAATGTCTAAGTATATAGATTTTATCATCACACCTGATTTAGCCAACAATACAGTACCCTATAATTAAATATTAAGAAAAGGTACTTTTCAGATATTAATGGAAATTTAAAATATTTGATCAAATAAGCACTAGGTCATGAAACAAGTTTCAGGAAATACCAAAGAATAAATGTCATATAGACACTATTCCTTAACCACAACACAATTAGAAATCAATCAGTAAAGACGTTTTTAAAAAACAACCACCGAACAAAAACCAAAACAAAACAAACATACATTTGGAAACTGAAACACATACTTCCAGATAATTCAGATTTCAAGGAAGAGATATATTAGAAGTTTGAAACATTTTAAAACTAGATGATAAAATATACATATCAAAACTTGTGGATTAGGTTAATGTGGTTCTCAGAGGGAAATTCACAGCCATAAAGTCATACACTAAGGAAAACAAGGAGGACTGAAAAATTCGTAAGCTAGGTGCCTAAATGTTAAAACAAACAAAAAAGTACATTGCAATAAAGGAAATAAAAGATAGCAGAAATAAATGGAGAATATCAACAATACTAACAAGTTAGTTCTTTGAGGAATGAAAGAGTGAAATAAAACTGACAAATTATGCCAGATTAATCAAGGGAGGGGAAATGAAAAGAAGATTTAAAGATGTAAGTAAGATTTTAAAAAACCATATAAAATACTATGGACAACTTCAAGCCAACAAATTTTAAAATTCAGATAAAACAGACAATATTCTAGAAACATATAACTTAAGAAATCTAGACTTTTAACCATTATAAGCTGAAACAATAGTTAAAAAAATCTGTCCCCTTCCCTCCAACCAACACACACACACACACACACGCACACACGCCAAGCTCAATTTCTAAGTAATTTCTCCAAAATCTCCAAAGAACAAGTAATCTGTATCTTATACTATTTCAGAGTATAGAAAAAAATTCAAAACATTTATTAGGGATTATTACGGGTTAGGGTCTGTTCTATGTGTTTTACGGGTATGATTTAACTTAAATTACAAAATAACTTCACAGGTAGGTTACATTTCACAGACAGGAAGCTGAGACTCAGAGAAAATACCTCCTATAAGCATACACAAAAAATAAATGTTTTGTGGGACATTCAAAACAAAACACTAGACAACATTAACATATAAGATGGAGAGGGGAGTGAGATATATATAAGACGGTGGAGTAAAGATTCAAATCCAACCAATCTTGTTATAGAGCCCAAATTCTTAACCACTACATTATACTGCCTCTATAAGAGTAGAAAAGAATGGAATGGAAAAATAAAGTGTATTCCTTGACTCATTTTGTGATGCTAATATAACCTTGATACCAAAATCAAACGAAGAGTGTCGAGAAGGAAAATTATTGGCTAATCTAATGTACGATCAAAGATGTAAAAACCCTAAGTAAAATAATATAGCAAACCAAATCCAAAATAATATAGTAAACCAAATCCAATTTATTATAGAAACTGCACATTGTAACGAAAATAGTTTCATTGACATTCAAAGGAATTTATTTAAACAGATTAAAATTCAACAGAATAAAGAAAAATAGGGGCCAGCCCAGTGGCTGAGTGGTTAAGTTCGTGTGCTCTGCTTCAGCGGCCCAAGGTTTCGCTGGTTCCTGGGCATGGACATGGCACCGTTCATCAGGCCATGCTGAGGTGGCATCCCACACAGCACAACCAGAGGCACTCACAACTAGAATATACAACTATGTACTGGGGGCTTTGGGGAGAAGACGAAGGGGGAAAAAAAAGAAAAGATTGGCAACATGTTAGCTCAGGTGCCAATCTTGAAAAGAAAAAAGAAAATGAAAACAACTGATCACCTCAAATCGTGCAGAAAAAAAATTGGTAAAATTTAACATCAAGTGATTTAAAGGAAAAATCATTCTTAGCAAAATAGGAATAGAAATTAATTTTCTTAACTTAAAGTAATCTATCAAAAACAAAGAGCAAAAAAATCACACTTCATGATTTCCAGAGAAATATTGGAGGCATTCTCTCTAATGTCAGAAATGGCAATTGCTATTGCCTGCAATAACCACTTTTATTCAACATTTTACTGGAGGTCCTAGATTGGACAATAAGGAGGAAAATGCATTAACAATTGGAAAGGAAAAAATAACTCATTATTATTGTCCACACAAAAAAATCCAAAAGACTCTCATTAGAGAATTTAATGTTTCCATATAGTGCAAGATCAGCATACCAAAATCAACAGCATTTTCCTAAAGATCAGCAACGGGCAATTCGAAGTACAATATTTTTAAGAAAGGCAACATGTGTAACTACAAAAAAACAAGCTAGAAATTAATCTTTAAAAAAAGGACATTCGGGGCCAGCCCAGTGCATGTTCCGCTTCAGCGGCACGGGGTTCATGGATTCATATCCCAGGCGCAGAACTACACATTCCTCATCAAGCCATGCTGTTCTGGCATCCATACATAAAATAGAGAAGGATTGGCACAGATGTTAGCTCAGGAACAATCTTCCTCAAGCAAAAAAAAAAAGAGGAAGACTGGCAACAGATGTTAGCTCGGGGCCAATCTTCCTCACCAACAACAACAAAAAAAAGGACATGCAAGAACTGTACAGAGAAAATTATAAATTTTATTTAAATAAAAGGAGATCTCAATAAAATTTCTGAATAACAACTCTTCCCAAATAAATCAATAAATTCAAAGCAATTCCAGTAAAAGCCCAATGGCCAAAAGTAGCAATTCTGGTCATGAATAATAAAGGAAAATTTAGACCTATCAAACATCAATACTTACTATAAAGCTATATAAAGCAACTAAAGCAGAATAGGACCAATGGAAGAAAACAGAGAGCGTGGAAGCATTTATGTATCTATGGAGAGAAGTGGTATTACAAATCAGCAGGGATTGAGCAGGAATGAGGCTGGGACAACTGTCTGTCCATACATCAAGAGATATATTTAGATTCCTTCCTCACGATATGAACAAAAATAACTTCCAGGTAGATTAAAAGACTAATGGATTAAAGCAAAACTTAAAAACTTTTAGGAGATCAAACAATAATTTATCATCTTCTGAAAAAGACATAAAGAAGACATAAAAAGCACAAATCAGATTCATAATTTGTCATTAAAAATGATTTTTAAAAACTCATATGATTAAAAAAGAAAATAAATAATGTAGGACAGTAAAAAAGAAAAGTCAAAGCCTAGGAGAAAATACCTGCAACCCTCGAATAATCAGAAAAATAAAAAAAAATCAAAAAGAAAAACCTCTTCCAGACCAGTCAGACTGGTTAGGAATCTTGGAGAGATTCCATAGCAGGAACAAGCAACTCAGAGAGGAAGAAATGACAAAGACCCAGAAATGAAATGGTACTCAATCTCAGTAGTCATTAGGAAATAAATATTTTAATAACAGTAAGGTATCATATCACATCCATTCGAGTTATAAAACAAATCAGATCATTCCAAGAATTGGAGAGGACAGGTAGACAGGCACTCTTACAAACGGTGGGCGTGTGAACTGATAGAGCCATTTTGAGAGCAACTTAGCAATGACTAATAAAAGGTACCTTACCAATGACTCAGCAATCCATTTCCAGGTGTCCACCCAGAGCAACTCTCAAAGTTATGCACAAAGAAAGAGTTAAAGATACTCACTGCAATATTGTTTGTAAGCGCAAAAAAGTAGAAAGAACCTATCTCAGTAGAAAAACAGATAAATAAACTATGGTTTATTATTACAATAGACAGATACACTGTGGTTAACTCTTATTAAACAGTTACAGTGAATTTAATCTATATACAAACATGGAAAATTTCTAAAACATACTTCTGAGCAAAAAGGAGTTGCGAAGCGATACCTAGAGCTTGATAATATTTATGTAAACTTTTTAAACAAACAGCAATTGTACCTATTGCTTATGGATATACCTGCTGTAATTAAAGTACAGCAGACTTTAGAATGATACACAACAACTTTAGAAGAATGGAAAGAGGAGGTGAGGTGGTTTAGCTGTATCTGCAATGCTTTATTTCAGAGAAAAAGACATGAATAAGGCAAAACGTTAAAATCTGCTTATCTTTGTAGTAGGTGAGAATATTATCTTCAGTATTTTAAGTCCATCTGAAGGGCTTTATAACAAGAAAGTTTAAATAAATTGCTACCACATTCCCACTATGAATATTTAGCAGATACTATAAAAGTAATAGGAAAACAATTATAATCTGTTCTTCTACCCACACAGCACTAACCTTTGATATTATTTTGTCTTTTTTTTTTACAGACAACTAAACATAGACAATATTATCCTGTGAATAGTTTTACAATCTTTTACTTTGCTCTTACCATACCACAGAATGTTTCCTTGTGATTATTTTATACTTACACAATTTACACATACCCATGGTACAAACTGAAAACTGTTCAGAGGGTATATAATGAAGATCCTTCATCCCACCCTAGAGCCCAGTCCTACTACCAAGACTTTCTTCTTTATCAGGTCCAGAAGTTACGCTTTTATAACTAAGCAGAATGGAGTATCACTGTTGTGCCACTGGGTGGAGGCAGAGCTCTCAAAGTGTAATCTTCGGCAAGAGTTATTTTTCAGAAATAATAAATTTGATCACAGCATTTCCAGAACATACTAAACTAAAATCAACTCTTGCACTTTCTTCACATTTAAAAGTTGAAATTTCTCTGTATATCACAATCACTGAAAACTTAATTATTCATGTTTAGTGTTGTTTTCTTTTAATACACATATGGATATCTTTCCCCCTCCAAAAAGTTACTTTAAAAAGAAAAGCACAGAAAAAACTAGTTAATTTAGGGAATACATCTTCATGCACATTTATGATATTGAATAGTTGTGTATTCTAAGGAGGAATTACAACTTTAAAAGCTTTAATTTTCAAACAAAATCATGTGCTTATGAATCAGTATTGCATTTGGCAAACTTAAAGGCATATAATTCAAATAAACACAACTGACAATATTTAAACAGCAAAGTTAAGCCAGATCTGGAAATAACTTTGCAATCATCACTGTCTTGCAGTGTGGGGCAAGTGAAATGAGCGGGGTCACATACTCCCAATATTCACTGCATTCACAAACTGTCCTCTCCTCCCTCCACTTTTAAGAGTTTAGTGCCTCCCCAATCTGCTTGCCGTATCTGTCTGTCATTAAGCCAGAGAATTAAAACCACAGAAATGAATACAAGTACACAGTCACTGACTATTTATTTGCAAATTTAGGGTTGTATTTAATAAAGTTGCTTTAAAAATTAGAACCCTTTCTAAATTATAGCTTCAGAAAAGCTGTAACAATTGGATAGAAAAATTCAAACTGGACAATGCTCATGTATCATGATTTGTCTTAAAGACTAAAATTTCTATGTAAGTTTTCAACCTATCAATGATTAAATTCTGCTCTCCATTCTTTGGAATCTTGTTCTCTCTCTAGTCATGCACCACTACCGACATTTCAGTCAACGACGGACGCATATATGATGGTGGTCCCATAGAATTAGTACCATATAGCCTAGGTGTGTAGTAGGCTATACCATCTAGGTTTGTGTAAGTACACTGTATGATATTCGCACGATGACAAATCACCCAACAATGCATTTCTCAGAACGTGTGCCATGGTTAAGCAACACATGACCGTACACTGTTTCAAAAAGGTCACAAAGATTGGAAAAAATGAATCAGGCAGGTAATAATCAAGGATAAAGAGTTTTTCAAATGATTTCTAATACAAGAAATACACCATTTGAAATGTAAACTCTCTATAACTTTGCAAAACCTCCAAATACTAATAAATTCTAAAATTTAGTAATAAAACCTAAAATATTTAAATTTCACCTTCTTACAAAAATGTATTCTTTACAACGTAAAAATTTTCAAAGAACAGAGCATAATAACGCAATACAGTGAAAAATGTACATGTTATAATCACCTTTGGGAGAAGTTCCATTTTCTAGCAACAAAAAAATATGACCTTTTCTAAACATAAACACAATTTAATATTGTTTAATGATAAGTTGATTCAGTGTTTCATGAGTTAAATACAGCAGGATAATACTCTTTCAACAAAAGGACAGAATTGGAAAAGCAAAACAGAATACTAAAAAACATGCCTACTGGGAACGGCAACTCAATTTAAAATAAATTACAGTCTGGCTCAAAGTCATATAGTTGGTTAATTAGTGGTAGAGCTAGGACTGGAACTCAGGTTTCCAAGATCTTCCCCTAATTTTTACTTTCTACCATAGATTAAGCTGCCATTTGAAAGGATGTCTTCCCTCAAGGCTCAGCACTTCATTCATACAATGATTTAGCATGTATGATGTTTTATTATACGTGTGTGTATGTATACGTGTACATGTGTGTATATAAATACATACACACACCTCATATAGCATTCTCAAACAGTAAACATTATTAACAACAAAAAGAGGAAAGAGAAAATGAAGAATACACGAAATTTTTATCGTAGATTTCGAAGTAAATGATTCATAAAAGGCATTGCATAAAGTTACTTTAAAAACTCCACCAACTTTCTTTTTTGAGCTCACCACTTACCTGGAAACTGTGACACTATCGGGGGTGTATCTTCATCTAAGTCATCAACTCCTCCCGCAATTGGATAGGGTGGAATGGAAACTCTGGGCATCACCACCCAGCTGTGATCAGAATACAGGGAAGAGGTCAGGCTGGGGAGTCCCGAGTTATGGGCTATCTGAAAGCCACAGATCTTCTCAATCTGTTGCCAGCGAAAAAGTCGCTCTCGTAAACAAGTTGTCAACTCAGAGAGAGCTTTCCTGGAAAATTAATATTGGGATGAATTGTTGTTCATCAAAGAGTCTTTAATATGGCACTGAAAAAAGGCAAATTAATTTCAAGAAGAAATTACCCACTCTTAGAATTAGCATAAATCATGTAATCATACATGATTGAATGACAGATTAAAATATGAATTGTCTACAAATTACACATTTCAAGATAATAAAAATAAACAGATAGCTAAAATAACATTCTTACTTTGCTTCCAGAATTTTGTGGTCTACCTCATCTAGGGAGGAGCTATGTGCAACATGGAGAGTCCCAAAGACTGTGCTTCTCTTCTTTTTAATTTTCTCTGCCTAGAAACCCAAAGAAAGAAAAGTAAGGCTAGGTTTAGGAAAAAATACACATATACTAATGAAGTTTATTTTGTTTTGAATATATTAAGAATCATAAAATCAGTAGAGAATTATTAGCCAAGATATAGCCCTATTTTCCAAAAAAGAAAACAGATGAGAGAGAAAGCATGCTTTCCTAAACCAATCAATGTAACTCCAAACTGTTCTGGAGAATTTTTCTCTCATTTCTATTGTTCAGAAAGACCTGAATCTTCTAGTAAAACGAAGAGAATAACATTAACTATGTCTTACTGTAATGGAGGTGTTAGTAAGTGAACTGAGCTTTTTTTTTTTTTTTTGGCTAGAAATCAGATTAAGACAATCTTATTTCACACAATTTAATAAGAGTCAGACATTAATTTCTAGTAACTACTAACCTGAATCAGACATGAAGCAGCAACCTAGAGGAGAAAAGCTCTGTATAAAACATTTATGATAATGATAATAGGGATGATTTTTAAATGACTTTAAGGTCATTCTGAAAGGTATATACTTCTCTAAATAAAGTAATTTTACTTTGCAGCCTATGATTATAAGTCAATTTATGCAATAAGTACCAATCCATGAAAAGAATCTGCAATAATAAAATTTTTATCCATATCTTTGTACGCCAATTAGTTAATCCCTTTAGAAATTAGGAAGCTTTGAAAAACAGTAGAGTACCTCATCTTTAGCAATAGCTAATTGCATTTCCGCATTTTGCCTTTTAATATTGTAGTACTGTACTTCTACTTCATGAGTTAACTGAAGCCATTTTTGAAGTGCATCTGGAACAGACCAGCTGCTTCTAAGTTCAAATTCTTTTTCAGCCTTTTTTAGAGCCATTCGAACCTAGGAGGGAGGGAGGGAGGAAGAGAGGAAAGAATTGGGGGAGAGGAAAGGAGGGAGAGAGAAAGAAGAACAGAGGAAGGGGAGGGAGAGAGGAGGAAAGAGAGAGAAGGAAGTGAGAAATTTCTCTTTTTAAAAAATATTTAAACTAAGATACTTTTTTAAGATATTAAGATATTTTTGGAACCAAAATTAAGAGAAAAAGCAATTTTAATTATGCTCTTTGTAAACATCTTTTTAAATCATGAAGTCTAAAACAATGTTTTCCTAACATTAAAACTAAAGCTGAAATTTGAAGTGCATCTTAAACTCACTAAGCAAAGTCGTAAAGCCAGAAGATAGAGGGGGTTCATGTATATCTTAAGTTGCAATATTTAGTTTTTATAGTTTATAATAGCCGGACTCACTAAGAGAAAAAAAATCCAGGGCATGTACAAACTAAAACTTACGACATTTTTCTCATTCTGCATCTTTTTGTTTATGGAGTAGGATATGAAGAAGTGTCCAAAATAGGGTGAATACCAGTTCTCCTACCCCTTTTAATGTTCTCCTGAAGACCCTACTGTAGCTACGTAAATAGATACTCACTTTTTAAAGTAATTATACCATTTTTTTAAGTTTTTTCATGACATCTTTCTGGCCATTTATTTCTCACGATTACAAGCATATCTGTCTGTTCTACCACTCCTATTTAATTTACTGCTTCTAACATACCAGAAAGTAGATAAATCAGCAGACCACGTGTAAATTTCAAGAAAATCGACTCTGAGTGAGAGTCTGCTTCATTTTTCCATGAGAAACTACGCATAGATTTCAGTGTCAGGATATCGAAGTCTTTCTTCTAGCTGCCCTTTAATAAACAGATAGAAAACTAAAATGCTTAGTATGTGAGGTGCTATTAAGTGATAAGGAAAAAAACTCTTAAGGAAAGCCTCACTAAGAAAACAACAGAAAGAAAAGACAACCCATTAGGATAGCAAGAGCTCAAGCTAAAGATGTGTAAGGATACATAACAGAATTTATAGAATTATGTACACACTCAAGACCTTCAGACAAAGTGATGAGCGAACTATGGCACATCCTGCTTCTGGAGCACCATAACTGCAAATTAATTTTCCTCAAAGCGAAGTAAGGTAACTAAAGTCCATTTCTAAATTAATGTGCAGAAGTGTTTGAGCTAAACAAATCCAACCTACTTAAACAAACTTTATCACCTGCCAGAATAAACTAAGAAGAGTTCTATACACAAATTTCTGATAAAGAAATAGAACACCTGTGAGATACTGTAGGAAAAAAAACTGTGTATAAAAGTATTTTTTAAAACTCCAAAATTAAAAAAAAAAAAATCAAAATGGGACACTAAGTAGACCATTCAAAATGCAGACATTAAAAGCAATGGTCAGATAGCATTTACTGAAAAGGAATCCTAAGCAACTTTTGCCTGACACAAATCACTGCGATGTGCTTGGGACAATACTGCATTAATAAGACAGTTGGCTACACTGTGGCGACCTGCTAATTTCTCAGGAAGAGAGGATCTGAGCTCAGGCCTGTGACATGGAGTGCTACATAAGAGCAAAAAGTGTAGGGGAAGCAGGTCTTTCTTCTCACCGATTTTAAAACTAAAATTCCTATACAATCTTCACGGCCAGGGAAGTATACAGAGAATCTGAACAAATTTCATTCACGTTTCTCTCTTTAATCATAAAGATTTTCCTTAATGTTATATCCATAAATTTATTTCTCCTAAAAAAGCTCAATACACACAAAGAACTGATATATTTCTAGCATAAATTAAGGCTGAACAATGTTTTGATTGACTGCCAAATAATGTCTGAAAATTCTGGAAATTCTGACCTTCCAATAATAGCAACTATTTTCACTATTGTCTCTACTGATTTCATAAGTTTATCATTTGACCTAAATTCTTACCCTTAGTTTGAATTACATTGCTATTTATAAGGCAATGAGTGCAGTAAAAACTGATTAACAGCTTTTATAAATGATGAATTATGAAATTGTTTAAAAATATGATTATGTACATAGTCTCTGTGTCTTAGGAATAAAATAGCAGTAAGTAAAAACATGATATCACAGAAAGAAACGGCCTAAATACATGAAAACCTGGCTTCTAGATCCAACTTTATTATTTATTATCTCTGTGACCTTCAGCAAGTTCTCTATTTTCTAAGGCGCACTGTCTCATGTAGAACAGGGGTACTATGACTTATCCTGACTTTCGGCTTCTTGAGACTTTAAGAACAAAATGATTTATGTGAAAAGTATTTAAGCAAAATATAAAGCAGTACTATTATTCACCCAAAAGTTTTTGTTTTATGGAAAATAACACTATATAAAGTATGTATCAGATTTTCCTGCCTTCTAATTTTGAGAAGTTGATTATTCCCCGGGCAAGATATAGTAATGTTTTAAACTATGTGGAATTGTGAATTACGTGACATTGTACGTAATTAATTTCCCAGTTAGACTTACTTCTATAAACACAGCTTTTAACAGCAGTATGGGAAAACATGAACTTTGGAATAAGACATGCAAAATCTTGCCTTTGTCACGTAATAGCTGTGTGACCTAAGGCAAGTTATTTAACCTCTCTACACATCTCATCTGTAAATGAGGATAATATATCTACGTACTGTGAGGATTAAAATTAGGAGCAAACCATTTGTAATGTGCACAGTGTAAACTACTGGTGAACACTAAGCACTCATAAAATTGTGTTTCTTATTAATATAATCATATTGGACAGAGTTCTTTTAAATACCCATTTCTCTCCTTTAAACTACCTCTTACCAACTCAGGATCTCATTAGGATTATTATGTTTGTATTGGGACATAACATCAGGGTAATCTTAGGGTGTACTGAGTGCAAGGTCTCTATGCCAAAAACCTCAGACTGGAACGTGTGTGATTCTTGGGTCCTTTACACTGTGTCTTCTCCCTCACTGTGAGGCAGTCACCTGTAAAATACCACTATCAGTTTATCTCGCTGTAGAAGAATTCCCATTACTGCTTTCTGATTTGCTCTTCCTTATCTGCAAAGTTCATAAAAACAGCTAACAAGCTTTTTAGTTTAGTACTGGGAACAAACCAAGTGTTAGAAGTCTCACTGGGAACAGGCAGGGAGCTCTCACAGGAGTAAAGGGGGCACACTATCTAAATCTTGGACACAGTATAATTTTGGTGAGGCATTTTTTGTTAACTCCTTGGTTCTTCACTACATTCTGTACAGATAAGGTTTGTCAGGTAAAAAGGGCCTGAGTGCAAAATACGTATAGGAGTCAACTTAAGAGAACAAATTCCTTACAGGTAAAAGATCCAAAAATAGACATCTGGAGTACGAGGGAAAGAATAGTTTACAGCTAACAATAGAAATGACTGCATTCAGTTAGACAAGTCCTATCAAAAATGACAATCTTCAAGTAAATAGTAAAGTACATTGAACATTTTCTCATGAGCTGAAATTGAAATTGATTTATCACATAATTCTTATTCATAATCCTTATTCATTTAGCACTGGATAAGACAACAACAGTGCATAAAGCGAAGTGGGAGACAGAGTACCTAGGTTCTTGGCCCTGCTTTACAACTGAATTACTCTCTAATCTTAAACAGGTTTTCTCACCCTCATTTTGTTCCTTAGTTTCTGTATCAGTAAAGAAAGGGTCAAAGTTAGAAGGAGATGAGGCCATGCAAGCAGACATTGGGTGACATGCTTTGAAGACCAAAGAAGGGGTCATAAACCAAGAAATATAGGCAGCCTCTGGAAGATGGAAAAGGCAAGGAAACAGACCCTCCCCTGGAGCCTCCAGAAGGAATGCAGCCCTGTAGACCTATTTTCGACTCTGACTTCGAGAACTGTAAGATAATAAACGTGTGTTGTTTTAAGCCACTAAGTTTGTGGTAATTTTTATAGCAGGAATAGAAAACTAATACATTTGCCTATAATTAAATTCTCCCAGAAACCACACTCCCCTTTTCCAGAGGACCACGCAATGCCTGATTCCATCTTGAGTAAAGCCAGAGTAGAAGCAGATACTGAAAAGGACACCTTTTAGATAACTTCAGAAGTTTTGGCAGATTATGTTCTAAAACTAAGGATTCAAATGGATGTTTAACAAAGTCTTCACCTTCACATGGAAGTTTAACATTAGATATATTTTACTAGGTTACAGTCAGAGACTCAAACATAATACAGGTGTTAAACACCTCAAATTTACTCAAGATAATTAACACGACGTGGGATAAGATTTCATGAATGAGTGAACAAAATGGTAACTTTTTCTGTTAGTTACCTCTTTGTTATTTTGCTATGTGCACTTTGATCAATGCCCACAATAAGAACAAATGATTCTTTTATTAACTAAGGAAGAGTCTACAATGAAATTAAATGTAGGAGACTGAACAAAAACAAAAAACTTCTCACAGTAGCATTACAAATACCCTAACGAGTACTTTTCTTTAAAATGTAAATACCTGTTCCAATTCCTGCTCTGCATATTGACGTCTACTCAATTCACATGCAGCTCCCTCCCTTAGCTCTCGCAGCCGACAAGCCTCTTCCTTTGCGTAATTGATTTCATCCATCATTTTGCGCTCTAGATTTTGCTTTTCTACAGCAACATTTCTGTTTTCTTCCTGTGCCTTTTCAAGCCTTACAGACAATAAAAATGAAAAGTCCTCACAAAAATTTCCAGAATTTCATTTTTTTAATGAAGAATAAATAGGTGTCAAGCAATAGGATACATGTTTCAATCAGAATTCAAAGCATTTTCTATTAATCTTACTTAAGTTTGGATAACAAAAACAACAGCTGGCCTACCACACTACTATTTTGGTTATCTTGAGCTCAAAACACAGGGATAGCAGAGAAATACTCTTCGGCAAAGAGACTTTTAAGAAATTCATAATTATTTAAATTATGTTAAAAATAAAATTTAACTCCACATATAATTTCACCTATATTTGATTTATTTCCACTGTATTTCTACCCATTTATTCCCTAGTGCATACCTTCATAATAAATCTGTAATTATGATAATATAATACTTTTCTAAAAATATGAAACAAAATGCACATACATTCCTGATGTGTGTACTAACCTGAATATAAGTGTGTAAGGACATGCCCATGCTACATTTTCATGAATTATAACAAGACTTAGAGCTTTCTTTACTTTCTCACCTCTCTTGTAAGTCCATTAGACTCTGCTCCGCAGTTTGCAGACTCTCTAAGTCTTTCATCATTTTTGCAACATGCTCTTTTGACGTCTTATTCTGTGTGTAAGCAAACCAGCACCCTCCAACACCAATTACTATAGAAACTGTGAGGATAAAATCCTTCATCCAGTTATGAGGAGGGCCTATGAAGAGAATTACAGGGATTAATCTTTGTAAGAGAACCTCAATACACAGGGGCTTTGTTTTTTTAAGTGGTAGGCATCTAAAACAAAACAAAACATAAAGATGCCCCTCCCATATACAAGCTCTAGCGTTTTAAAAATTCTTTCTTCAAACAATCAATGTGCTTATTATAACTACCTGATATTCTAGACCTGTAGGAGGGCAGAGATAAACCCACATGGATGCACCTACCCCTGGCTAGTAGAGGAGGTGGTAACAAAAGTCCTGGGGACCCCTGAAAAAGCAACAGCATCTCCAACCATGTACCTCGAGAACGGTCCTCTATGGGGTGAAAGGAGTCACAAAGAGTATCACCATTATCATTCCAGCTCCTTTCTTTCATTTAAGTAAGGCAACTGTCATGCTTTTATACACAAACTGGAATCCCAATCATTTACCAAAAAGAATTTTTCCCAAGTATGTAGCCATGTTAACTAATTAAGATTAATCAGTGATTCTCAACAAGGGTGATATTTCCCCCAGCAGACATTTGAGAATTTTTGCTTGTCACAGTTGGGGAGGGGGCGAGAGTTGTGACTTCTCTCTAGTGGGTAGAGGCCAGGGATGTTGCTGAACATCCAATAATACACAAGACAATCTCTTTCCTGCCCCGCTTCTGCCGGTAACAAAGAATTATCCAGCCCAAATGGTGAACAGTGCCAAGGTTGATAAACTATGGGTTAAATGATGATAACAAGCATCGTTTTAGGTGACTATTTGCCAGAGTTGTCTAGATTACTAGAGGGAAAGAACAGGATTGCTTCCCCACCACACTAGGCATGACAGTAACCTCCAGTATTGTTTCTAAACTAAGGAGTGAGGAGCCAAGGCCTACTGTCTTCAGTGACACAAAACACAAAAATCACTAGTCAAATAATTTCCTAGTTTATCTCTGTCAATACACACTAATTTTCAGGGGACTCTCTGAAGGGAAACACAATGATAAGTAACATAATATAATGCATTATTTGCTCCAAAGAGATGTAGTTTACAGTGGAAAACTGCCTAACTGGCCAAGCCTCCAGCAGGAAGACATTTTGCTTATTTGATCAGATGAAGAGCTCTATAGAAATGACAAGTTCCTATGCTTACAAGTCTAGCGTTCCTATATGTTTACATAGTGTGACAGATGCTCTATGTGAGTGACCCTCAGGGTTGCCTATTCCCAGAGGGCACACCCTCACCTACAGTGACAGAGATGCACTGCAGAAGACTGAAGTCTCAAAAGGATTTATTTTTATTTCTGCCTCAGACTGAGACGTTCAGCTCAGGATCTAGCTCAAATATGCAGCCGTTCAGGCTAAAATATAATAAGCAGAAATAACAATAAATAGATGGACAAGTCCCAAACTCTATAATAAGTATCAAAAACCAGAAAAGATTTCAGTGAAAACTCCTCCAAAATGTATCTCTATTCATCTGACAAGGCTAGTTTTTTATAAATGTAACGTGGGTGTTCTGACTTAGGGCTCATTTATTCAATACTTCTAACAGAAACACATTAAAAACGTAATGCATCATTAACTTCTTAACTGGTTTGTTTATTAAAACATTTGTTTTCAACATTCTTTGAGACTACTTTGGTTTCTTTTCAAACGATAACACAATACTGCTTTGGCTTAGAGGGTGGTTTGTTCCTGGATTAATAAAATATAAATGTTCAGGACCAAGTTGTATATACAGACAAATTCAATAGTTTAAGTCCTGTTTTCACCAATCATACACATAAAAAAATTAGATAGAATCTCACAGAAGACAACCCCCAGTAGATTCAGTCAAAAACGTAGGACAAGGAGAAGGTTAGAAAAGGCATCATCTCTGTGGAATGCTGGGCATTTCAGCAGCGTTCTATTTCCTAGGGTTTGTAATTTCCACCAACAGTGCATTTCTACCAACTCTCACAAGAGGAGTTCCAGCTGTTTTACCAGCTGCTCTTTTAGCCAGAGCCAAAAAAGAACCACCAGTAAAGTCATGGAATCCATCCAACTACTCCAGTAGCCCTTTTTTTAGCAGGGCCACCCCCCAAGACGGTAGCAGAGAAAACTGCGAGTCTCCTAACTCCAGGAACCGAGGTAACATAAACATTAGTTTGCTAATTCATAATTTGTGGAAGCCATTTTTCTTGTATTAATTTTATTCCTTTTTGGCTTCTGAAAAATAAAACATAATTCCTCTAAAATGTGTACTCTTCACTTTCCCTCACAGCTTTCTGAAATTTTAAATTAAATAAAATACACATGTTAACATTTTCAGGGGGAAAAAATATTCCTGTCAAAGTAAAGTATTACAAGGTTGATTTTCTTTACAAATATGACATAACAAATTCTTAAATGTTCCTTTTCAAAACAATCTAAAGAACAATCAAATAACATTCTCCACCTTGAGCTTCTGCCAGGATAGACTGCTACTTTGTAGTTTCAGTTGGGTCTTTGCTTTTAATCTGTATCTAAAAATATCCCTTTTTTGGTGATTAATGAAATTAAGTCAGAATCTATCACTTCATGCCATCAAGATGGTTAGATTGCACTATTTTTTAAAGGGATTCTTCAGTGAATATTTAGCTATAAACACAGCTTAAAACTTTATAAAGATCCAAAGTTTTAAATCTAGAAATTTAATTCTAAATTATCAACTTAGTTTTTACATCAGTAACCAGCTTTGAAAATTTCACACTCCATATTTCCATGACAGAAAATCTCACTCTACAAATCTTTTGTCTTAAGATAGTATTACCTTTCTTTGACACCTAAGAGATAATTCATCTTAGTGATCCACTACCTTACTTTTTCCTTCTTTAAATAACAGATAGATGATCTGGTTATTCTTTTGTACCATACTCTTTGAGAGAGAATACTAACGTGTTAGAGGTCCAAACAAAACCACATCCAGTGCCTTGAGCTGAAGTTTTTGTCTGTGACTCCGGTCGTTGATTTTCAACTGAGAGGTCATAAACAAAGGTTCATGTACCGCAATCCTGTTCATTTAAAAAATACATACATATCAAATAAAAATACTCGTAGTATGTAAATTTAAATATTTGAGCAACGTATTTAATACTTTACATATAAGTGATGATTACTATAAGGGCTCATCCACGTGTGAGTTAATACTCTATTACACGTACCAAAAGCTTTTTCAGTGCAAAGTGTGCTGAAAATACACTCCTGTATGTTAATAATTTAGCTGCTATATTGATGTTTTTGTTTTCTAAGGTTACTTTATGCTATAAGTTGCTGTGGTTTAGAAATTTATCAAATTCAAAATATTTTATCATTAGTTACCTCTTGCACTTTAGTATCATTTCACAAAGAACAAAGAATAAATTACAAATAATTTATTTAACATCAATAGCAGACTTTAAAAAATAGTTCTCAATTTAGCTCATATTGCTTTTCTTTCAAAGTATCTTAAAAATCTATACCTTTACATTCTAATGTTTAAACTGTTTAAAAATTAAACAAAGTCCACTGAAGTCATAAGTGGGAAGTAAGAAGTCATCACCGGTTGGGGGAGTAAACTGAGAAATTTATGTACAGAAGTACTGAACCATTTTATTAGCAATGAAGAAAGCAGGGGGCTAAAAGGTACAGGTCAAATAAAATCACTTTGTTTTGGACTTCAAATCCAAGTAGCCCAGTAATCAACTACGATTTCTTAACAACCAAGTATGATGCCAATAAAAATCTTTTTAACATAAAGTCTAATAATAATAATAAAACTGTTAATAACAATGACATTAAAAACAAGCATGTACTATGTGCCGGGTCCTGCGCCAAGGGCTTAATCAAAATTCAAAAAAGCCTATAATATATATATAATTCCCATTTTATAGATGAGGAAACTAAGGTAGTGAGAGGATGAGTAACTTGCCCAAGGTTACATAATTAGTAAGAGGTAAGGCAGGGATTCAAACCCAAATATGTATGATTCCAACGACCGCACTCTGAACCAATATGTTTTATTTAGGAAGATATCAGAACCTCTGATTACGGAGAAGTTACAGGAACTCTTACGAGGCTTCTACAAAACTTCAGAGCGTAAAGAACTCCAACCCTGCCTTTACAAAAGGCCTTCCTTCATTCATCTTTTCCGCAGGTACCTTTCAAGTATGCTCCGGTTACACTTTTAACATGACACTTATCAAAACTGCTTGAAGGCAAAAATTATGTCTTATCCCTGTATCCCCAAACCTAGCGTGGTGCTTGGCAAAAGTAGATGCTTGATAAATGTTTGTATAATAGAAGAATGAATGCATGGATGGATGCATGAATGAAGTAATAGCAACACTATCAAGAGACTAAATTTGAGAAAGACAATGAGATGTAGTAAAAAGGAAACTATAACAGAATTTTACGCAAAGTTCGATATGAGCCCAGAGGTGGAAGTGATTCTACCTGAGTGGGTGAGGATGTCAGGGAAGTTCACACAGGTCTGAAAGGAATGAGGAGGCATGTGTCAGGTGAAGAGAGCCTTAGTATAAGCTCTGGTAATAAGAATTACAGAGTATAGAAAATACAGCAAAAGGCTTAAGATAACCATAACTAACATAAAACTAACATATTTTGGCTACCTACTATAGATGTAACAATATTTTAATGTCACAGAAAAGAAACATAATAATGAATTGTTGTAGGCATGTGTACATCTATAGTTACCCTACAAAAAGCTCTGTAACTTACATAGTTGTTTTATTGCCCCTTTAAATTGACTCATCTAATTGCCATTACCATACAAAAGGGGTTTGATGAAGGGTATTCCAGTTTTCCCTTCTCCTGAACTCAGAAACGTTCCAATGGGCTGATCTGAAAGCTGAATGTCTACATTTATAATTTTTCTTCTGTAGTAACGTGTTCACTATTATAAAAAATTATCTTGATTGTGTGATGTTATTTCAACAATTCTAACAGTTTGAGGAATCTTTGACCACCTTTACTTAATCAAAAGAAAAAAGTGGCTATAACATTTATTGCCAAACATAGTGCAGCCTATTTTATTTCACGTTGTTACATAAAGAAACATCCTAAAAGACAACATAAGAAAAATACTATGAGTTCCTCATAATGTATATTTTTGAGGTAACATATATAACTAGAAAAGCCCTAATCCCATTTTAATACTCTACTATTCTGTTCTGTTTTAACTTAGGAACCTGTCTTCTTTAAAAGAACTATATCTTATTTAATTTTTCTCTTCTTTCCAGCATCTAGTTGCACCACGAACACAAAAGATACTCAATACACACTTGCTGAATTGACTTATCCCTGTAATTTCATCATTATGGTCATGAGCACAGCAAAGTCAGAAATACTGACGTTGATTTCAGAATACATTTAAGGGAGATGGGAAAACTCTCAACTTGATCTAAAATACAAACTTCAAAGCAACAAAAGCCACTTATTTAAATAGGGTATATAAGCAAACTGATTATAAATACAATGTGCCTATTTCATCATATATAATAATTAGATAGTAATAAGGGATTAGAGACTTTTTTTATACAAGAAACAATCTAGGGAGGAATGGAACATAAGCAAACTTGTAAGGGTCAAGTTCTGGTAGAACTGTTGCAAATTTTAACACGTAAATCTATAAGGATTATTAAGTTAACTAACGGAGATTTAGAAAACATAATTTAGAAAACTAGTAACAATTAACTCCAGGCATCTAAGGGATAAACTGGTATCCTAGACTTTGGTACCAGACCTATCTGGGTTTAAAAGCTGCCTCTGACAAAATATTTAACTTCTCTCCAACTTGGTTTTTTCAATCTGTAAAATGGGGATGATAATACATACTTCATTTTAACCATGTAGCTTAAATGAGATAATACAGAATATCTCCATGTAATATACATCTAAAAATGGTTGTTATTATTTATATTTTGTTTATTGAACTTCACTTTTTTGAGATTTAACTTATGGCCACTAATATTAAGCAGTTATTGTTGCTATTAAAAGACTATCAATTAAGAAGGATTTGCACATTAATCAATTCAAACAGGTCTTTTCATAAAGGTGGATCCATATCAAATGAATAAATTTTCACTATAGTTACCAAGTGGTTGGCCCTTTGATGTTATCTAAAAAAGATGTAGTTGGCCCACCTTCTAATTCTCAAAATTACTTTCCTTGGGAATAAATTTTAAAAAGGGTCTGATCATTTAGACAAGAAAAATTCATACCTTAAAAAAATTAAAGGAACAGACATATTTATAATATTTCCTTAGAGGTCTTAGCCACAGAAGTAACTTGTAGATTCGGCATTGAAAAGTAACACCTAGCATATAATTCTCCATGCCTGGAAAAATACATTTGGATAATAAAGACCCACCTGGGAAGCGTTGTTCCTTTGACATTATTGTCTCTAAAATTCTTCTCATATTGGGGTAGTTCAACAAATTCTATCAACCACTGAAGTGTGTCCTCGAGGGTCCAATTATGAACTGCAAGAGTTTATAAAAGAGGAAGACATATTTCAAACACAACTGCTTTTAGAATTTATATAAATTATACGTATACATTTATATACATACACACATATATGTAAAATTACTATAACTTCAGAGGAAATAAAGATGTTAGATTGAATTTTTAATTCAAGTCAATCATCAGTGAGTACTAAATTGGTATTTAGCAATCTATAAGAAGCTAAAACAACAGAGACATATCTCCTACCTTTAAGGGCTAACAATAGGGAACAGAGAAGACACGTAAAACAGAACAAAACATTAGCATGGTTAATTATAAAATAAGCAACTATGCAAAGTTTGTACAGGATGAAATAATCCATTACTTCCCTGGTTGTAGAAAATTCACCAGATATCTATCTATTCTTTCTTTCTTTCATTTAGCCATTCATCCATATAACAATGTAAACCTTCTGAGTATTAGGTTCCATTCTAAGCACTGAGAACACAGCAGTCAACAAGATGGATAAAGTCCTTGCCCTCATGGAACTTAAATTCTTTTGGGAGTGGGAAGGGGCAATTTATGAAAGCAGGAAGAAAAGGGGGGGAAATTTCAGATAGTGTTCACATATTAATAAAGAAAGGAAAGATGTCAGGGTATACCTCTGTGAGGAGCTATTTGAACTGAAACCTAAAAATTGCAAGGAGCCAACATTGTGATGATCTGGGAAAAAATATCCCAAACAGAGAAACTAGTACAAAGGCCTTAAGATAGGAATGAACTAGCTGTGTTTGAGACATAGGAAGAAACCAATCAGAGAGGCCAGGTCACAGAATTTCAAAACTTCTGGATATTTTTCTAATTTCAAGAAGAGGGGGGGTAAAATAATCAATATTTTTAAAATATCAGTCTTCAATGTAGGGAATGGTTTGCAGGAGACAAGACTGAAAACAGAGAGAAATAAGGAGAACATTTCTTATAGAACAGTCTAAGCAAAAGAGGCTATTGCCTTGGACTATGGTGCCAGTAGAGGATATAGTGACAATGGTCAGATTCAGGACATATTCTGGGGTTAATGCTGCTAGATGTGCTGATGAAATGGATGGGGATTGGTAGCTAGAGGAAAGCCAAAAAAAGTACAGAGGGTGGTGCCGTAAACTGAGATAGGAAAGAATGGGGAGGAACAGATTGGGGAGGAACAGATTGGGGAGGCAAGTAGGGGCAGGTGACAGAGATCAAAAGTTCTGTTTTTAGACATGTGATGTTTGAAGTATGCATGAGACACTTAAGTGTAGATAAACAGTAGCAAGTCTGGCGCTTAGGGAAGAGTAAGGTTAGGAAAAGAGAGAGAAATTGGGAGTTGTCAGCATACAGATGGTCTTTAGACTGAATGAGATCCCCAGAAGAGTGAGCATAGCTATTAATGTATTCTAGGAGACTGGCCCTAAATCATGAAGAAAATGATAGCTAACATCTCTTCCTCCCAGACACTTATTTTGAATTAAGCCCTTCATATACATTTTTTCCTTTAAGGCTTTAAGAAGAAAAACTTATGAGGCCCTGACATGATTATCTATCTCCATTATGGAGATAAGAAACTGAGAAGTTAAGAGACTAAAATAGTCAGCAGCAGGATGGGATTTGAACCCAGACCGAATGACCTCAGGACTTGACTCTATGCTATTCTGAGATCAATAATAATAAATAGCAGTAGAGATATAAACAAGCAGTTAAACATTGGGAGCAACTCAGACATTTCTGCTTAAGGAGTATAAAGGACAATGATGAGCTTATCCACAGGACAGGATGCAAATATGCTTGGAAAATGAAGAGAGCTCCATACTGTCTGCATCTGAGAGTCTGGGAAAACAAAGATCACGCAAAGGTCAAAAGAGAGAAAAGAAAACAAGTGAGAAACAAAAGCAGAACTAGGACTCCATCTGTGGAGGTATAAATCTGAGAAAAGATCTTCCTGATAAACTACAGAAAATTATGAATTAACTTTTGCAAGCAAAGCTAATTTTTCACAATATGCCTTTTTCATTAAGTGCTCTTTAGAGGAAAAGCTTAAATAAATCATAAACAAAAAATTAACAAAAGTTCATTTAAAAAATACATATGATTACTGATAATTTTATACTGAGACAAAGCTTTGACTACTTTTTTATGTTCTCTCCTTCATGTGTTCCTGCCACAATCTTGGACATGTGCCTGAGGCTGCCGTAGCCATTTAGCCAAAGAACTTAGAATATCAGCCAAAGATTCAGGCCTGGAGTGCTTCCCACTGAATTTAATACATTCAAAGTAGCTTTTTTAAAGCTCTTAAATTTCTTTCTATTCAAGATGCACTGCATTGAGAATTGCCCTGTCTTGACTGCCAAGAAACTGACAGTGCAGCTGCACCTACACACCCACACAAAACCTCAGCCAAGAAAACAGGATAAGATTCTCTCTGTCATTTCTATGGCTGTTCAACTGATCAACAGCAAAAGTCCCTGCTCTAAATGCTTCAGTACATCAAAATATTCACTCAATTCTAAATGAGCCAGGATAGAAAGGAAGAAAAATCAATGAAAAAGTGTTCAAATCCTAGTATTACTCCACCTAGCAAATAGAATATTATAGTGGTTCTAAAGTAATTTTCTTTACAATGACTGTTTAAAATAACAAAATTTTAACATAGGGCACACAGTTTACTTTGGGGGAAGGCTCACATCTTGAGATGTCTGGTTTCTTCAGTGATGCCTAGTAAATACCTTCCTTTCTCTTCTCATGACCAGGACTTGAATTTTAATATTAGCTTGCTCTGCTCAAAAAACACTAGCTGTCTTTCAATTCTTAGGCGAGATCATACTATGTGCTTCCTCAGGGCCTTTGCACATACTGTTTCCTCAGTATGAGATCCTTTTCTCCATTTCTCTGACTCATCTTCACCTGTTTACTTTATTGAGCCCTCCTATTTCAGTTAAAACTTTAATTCCTCAGGAGAAAGCTTCCCAAACACTGCTACATGATTATAAGTCACTCTGTACTTTTTATGCACAGCATTTAACTAATAATAATTATTTATTTGTATGATCATTATTTCAACATCTGTTTATTCCACTAAAGCATAAGTTTCTTTTTTTTTTCTTCTGGGAAATATTCACCTACAGCTAACATCTGTTGCCAATCTTCTTGTTTTCTGGCTTCCTCCTCAAAGCCTCAGTACATAGTTGTATGTTCTAATTGTAGGTGCTTCTAGTTCTTCTATGTGAGCTGCTGCTACAGCATGGCTGCTGACAGACGAGTGGTGTGGTTCCGTGCCTGGGAACTGAAACCGGGGCCACAGAGGTGGAGCATGCTGAACTTTAACAACTAGGCCATCAGGGCTGCTCAGCATAAGCTTCTCACTTACTATTCTATCCCTAGCACTCGGTACAGAAAAGGTGCTCAACAAATTAACTGTTGGATCCTCTTGAGTAAATGAAGTAGAACATGTTTCATTGACAAGTATTATGAAAACCTACTTTCACATTTTAGTGAGGAGACCCAAATGAACAGAAATAGGAATTTGTCTGTGTAAGAAATTCTTGATGGCAAAGGAATTATTCATTTAAGAAGTATCTGGAGGCCAGCCCCACAACCTAGAGGTTAAGTTCAGCATGCTCTGCTTCGGCAGCCCAGGTTCAGTTCCTGGGCACAGACCTACACCACTCATCGGTGGCCATGCAGTGGCAGCAACCCACATACAAAATAGAGGAAGACTCGCTCAGATGTTAGCTCAGGGCTAATATTTCTCAGCAAAAAAAAAAAAAAGAACTATCTGGTTCCTTATTACCTGCCTCTCCTTGCTCTTTCACATGTGCTGTTGCTAAATAGCACTTCCACCAGAGAGCAGGCAGAGAAGGATATTGTGTTCCTTTAAAAAATGTATTTCCCTATCTGTAAAGCTACTGAAATGCCAATTTCTACATTGCTAACTTATATTGTTTCTGCTAGAAACTGTGGCCAATGTTATATCAGTTAGCATCTCTGAGCGATTTGGGGCAATTTACTCCAAGACCAATAAAAGAACTCTGAAATGAAAGAGACCTCATTCTAGTCCCAGCTGTGTCACTGATTCACTGTGACATCGCAGACAGGTTATTTAACTGTGACTTAGTTTCTTAACACACAAAAGAGTGAAACTGAGTTAAACCATCCTTAAAATTCATTCAAATTCTGTTTCTGTAATTGCACTAGAACAAACAAGAGTTCGTGTTTAAAATACTGCTAAACTGTTAGCCTAGAACAGTAGATTACAGAATACTCACGGGAAAAGTCACTCTAAGAACTTTCAGGGCAGCAACAAAAACTGCTGCTAACATTTATTACATGTTTATTAAACACCAGGAGATTTGCAAATGTTATCTCAAATAATCACTGCAACAACCCTTTGAAGTAGGTACTTGTATCATCATACTGAATCTAAAGGTTTATGAAGGTAAGGTTCTTAATTAGGTATAACAGATAAGCAAATGATGAAACCAGGTTTCAGACCAGGTTTGTTTCTAGCATTGTTAACCACTGTGCAATAACTGCCTCTTTAGAGTTAGGTAAGTAGTCCCAATAATCAAATTAGGTACCACAAGTAGAGAGTTTAAGCTCCAATCGTATTTGCAGCTTTCTGAATGTACCATATTCCCCCAACCACTCCTTCAACCTGGAATGGCTTTCCCTTCTTCCTTCTTTGCCAGGCTTGCTCTTCCTTAGCCCTTAAGACTCAGATCAGAACTCCCTCCTCCACAAAGTTTTCCCTCTCCATCCATTTCCAGATTATAGTTTCTCTTCTTTGTGCCCCTTGATGACCTGTACACATATCTGCCATAAGATTTATCATATACTTCAACACAGGATTTTACATTTTACTATACACTTTCAACATGCATTCTCATTTAACCACCTCAATAACCACATTTGAGAAATAGCTGTTATCTCTACAGTCTATACAGAGAACCTTGCCCAAGAAAGGCCAAGTAATCACACACTTGTTCATACATCTCTAGCAACCAGGAGAGCTAGAATTTGAACTCTAATCTGATCCCAAGTTCACTATCAATATAGATGGCTCCTGATTCAGAACAAGAGCTGACTGTTTAATACTTAAAATACATTTTCTCTTAGAATCAAACCTTCTAGACATACAGTACTAATGTAATACAAGAGTTAAACATTATATATGAACCATCTGCCATAGGGAATTGCATTAATGGATTCAGGATTCCACTAGAGACATCAAATACACATCGCGGCCTACTGAAAGCCTGGAGATAGTAACACAATAGCTCAATGGAGCTATGTCAGTTCATCATGGGGGTGACTCCCATGACTTGAAAAAGGGGCTCTAACAGCCTGAAGGACAAGATTTCAAAGAGGCAGGGGATTCGGAGCTGAAGCGGGACTCTAGAGCAAAGTAGGTCGGCGGATGACAGGGGAGAGAGGGGACAGGGTGGTGAGTGAAATCAAATCTTCAGGAGATGAGGGAGTGTGGGGATATAGGATGTGTGGGGGCACGTGTTTATGGATCTTCACAGAAACAGAGGTAAGATGAGGATTCTCCTTTTCATCATCCTTCTCCCTTGCTGCTATCAACAGGGCTATTTCTGTAATAGGGAATGAAGCCACTGAGGCTGCAACAACAGTTTCCCTTTCTTCCCCTTTCTACTTGCTACTGACAGTCCGACTGCCATATAATTATTTTGGACAAGCACTTGAAAAAGATAAAAAAATGATACTAGGCCGAAGGGGAGAAAGCTTTTAGCCAGCAGTAGGATCTGTAGCCATGGGGAGAATGAAGAGATAGGAAAGGCTAGAAATAGCCAGCAACAAACAGGTAAGGAAACTACCATTCCTGTGGCCACCCAGCTGAAGCAGGCTTCTAAAAAAGACATGAGTCACGCATAGGTATATCCACAGCTGTACAAATTAGGTTAGAAAAGGAAGAAACACTCCAACTGAAAGTCATCTCTCCCTCTCCCCAATTTCCATAGTACTTACTATCTCTACCAAATGGCATATCATATGTGCTGTCTTATTTTATAACTATTTACTTAATTACATCTTATGTTCATACTATACTGTAAGCTTCCGTAAGACAGGGATTATGCAGCCCAGCATAAAGTTGTCGTTCAAGTATTAGCTGAATTTATAGCTGACTTTTTTTCTTCATTAAAGAATTTGTTTTGAATTGTGTCTACTTGCTATCCCATAGTCATGTGAAAGACAATTCCCATAGTTGTGTGAAAGACATACTGTTTTCATGATATCTCGTTTGAAAGCAGCACTGGAGAATCCTTGACTCCAAACAGGATCACAGAGACCTATAACATAATGGAGGTTAGAAGGTGCTAATTTACAGCTGTCTGTTGGATAGTAGGATGAGATATGAGAATTTTCGTGCTGCCAGTCCATCCCTGCCTTAAGCAAACGTGATTTACACAAATCAGAGTGAAAGATACACTTCAAAAGATTAAAATATACCTATTTACTTGCTCCTTTCATCTATAAAAGGCGATCTTATAAAACCAATGCACCCAGTGCACTTAGCCATATACTTGTATTAAGTTACAGGCCTAAAAATACAAAACAGCTTAGTGAAGAACTAACATATAGGTTTTCATCTGTTATATTAATATAAGTTATATTTAATATAAGAACATGTTGTCCTAAAAACCCTCAAAGATAATTTGTGAAATCACCTAAACACTGTGGAAAAAAATAATTTCTAATTATAAACCATTAGTGTGCATGTAGAGACATGGTAATAATAGCAATAGCTAACATTTTGTGAGCACTTGGCAATTTCCAGTAACTGTGCTAAATATGCTTTACATAAATTATCCTGTGAAATTCTTTCAACAACCCTACAAAGTACGTTTTAGAAGCAATAATATAATCTTTATTTACAGATCCTTAAGCTGAAGCTCAGAGAGTATGAGTAACTTGTCTAAATTGCAAACATTAAGTTAAGTAGTGGAGATGGGATTCAAAACTACATTTGTTGACTTCAAAGCCCCAAGTCTTAACCATTATGCTCCTCCTCCTCTCCCTCCTCTGCAAGCTGAGAAAATTTCAAAATGCAGACAAATTCACCATGAGCCATGTCAGATCCTGGATATAATAAACACACTATTACATTTATTCTGCAATTCATTTTTTAATAGCTCTCCTACTACTTTTTAAAAACTTCTATATCCTAAAGATTTATGATAAAAAACATCTGTAACGTTGTTCTCAATGTTAAGAAAGCAACTGGCATAACAGTTTCCTTTGGCAAACTAATGTATCTTAGAGAAATCAACTTCTGATGTCATAACACAGTACCGCACAGTTAAATACACCCTCACTACTTTCTATTAAAGCATGAAAACATCTTGATAAGTACCAAAAGGTTTGGTAAGGGGGTTAGGCAGGAAAAATAACAAACATTGTTAACAAAAGTAACTATATTTAAAGTTGGCCATATGAAATGGGTATTGAAAGAAGGTCTGATTTTGAAGCTTCTCTGATATACAAGCTAAAAACTATTCAGTTCGAAAAATATTTGAATTATTGTCACGTTTATATGAAGTACTATATTCTAAAAGATAGGTGCACATCAGTATTTACTTTTCTAAATTCAATTTCAACTTACAAAAGCCTCAAAAGTTTTCTTCACAGTGACAGACAACTTATCACAGGAAAATGCAATTGACCTAAGGTTCAATATAGCAGGACTTTGATACAAGCAACTTTATGCAATATAAACATTTTTTTTTAAAAAAAACCTCTTTAAAATCTAAAAGATGAAAAAGCTTAAAGCCTTCCACACTTTATCTTAATTCACCCAGTGTATAGACTTTGTGGTGCTGCTTCTGAGTGAGACTTTAGATGATCAGCTGCTCAGCACAGTCAGGGCACGCTTATCTTTAGAACAGTGCAGAATGCGAGCTCCTCATGTGCATGTTGGTCAGCGGGGCATGTCTTTGTAACATGGACTAAATTCCTGCAACATGCTATATTTGGACACCTAAAAGCTACACCCTGAACTTGGGAAGTCCAGATATTAGTAGTTATACCAAAGAGAAATAAATATGCACCTTCCCTCATGAGCTCCTTCCCTTTTACCATGAAAGAATTACATGTAATTTTTAGGCACACTAGGTAAATGTTAGTAAACATCTGAACATTCAGAACTTCAAAATTACCAGGGTGTTCTCTTCCCAACAGTGGTACAATGGACACTAAGGGAAGGCTTTATTACTTTTTCTACCGTAAACTGCAATCTTATCATTTAACAGAGTACACTATCAACATCTAGCTCGTGAAGATGGTGAGAGATAACAAAGACATATCTTAAAAACAGAAATTAGGGAAACACTGAGTCTCAAAACTGTATGACTGTTCTGCAGATTAACTAACTAAATGTACATGGAAATGACTCTTAGGAGTGGTAAAAGTGCTCTACAAATGTAAATTATTAATAACATAAATAAGTATAGGGTCAGAAATTTTTTGTAATTAAGTCAATTCAAGGAACATGCTTTCTTTATAAATGGTTCAACAAAACCAGTGGACTCAATGGCCATAAAGGAACTAAATGTTTAATCAAGTTTTCTTACATATCTCATCATAGTGTCACTGAAGTACCACCTTAGGGACAGAGTGGCTGAATCTTTGGTTATTCATTCTTCCATTTCAAACTCAGTCTTTTTTTTTTTAAACATTGAATTGAGAATAAAATGAGCATTTCACATCAAATGAAGGTAAATTCTTTAAAGGGCAGACAATATTTCTTATTCATTCCTATATTTCCAACATGTTATAAATGCCAAAAATATAGCAGGCTACTAAACAAATGTGGAATGGCAGATACATCTTGGAAACTCAATGAATACTTGTTGGATGAGTGAATGGATGACTAAATGATTCTTTTAACCACAGCTGCCAGGAAAACATCACCTTCATTCACTCTTTTTAGTGGCATTTCTAGATAAGACAAAAACTCTTTCAAAAGTATGACTAAGTTTCATAAAATGGAAAGGATCCTGTCTTTCAAAGAATATGTTTAAGAATAACAAAAAATCTACTTCTAAATTATAATTTTACAAATGTTTGCTTTAATTTTCTGCTACAAAATGATCAAAAATGCTCAATTTTTTTTTCTCTTGGAATTTGAAAGCTTCTTCAAAAGATTTTCTGTACAGACAACTTGGAACCCTTTTACTCAATAAATATTTACTGAATGCATAGTAATTACTACGAGGCACTGGATAAAATAAATGGAAAACATCAGAGTCAAGAAACTATTATCAAGGCTAGCAGAAAGCTCAATGTAAAAAAATGTATTGACTTGAAGAGGGAGTTTGACAAAAAATGAACACAAAAGCCCAGTTAATAAACACCTTCTTTCTAAAAGGTATTAAATGAAATGCCAGCTAAAAAGAGCTTTTACAACTTCTTGTCACATAATCTCCAGGTAAGAAGAGACATTACATTCGAAACTTGTCAATCCTAGTTTCTTTTAGAATAGAAAAATTCATGAATTCCAATGGTAGAAGCATTTTCAGGATAATCTTACTCAGGAAATTTGTTTGATCTGAAATTACATATGACTTTTTCTAGTACATTTAGCATTTAAAAATCTAACAGTTCACAAATATCATTAGCTGCATTTACTTAGTATACAGCATTTTCCAACTTAGGCTTCACTTACTATATACAGTAGTGGTTTAACTAATTATTATTAATGCCAAAACTTTTAGGAAAAGTTCACTTGTTTTGTAAGTACTGACACAGTGGTCAAAACACTAAAATCCTAAGTAGCTTAGGAGACCTTTGTCAACAGCTAGAGTTATGTGAAGAAGGAAAAATATGAATGATGTGCTTCAGTAATAAAAATAAATTCATCAAGACAGACTCATCAACACAATGTCACTGGATAGTGCTCACTCAGACTTCGCTCCAAAGTTCTTTCCAATTCTCAAATTCATTTCAAAATCTTTCAATTGCCCAGCAGCAGCCAGGTTCCATGTGAGGGTGGGAAGATAGGCCAGTGGCAGCCAGAGTCTGCATAATGGGGACACTGAGGTTGCAGCTCTGCAATGGCAGAGGTCCACACAAGGCAGGCTCCTGAGTGAGGTAACAGCCCAGTGGGGTCAAGAGACTGGTCATGTACAGGGAAACTAAGCAAATGAAAAAACATATTTAAGATAAAAGAGGGATGTTTTCCACAGTTAGTAAAAAGAGGTACAAATAGGGAAAGAGGTTAAGTGAGAATTAACCCAGTAGTGTTGGACTGGTGTTAGTGTGAACTGGTATCAAGTATCAGTGTGAATGCAGGACCTTTAATATAGAGAGAGAAAAAAAATAAAGGGGTGTGTATATCTTAACTCTGTCCACTGACAGGGCCTGGGAACAATAACACCTCAGTAACAATGAGTGCACAAATCTTGGTTTCTAAATACCATTTCAACTAAAAGTAACCAGGACTCCTTGGAGAAATGGTTGTTTCCAAGGCTAGGGCTGAGAAATAACAAAATGAACCTGGAACATCTTTTTAGGCCAGAAAGTAAGGAAGGGCTCAAAAAATGATGGAGACAGACATATACAAGAATACAGAAGCCAGCTTGAAAGGCTTCCCACTAGCCAAGTTTGGGACAATTTGAGCATCAAAATAATGACAGCAACAAATTATACGCCACTGAATAAGACAAAAATCCAGGAGTCCACAATGATATAAATGAATAAATGCAGATGATAAATTTTTAGAACAGTCATAAGATTGTGAGATTCACTATTTCTCCAATTTCTATTTTCAAGATATGTCTGTTATCTCTCACCATGTTAGCAGGACACGATGTTGATAATGTGCTCTGTTTAAGTCTTTTCCTTAGAGTAGAATGCAAACTAATAAATAGAAAGAATGATGGAACTTGAAAAATTACAATTTGGCAACCATCAGAGTAATAATTCAGGCAAGAAACATTCATGGATGCTAAAATTAGTGGATGAAAGTGACATAAGTAATGCAATTTTACAAAGTCTCCAAGTTTCTCCTCACAAAAAATATTTATTAATTACAAAGGGGGCAAAAAGTAACTATATGGTTACAGAAAGGTAGCAGACACTTTCTTAATCGGTTGATCAAAGTTAACACCATCGGTAATAGGACAAATTGACACTATGTGCCACTCAAAAGTGTGTAATGAGGGGCTGGCCCCGTGGCCAAGCGGTTAAGTTCGCGCGCTCCGCTGCAGGCGGCCCAGTGTTTTGTTGGTTCGAATCCTGGGCGCGGACATGACACTGCTCATCAAACCACACTGAGGCAGCGTCCCACATGCCACAACTAGAAGGACCCACAACAAAGAATATACAACTATGTACTGGGGGGCTTTGGGGAGAAAAAGGAAAAAATAAAATCTTTAAAAAAAAAAAAAAAGTGTGTAATGAAAAGAATCACTTCTGTGACTGCGCAGCCCAAAACGCACAATCTGGATCTAGTCATATGAAAACATCAAACAAATTCTAATTTAGATACAACCTACAAAATGACTTTGGAAAATTACTGGCCAAAGACATGCAAGTCCAGGAAATACTAAGGAATTGTTGTGAATTAAAGATTACAGAGCCAGGATAACTGAGCATAATGCATACTCCTGGACCTTTTGGCTGTAAAGGTCATTATTAGGACAAATGGCAAAATTGGAATAGACAGTGTATATGAGACCTCTTTGTTCTGTTCCTGTAACTTTCACTAAATTTGAAATTGCTTTCAATTAAGAAATTAAAATTTAAAAGAGAAATCTTTCAATTGTTTTTCAATTTGTAGATACAGAGTTCTAACAATTGCTAACTTCTCAATTACCTTGCAGCTTGTGGTTTTCTTCAAGGACAGTAATCTTCTAACACTAACAATAATAGGCCCTTGTTAGCTACCAAGTATTGTTCTAGGCTCTGTCTATTCATTAACTCATTTAATCCTCAACCTAATCCTCTACAGTGGGTACTATTATTAGCTACGTTTTACAGATAGGGAAAGTTAAGAACAGGGAGATTAAGGTACTTGGTCAAGATCACAAATCTAGTATTTAGACACTTGAATTCAGGCAGTCAAGCTCCATACTTACTTTGGGACGCTGTGTCTAGGAAAGGATAGCACACCTTGGGGTTTCTCAAGATATCAGAGTCTAAAAGATGAGAGGCTTCAGTAATTATGAAGCCTCAGAATACATAAAAAGTTTACTTGTTGTTCAATATTCATTTAGTACCAGGTTGAAAAGATGTAAGATACTAAATTCACAATATGGGAAAGCTTTTAGTATGAATTTAAGATATTTATCTAGCAAAACACTAATAAACTACTATAAAAATGTTTATGATACATTTTGAAAACTAGACTTTAAAGGAAAACTGATTCTTCTCTTGACTTTGGTTGCATTCAGGAATAATATGAAATTTTAGTAGTCCTTTTTAGGAACAAGGTGATTAAATTGGTTTAAATTACGAAAACATTTAAACTGTACTATTTCTCTATTTTTTCTGGGCCAGAGATGAAATAATCTGCTTCAAATTTTTTTCAGCTTTTCTAATTGTTTATTCAATAATTCCCACTTGTATTTCTTTGTTCTCTTGAAACTGACTTATTTCCCAGATCCAGAAGTGCTTTGCGGTTTTAACTCTTTTTTTCCAGTCCCCAGCTGTGCCAATGGGGAAGAAAGTAATTTTGCTTACTTTGGTGAAACAGTGTTGGAGATAAACCAACAAGTTATTACCAAACCTTCAGATTCAGAGTTCTTCTTAATTATAAATTGCCCTTCCTTATATTTATTTCATACAAACAAAATATTTTATTATCTAGTAAGTAATAATTAATTTTAAAGAAGTGTAGACAAACCAAAAATGATAAAAGTGACCTCTAAATCCTGCCTAACCAATTTACTTGCAAAATAAACAAATTCTTATACTCTAGAAGACAAATAATATACCTATTTGTAGTTTATACATGTCTTCAGTCTACACAAATGCTACTAATAAAAATATTGCACCAAATCAGTATTTCAAAAATATTGCACCAATTTAGAATTCTGCTCCTTGCTTCCCATTAATATAAAGAAAAATGAAAGACATTCACAATGACATCAAATTAATTTTTGAAAAAATATAACCCCAATTTTTCATTAAAAAAACATGGAAAATGAAGACAGCACTATTGAAGACAGCTCTGTAAACTGTAAAACTATCGGTTTCTTATAGTTGCCTAAGTCACATAAATGTGTCACTTTTCCTGGAATTAACAGCAAGATAATATCTATAACTACTTTTAATTTAATAAAACTCTTTTTGTAATTTCATAAAGGCATATCCTCCTAGACAATTCTCTACATGCCTTTATAAACTTTACATTCCTTGGCTTTCTAATGTTATATTTGTTCTTTTTCCCTATAAGAAGGCCTCACTTGGCAAAAATTCATAAGTAAATCAAATGACAAGAACTCCAACATCATGAAGACATAGCACTGCAAAACACTTCCACATTCTTAAGTTTGATAGTACAGCAGAGCAGTAGTTGGGACAGCAGTTGATATTCTCAGACATTACTTAGGTGTCATGAATACTATCTGCCTTTTGGATGCGTTTAGGTCACGTGCTAAGAATCATCCATTCCCTGAATTTACAAGGTATTTGGAGGGCATTTCTATTTCAAGATTTCCAAAGTAACTCAGAATGAAGAGCACCTAGTTTTTGCCACCTCAAATTTACTTTTCTGCTCCTCCAATGATGCTTTTAAAAACACGTGTTTCCTCTTGCACAGTACAGACATGTCTGGTGACCCTAGTTAAACACAGTCAGGGTTTCACCTTGTCACAGTAAAAAGTGCCGTCCATGCAGAAGTGAAAATCTATAATGGCCAGGAAGATTTTGGAAAGGGGAGAGGTGGAATAAAATTTACTGATATAGGGGTCGGCCCCGTGGCCGAGTGGTTGAGTTTGCACGCTCCACTTCGGTGGCCCGGGGTTTCACCAGTTCGAATCCTGGGCGCGGACATGGCACCACTTGTCAGGCCATGCTGAGGCAGTGTCCCACATGCCACAACTAGAAGGATCCACAACTAAAACTACACAACTATGTACCAGGGGGCTTTGGGAGAAAAAGGAAAAAAATAAAATCTTAAAAAAAATTTACTGATATAGTTTCCAGTGTTGTTATATTAGCTCATTTCAATAAAATGTCAAAACAGGATTTAATAAAGCATCTATATTTGAGAAATGATATACTCAATTACCATAAAATTCAGAGTGAGGCCAAAAGAGGCCCATGAGAAAATCCATGTATAGTACAGAAGTTCTAGACTGCAATTTGTCAAGAACATATCAGATTTTTCTGCAGGAGTGGCTATATCATGGGAGCCATGCTGCCAGATCCTACTCATCCATCCCTGGATCCAGAATAATCTTTTAAGCTTTTCTTCTACCTACTCTTCTCAAAGTCTAGTTGCTCTTATTCATCAGTCTATTATGGCTGTTTATCTGCTAGGTACCACTTCTCTCTCTGTCTTCTGAGACAAGACTTATCATTGCCAGGGAGATGGGGCCAGGGGAGGAAGTAATCACAGGACTCCATTCTAGAGATCACAGTGATAGGTGTAGGTGTGGCCACATAATCTAAGCCAGTTATTTCCTGAAACTTTTCTAACTAGAGTAGGTAGGTAAGACTCCTGTATCTCTTTGGTCATGATCCTGGAAAAAGGTAAGCCTACAACTGCCAGCAGCCACAGAGATAACCTCTAAGAAACGCAGTAGGAGAAAACAAAACCAAAATCCAGAAAGAGAGGCCAGCCAGGTGGCAGAGTGGTTAAGTTTGCACGTTCCACTTCAGTGGCCCGGGGTTCGCTGGTTAGGATCCCAGGTGCAGACCTACACACCGCTTGTCAAGCCATGCTGTGGCAGGCATCCCACACATAAAGTAGAGGAAGATGAAAACAAGCCATACCAACTCATCTGGGACACAGCAAAAGTGGTCCTAAGAGGGAAATTCATTGTGATACAGGCTCATCTCAATAAACAAGAAAAATCTCAGATAAGCAATCTCAAACGACACCTAACAGAATTAGAAAAAGAAGAACAAACAAAGCCCAAAGTCAGTAGAAGGAGGGAAATAATAAAAATTAGAGAAGAAATAAATGAAATTGAAACAAAAAAGACAGCAGAAAGGATCAATGAAACAAAGAGTTGGTTCTTTGAAAAAATAAACAAAATTGACAAACCCGTAGCCAGGCTAAGAAAAAAAGAGAGAAGACTCAAATAAATAAAATTAGAAATGAGAGGAGAAATCACAACGGATACCACAGAAATACAAAAGATCATAAGAGAATACTATGAAAAACTATATGCCAACAAATTGGACAAGCTAGAAGAAATGGATAAATTCTTAGACTCTTACAACCTCCCAAAACTGAAGCAGGAAGAAATAGAGAATCTGAACAGACCAATCACAAGCAAAGAAATCGAAACAGTAACCAAAAACCTCCCCCAAAATAAAAGTCCAGGACCAGATGGCTTCTCTGTAGAATTCAACCAAACATTCAAAGAAAATTTAATACCTATCCTTCTCAAACTATTCCCTAACACATTATATGATAATGAAGCCAACATCACCCTGATCCCAAAACCCAACAAGGGCAACACAAAGAAGGAAAACTACAGGTCAATATCACTGATGAACATAGATGCAAAAATCCTCAACAAAATTTTAGCAAACCGAATACAGCAGTACATTAAAAAGATACACCATGATCAAGTGGGATTTATATCAGGGACACAGGGATGGTTCAACATCCACAAGTCAATCAACATGATACACTACATTAACAAAATGAGAAACAAAAACCCACATGATCATCTCAACAGATGCAGAGAAAGCATTTGACAAGATCCAACAGCCATTTATGATAAAAACTCTCAATAAAATGGGTATAGAAGGAAAGTACCTCAACATAATAAAGGCCATATATGACAGACCCACAGCCAACATCATACTCAATGGGCAAAAACTGAAAGCCATCCCTCTGAGAACAAGAACAAGACAAGGGTGTCCACTCTCACCACTCTTATTCAAGATAGTACTAGAGGTTTTGGCCAGAGCAGTTAAGCAGGAAAAAGAAATAAAAGGAATCCAAATAGGCAATGAAGAAGTGAAACTCTCACTGTTTGCAGACAACATGGTCTTATATATAGAAAACCCCAAAGAATCCATTGGAAAACTTTTAGAAATAACAATGACAGCAAAGTTGCAGGGTACAAAATCAACATACATAAATCAGTAGCATTTCTATACTTTAACAATGAACTAACAGAAAAAGAACTCAAGAACACAATACCATTCACAATAGCAACAAAAAGAATAAAATACCTTGGGGTAAACTTAATCAAGGAAGTGAAAGATCTATGCAACAAAAACTACAAGACTTTCCTGAAAGAAATTGATGGCAACACAAAGAGATGGAAAGATATTCCACGCACGTGGATTGGAAAAATAAACATAGTTAAAATGTCCATACTACCTAAAGCAATCTAGAGATTCAACACTATCCAAATCAGAATCCCAATCACATTCTTCAGAGAAGCAGAACAAAGAATCCTAAAATTCAAATTGGGCAACAAAAGACCCCCCAATCGCTAAAGCAATCCTGAGAAAAAAGAACAAAGCTGAAGGCATCACAATCCCTGACTTCAAAACATACTACAAAGCTACAGTAATCAAAACAGCATGGTACTGGTACAAAAACAGGTGCACAGCTCAATGGAACAGATTTGAAAGCCCAGAAATAAAACCACACATCTATGGACAGCTAATCTTTGACAAAAGAGCTGAGGGCATACAATAGAGAAAAGAAAGTCTCTTCAACAAATGGTGCTGGGAAAACTGAACAGCCACATATAAAAGAATGAAAATTGACCATTCTTTTTCACTGTTCACAAAATTAACTCAAAATGGATCAAAGACCTAAAGGTAAGACCTGAAACCATAAGGCTTCTAGCAGAAAATATAGGCAGTACACTCTTTGACATTAGTATCAAAAGGATCTTTTTGGACACCATGTCTTCTCAGACAAGGGAAACAATAGAAAGAATAAACAAATGGGACTTCATCAGACTACAGAGCTTTTTCAAGGCAAAGAAAAACAGGATTGAAACAAAAAAACAACCCACCAATTGGGAAAAAATATTTGCAAGTCATATATTCGACAAAGGGTTCATTTCCACAATATATAAAGAACTCAACAACAAAAAATCAAACAACCCAATCAAAAAATGGGCAGGGGACATGAACAGACATTTCTCCAAAGATGATGTACGGATGGCCAATAGGCACATGAAAAGATGCTCATCATTACTGATCATCAGGGAAATGCAAATCAAAACTACACTAAGTTATCACCTTACACCCGTTAGAATGGCAAAAATAACCAAAACAAAAAGTGACAAATGTTGGAGAGGTTGTGGAGGAAAAGGAACCCTCATACACTGTTGGTGGGAATGCAAACTGGTGCAGCCACTATGGAAAACAGTATAGAGATTTCTCAAACAATTAATAATAGAAATACCATATGACCCAGCCATCCCACTACTGGGTATCTATCCAAAGAACTTGAAATCAGCAATTCTAAAAGTCCCATGCACCCCTATGTTCACTGCAGCATTATTTACAATAGCCAAGATGTGGAAGCAACCTAAGTGCCCATTAATTGATGATTGGATAAAGAAGATATGCTGTATGTATGCAATGGAATACTACTCATCCATAAAAAAGGATAAAATCGTCTCATTCACAACAACATGGACGGACCTTGAGGGTATTATGTTAAGTGAAATAAGCCAGATAGAGAAAGACAGTCTCTGTATGACTCCACTCATATGTGGAGGTTAAACATGTAACCAAAGAGAACAGATTAGTGGCTACCAGGGGAAAGGGGCAGTGGGGGGTGGGCACAAAGGGTGAAGTGGTACACCTACAACATGACTGACAAACAGTAATGTACAACTGAAATTTCACAAGGTTGTAAACTATCATAATCTTAATAAAAAGTAAAAAAAAAAAAAAAAAAGAGGAAGATTGGTGGCAGATGTTAGTTCAGGGCCAATCTTCCTCAAAAAAAAAAAAAAAGAAATCCAGAAAGAAAGAAAGAGAGAAATACAGATAACCAGAGTGGATTAAATCCCTGACTACAAACTTACACTTTCTCATTAAATAAGGATAGTTTTCTTCTTTTAATTAAGATAGATTGATTTTCTCCTACATGAATTATTTCCCAACTGGGTCATTCCATTAATATATAAACACACGGTAAAATTTCCCATCTTTTAGAAAATAAAAAAACTTCCTTCCCATCATACGTATCTTCAGGTATCATAGTCCCATTTCTCTTCTCCTTCTTCTGAAAGTCAACAATATTTACTATCTTCACTTCCTCTTTAATCCACTCCAATCAGACTTTCACTTCCACCACTACAGTGCAACTGCTTTTGTCAAGATCACCAACAACCTTAACCTCTACTTTGCCAATCCAATGATGAGGTCCCTGTCATCATCTCATTCGAACTTCTGGAACATCTAACACTGACTGTGCCCTCTTTTTTTCTTTTTTTTTGAGGAAGATTAGCCCTGAGCTAACTACTGCCAATCCTCCTCTTTTGCTGAGGAAGACTGGCCCTGAGCTAACATCCGTGCTCATCTTCCTCTACTTCATATGTGGGACACCTGCCACAGCACGGCTTGATTAGCCGTGCCATGTCCGCACCTGGGATCTGAACCGGCAAACCCCGGGCTGCCAAAGCGGAACGTGCGCACTTAACCACTGCACCACTAGGCCGGCCTCTGACTGTGCCCTCTTTCTTAAAATATTTCCTTCATAGGCTTCCAGGACCCTACATTCTCCTGGTTCCCCTCACAAATCTCTCACTGGTCATTTCTTCTGTTTCTTCCTTCCTGGCTCCTTAATCCTGCTTCTTAATCTCTCAGCACTCAGTCCCTCACCTCTTTGCATCATGATCTCAGTGTTTCTCAACCTTTTTTTTTTCATTATTGACTCCCCCAAATTGAGCCTGTTCAGACTTTTTTCCCTTAATCGCCTCCATCTCCAAGAAATTTTAATACCACAGGTATATAAAACCTAAGAGCCATCCTTAATTCCTGCCCCACCCCCCATTAACTTTCTGCATCCAATCCAACAGCAAATCCTGTCAGCTATTCCTTCAAACTATATCATAAATCCGTCCTCGCTGCTACCTCCCTCTCGCTAGGTCACTGCAAGACCCTCAAGAGACCTTCTACTTCTACTCCTGCTCCTCTTCTTCAAAAGTCTAATATCCACATAGTAACTACAATAATCTTTTCAAAAGATAAATCACATCACTACTTTGCTCAAAATTTCTAAATGGAGCTAGACTTGCAATATACTTACATTATGCTTACAACAAATTCCCTACTCTTTATTAGACCCTAAAAGGTCCTGTGAGAGCTGGCCCGTCTACCTCGCCGATCTTGTCTCCTACCACGTTCCCCATCCCTTACGACCTTCTGGCTCTACTAGCCTTCTTGCAGTCCCCTGAACACTCTGAGGCTACGCCAGCCTGGGGTCTCAGCCTGGCAGATCCCTAACCTGGAGTATGCTTCAGCTGGACCTTCCCTTGGCTCACTCTCTCCCAGCACTCAGGTCTATGACCAAATATCACCTCTTTCTGGAGATCTTCCTTGATGCACCTTACTTAAATAGCCCTTGCCCTACCTGATCACTGGCTACATGTTATCTTGCTTTACTTTTATCACATCACTTATCTGTTCCAGTAGTCATGTGAGTGTGTATATATCTACATGCACACATGCAAACTTGTTCACTATCTGTCTCCCTAAAAGAGTGTTAACTTCATGAGGGCAGGATATCTATTTTGCTCAATGCTCTATCCCCAAAACCCAGAATAATGCCTGTCTCACAGGAAGAACTAAATAAATTTTTGATGACTTAATGAATGAACAGAGCAAGTGAATTTGACTTTTGCCCCTTGCAATTAATAAAATCAGTGATGATAAAGTATCCTTACAACAAATTGCCCATTACTTGAGGTAATTTGAGTCTCTTTATCTTCTGCCACTAAAAACGGACTTACTAAAACAAATAAACTGCCCAAATTTTGAAATAAAGCACTACAGTAAAAAAGAAGACGTAGTATACTATAATTTCAAGCCACTCAACAAAGCATGTTGAACAATCGGTTATGCACAGGAATTTATTAAGCATTTAGTTTTGTAATAAATTCAGCCTCCAGTACTTAATATAGTGCGGGTTCCATTAGAAACTAGAGTGATTACTTTTTTGGGCATTCCTGAAAACTACTCAAAGAATCTAGACACAGTCCAAAAACATATATCCACTAACTTAAAACTTAACCTACACTTTTTCAAAAGCTTCCAATTACACACCTAAAAGAGAATGCAGTCTAATATCATGGTCAGATTCATGCAATTGAGCATGCTCATTAAAAACAGATGAGAGAAATTTAGACAACTATCAAAGCAGATCAATCTGCAACTATCTCACACTGCAATCTGGGATGTGCTTACCTTTGCTAAGGTCACAGGCTCTGGATCAGTGGGTATGCAGCTAGTACACAGAAACCTATTATTATTCATTGTAGTAGAGGTATAGCACTATCATTAAAATTCTGCCACAAAATATTTGGTACTGGTCAAAACATGGAAAATAATGACGTTAGAATTCTATATTCTTACAATACGTAATTTAGAAACCAACAAATGCATATGCAAATTTAAAAGATAAGGAAGTTCCTGGGGTTCCCCTTTCTAATTACTCACCCTCTCATTTCCCCTTTTTTGAGCCCACCTCCATCCCCTTCCAAAAAGTTCAAGACATTGTTTTAAAAGAATTTTCATTCAAATTCTTCATAGAAATAAATTCTAAGAATGATTTGAAAATGGTACTAACATGCCTGTGAGTCAGTGCCATCCAGCCATGGAGAATTATTTGTCAAGTTTCATGCCTGTCTTAGCTTAAATTCATTTTTTATTAACCTAACAATGTTTTCAATCCATAAACCAACACATAATTACCCATAAAGAAAATAAATGCTGACATTACATGGAAAGGTGTAAGAAGGTGTAATCCCAGTTACCAACTCTTATACATAGTGGCAGTACTATCTGAACAAAGCACTTGCTGAATTGAAAATTTTTTAAAATGTTTAACCTGTCAGTAGAGGGCTTCTCTTTTTCTTTAAGCATAATCAGATTTACCAGTCTTTAAAAAACCCTTTACTTGATCATACTATCCATTTGTAACTATCATTCACTTTCTCTCCATTTTCTTGCCTATCCCTTAAATAGGGGGTTACTCACGGTTTCTACTTCATATCTACTCTTTATCTTAACTCATTTTTTTATTGTGGTAAACAAACAAAACATAAAATTTACCATCTTAACCATTTTTAAGTGTACAGTTCAATGGTATTAAGTATTTATATTGTTGTGCAACCATCACCACCATCCAACTCCAGAACTTTTTTCATCTTGCAAAATTAAAACTGTGTACCGATTAAACAATAACTCCCCATTCTCCTCCCCCTAGCCCGTGGCAACCACTATTCTACTTTCTGTCTTCATGATTTTGACTACTCTAGGTACCTTACATAAGTGGAATCTTACTGTATTTGTCTTTTGGTGATTAGCTTATTTCACTTAGCATAATGTCTTCAAGGTTTATCCATGTTGTAGCATATGTCAGAATTTCCTTCCTTTTTAAGACTGAATAATACTCCACTGTATGGATACACCACATTTTGTTTATCCATTTATCTGTTGATGGACATTTGGGTTGCTTCCACTTAAATCTTGTTTAAGACTTATTTTGTGTGTGTATATGACTCAATTCCCCTTACCAATGTTTAAATTGATTTCTTAAAGTTTAATGATTTTCTCCTTGCCAAATCTAATGGCTTTTTTCCAATATATCATATTTCTCTATATCAAAACTACTAGCTACTTTTCATCTCTCCTCGCTCTATCTCCCACTGCAAGAGAGAGACAGACAGAAAGAAGAAATGACTTACAAAGATTCATGTAATGCAAAGAGAATGAAACATGAAAGATGTCAGTGGACCAGGGAAATAAAACTAAGTAAGAGCACGCATAAAATATACATGAGATCCCTAATCATAGCTACAAAAAATAGACAAAGAAGGAAACAAAATCAGTCACAAGGTTCACAAGGCAAGCACAAACCATCTCCTCAAGACTACATCTATTCGTATTACAGAGACATAAAAAGAACATTCTTCATGCGGGCTCTCGGCAGATACTGTGCAATATGGTGGACTATGCCCTCAGCTACACAACCATCCATCAGTTCCTGAAAACCCTCTTCTCTAGAGTTTCAAGACACTGTACCTTCCTGATTCACTTCCCATGTCTCTGATGGTCATTACGTATTTTATTAGCTAATCCTTTGCTTTTGCCTTAGTGGCAGTATTCCCAAGGGACTATGCTCTTTCCTTCTCTTAGTGAACTCTCAATTCATACGACTATAACTATTATACCTTTATGTGAGTGAATCACAACTTTATACCATTAATTTTGTTTTAGAACATAGCCCTTAAGCAACCATAAGCTCCTAGTGAAAAACACCTACTTTATACTGTTTTTTAGCTGATTAATGTTACCAGGAAAAAAAATTGATGATGGAAGTAAAAATTTAATTTCCTTCAATGGGAGTGACATTTATTATTTTGTCAGACTGATCTAGACTCTTAATTTTAAACTAATACCTTAAGTAAGTAGCTGATTTTAAACACTCTGAATCAAAACTATCTGTGGTTCGCCACTTTCAACATCCTAGAAGAATTCACACTGATGCTAAAAGAAAGAGAAAAAGAAGACTGGTCAAATGTTAGAAGAATGCTTATTAAAGACCTCTTATTGAAGAGCATCTTAACCAAATGAAAAAATTAGATGACAAGCTTTATTTGTACTTACTACTCTTATTTAGACAGAGTAACCATCCATAGACTGAGAAGAATTTTAAGTATGAGACATATATACATGCTATGTGATTTATCCTTTTTTTTTTAAAGATTTTATTTTTTTCCTTTTTCTCCCCAAAGCCCCCCAGTACATAGTTGTATATTCTTCACTGTGGGTCCTTCTAGTTGTGGCGTGTGGGACGCTGCCTCAGCGTGGTTTGATGAGCAGTGCCATGTCCGCGCCCAGGATTCGAACCAACGAAACACTGGGCCGCCTGCAGCGGAGCATGCGAACTTAACCACTCGGCCACGGGGCCAGCCCCTATCCTATTTTTTTTTATCGTTCATTCCCTCTGAGCCATATATTTATATGTGTAATATAACATATATGTATATAAATATATGTTCCAGAATTAGAGAAATGCTTAGAATTTTTAAAAATAAGCCATGTTCATTCAAGAACATGTTCATTTAATTCATTCAAATTGAGTTTGAAATTTTATTTTCATAGTATCTGTAATTTGTATTATTTCTATTACAGTTGTTTCTAAATTGCTAAGTAATACTCAGTGGAATAGAAAAAAAAGACCCAAGTAAGCATAAGACTTGTTTGAAAAGAAGAAAGAATTTTATAAAACTGACCATCTTTGAAGAGGAGAATACAATTATCAACAAACAAGATCCTTATCTAAAAGAACAGAAATAAAATATTTGTTCCACCTAAAGTGAATCTAAATAGAGAACCTCCTGCAATAACATACATTTTAACACCCAGAACTGTAACCAGAGTCCCTCCTATCCACCGCTTTCCCAAACCGAGAATTGGTAAAGCAAAATTTAACACACGTCTGTATGGAACTGATTCTCAACTGCTGGGGAAAGTAAGGAAAGAAAAATAAGATGTTCACGAAAGCCTCCTGTTTTCTAGACAGTCCATCACAGTGAAAAGTGGACAGCCCTCATTTTTACCTTCTGCAGAAGGTTCTGTTACTGTACTCCAAACTTGAGGTATCCCTTGAGTCTGTGAACACAGCAGAGGAGAAATGTAGAATAATTCAGGTGTACGGAAACACATAAGGCAAATTCACAAACAATTTTAGAATATTACTTCCTTAAATTGTAAGAAAAGCTTCATCATGAGATAGATTACATACTGGAAGATTTGTTATTTAAGAAAAAATGAGGCTCACAACATATCCATTTCATGTGTTCCCAGAGAATAGAAATTGTTAAATTTTCTAAGGGCCAAAGTACAGAGAGAAGTGATAGGCAGTTGGTTTTTGCATCCTATTCTGGGAGTGGTCTCTATTTCAGAATAAAATCAAGAAAGATCTATAAAAGGAAGACAGAGCTGTCACAAAGTCAAGTACGTTCCATAGATTAAAAAGACATCATCAATCCTAGCAAATCAGTATATGCAATGACCCTAAATCTCTGAAAGTCAAGTATCCTGAAGTAAGGAGGAACCGTGTCAACAATAAAAGAGAAAGGGAAAGAAGACAACTAATATAATAAAAACCAAAACCTAGCCCTGATGAATACATTTGAACTGAAGGGAACAGAGAGACTGAAACACTAACATAGGATGATGATTAAGAAAGATTAGCAACTTATTGTGAGTGCTCTGAACTCATTTAGATAATTTTATAATAAAAAGAAAGCTATTTGATCATAAAGGAAGAAAGGACGCACTTTAAACAAAAATACAAAAATCAATGCTGATTAATACAGAAGTGTTTTGCAAACTGATTAATTTTCAAATTGATCAAGTAATATTTATGCTACTCTTCTAGCAAAAACCCAGGTTAAGCAGACATAAATGTTTGTTGATAGGGTAAATGAGCACTATGTTTGTGTCACCTATTCCCTACATACAATAAACAGACTACAAAAGACTTTTGCTGGTGGTGCCAATAATGACATTTGTCATTTTGAAAACAGACTCTACTTCAAGAACAGGCCTTACACTGTATAAAGTACTTTCTGTAGACAATGAAAATCCAGTACCTCTATAGATGGCTAACAACAGCTCTTCCTAGAAGTAAAAGTATTGTTTAAAAGTTGAAAAGTGTTAAAAACCTGTGTTAATAAAACAGCACAAGCATTTGAAGCACATTCAGAGCCTTGTGTTTTCAAAATGTGCTATATTAATCACAAATATCCTGAAAGCTATTAATTCAGCAGAATGTCTCTTAGTGAAGAGCTGACGAGAGATGAAAGGTAAATGTCCCTTAATCCAACTAACTCCTCTGGCCTTACCTGACCTCTGTAGGCAGACCAACATACTTCTTATTCAATTATCCCACAGTGCCTACTACATGTAACTCGATTACAGATCATATCACATCCTTTAATTACTTAATAGACCTTTCTCCAATAACAGACTGTAGACAGGTGGAGGACAGAAAACATACTCTTCATCTGTCCATCTTCAGTACCTGGGACAATGCCTTGCTCATAATAAGTATTTACTAAAAAGCATTCACTGTTAGGAACCAGTTAAATGATTCTCCTCAAGCCCAATGGGTCTAAAATCACAAGGAATAAAAAAAAGAATGGAATTTATTCTGAACAAAGGGGATAAACTAATCCAAGTCTTCCTTTAAAATATTTCTCATTTATATAAGGCTATAAGCCAATGTTACCGCAATAAAAAATAAACAAACAAACATAGACTCAGGATGAGCTGGCAGTAAAGTATAATTCAAAATTTACTAGCATCAAAAGTGTTCTAGATTAGAAGAGGTCCAGGGTCCCTTCTAGAATACCATTACTCTTGAAGATGAATAACTATCTTCTAAATACTTTAAAACTCGATGAAAAATGGAGGGAAATTCTAATTTAAAGCATCAGCTTTGTTATTAAAATGAAATAGGTTATTCCTAAAGAGAATGATTGAGGAAAAGAAAATTAATAAGTTGATTTAAAAAGAAATGTTTGTTACCCAAAAAAAAAAAATATTTCTCAGAATTCATGATTTCTCCTTCTTCCCATTCAAATACACATTATATTACACTCAAAGTTAGTCGTCGTGCTTATGGTAAATTCACCTTCTTATAACTAACTCTTCTATATTATAAGGCTTTCCAAAACAAGAAGCTGTAATAGCTCCTAATACCTAGTTCAATGATAATAAAAATGCTAAAATATGCTACCACTTTCCATACACATAGTAAATATTGCTAACCAGTAATTTCTACAATAACCTCCTTCTTTGCTACTGAGACCACACACAAACCAAGCTTCCTTAATACAGTGCTCTAGGCAACCACTATCAATTGGTAAGCATTCATATATGAGTGGGATCTTACTTGCCATTCTTGGAGCAGCTTATCAGGTTTAAACATTAAGGCTCACTAGTCTGGTCTCCCTCTCTGACTGACCCTATTTTCCACTATTCTCCAACTCAGATGCCTCTTCCAGCATTATCAGTCTCCAAAGTCCCCTGCATGTGCCATGTGCGCATTTATCTTACAAAAACCATAGTAACAAGGGATAGTCACTGAGCACGTGCTACGTGGTAGGCACTGTTCTACGCACTTTACACACACAAATTCATTTCATCCTCAACAACTGGATGCAGTGGATGACTTTTACCCCATAACAGATATGAAATTATGACACAGAAAGGTTAAGCACTACATGTTAATAGCAAAAGATAAATATTAAAACAGTGATTTATCTCATATACAGTAAAAACATTATATTTCTGATTTGTAAATTGTGCTTGTTTGAGGGATTTAGGACTTAAGTCTGGAATTACACCTGTTCATCCATTCATTTTAATGTGCTAACCTGTGTATATCCCTAACTTTCTTATTTCTAAGAAAATTTTCTCTCTTTCAAAATCTTGCCGAAGAGTCACCTCTCTAATGAAGACTTCCCCAAAATAAATCTGCCCATTCTCTTAAACTCCCACAAGAGTATCACTTACCTAGTATTTAATCAAAACTTCTTGTATTGTTTTTTAACATTTCATCTGTGCATATGCAATAATATTGTAAGCTCCTTGAGGAGAAAGGCCTTATCTTATACTTCCTTGTATTCTACCACACTGACTGCTATGCATACTGTAAATATACAAATAAATACTGCATCAACGAATGCCACAAAGATAATGCTACCTGACTATCTGCAAGGCCTACATTTTGAATTACTCTTCTGATAATGCTAAACAATATGCACTGATCCTTTCATATTGTTTTTTCATTCCAGTTTCATTGTAACCAATAGCATAGACCTAAAAAAGCTGGTAGATTTTATCAACACTTAGAGATCCACTTATACCTTCATATCAAGAAGAAAATCCTTATGAATATTAAAAATATACATAAAGGAAATATTTATAATGCTCCTTACTTTTAGAAATTTAACATCCATGGTCAGCAAATTTTTTTCATAACATTGCTTTTTATGTAACATTTACATTTTTGCTTTCCTAAATAGAAAGAAAATAGTCTTGGTCATTTCTCTCTAGGTAGGCATTATATACACTTGCAAACAACCATTATTAAATGCTCTTCTTCAGACAATTTCAGCTCCCTTAAATTTCTAATCAAAAAAAAATTAAACCTTCTGCAAAATTTCCAAATGTCTATTCAATTTGTAAAGCCCAAAATTACACAGTGACCTTAGGTAAGATAAGACCCGTGCTGAACAGGATGGAAAGATTACCTCATGGTTGTCACATGTTATAATAACTACTTAACCCAATGAGTTATCATTTTTAAAAACAGTACATTACTTAATCGTTTTTTATCTACTATGGTCCCTAAATCTTACACATAACCAATAATTTTCTATCTACTTTTTCCTTCATTAGGTATCTGGCTACTATTAATTGCATTCAGTAATTGTAACAACTTATCCAGTTTATCAAAATCTATCCGAAATCTAATACCAGTTTTTTAAATGGCTTTTATTTGCATTGGACTGCTGCCATGTGCAAACTGAGCAAGCATTCTCTACGCACACAAAAAGAACATTCAGGTCATGTTGAAATTTTTCTTTGTGAGATCAGGATCAATTTCTACATAACACAATTTTACTCTTCCCCAGTTGACAACATTCCATAAAGATCTTAGGTACATTTCACCCTCCAAAGAACTGCACATTACAAGGGTAAGTATTTAGCCTAAAATGTCTGTTCATTTTATTGATGAATATTAGGGAACTGAATCAAAAACCTTTCAAAACTTTAAATAGAGCCAAACACTTTAGTTTTATTCAGCATTATTACAAAGATTAGTCAACATTTACTAAGTGCCTCCCAGGTGTTGCCAGAAATTACACTAGGCACTTTTACTACATTACTCATTTATATCACACAAGAATTGCATTTTCTCAGTCAACTTTAAAATGTGCCCAATGTCTTAATGTTCAAAAATAAAAGTGCCAGGATTTAAAGCTTGAAAGCCCACACACTTCCTACAGCATGCCGCCTCCACTTCCACGTCTAGCAAATTTTCAGGTAACTAAAGAAGGAGCCATGAGGGGGCTACCATTTATGGTCTATCTCCTTATTTCCCTCAGAACTCCTGGTGAACCCTCACAGCCTGTTGCAAACGCCACCGTCTGTGTATAATCCTACCAGAGAGTTAATTACTCCTTCCAGTGAGCTGTCTCCATATCCTTCACTTACTTCTATTATTGTACATATCACCAGATATTGTAACTATTTGTTTCCTTTGTCTTTCCCACTCAGCTATTTACTCCTTATAACCCAGAGACATGTTTAACACATCTTTAACACCAGGATCCAACGCCCACTTAGCACATAACATATTAAACCTGTTCTGCTGACCTGCTTCTGTAACATGACTTAGCTTATGTGCAACTGGTAAATAGGGATCTTGTCAATATAAAAGTCACATTTCACTGGTGACTTTCTTCACGTTATTATTTTATATCACCAAGTAACAGCAAATGGATACAAAGAATACAGAAGGCCAAAACAGCAAGCTATTAACACGATGCCCACCCACCACTCCTTCCTTTTAGCTCAATTTGGCCACAGCCTCTGTCTTAGAAATGCTTGTTGCTCAGCTCTCATCTTCGTGCACTTTGTCCTTGTCTTCATAATTTAGCAACCTCAACCCTACCTAATCCCTCCTTCCATTAAGTTATCTTTACTCATATTCTAAGGTAAAGTCCTATATCTACCACAGTATTTACCAATTAGGAATTTAACACGTCTTTTTACCTGTGCTAGTATTATTGTTAGTACTGTTAGTGCCCTGGTTACAAAGTTGCATAGGTTTTGAGTAGTCTGATTCAACCTCATTTTTTTCCCATAAACTTTGTAATTTTTAACTTCATAATTTTGCAAAACATAAGTTTTTCAGGAATGCATATACTTCATTACAGCAAAAATGTCTGTACTCAAAGTATTTGATGAACTGAATTACTGAGTATCCAATGCTCATCAGGCATTATACATTCACTCATTGAACAAATATTACTGAATATCAAAGTAAATAAGGCACTGCTCTAGGCACTAAGGACAACAATGATGGGCAAAGTACGATTGTGTATGTCTCTGCGTGTATGCATATGTGTGTGCATGTTGTACACATGTGTGTATGTATCTGCATTCATGTTCAACTAAACAACCTTGAATTACATATTATTGCTAGAGGTACATTCTAATCTCTATATCAACAGTTTCAAAACCTTTTCAGAATCATTTTTTGTTTCCCAAGAGAAATCTTAAGCAGAAACAAAAAATATCAGATAAAAGCAAAACCCTGCACATTCAGCATGCCCTGCCCCTGAGATACCTCCAGGAAACCTGGGGCTTGTTAGGCTATGATTTAAAAACCACGATCTAGCAATGATACTCCACCTTTACATGACCCCTTTAATAAATAAAAAGAGTCTGACACGGGTTGAGAAAATCAATTAGGTCACTGTAAAGCTTGTAGTGGAGGATGATTTCACTGGACTCTTCTCTCTTCCCTCCCATGCAGCTGTTTTAATAGGAGCCCGAAGACTACTCCTCCCACGCCCTGATCCCCTAAGAGGGTTATGTGAGTGACTGAGCTTTGGAGAAAAGGAAGTAGAGAGTAGATGCTTTAGGTCCACTCTTTGGAGACCCAGGGGGAAATCTTCTCACCATCATAACGGTAAAATCTTAGGGAATGGAAATTAAGATAAAAGTCTAGGGAAAAAGAGATTTAAGAGGCTACTCAACATGAAAAGGCCTTAAGCTAAAAAACAAACAAACAAATACTCTCATAGATCACAAAAGATCTCCCTGAAATCACTAAGGTGGGAAAGCAAAATGGAGTTTTGAGGACAGAGTCTCCTAAGATTTGGGATACAGTAATAACAAAATAGACAAAGATCCTCTGCTTTCTAGGCTTACCTTCTCAGGGGCAGGGGAGAGAGAGAAGAGAGACAAACATAACGAACAAGTCAGTTATATATCTTAGAAGGTGATACATGATATGTGGAAAAGAAAGTGTGACGCCATGTAAGAGGGATCTAGAGTGCCAAAAAACAAGGGTAGCAGGGAGGGGAGGGAGTGTGGTTTGCAATTTTAAATAGAGTGATCAGGGTGGGCTCACGGAGAGAAGAGCCCCAATAAAGGCTTTAATAAAAGAGGTAATGGGGACCAGCCCAGTGGCGTAGGGGTTAAGTTCCCGCACTCTCCTTCCAGGGTTTGCAGGTTTGGATCCCTGGCACAGACCTATGCACCGCTCATCAAGTCATGCTGTGGCAGTATCCCATATACAAAATAGAGGAAGATGGGCACAGATGTTAGCTCAGGGCTAAACTTCCTCATAAAAAAAGGTGGAGGGAAGGTAAGGGAGTTAGCCAAGAGGACCTCTTCACTCCTGCAGTGGTAGAATAGCAAGAAGTCAAACTGGGAAAGAGGAGGGAGGGAGGGAGGGGGAGGGGGAGAGAGACAGAGACAGAGACAGAGACAGAGAGAGAGAGAGAGAGAGACAGAGACAGAGACAGAGAGAGAGAGACAGAGACAGAGAGAGAGAGAGACAGAGAGAGAGACAGAGACAGAGAGAGACAGAGACAGAGAGAGAGACAGAGAGAGAGAGAGGGAGGACAGAAGGTGGAAGAGAGGAGGGAGCAGGGGAAGGCACACCATGTAGAGACTTACAGGTCTTTGTAATGATTTTGGCTTTTATTCTGAGCCATTAAAGGGTACTGAGCAGATGTGATTTATCTTTTAAATAGAATATTCTGCTATGTGAAGAAGAGACTATAGCAGAGCACAGGGAGACTATTAGGCAGCTGCTGCAATTCCCCAGGCAAGAGATGGGAGCTGAACCAGGGTGGTAGCACAACAGGTGATGAGACGTGGTCAAATCTTTTTTCCTTCATTCAAATATAGTTAAGTGGGCTCCATTCAACTTACCACATATCCAAATCTCAAATACACTAGTAGCAATAGACTCCATAATGGATCTCCAATTCCTTTAGTAAGATCTACATGTTGCTGAGGCATTTCACACAAATAGACTAAGTCTTACTGAGTTTTCCACCATTCTAGCACTTTCCTCCCATGAAATTTATACTCATTTATTCCTACGCAAGTTCATATTACTTAAAAACAGTACGAGGAGGGGAAATGGAGATACAGATTTTTAAAGTCTATGTGATTTTCAATTAAGTCTGGTATTTTTTTCCCTTCTTTCTTTTTCTCTTTCCTAGTATACTTCAACAGATGCCTCTTTGAAAAAGTGAAAACAAAAATGTAAGCAAGCTATAAACCTTCTTCTCCCTTAATAAAATACTGAGCTTTGGTGGGATAGTTTTCTGTATTTTCCAATTTCCATATGTTGCCATTGGCAGTCTAGTAAATGTTATTATTTCTTTATACTCCAACTTGGTAATCTGTCCCAGCTTCCTTTTAATTTCATTTCATTTTTCAAACAAGCAGAGAAAAATATATGCTACAACATAATTGCTTAACTTTGGTAAAAGGATAGAAATCTTAGAAAAAAACATTTTGGTTGACTCTGTTACTCAAAAAAAGAAAAAAAATGCTTAATGGACTTTTTTACTGTGCATTACTGTGCACAAGATAGCTTGAGAATTTAAAGGTAGAAACAGAATATAAATAACACAACTTTATCAGGTAAATATTAGAAGACTTCATAAAGGGTTTACTTGAGAAAAAGCTTAAAAGTTCTGTGCCTTCTAAAGACTTTAGGAACCGTTCTCCAGAACTAATAAGAAAACTTTAGGATCAACATGTTTGATAAACCTTTTATAATAATTCCATTTAACACCTAAAACAATGCTCTATAACTTTAAGCTCTCAGATATGCATTATCTTATTTATTCTAGCATAAGGTATTAAATTATCTGAAAACAGGCTGACCCTTAATGAATCTTAAGATAAAAATCATCTTTCAAAACCAAAAACGAAAAAATTATTTACTAGAATATAAATATCCTCACAGATATGTTATCTCGATTCTTTTTAAATCATATGCAATCAGTGAGTTAACAACGGCTAAGCAGGGCAGAAGGGCAAGTGAGGGATCCGGATCACTGAAAGAGTCTTACCTTCTGACGTTTTCCATCGTTTCCATAAATCCTCAACAGTTATATGCTTATCTTCTCTGTGCAGATGGCTGTGTTTATTAGAAGCATCTTTATATTTCATATCTTCTCTGATAAACTATAGAAGAGAAAATACTAAATTAAATATACTTAAATTCACAATTTTAGTCTCTATAAACTAAGGAAAATAAAATGTGAAATCCAGTGGGTGGTGATTTTCATATAATAAATGGTACATTTTTGGTATTTTATACTCACAATATTCTTACGTTTATAAAACTTTTAATGAAATGTCTTCCACTACCAATCATAACAGTAACAACAATAGCAGCAGCAGTAAAAGTGCTTATTTAATGCTCGTTATGTACCAGGTACTATTCTATATTATATAATAAATACGCCTCTATATCTACACACACACACGCATATGCAGAGAGAGGCAGTCATTTCACTTCATGACAGTTCTGTAAGGAAAGTATTATGTATCCTCATACTTTATAGATGAGAAAACCAAGGCCCAAAGAGGTTAAGTAATTTGCCCAAGGTTGAAAAGACAATGAACAGCAGAGCTGAGATTCCAACCCAAGCAGTTTGGTTATGCTCAATAGCATAATATACTCCCTCAGTATTACACATTTCTACCAAATACCTAGTGACGGGGTGTTTCAAAACACAATAAATACTAATTTCAACTGCTGCATCATATTTCTACCTTTTAAGCTATTACTTATAGTTGAAAGGTATTTGATTACAGTGTTTAGAACTAAAACACTTTTAAAAACTAAAGTAGATCCTTTATTAATCTTACTGAAAAATACATAGAGAGAAAACACTAAAACTTTCTTTGCTAAAAATCAACGTGCTCCGTATTACTTCCTTATATAAAATTCTTCAATTGCTCCACATTCTCTACCAAATGAAAAGCACACTCATTTTTATGACTTACATACCATTTCCCAATCCTGTCCCTGATAATCTTTTAGGCCTTATCTCTTGACATTCTCCCCATATAAACTAGCCATTCTAATTACACAAAACTAACAGGTTTTTTTTAACTATTATGCTTTCTCTACCACAATATTTCTGATTTTTCTTGTTTGGTATGGTTTTATTTGGCATCTTTATTAATTTTTTTCTAATTCCAAAATTATGAGATCATACAAAAGATTATTTCAGAAATACCCAATGTAGAAAGTAAAAATCCCCTACAGTCCCAAACGCCAGAGGCATATTTCTCTGACTTTTATATACTGACATTGAAAATCATCTTCAGAGAAAAGACTGAAGTAGAGTTGTTCTCTACTGAAACTAAGAAAGAAAATTTTAATAGCTGTATAATATTGAGCAAAGCATTTCACTTTTCTGAGCTTCAATAACCTTGGGTGCAAAATGAAGAAACAAGGTTTTAGGATCAACAACACTACTCAACAACTGGTCAGCAGACCGATGTCAGTGAGCAAACTGATACCAGTCTACATTATGTATAGAAATGGAGAGTAGCCAGCCAGACACTTTTACAGCAATTAGACAGTGTTTTCATGCATCTCACCTAAGCATGTGATAAACGTACTTACTATGTAGGCCCTATCTATAATGAAGTGGAAATGAAAAATCTGGTCCTCCAGCACAGATAATTTGAAAAGCACTAATCAAGAAGCTCGATTCTAGCACATGTATATTCTGTTGTTCTAAGTAGTGCCTTACCCTTTTTTCTAAATGTGCTTTCTTTTTTTTTTTTTGAGGAAGATTAGCCCTGAACTAACATCTGCCACCAATCCTCCTCTTTTTGCTGAGGAAGACCAGCCCTGAGCTAACATCAGTGCCCATCTTCCTCTATTTTACATAGGATGCCTAACCACAGCATGGCTTGACAAGTGGTGCATAGGTCCCCACCTAGGATTCAAACCGGTGAATCCCAGGCTGCCAAAGTGGAACGTGCGAACTTAACTGCTGCACCACCGGGCCAGCCCCCTAAATGTCCTTTTTTTAAAGTTATTTTTAAAGGGGCCTGCCTCATTGCCCCAACTCCTTCTACTTCCATTGCCTATTTTCTATTTTCCTATTTCTGCCCATCTCCCCTGCTCTTCCTGATACCTTCAGAATTCAATAGACATACCTGGAAAAATCACTGTCACTGAGATGCTCAGAATTGCCCCTATCTGGAAGACGTCCAACAGCTAGAGAGATATTACAGATTGAAAAGTATGATGAACAGAGCAGGGAGGAAGCCTATCTTGGAAATGGTTCAGTCAGCTGGAACGAATGGCAACTGTTTCATTTATGTGCTACATAAAAAAAAATGTCTTAGGAAATTCTCTTCACCACATAAACACAAAGAACCCAGAAGTAGAGTTCTGTGGCTTCAAGATCAATATATTTCAGAAAATAAACCTGGGCCGGCCCGGTGGCGCAGTGGTTAGGTTCGCACGTTCCGCTTCTTGGCAGCCCAGGGTTCGCCGGTTCGGATCCCAGGTGCGGACATGGTACTGCTTGGCAAGTCATGCGGGGTGGGAGGTGCCCCATGTATAAAGCAGAGGAAGACGGGCATGGATGTTAGCTCAGGGCCAGGCTTCCTCAGCAAAAACAGGAGGACTGGCAGTAGTTAGCTCAGGGCTAATCTTCCTCAAAAAAAAAAAGGAAAATAAGGCTAATTTCCATATATAGTCTATATGTGGCATTCTAGCTGCTGAACTATTTTAGAAAGCCCAGAATGAGAGTACAGGTTCTGCCAAAATATATGCTTACCAAAATAAAAGAATTAAGACATCAAAAAAAGGCAATTAAAACAAAAAGCTAATGAAGATATCCATAGCTCACTTGGTGTAAAAGAACTATCTGACTCCTAAGAAAATTGGGTGAAAACTGAATAAATATATAGAATTATATTTCCCTAGAATTATGATTTAAAAATTAATATATACTTCTGTTTTAAAACATGACCCCAAGGTAACATAATTCATAACAAACCACATAAAAGTTTATTATATATCTTCAACATTTTGATCACAAAACAGCAGTAGAAAAGACTGTAATTAAGAATTACGTCATACTGAAACTAGGTTGGAAAATGTTTAACTGAACCAAATACACTAAAAATCATCAGCTTCCCCTAAATCCTCTCCCAAACATCCTACAGAAGAGTAGACCATTCTGACTGTTCAGACTTTTCTAAAACTTCATAGAAAACTGCAAATTTTTGAAATGAGGCAGGCTACTTGAGAAACAGTCACCAATAAGTGAAAATGTATGAGCAAACGACAAATGCTTCTTATTCACTGCAATCTGTGAATTAAGGAATCTCAAAAGAGAATCTGAAATTCTATGAAGAAACCTTCAAATAATGTACAGGAAATGAGGTACAGCCCTTTGGTAAACAAATTCAGTTATGCAAACCTACTATAGGAAAGCCCGAATTGACAACACAAATAAAGAAGTGCTCAATAAATAAATGACTATTGAATATTCTCTTCAAACATTCACCCAGACGATTCTTTTAAATAAATTCTAGTACCATTGAAGAATTTACATATTCAGTTTCAGGAAGTTAGTTTTTAAATGATAAACTGATTTCAGTTCCTTGTTCCTATAACATATATATTATTTTGTATTTTGTATTTGTACTCTTTTTATTATATTTTTATTGTTTGTTTTATTTCTATGTTATGTCTATTATATTTATATTTTGTATTTGTGCTGTTATTTCTATGATACTGCTTTAATAAAATCTGACACGTTAGTATAGACATATTTTGGGTCTCTATTCAGCCTACACCCCTTTCCCTGAGAACTACCTCCCAAGATTAGTGTAGATCCCTGAATGTGTCCAGTCACCCCTCCCTCAACCTATCACCCACTGCCACAGCTATGTGACCAAAGGATGAATGCTTGACCCAGAAGAAAACAATAGAGCCTGACTAGACTGACAGGGTTTTATCTCACAGGAAACTACAATTCAGATCATGAAAAGTTGGGTCACTTGGCCATGGGTCTGAATTTTTAAGATGATAAAAGACACTGGTATTAAAGGTTTCGTTTTATGAACAATCAAGATGGGCCAGGTGGTAAGGAGAACAGAGGAAGCCAATACACAGAGAGACAAAACAATGACAGAGAACAGAGGTGAGCACAGGAAGAGAAAGAAATGGCACCAGGAACTGTCTCAGTTCTTGATAACATTCCAGTTTCACTTCCTCAGGGGGCCTGAGCTACACAATTCTTGTCATGATTTCCATGACACAACAATGATAAATTTGTTTCCCCTTTTATTTTTAAATACACAATTTTAAGACCTCAGTACCAAGGAAAGTGGATTTATCATCACAGTTAAGCACTCAGACTCTGGAGTCTGACAGACTAGACTATATACAAAATCTGACTCTACTAAGTACTCACATTCTCTTTAGCCTCACACTTCTCTGTACAATGAAGAAAATAAAACTGCCTGACATATACAGCTATCAATACGGTTAAATAAAAAACGCATACATAGTGCACAGAAGTGTTAGACAATAAAAAAGTTTTGAGTGGTTTTTACATTTCAATGTTGTTATTGCTGAAGTTTAAAGCCTGAATAAATGAGTTTCACCCTGACTATACTGGTAGATTTAATACACATTTGGGAAATATCAGACATTTATAAAGCTAAGATTGCCCAATACTCTTAAAGTACCATTTCAGATATCCTGAAACAAAATACATAACTCAGAGATGGAGAGGAAAACCACAGCCTTTTTATTGACAATGTAAGCAGAGACTGTCCCAAAGGACACCTGTCATCAAAACAACGTCCTAAGTCTGACATGTGAGTCAGTTAAAGCAGATGGGTTCCTTGAAAAAAAATGCAGGGTCTTTCTATCTTGAAAATAATACTAAAATAGCTTAGTATAAACGTCTCAGGGAAAAGAATGCATAACAAGAAAAGTACTACTGTTATTCTCACTTTTAAAAATGAAAAAACGAAGGCTAAGGGAGGGTTAGCAATTTACTCGAGCTAGCTGGAGAATTCAACCATTATTTATGACACTGATTCAAATGACTGATCAGTCAGTAGAGAGATTTACAAAGAAACTTGTGAAACAATGTTTTTATGAGCTGAAGTCTGCCTGTCATTTGTTTTATAGGAACCGATACATGACCTATATCATTAACTACTCTTCAAGATTATTATTGATTATAATCCAAAAATCTCTAACAAAATTACCCACGATTCCATCAGTCTCTCCATTAGTTGGAAAAAAAAGTACTGCACTGTCATTAAAAAGCACATCAAGAGGCCAGCCTGGTGGTGTAGTGGTTAGGTTCCCAGGCTCCACTTCAGTGGCCCGGGGTTCATGGTTTCACATCCCAGCCGTGGATCTACACACTGCTCATCAAGCCATGCTGTGGCAGCATCCCACATACAAAACAGAGGAAGACTGGCACAGACGTTAGCTCAACGACAATCTTCCTCAAGCAAAAAGAAGATTGGCAACAGATGTTAGTTCACGGCCAATCTTCCTCATCAGGGAAAAACAAAAAAGAATACCAAAATGAGAGTCCAAAGGCCTATACCAATGACTTACCTTCTGTGTTCTCATTTGAAAAATAAAAGATAAAAACTACCTCACAAAGTTATAAAGATAAAAAAGAGAGCACAGCTTTACAAATATATGGTGAAAATTTGTTGCTTTTATTGGAGTTAAAACAAGTAAGTACTGTGGCAACTAGAGATATATTGAAGTCTAGTTTGGGCCTTAGTTTCTAGACAAAATCTACAATTAGGCTTTGGTTTCAGCTTCCAGAACTCTGAACACGAACACCCAAAATACCTACTTAGATGTCTTTCTGCCATCCATGAACTTGTGAGTGCCAATACCCAGGGAGATCATGGACGTTGAAATTATATCCAATCAGCATAACATCAGTAATATATAAGGTGAGTCACTCAGATTTAACATGAACAAGTGAATTTCACTTTAAGTAAAAGTAAGCATTCAAGAAGTAACCAAAAAACTCCTTCTGTTTTTTATTTGCTAAAATCAAGTAAGAATGAACTTGTATTTCCAGCCAAGATGAGGTTCCAGAGACCAGATTTGCCACTACCCCCCAAAACAACTAAAAGATTACACAAAATATATGTAACTATAGTTTTCAAGACATTGAACATCAGGAAAAGTACAGTGATCCCTGAGAGATCAGAAGCAAAGTATGCCCTATGACCAGCCTAAATCAGTTCCTGGAGAGAACTTCCAGGACTCCAGGACACGGCGCAGGAAGAGGGAAACTAGGCAAAGACTGGCAGTCCTGAGTTGAAGAGATGGAACTGGGAGTCTGGGGAGAACAATGGAAGCTAGAGATTACAGGGCTAAGTAGAGAAGAGTGAGTGAGTTGTACAGAGAGAAGCCATATAGGAAGGGTGCCTCGAGTCTTCAGCTGACTACTGATCAGCTCACAAATGCAAGGGAGCTATAGAAAGCCAAGAAAAAAGATAAGCAAAAGAATTAGAAGAAACAATCCCTGAAGATTACATAGGGCAGGAATTAGCACTTGTTCCAAGGAGACAGAGTGGAAAACCTCATAATTCATGGGTTACCAGGTAGAATACTAAGAAAGGTTTTGCCTCAGTACTGGGGAATGTCAACCCTACACTAAACTCTACCTTGGTCCTACCTGAAAAAGATTCTAAGTGCAAGACAAAGGGATTAAACTGTTTCCAAGTAACTTAACCCCATCCTAGAAGTTTAAGAACATTTATAGGAATACAAAATACCCAGCACCCAACAAAGTCAGGCATCCAATGAAAAATTACTAGGCCTGCTAAGAAACAGAAAAATATAACGTAAAATTAGGAGAAAAGTCAACTAAAACCTACCCAAAAGTAACAGATGAGAGAATTAGTAGATAAATATATTAAAACAGTTACTACAGTTATGTTCTATACATTCAAAAAGCTAGTAAATATTGAGCATGTTAATGGAGACATGTAAAATTAAACGTTTTTAAGAGCCAAATTAAAATTCTACACATGAAAATTACAATGAATGAGATGAAAAATACACTAAATGAGGGGCTGGCCCCGTGGCCGAGTGGTTACGTTCACGCGCTCCGCTGCAGGCGGCCCAGTGTTTCGTTGGTTCGAATCCTGGGCGCGGACATGGCACTGCTCATCAAACCACGCTGAGGCAGCGTCCCACATGCCACAGCTAGAGGAACCCACAACGAAGAATACACAACTATGTACCGGGGGGCTTTGGGGAGAAAAAGGAAAAAATAAAATCTTTAAAAAAAAAAAGAAAAATACACTAAATGAGACTACTGACAGATTAAACACCACAGACTAACATATCAGCCAATTTAAATAAAATAAGCATAAGAAACCATCCAAATTGATATTGAGCTGTGGGACAACTTCAGGCAGCCTAATATAGGTGTAACTGGAGTCCCTAAGGAGCAAAGAGGGAATGACAAAAAATATATATTTGAAGAAATGATGGCCAAAATTTTTCAAAACTTGATTAAAACTATAAACCCACAGAACCCAGAAGACAAATAAACCTCAAAACAAGAAGCACAAAGAAAACGATACCAATACACATCATAACCAAATAGCTTAAAACCAGGGATAAACAGAGTATCTTAAAAGCAACTTGGGTGAGGGTGGGGGGCACATTAGTACAGAAGAACAAAGATAAGGAGGACAGCAGAATTTTCATCAAACACAATACAACCCTGAGAACATATTAAGCAGCATATTTAAAGTATGAAAGAAAAAACTGTTACCTACAACTCTTGTCCACCAAAAACATCTTTCAAAAATGAAGGTGAGACGAAGGGGTGGAGCAAAATGGGGGGGTGAGCTGACCCGGGATTCTCTCCCCTCCAAAATACAACAAAAGATTGGAAGAACTGAATTTCAGAGAATAAACATAATGCCAGCTCGTTAGAGACCTACAATACCAAGAAGGCGGAGATCATAAATCTTGCTTACACCCTCGGAGGCGCTGGAACCGTAGGAGAGAACATCGCTCCCTCCCCTAGAGTCTGCGATGGCTGCAGCGCGGGTCGGGAGGGAGCGGGGGAGGGGCCGCGCGACTGGGGGATCATCCAGGACTCCTGCCGCTGATTCAGTGGAGACCCGCTGACGGGGGGGAAAGCTTCCGTCCGCGGGGACCCTATAAATCAAGGGCCTTGGGAGACCAGAGAACAGAACTGATCTGAACCCAGACCGGCACATGTGAGTAACAGCCCCTCCCCCCCCAGCAAAGCCAGTGGGCGCAGCCATCTTGCCCCGAAGGCGGAGAGCTAACACGCCGCTCTCAACCCCCATCTAGTGGCGACAGGCTGTAACTGCAACTGAATTCTACCACCATGAGAAAAAACCACTCCTCTACCATCCAGCAATTTATAAGAGCCCCAGACCAGAAGGAAAACAATAAAAACACAGAATTAAGTCCTGAGGACTTGGAATTAGGTAAACTAAGTGATAATGAATTCAGAGCACCTATAATCAAAAAGCTCAATGAGGTAGAGAGAAAGACAGAGAAACAAGCCGAGTTCTGGAGTTACTTCACAAAAGAGATTGAAATCATAAAGAAGAATCAAACAGAATTACTTGAGATGAAAAACACAATGGACCAGATAAAACAGAATACAGATTCCCTGAATGCCCGTGTAGACAACCTAGAGGAGCAAATCAGCATAATCGAGGACAGACAGGCCGAATGGCGCCAGACAGAGGAAGAAAGAGAACTAAGAATTAAAAAAAATGAGGAAAATCTCAGAGAGATAATGGATTCAATGAGGAGTAAGAACATAAGGATCATAGGAATTCCCGAGAATATGGAAAAGGAAAATGAAGCAGAAAGGGTGCTTAACGAAATTATTGAAGAGAACTTCCCAAATCTAGGGATCAACGGAGAAATGTGTGTAGAGGAGGGTTCTAGATCTCCTAGATTTGTCAATGTAAAAAGACCCACCGCAAGGCACATAATAGTAAAATTGGCAAATAGGAATGATAAGGAAAGAATTCTCAGGGAAGTAAGGGAAAAAAAGAGAATAACCTATAAAGGAGCCCCTATCAGACTGTCAGCGGATTTCTCTACAGAAACCCTACAAGCTAGGAGAGAATGGAGTGATATATTCAAAGCTTTAAAGGATAAAAACCTTCAGCCAAGAATACTCTATCCAGCAAGAATTTCCTTCAGATATGAGGGAGAAATTAAATCTTTTCCAGACAAACAAAAGTTAAGGGAATTTGTAACTAAAAGCCCTCCATTACAAGAAATCCTCAAGAAGGCTCTCATACTTGAAAAAAGAAAAAAGGGAGAAAGGGGACACAATCCACAGACTAGGGAGACCGATGGATAGAACCAGAACAGGATAGCAAATATTCAACTATAGCATTAGGGTAAAAATAAGGAAACTACCAAAACAAGGACGATCTTAGCACTCTAACTACAAATTAATAAGACGAATTGGAATAAAAAAATGAAAATAATTATTTAGGAGGGGAAGAGCAAAGGGTCTAAATCAGTATTGGTCGAGTAAGTAAGAGACCACCAGAGAATAGACTATATTATACACGAGATTCTAAATACAAACTTCAAGGTAGACACTAAAATAAAGTACAGAACAGAGTCACAAATCATAGATAAGGAAAAATCTAAGAAACCCAGCATAAGAAATTGCAGTATTAAATGGGTAGTCTAAAGCACACAGGAAAAGAAACACAGGAAAACAAGATAATGAGCGACAGATTGACAGCATTAAGTCCACATGCATCAATAATCACTCTCAATGTGAACGGATTGAACTCTCCAATAAAAAGACACAGAGTGGCAAAATGGATTAAAGAACAAGATCCAACAATTTGTTGCCTCCAGGAAACACACCTCAGCCCCAAGGACAAACACAGACTCAGGGTGAAGGGGTGGAGGACAATACTTCAAGCAAATAGCAAGGAAAAAAAGGCAGGTGTTGCAATTCTCATATCAGACCAAGTGGATTTCAAAATAAGACAGGTAAAGAGAGACACAGAGGGACAATATATTATGATCAAAGGGACACTTCATCAAGAAGAAATAACGCTTATAAATATCTATGCACCCAACACAGGAGCACCAAGATTCATAAAGCAACTATTAACAGACCTAAAGGAAGATGTTAAAAACAACACAATAATAGTAGGGGACCTCAACACCCCACTCACATCAATGGACAGATCATCCAGACAGAAAATCAACAAGGAAATAGTGGAGCTGAATGAAAAACTAAAACAATTGGACTTAATAGACATATATAGATCACTCCACCCTGAAGGAGCTGAATACACATTCTTCTCAAGTGCACATGGAACATTCTCTAGGATAGACCATATGTTGGGAAACAAGACAAGCCTCTACAAATTAAAAAAAATTGAAATAATAACAAGCATCTTCTCAGATCATAGTGCTATAAGGCTAGAAATTAATTACAAGAAAAAAGCTGAGAAAGGCACAAAGATGTGGAGACTAAACAACACACTACTGAACAAGCAATGGATCATTGAAGAAATTAAAGAAGAAATAAAAAAATACCTGGAAACAAATGAAAATGACAGCATGCCATACCAACTCATATGGGATACAGCAAAAGCTGTATTAAGAGGAAAATTCATCGCAATACAGGCACATCTTAACAAACAAGAAAAATCCCAAATAAGCAACCTTAAAGCACAGCTAACTGAACTAGAGAAAAAAGAACAAATGAAGCCCAAAGTCAGCAGAAGGAGAGAAATAATAAAAATAAGAGCAGAAATAAATACTATTGAAACGAAAAAGGCAGTAGAAAGGATCAATGAGACAAAGAGCTGGTTTTTTGAGAAGATAAATAAAATTGACAAACCACTAGCCAGACTTACAAAGAAAAAAAGGGAGAAAGCTCAAATAAACAAAATCAGAAATGAACGAGAAGAAATAACAACAGACTCTGCAGAAATACAACAGATTATAAGAGAATACTACAAAAAACTATATGCCAACAGAATGGATAACCTAGAGGAAATGGATAAATTCCTGGACTCCTACAATCTCCCAAAGCTCACTCAAGAAGAGGCAGACAATTTGAACAGACCAATCACAAGGAAAGAGATTGAAACAGCAATCAAAAACATCCCAAAGAATAAAACCCCAGGACCAGATGGCTTTCCTGGGGAATTGTACCAAACTTTCAGAGAGGATTTAATACCTATCATTTTCAAGCTATTCCAAAAAATTAGGGAAGATGGAACACTTCCTAACACATTCTATGAGGCCAACATCACGCTGATACCAAAACCTGACGAGGACACCACGAAAAAAGAGAACTACAGGCCAATATCACTGATGAACATAGATGCAAAAATTCTAAACAAAATTTTGGCAACCAGAATTCAGCAATTCATCAAAAGAATCATACATCAGGATCAGGTGGGATTCATACCAGGGACACAGGGATGGTTCAACATCCGCAAATCAATCAACGTGATACACCACATCAACAAACTGAGGAATAAAAACCACATGATCATCTCAATAGATGCAGAGAAGGCATTTGACAAGATCCAACAGCCATTTATGATAAAAACTCTGAACAAAATGGGCATAGAAGGAAACTACCTCAACATAATAAAGGCCATATATGACAAACCCATAGCCAACATCATACTCAATGGGCAAAAACTGAACCCCATCCCCCTGTGAACAGGAACAAGACAAGGATGCCCTCTATCACCACTCTTATTTAACATAGTACTGGAGGTCCTGGCCAGAGCAATCAGGCAAGAAAAAGGAATAAAAGGAATCCAAATAGGGAGGGAAGAAGTGAAACTCTCACTGTTTGCAGACGACATGATCTTATATATAGAAAACCCCAAAGAATCCATCAGAAAACTGTTAGAAGTAATCAACAACTACAGCAAAGTTGCAGGGTATAAAATCAATTTGCATAAATCAGTAGCATTTCTATACTCCAGTAATGAACCAACAGAAAAAGAACTCAAGAATACAATACCATTCACAATCGCAACAAAAAGAATAAAATACCTTGGGGTAAATTTAACTAAGGAAGTGAAGGACCTATATAATGAAAATTACAAGGCCTTTCTGAGAGAATTGGATGACGACATAAGGAGATGGAAAGACATTCCATGTACATGGATTGGAAGAATAAACATAGCTAAAATGTCCATTCTACCTAAAGCTATCTACAGATTCAACACCATCCCAATCAGAATCCCAATAACATTCTTTACAGAATTAGAACAAAGAATCCTAAAATTCATATGGGGCAACAAAAGACCCCGAATTGCTAAAGCAATCCTGAGAAAAAAGAACAAAACGGGAGGCATCACAATCCCTGACTTCAAAACATACTACAAAGCTACAGTAATCAAAACAGCATGGTACTGGTACAAAAACAGGTGCACAGATCAATGGAACAAAATTGAAAGCCCAGAAATAAAACCACACATCTATGGACAGCTTATCTTTGACAAAGGAGCTGAGGGCATACAATGGAGAAAAGAAAGTCTTTTCAACAAATGGTGCTGGGAAAACTGGACAGTCACATGTAAAAGAATGAAAATTGACCATTCTTTTTCACCATTCACCAAAATAAACTCAAAATGGATTAAAGACCTAAAGGTGAGACCTGAAACCATAAGGCTTCTGGAAGAAAACGTAGGCAGTACACTCTTTGACATCAGTATTAAAAGGATCTTTTCGGACACCATGCCTTCTCAGAGAAGGGAAACAATAGAAAGAATAAACAAATGGGACTTCATCAGATTAAAGAGCTTCTTCAAGGCAAATGAAAACAGGATTGAAACAAAAAAACAACCCACTAACTGGGAAAAAATATTTGCAAGTCATATATCTGACAAAGGCTTAATATCCTTAATATATAAAGAACTCTCGCAACTCAATCACAAAACATCAAACAACCCAATCAAAAAATGGACTGGAGACATGAACAGACATTTCTCCAAAGAAGATATACTGATGGCCAATAGGCACATGAAAAGATGCTCATCATCGCTGATCATCAGGGAAATGCAAATCAAAACTACACTAAGATATCACCTTACACCCGTTAGAATGACAAAAATATCTAAAACTAATAGCAACAAATGTTGGAGAGGTTGCGGAGAAAAAGGAACCCTCATACACTGCTGGTGGGAATGCAAACTGGTGCAGCCACTATGGAAAACAGTATGGAGATTCCTCAAAAAACTAAAAATAGAACTACCATACGATCCAGCCATCCCACTACTGGGTATTTATCCAAAGAGCCTGAAGTCAGCAATCCCAAAAGTCCTGTGCACCCCAATGTTTATTGCAGCACTGTTTACAATAGCCAAGACGTGGAAGCAACCTAAGTGCCCATCAACAGACGAATGGATAAAGATGTGGTACATATATACAATGGAATACTACTCAGCTGCAAAACAGAACAAAATCATTCCATTTGCAATAACATGGATGGACCTTGAGAGAATTATGTTAAGTGAAATAAGCCAGCGAGAGAAAGATAATCTGTGTATGACTCCACTCATATGAGGAATTTAAAACTATGGACCAAGAACAGTTTAGTGGATACCAGGGGAAAGGTGGGGTGGGGGGCGGGCACAAAGGGTGAAGTGGTGCACCTACAACATGACTGACAAACATTAATGTACAATTGAAATTTCACAAGATTGTAACCTATCAATAACTCAATAAAAAAAAAACTGAAAAAAAAAAAATGAAGGTGAAAGAAAAACTTTTTCAGACATACAAAGAGTGAAAGAGTTTATCACAAGAAGTCCTGTACTACTAGAAATGTTTTTAAAAGTTTTGTATGCAGAACGAAAATAATACCAGATGGAAATCTGAATCTTAATAAAGGAATAAAGATTGCTGGAAATGTAACTATATGGGAATATATGTACAATCTATTGTAGGTCAATGATACCTCAATAAAGCTGTTGGAAAAAAAAATACATAAAGAATAAAGAATGTGTGGGAAATGGTACATTCATACATCTGTGGGAGTACAAACTAGTACAATATTTTTGGAGGGTAATTTTAGCAAATCAATTAAAATGTTACATGTTCACTGTCTTCATCCCAAAATTTCCACTTTTCAGAATATATTCTACAGTACCACTCCTAGAACTATATAAAAGGTCAAGGATGTTCATTGTAATATTGTTAGCAATAATGAAAATTTTGAAACTACCCAAACTGCCAACAATTAGAAGAACTGTTAGATGATGATACTACAGCAAAATTAAAAATAAGGTATATCTACTTATCCTTAATAAAAAAGAGAAGTTTACAATTATTTGACATTTAATAAAATTATGTCCATTGAATATGATTACCTTATATATTTTTTCATGCTGATTAGAAGTTCTGGATAGCTGTTATATGTCTATTAGATTAAAAAACAAAATTATACAAAGTCAGGGCCAGCCCCATGGCGTAGTGGTTATACTACTATGCCTCCACTTTTGTGGCCCAGGTTTACAGGTTCAGATCCCGGGAACAGACCTACAGCACTCATCAGCCACGCTTGGTGGTGATGCACATATAATACAGAGGAAGATTGGCACAGATAGGTCAGGGCAAATCATCCACAGGAAAAAAAAAAAGACAAGAAAAATTACAATAAATCAATCAGAGCTTCTGACTTACATTTTCATACTGTCTCCTAACTTCTATGCTAATGCAAGAAAGTGTTACCTGGATTCATCAAAGCACTGTTTGATAATTCCCAAGAACAAAACAGAACTAAATCAGGGATCCCCTGATTTAGGCTTACTGAGATTAAAATTCTCTTGTATGTTTATTAACCACTTATATCTCTTTTATGAAATGTCTATTATATACTTAAATTGCTTCTGGAAATATGTGTTGGTTTCCTCTCTGATAAAACACAGCGAGAGGGAGAGAGAGAGAACAACATCCCTCTGGTCTCCTCCCTTTTGATGTTATCATGGGAGGATACACAATGCTTGGAGCTACTGCAGTCATTCCCAACCATGAGTAGAAAGCCAACAAAATGAAAGAAAAGGTAACACAGAGCCCTACACATCATTGAGGCCCTGAACTAACCTTGAAACCACTTAGCCTCAGACTTACGGCAATGTAATTTCAAATATTAAATCCCTATTGTTTAAGCTACTTTAATCAGATATTCTATTAATCGCAGCCAAAATCCTTCTAAAATATACAGTCCTCAAATAACAAAACGCCTATAGCGTGCTGGTCCCCATCAATTAGGTCTAGTATCCAGAGTCTCCACTCATTTAAATGGCCAGTAATAAGCAAAGATGGCTTTTGACCTGGAAATAAAGCAAAAGACAAACAGGGAATTATAAATACAAGGAACCACAAAATCAAACTGGGAAACTGACTTTATAAACCAGATTATCCAACTGGATATTATTACATCTATACATCCTTTTACTAAATACTAAGGGTTATGAAGCCACCCAAAATTCGGTTCAGCTTGGTGGGAACTCAAGGAAAGGCATATTTCTACAATGGAGTTAGATAAAGGAAAAACAAGAGTGCAGAGAAGTGTGAACACACAATAACATACACACACACACACACACACACACACACACACGCATGCCAGGTAATCACACAGCAAACAGTGAGAGTACTTCCTATTGAGAAGAAAACTATCTGGAGATTAAAGCCAGAGCTATAAATTGAACAGTTCCTTCTATCTGATATTCTCTCTTGCCAATCTTAAAGGACTAAGGTTTAATTAGGCTACAGTAAGGGAACTGACAGGTTCTTATCAGAGGTTCTAATAATTTCTATTAAGTATTCACCTATATTTTCTTGTAATTTCTGTATGGTTTCACTTTGATTATTAAACTTTTTAACTGATCTGGTGTGGTTTTTGTTTTTTGGGGATTTTTTTTGGTGAGGAAGACTGACCCTGAGCTAACATCTGTTGCCAATCTTCCTCTGTTTGCTTGAGGAATATTGTTGCTGAGCTAACATCTGTACCAATCTTTCTTCATTTTGCATGTGAGATGCCACCACAGCATGTGCTTAATACGTGCTGTGTAGGTCCACACCCAGATCCGAACCCTGGAACCCCAGGCTGCCAGAGTAGGGTGTGTGAATTTAACCACTATACCACCGGGTCAGCCCCTGCTCTGGGTTATTTTTTACATAAGGTGACAGGTTAGGATTTAATTTTATTTTTCTCAAAATTTTAATTATCTAAGCATTATTTATTGAAATAACTTTAATATCCCAAATGATCTGCAATGCTACCTTTAAATAATTTAAACATGGTTGGATATCAGTAGTTTTTACAGGTTTCAACCTAATCATACACACCCAGTTCTATTTCTGGGATACTCATTCTATTAATTACATTTACTTGTTTCACTTTAATAGTAATAGAAGAAAAATGATGATTTTTGCACGTGGCACTTATAATAATGACATCATATGCAAATGTAACAATTTTATATATATGGCTCTGGCACAAATCTAATTGACATCATTGTAACTTTCTAAATCTGCCATGGATTCCAATTCAAACAGTACTAGTAGTACTAATAGTACTAAAATAGCACATGATTTTTTTAAGACTTTATTTTTTAGAACAGTTTTAGGTTCACAGCAATATTTAACAGAAAAGTAGAGCATTGCCAAAAACCTCTTGCCCCCACAGTACATGCTTTTTTCATTTAAACATTCTCCATGCACTGTTAGAATTAAAACTCTCTATATTGAGCCATATTCATAAATCAGTATACATATACATATATATGCATAAAGTTAACAGAGTTTGGGGAAACATTATTTAGGTAATCAATTAGAAAAACAGATATTCAGTGATTATTAACTTACAAAGAATACTTTGTTACTTTCATTAAGAAACTATTGTCACTAGTTACTGGGAAAGATTATTACACAAAAGTAAAAATAAACTTTAAAATACTAATTTGAGCTCTTCAGTATCTTGTCACTCTTAAATGGAGTATTTAGTAATTGATTATATTTTAACAAACACAAATTTTAATTTGCATTAACATGAAACACCATGAAAGCACACTGCAATCAATTATTCACATAAATATTTATTATCTATTTATGAGCCAGAACATGTTCTGAGTGGTGAGAACACAGCAGTATAAAGCCAAAACAATAATCTCTACTCTCAAAGAATATAATTCCTAGCATGGGGAACAGAGACTTAATAAAGTAAGTAAAATTAAAAGTATATTGCTACTGGGGCCAGCCCCGTGGCCTACTGGTTAAGTCTGGCGTGCTCCACTTCAGCAGCCCAGGTTCAGTTCCCAGGCACAGACCTACACCACTTGTCAGCGGCCATGCTGTGGCTGCAACCCCCATACAAAATAGAGGAAGATTGGCACTGATGTTAGCTTAGAGCAAATCTTCCTCAGAAAAAGAGGAAGACTGGCAACAGATGTTACCTCAGGGTGAACCTTTCTCAGCCAAAAAAAAAAACGTATATTGTTACTTGAAACAAATGATGTTGATTGTTTTAAGAAAGAAGAGAATAAAAATATGTGTTTGCTTATATTTAAAAAATTAAAGGACAGGTAAACCATAAAATTAGGGGTAAAAAAGCCACCTTTAAAGGGAAGGAGGAAATATGGTATATGAGACAGGGACAGAAGCTATACTTTTTGCATATGTTTTGTTTCATACACAGGACTATGGAATCATATAAATTTTTTTCTAATTATAAAACAAAATCAATTTTTAAATGTAATCCCTAAAAGTCACAAGTAAAATCTAACAAATGAACCTAACTGTATAGTTAGTTAGTAGTATAACCATATAGTTAGGAACACTCTCTACTGACTTTAACCACATATCCCTAGTGGGATACACCCTATGAACAAAAGAAAGAAATGAGAGAAAAGGCTCAAACGGTTTTCAGTATCATATCATCGGTATTAATGTTAGTATTGTTATCCTGAGACTGTTGTGTGCACAGTGTGGGATAAATCTAATAAGTAATTATGCTGGTATTATTAAGCACCAAGAGTTTCAGTGTGATTGTTGGAAGATACAGGGTAAGATCAATAAAGTTAAATAAAAACCCTGGAGTATTGAATTTGAATCATAATTATCAGGCTGAATTCATAGTGTTTATCATCTTTAAAAAAAATTTTTCCTAGATCTGTCCACTGAAAAGTCATAGAAACAATGATTAAGCCAGCACTGCCAGCACATTGAGTGTGGTCTGTCAGATACTGTTTTCCAATAAAAGAAATCAAGACTTCTTAACGAAATAGCTGAAGAAAGAGGAACTCTGGGGCCAGGAATGTACAAACTGAGCCTGGAATGTCTTATCACTGTAGAAAGCAAGAAACCTATCAAAGACTACCAAGGTGGGGTCAAAAGGATCCAGGTGCAAGCTTAAACAAGCTTCTACTGCCTAAATATGGGACAATTTAAACAACAAAATAAATAATAACAGCCTGAAATTCATTTAAATCCATGAGTTCATGATTCTACACACACATACACACTCTTCTCTTTTATCTCCTTTGGAGGGTCCTTGGAAACCACCTAATTATTTTGAAAACCTATAAATAAGGGGAAAGAATCAAGCATTATCCTGTCTTTCCTATAGAAATAGGAAACCAAAGAGTTGACATATTGAAATTTCTCTTTAAAGAAGTATTCCAAATAATAAGAAAAAAGAACAGAATTAAATTATTGGCATTTTGCAACCTCTAACAGATTAATGGATCTGGGTAATGATCAACAATGGTGGATAAGATCACAAAACATCAAAGATGATGCCAAATTTTTTGGCACACTCAAGGATTATTATGATGCAGTTGTTTAAACAGTAACTCCACCGTTAGAAACAAAGATAACAGAGAAGAGATTTGAGTCAAACAGAAAATCACGACTCAATTTTGAGCACTTTAAACTTAAGATAACTATTAGATATCCAAATGGAGATGTTGATGCAGTTGGATATACGAATCCAGAGCTTAGGACTCCAATGAATAGAGGGTATTTAGGAGCCTTGAAATTATGTGAGATCACCAAGGGGATAAATATAAATAGGCAAAGAGGCATAAGGACTAAGTTTAGAAGCACACCAATGTTAAGAGATCAAGGAGATGAAGAGGAAATCAGCAAAGAAACTGAAAAGAAGAAATCAATACAGTCAAAGGAAAATAAGGAAAGCACGGTTTCCTGAAGCCAAGCGAAAAAAAGTGTGTTAAAAAAGAAAGCATGTTCAACAGTATCATGATGCTGGTAAGTGATATGAAGACTTATTAACTAAGCACTGCACAGCAGCGTGGACATCTCTAGTGAGCATAATAAGCTGTTTCAGTGGAGTAATAGAGGCAAAAGTTTAAGTGAGACCCAGAAAGAACAAGATGAGAGAAATAGTACACAAGTCCTTTTGAAGATCTTGTTATAAGGGAAGGAGAAAGGAATTGGGTAACAACCAAAGGGAGAAGTTTTTGTTTTGCTATTATTTATACGGTGGGAAAATAATGGCAGATTTGAGTTAGGCGGGAAAGAGCCAGTAAAAAATAGAAAATACGGTTGTTGAAGAAGAGAGGAAAATTGCTAAGTCATTGTCCTACAACGGCAAGAGAAGATGAGACATGCAGAAGTGGAGGAATTCACTTTTGCAAAGAGCACAAACAGTGAATCCACAGTAATAAGAGAGAATATAGAGTTTATGGACACAAATGCAGGTGAATGAGACCCCGGTGGTTATATGGCCTCTGACAGTGAGAGAGGAAAAAACTTCCCTATCCCAATCCTAACATCTTTGGTTAGTTATTAGATCACTGGGACAAGATTTTAAGCATACCACAAAGTATAGAAATAAACTAGAAATTAAGAGTTAAAGAAAAATTACTAATTACATTTAACAAATTTTATAGCAACACAAAGATTTCTCTTGTCTTCTACAAAAGAAAGCGACGGTTTCAAAATGTAAATATCAAAATGTTCTATATCTCAATTCGGGTGGTGCATACATGGGTGTATACATTTGTCACAATTCATCACACTGTATAGCTAACATCTCTGCATTGAATTATATGTAACTTATATCTCAAATATTTAAACCATTAAGAAATTTAAGAAATTTGTTATCTTTCACAGGGACAATTTTATTCATTAAAAAGATATTTACTTTAAATGTACTGTTCATCTCTCAGGATCTTTAAGAAAGCCAAGCTTTAAGATATCCCATTAATTTGCTACATACTGTAATTTTTAAAAGTCTTTTTATTCATTTGTTAGGTTTTCAGGGTAGAAGACAAGACTAGCAATGGGAAAATCCGCCAGACATCAAATAGTAAGAATAAAACTCAACAACTCAGAGAGGGAGACAAAAAGGCACACAAAGATGAGTCCAGAGCATTGAGCCTGAAGCGTAGGTAAAAGAGTGATACCATCAATCCAAATAACAATATAAGGAGAAACAGGAAACAGTTTTTTAAGAAAAGCACCGATGGGCTCAGTCTAAGACTTTCTAGACAGGAAAACAAGGAGAGAAAGTAACGTATTTTTTTAGAATTTAGGACACCACGTTGGAGATCCTAGCAGACAAAATGTGAGAATGAAATTCAGGACCAAAGTCAGAACTGAACATACATGGAAGTGATAGTTAAAGCCATGAGCCTGAAGGAATGAAAGAAGAGGCCCAAAGACAAAAATCTTATGGAAGGAGACTTCTAGTTTCCAGTTCTACATGTAAGGAGCTTGGAAGTTACCACTCCATCGTAACAAGTAAAAAGCTAAACTAACTGAAAAGTAAACAACTCCTTCTGGATCCCTAAGAGAGAGAAGGACACAGGACAAACCGCTTCCCCCAAGACTGGAGAGACCAAGAGGAGAATACAGGCTTACCCTTCCTGAAACAGTCAGGAGAGGAAACAGCTGCAGGAACTGTGCTGGGGTAGGAAAATCTGAACTGTAACTGACGAATTGCTGGAGGCTCAGCGCACACAAGTCTGGAAGTTAAAGACTCCAGGGATACCCAGTCATAGGAAGGACCCCCACAATATTGTGAGATTTACCTCCAGGAGCTCGACCAGATTCCAGCAGTAAATACTGGAGAAAAATCCCCTCCTGCTTCTGGCAGGGGGAGGGGAAAAAGAACCACTTTGAAATACTGCGAAGCACTCTGTGCCTCTTATCAAGGCCTGCCCTCAGGAGAAAATAAACCAAAGCCTAACCTGCTGGGGTATTATCAGAGCCTAACTGACAGGAAATACTCAATTCCACCTGGCTCTAGCCTTCCAGTGGGAGAAGAGAAATACTCAATTCCAGCACACACTAGCCATCCTGCCTCAGCTAAGAGGGAAGAAAAAAACAAAAACTGAGAAACATAACAGCCCAGAGGCACAGGCTCTCTAAACAACTGAGACCTCATTGCAGGACTACAGAACGCTTTCCCTCCCCCCATACCTCACCACCATATTACTAGAGGCCATGACAAGAGTTCCTTTTACCCCATACAACATGTCCAGCTACTGAGAAAAAATTACAAGGCATCCCAAAAGGCAAAAAACACAATTTGAAAAGAGAGCATGTATCAGAACCAGACACAGCAGGGATGCTGGAATTATCAGACCAGGAATTTAAAACAACTATGAATAATATGCTAAGGACTCTAATAGATAAAGTAAGTAGTATGTAAGAACACATCGGCAATGTAAGCTGAGGGATGGAAATCTTAAGAAAGAACCAGAAAGAAATGCTGGAGATCAAAAATCCTGTAACAGAAATGAAGAATGCCTTTGATGCACTTATTAATTAGTAGACTGGACACAGCTGAGGAAAAAATTTCTGAGCTAGAGGATATATCAATAGAAACCTCGAAAACCAAAAAGCAAAGAGGACAAAGACTGAAAAAAAAACAGAACAAAATATCCAAGGACTGTGGGATAACCACAAAAGGTGCAACATATGTGTAATGAGACTACCAGAAGGAGAAGAGAGAAAGGAACAGAAGAAATAGCTGAAACAATGACAGAGGATTTTTAGGGCAGTGAAAATACTCTGTATGATATTATAATGATGGATATATGTCATTATACACTTGTCCAAACCCAGAGAATGTACAACACCAAGAATGAATCTTAAAGAAAACCGTGGACTTTGAGTATGATGTGTCCATGTAGGCTCATCCTTGGTAAAAAATGCACCATTCTACTGAGTGATGCTGATAATGAGTGACTAGACACACGTGGGGGTAGAGGGTATACGGGCAATCTCTCTATCTTGCTCTCAATTTTTTTTGCTGTAAACCTAAAACTGCCCTAAAAGAATTAAGTCTTAAAAAATAAATCTATGGAATACACACACTTCAGGGTGCAAGAAAAGCAAGACCAATAAAAAAAAATCAGAGGAGAAGTAGCCAGAAGCAGAAAGAAGGAAAACCAAGCAAGTTCATTTCAATCCTATGTCCTACAACACCATACTCCAGTCAGACTGAATTACTCACTAGTGCATAAATTAGTACCCAACATTCTTGCTTTAATGCTCTTCCTTACCCTGAACCTTCATGTTGGAATGTTCTACTACCATCTACACCTGTGAAAACCACACCCGTTTCCAAAGGTCCATCTCAAGGACGCCTACCCCAAGTTTTCCTTGATGCTCCCCAAATAGATGTGCACTCTCTTTTCTAAAACCTAAGAGCACTTCCATGATTCATGTCTATTCCTAGTATATAATTTGCCATAATGTGTCTTGTATTATTCATATACGACATTATATGCTCTACTAGATGGTAAGCTCATAGAGGTCTATGGTCATTTTTTCATTCTGCCCCATATTTAGTACAGTGCTGTATATATAAACAGAAACTTTAAACATTAGGTGAGTTTGTTTTTAACTGAGTGGTCAATAACACCCTTAGTCAGGAGTTCAGGCATATTTCCCAAGTCCTTGAGGGGACAAGGAAAAGAAAATAAAAGGAAAATTAAAACAAAACGAAAATCAACTATTTCATTTTAAAAACAGTTTTTAAAATTCCACAAAAACCCCATACCTCCCTAATTAAAACCTGAAAGAAATTTTACATACTTATGGGATATAAAAAATAAAAAAATAAAGGTCAGTTGGAAAGGATTAGTGATTAAAGTGAAAGGCTCTCAAATATTTTTAATCAATTATTTTAAACATTTTCAGGATCAAGGTAAAATATTCCTTCAGTTTTAAAAAGATCCTCTTTATCAATTGAGCTTAACAGACTATAGTTTCAGCCCTCCAGGCCTAGTAACACTGTAAAAAGGCCAGGGGGTAGTAAAAAGCAGGTCATCAACAGCTGGTAGGACCAGTACTAGGTCATGAGCAAATCAAGCCAGGCCAGACCCAGAAAAGTCCGGATAGAAAGCCTAACTAAAATACAGGGCTAATTAACAGGGGAAAATAGCAATCTTTATGGTGAGGTAAGGTGTATTCTCCAGGCAAGCTTAACATAACATTTAAGACATAAGCCAATATGATTCAAATCGAATATAGGAACAAGCAGGTCTGAGGTCCTAGGGAAAAAGCTGACATCAACATCCAGAGGTTTTCAACTAAAACTGAGATCATTAATAGAAACATAGTTCAAGAATGCATAAAAGGAGGTTCTTTCAGTTTCCAGGGCTCAAACCTGAATACAAATTTTAAAAAACAACAACTTGGAACTATGTCTAAACCTGTTGTGGAGAGTGAAGAGGAGTTGGGAGAGTTGGGCTCTAACCCAGTTCTCTTCACACACACAAAGTGACCCAAGTAACATAGCCTCTCTAAGCCTCGGTCTCCTCATACATGAAATAGGGATACCAGCTGTCTTGCCAATTGCAAAAAAACATCACTGAAGATAATGTGAGACATCACAAATGCTTTATAAACCATGATGTTAGAATCAACTTGTGGTGGGGTTTTCTGAGGACAAGAACAATTTACTTTGCATCTCCCTGATACAGCACAGTATCTTACCTTAAGACCTCAAAAATAGCTTTCTAGAGCAAAACAGCCTTCTGAAGACCACGTGGTTAGTGACAGCTGAACAGAGGATAGAACTATAGGAAAATGTAGACTGTTATATAATTTTCTTTAGATATGAAAATTTGGGACAGCCAGGAAACTTACTACTAAAAGAAAATTCTAAAAATCAATGAAAAGGTCGATGAGTACATTTTAAGTTAATACAGAAAATATTGTTAAGCTATATAATTTCTAGAGAATAAAAAGACAAAAAAATCACTGAACTCTAAGAAAAAGAAATAGAAAAATATCTGAGTCTCTGTCACATTACTAGAAAATGAGCTGTACCATGTAGAAAGACTTAGGGTGATAAACTAAATTAAAACAGATCCAAGCTTTACTAATAGCACAAACTTGGCATAATACTTAGATCAATTCAATAACAACTTAGTGAAGGAGCAAGACACAGATAAAGGTAGGTATAATAGAAAGGAGACTGTGATTAGACATATAATGAGGTAATTATACAGCCCCATTTGCCTGGGACAGTCCTCATTTACACCTGTCTTCCTGGTTTAATTATTAACAGCACCCTCTTTCACTCTCAAAAGTATCCCAGTTTGGATGATGAAATATATGGTCACCCTATCTACAAGAACAATCTATGGCAGAGTTAATGTTACAGGAAAGGTACAATTTTATTTAATTTGTGAAACGGAAATAAACAGGTTCTGTACCCACTCGAACTCAGACATCTTTTGGAAGATGAGACAATATGTGAAGGGTACTAAACTCCCAAAAAAATGCATTACATAAACGCAGTGCCAGGCTGTGATCCTGAAAATGTCCAGGAAAGGAGGGGGAGAAGAGGAGCAGGACTGGCAGTACAGTCAGGCTGGAACTGAGGGAACAGACGCAGGTCCTGATTCACACTCCTACTCTTCTGCCCCCTTCCAGTCTGTAACAGGATTTAATATGAAACTCTTGTTAAGGTAAATTAAAAATTAATGGGAGAGGAATGGGAAACAAATTTTTTTAATGAAAATACATAATTACCAGGTGGTCTGAGTAAGGAAAGTGGAAATAATTTGAAGGAAGGGGCTAAAGATTTACTAGCTGAAGCAGGGGTCGTGATAACTCCCAGAAAGAGGCAAAGGAACTAGGTTGAATGTTTCAAGGCCATAAAATGATTTCAGAAGCTTTTGGCTCTTTATAGACAGATCTCATTCTATAGACCGTTCAGTCCCAGTTTATAAACTGTTTGCATTTAAGAGTGTTTATCTGCCATTTGAAATACATCTTTCCACAGAAACTATTACAGTGTTTTAAGTTCCTACCTACTGCAGCACAAAAGCCTTTTTAATTCACATGTAACTGAACTATACGTATACCAATGGTGCTTCTCAAATGACCTGTGACTAAGGAAGCATCAGGAAGAGAGAATCCGTTATAATAAATCAGAGTTTGAGGTAGAGGCAAGATATTGTGGATGGTAAGAAATGGCAGGATAACAGTCTTCTAGTTTCTATGGTAGTTGCTTTGAGGGACAAGGAGATATATGAATAGAAACACTCTGGGAGAATTAATTCTCATCAAGTATTATAAACAGAAAGATAACAACCACAGTCAGTAAATAAATTGGAAAAGCAAGAGACAGAGGAGGAAGTACAGTAATTAGGTACTACAATTGTCAAGGCAAGACATAAGAGTCCAGGTATGCAACTAAATAAATGCTGAGGCAGGATAAAAAATTCAGAACTTAAGAAATATTCTAGGTACAACTATAAAATAATGAGATTTTCTTAAAATCTATCTCAATATTTTATATAATGGTTCTTAACCATTCTAGGTTACAAAGCCATCTTCCTTTAACAAAAAAAAAGCAAAGAGTTTTCTCCCCAGAAAAATACACACACAACCCTACTTTATAGTAACTGTATGTCCATGACTCCCTGTAGAAAATATTAAGAAACTTGTAAGGTAGGACTTGGCTAAAGTGAAATCACAAAGTACAGGGGCAGGAAGCAACGCCGTTTGCAAGACCATCACAATAGCCAAATATAAATACCATGCCTGAGATGACAAAAGCTGTTACAAAAGTACAGTGCAAAAACTATAAGATTTATTAAATACAACGCAGACATCAGAATCACCTGAGGACTTGCTAAAATACAGATTTCTGGGCCCCACCCTCAAGTTCCTGATTCAGTAGGGCTGGGACGGGGCCCAAGAATTTGCATTTCTAACAAGTTGATGCTTGTCCAGGGAGCATATTTTGCTTTATTCCTTAGAGCAATCTTTCAAAACTACAGCAATTCCTTCTTCATTCTCTTCTCTCCCTTGAGGCCCAAAGATTTGGCTGCAACGATCTATTTTGTCAAATGGGTTCATCGCCTTTCCTTCCTCATTCTGTAGGTTAAATACAAAGTAGGAAAATGCCCCAACCTTTTTTTTACCTTGCTTCCAAAACACACATGCAGCCTCCATATTATTTTGAATAGCTCAAAGTGCAGTTAACAGATGTGAACAGAGAAGACACAAGCCAAATGACTAACAGGTACTTGGTGCTTAACAGATTTTGGTGCATTGTAGAATATCAAAATACCTTGATCATACATCCCGAGAGGACTTCCTTCTAGATAAGAGGAGGATGTTTCTTCCATAGCCTCCTATTTAAAGGTGTTCAAAATCATTAATTCTCTTCTAGGATCTCTACAGATCAATAATTTAAATTTAAAAATTAAAAGAATTTGCAGCTGAAAGAAAAAGTCAGTGGCAAATTAAAAGTATTTTTCAAACAAAGGAAATAGAGATTTTAATGTCTTCTCTTATCAAAATGATATCTAAATTTTCTGTCTCAGTCACTCCCCACCTTTTTTTCTAAATTAATATAAATGAATGAGCTTTGCTCCATTCTTACAATACCATTACAGGTATCATAGATATCAGAGCCAATTTCAATCATGAAAAGCAGAGTGGTCACCATAACAATATCAGTAATTGATGTGCTATATAGATAAGAGACCTATATACAGTGAACAGTGGAAATTAGAGAAAAATAAATATTAAGATTAGCAGTGTCTCTGGAACTTGCTTTCTGGAAAAACTCTCACAGTTGCCTGTTCTTATAAAAATGAAACGAAGACTACGTGACTTATAACAGACCTTGCTTTACAATTCCTTAGTGCAGTGGTCTCCAAATTCAGTTGCCCAGACCCTACAAGGATGGACAATCTAACCCACTTGAGAGGGATAAAATATCAGAACTTCCATTCATATTTAATTTTTATCTTATTTTTAATTTATACTTTTGTGAACATTTTAAAAAGACATAATAGTATAACAGTATGTATGTATATACATTAAATACATAATAAATACATATATACACATGCACTACTTATATACAGCTATTTATTTATCCAGGAGGGCATAATGAGGGAGATTAATGATACATATTAACAGAGAAAAACAACACAGAGTAGGAATCAAGAACATGGATTCAGTCTGGCTTCAAAACCCCAGTTCTATCATTTATAAGCTGGTGACCAAAGGCACATTGCCTAACTTCCGTGAAGCCTGTCTCCTTATCTGCAAATAAGATAATAATATTATATTTGTAGCTCATAGGGTTGCTATGAGGAGTCCATACCATAGTACATGCAAAGTGCTTACAGTGCGGAATAAACAGTAAATGCTCAATAAATGTTTTCTGTTATTTTAGTATCTAAATCTATAAATGTAAGTTTGAGAAGTCCTATAGTAACAAAACTAAATTAATCCATCATTTCCCAATTTTGGCCATCTAACCATTTTTTCTATGGCTTATCTATTAACATTCTCTGCTACTCTAATTGTACGCTTATTGCTATTATTTTCGAGGAAGAATTAAAGTCTGTTTTTATGGCATCAAGTAATTAACTAACTGAACTATGAAAATTTCAGTATACAGGAAAACACCTCAATAATTATAATTTAACAGAGAGCAAGAATTCTTTAACACCTACTCTCTTACCTTACCTGCTTGGCCTTTCAGGGGAATGCCAAGTGATCCTTCAGTCAAATAAATTGTACTGGTACATTTGTGCATGCAATTACAGACACAAAGCACTGTCCAACACATCACGCTTTCAAATTCTAGACATATCCTATTACAAAGATAAACATGACAAGGCTTACTGTGGTTCACTTCCAAAATGAAGCCTTTTGAAGGAAGTTATGTAACTTGAATGTTTTCATACTTTATAATTCTGTGGCTTGAGAATTTCCCATCAAATATGGCTAGCATATTTGTTAGTACCGTTAGCAGAATATAGAAACAAATCACAGTAAACAGCCTCTAAAATGGCTCCCATGATCACCACATCCTCGGATTCATGCCATCATGTAACTCCCTCCCCTTGAGTATCAGCGGGATCCGGTGACTCACTTCTGGCAAACAGAATATGGCAAAAAAGTGATGGGATGTCACTTCTAAGATTAGGTTACAAGAATAATTTGACTTCCATGTTGTTGGCCCTTCTCTTGCGCTCTCTCTCTGAGCTCCCTCTGACTCTCTCGGAGGGAAGCCCACTGCCACCTTATGAGCCGTGTAGCAGGGAACAGATATCTCCAACCAACAACCAGTGAGGACCTGCAGGGCCAAGAAGCACATGAGTAGGCTTCGAAGTGGATCCTCCTTGAATCAGGCCTTGAGATAACTAAAATACAGCTGACATCTTAATTGCAGCCTTGTGACAGAGACCCAGAGCCAGAAGACCCAGCAAAGCTGCACCTGGATTTCTGACCCACAGAAATCATGAGATAATGAATGTATATTGCTGTAAGCCACTACCTTTGGGAGAAAATTTGTTACACGGCAATAGATGACTAATACGTAAGCTAAAATTTTAACTTAAAGAACACATGCATTTATTCTTTGAGAAACAGTAATCCAAATAATTCAAAACTCATTGATCCTATTTTAAAATGTATTTTCTACTATGTTTTCTAAGCCCACTTTTACCTATTTTCATAAGTGATTCTCCTTGTTTCAGACACAGATACATCTGTGTTGTTAACTAAATTTTCTGAGAGGTACATAGACAAATGATGACAAAGGTGTTTTTCAGGAAGAATAGTTACTGAAGAAAAACTGAAATACCAGGTACAACCAGATTTTCCATATAAGTTGGTCTTAAAGTTGATTATATATATCAAACCAACTGATAAGAACAAAAACTCTAAAACTACCTATTCCAAATGACATCGATGAAAGAGAAGAATGGGTAAAAAGGAAAAAAAAATTAGAAAAAGGGAAGGAATTTTTAATAATTTAAAAGGAAAAAAGGGAAAAGTAAAAACAAAAAATAAAGTTCACACAGATCAGAAACTATAATAAATTTTTCAGTCACAAAGTAGGCAATACAATGTGAATTCTCATTGCCTTCTATTGCTGTGCTCAAGGCAACAAAACCATTCATTTCTCTTATTTAAATTATTTGCTGATCAAGTACCTACACTTTCAAAAGTATCTTCAATATTGACAGAACATTCAAACTTGATTGTAATCAACAACTCAATCTAAACAGGTCACAGATCCAGCACAAATTGACATTTAATCTTTTTGATCTTGGGCCAAAAGATAATGAAAGCAAAAGCTCTACATCCTGTTCCTAATCTGAAACACGCCCAGTTCTCCAATTTCAGGTTTAGAATAGCTCTGGAAAATTGCCAGATATTTATTCCCTTACTTGTCCAAGTACTGCATACAGTACACTTAAGTGTTACCTTCTTAATGAGAACTGCCGTGACCACCCTATTTAAAACTGCAGCCACCCATCATCTACCTGTCCTGATTCCCCTTTCCCTGCTTATTTAGCTTTTTGTTTAGTCTGCCTTCCACAAGCCCCAAAAGAATGTTAGCTTAAAGGCTTGAAGATTTAAGTGAGATTTTGTCTGTTTTCTTCCTGATATATTTCAAGATTTATTGAGTATCTGGCATATAATAGATCCTCAAATATTAGCTCAATATTAAATGGATGAATAAACTACAAGAGTAAATGCCTTCTCATACAAACAAACATACAAAAAGAAATACAAAAACAAAAAACATTAAAACAGAGGGCACTAAAAGAGAAAAAAATTGAGTTTTCGACCATCATTTTCAAATGCTAAGTATTTTTTTAAACTTTTTTTGAAAAGCTACATTGCAAAGCAAAGATCAAAAGAAGAAATTAAGTATTTTAAGTTTTTGACTAAGGTTTCCTATTAAACTCGTGAAATTTCCTAATGATGGCTGCTACAGGACCATAATAGTATTACTATTTACTTCTTTAAAAAAGAGAGACTTTAAAAAGATGTGGGCTGGCCCAGTGGCGCAGTGGTTAAGTTCACACGTTCCGCTTCTCAGTGGCCTGGGTTTCGTCGGTTCCGATCCCAGGTGCAGACATGGCACCACTTGGCAAAAAGCCATGCTGTGGTAGGTGTCCCACGAATAAAGCAGAGGAAGATGGGCATGGATGTTAGCTCAGGGCCAGTCTTCCTCAGCAAAAAGAGGAGGATTGGCAGTAGTTAGCTCAGGGCTAATCTTCCTCAAAAAAAAAAAAAAAGACACTTTAACAAGAAATACAAATCAAGATGTAGCTACAATAGTCCACCCTAACCTGTTTCCCTTTCCACAGTTTCAGTCACCCACTGTAAACTGCAGACATTGTCTGCTCTTGACATCCAAACATCCAACCATCAACATCAACATGGCTCCATGATGCTTCTTCTGACATAGGTCAGAAGGTCAACAGCTGCCTAACACTACGTCATTCACATCACTTCATCTCATCACATAGGCACTGTACCATCTCACATCATCACAAGAAGGGTGAATACAGCACAATAAGATACTGAGAGACAGAGCACATTCACACAACTTTTATTACAGTATATTATTATAATTGTTCCATTTTATTATTAGTTATTGCTGTCAATCTCTTACCATGCCCAATTTATACATTAAACTTTATCATAGGTATACATACACAGGAAAAAACACAGTATATATAGGATTCAGTATTGTCCTCAGTTTGAGGCATCCACTGGGAGTCCTGGAATGCACCCCCTGCAAATAAGGGGAAACTACAGTATTCTGAACTGAAGGCACCAAACTAGTCCAAGAACTGCAGAATTAATAACTCATTCCTTAAAGCCTACAACACACCAGTCTCTAGATCAGTGCTGTCCAATAGAAATAAACTGTGATCTACATATGTGATTTTAAATTTTCTAGAAGTTGCATTAAAAAGTAAAAAGAAACAAGTGAAATTAATTTTACATTATATGTCATGTAATCCAGTATGTCCATAATATTATCATGTTCAACATGTACTATTTTAAAATTTAGATATTTTACATTCATTTTCTCACATAAATTTTCAAAATTTAAAGTGTATTTGACACTTATAACACACCTCAATTTTAAGTGCTCAACAGCCACACGTGGCTAGTAGCTACCATACTGGACAGTGGATTTCTGACTCTTTTAGGAACTAATCAAATATAGAGGTATACTGTATTTGCTTTTAAGTGTTAATATTAGAAGAAATACAGAGAGAAAGAGATCATCTTTTTCTAATCGTTCAAGTTCATCTATCATACTGATAGAATTCTAAGCTCTTTTAACGTGTCTTACTTTTTAATATAAAGTTTTTAGTCCTAACTTTTATTACAAAATGTTTGCAATACCACTGAAATTTAAAAGACTCAATAAGAACTCCATTGAAGTATAAATTACATAGCCATGTACACTTACTCTGTCTGGCACAGTGATAATGATAACATTTCACAGGTTTGAGCATTTAATATCTGATGATGAGGTAAAAACAATTAAAATAACTCAAGTCTAGGAACTATTACGCAATCAAATATATTCAAATAGGCTGTCAAATATCTGCATAAGCTTACTTAAAACCTCTCTGTCTATATATATACAATTTTACCAGATCTTTCCTTTGAAGGTATTTTTAATGATTAAGAAAATGTACACTTTTTTCAGATTTAAATATTTTTGTAAGTGTGATATCATAAGAACTATATTTGGTCTTTGTCCCTGATTCCTGCCACAGAGCTCTTAAAACTCTTGGAATTTCCTAAGTGATAGGAATGTCTTTCACCCCTTTAGATCACACCTGAATTCATGCTAATGAGATGACTTATGGCCCCTGGATCACCTCAGGATGAGGCTGGTCACCAGAAAGACCAAGTGATTAGGGGGTTGGAACTTTCAGTCCCACCCACCTGACCTCTAGGGAAACTGAGCTATGTAAAAACTTTTGAACTTCAAGATCCTGAGAGCTTCCATGTTGGTGAACATATGGAGGTGGTGGGATGGTGGCATGTCCAGAGTGGGCATGGAAGCTCTGTGCCCCTCCTACCATACCTTGTCCTATCCATCCTTTCCATTTGGCTTTGCCAAGTTGTATTCTTCATGATAATAAACCAGTAAACCTAAGTAAAGTGTTTTCCTGAGTTCTGTGAGCCACTCCAGCATATTATCAAACCTGAGGAAGGAGTCATGGGAATCCAAGATTTATAGACAGTTGGTCAGAAGTATGCATGACCCGAGACTTGTGACTGGCATCTGAAGTGGGGGCAGTTCGGTGGGATGGTGCCAGAACTGAAATGAGTTACTGGAAACCCACGTGGTGTCGGAGAATTAAAGAATTGGTTGGTGTCAGAAAACAACCAAGAGTAGCAATATTTATAACTTGATATATCAATTAACAAAGGTGATTTTTTAATATAAAGAATTTAGCCTTTTTCTAGGCCTAAAATTAACCAATCTTAATATGTCAATCTGTAATTTCTGAAATGCAGCTATCTAAAACTATTCAACTTTTAAAAAGTGAAACTGTACACCAGTATTTTCAAATATTTTATAAGACTAAAACTCTCAAAATTAATCACATATGCTCTTTCAATCCCACTTCTCCCTTCCCATAAAATAATCCTTCAGCATTAATATGTTTCCTAACCTAAAACAAAGCTAAGCAATGATTAGGTCCTCAAGCAATACTAACATCAAAGGAAAACTTAGCACCATCAGTGTGATAACTGAAAATTATGTCCTTTCAGTACAGCACCACAAGGTTTAATGCTAAAAGTTATCTCCAATTTAATTGCTGGACACAATTAGAAAACTGCACAGGGCATTCATCTACTAAACACTATTCACTCTCAGAGCTGACATGGAATTTGATAAAACTAATACTGTCATACTGTAAATGACTAAAAAAATGTAGAACAATTATTTTAGGAAATCTATTTAGCCTAGAGAATAATTCTCTCTACAAAGAGAATCAAATATGCAAATATAAATTCTATTTAATCCATAATTTATAAGGATAGTAATAATTTATAAAGTAAATAGAGTTTATGTTCACATATTTGATATTCACATTCTTAAGCAACTATATTGGCAACTAAATAAACCACTTAGACAACCTTGGGAGGATTAGAAAGAACAATTCATCACTAATAATCCCAAGTATTATTACTAAAAAGTAATCTTATAGCTTGTTTTAATGTGTGTGTGTGCGTGTGCGCGCACTTATTGGGACAGAGAGAAGGAATGATGATGATGTTGAGAGAATGAATTACTCGATATAATAAAATGACCCACAATAAATGACAACTACTTTATTTTCTAGCAACAGTAAAACTCTTGATAATCCAATTTCATTTCACTGTACTTCATGACCAAGAGAATATATTTACATACTTCAAATACTTTTTAAGTTAGAAACAATGTAAAATAGGATTATCCTGTCATCTGTGGTTCTAGAAATGAATAAAATAAATTGGACTATTTAGAACTGAAAGCTATGATTATGGTATTAATGGAACTGAGCTCTAACCAAAACAATTTAATCACAATGAGAAGAGATTATCTCAGTAAGCAGAAATCAGATGATGCTGAGACATTAACTTTAAGACTGAAGAGTTATTACCTGATCTAATAAACAATAAGAAATCATTGTTAAGTTTCTTAGCTAGAGAAAACACTCTCCAAGTGATATGCATGATGGATTGGAGAAGAAAAACTTAGAGGTAATAATCTAGGCACAAAATAATAAACCCCCAGATTAAAACAGAGCATGTAAACAACTAGAACAGAGAAGTGAGAAAGGAAGAAAAAGAAATCAATTTTAAGAACACAAGACAGAAGGGGTTAGCAAACTACAGCCTGCTGCCTGTTTTTGCAAATAAAGCTTTACTGGAACACAGCCATGCCCATTAGTTCATGTATTGTCTATGGCTGCTTGGCACTACAACGGGAAAGTTGAGTAGTTACAGCAGAGACCATATGGCCCACAAAATCTAAAGTATTTACTAGCTGGCCTGTATTAGTTTCCTAGGGCTGCTGTAATAAAGTACTACAAACCGGATTGCTTAAAAGAACAGAAATTTATTCTCTCACGGTTCTGGAGGCTCTAAGTCTAAAATCAAAGTATAAGCAGGGCCATCCTCTAAGGCTCTAAGGGGACAATAATTTCCATACCTTTCTCATAGCTTCTGCTGCCACTAGCAATTCTTGTCATTCGTTGACTTGTAGTTGCATAACTCCAATCTCTGCCTCCACTGTCATATGATCATCTTCTCCCCTGTGTCTGTATCTCCACATGGTGTTCTCCTCTCTTACAATGACACTAGTCATATTGGATTACTGGTCATATAGCCTCATGTTAACTAATTACATCTGAAATGACCTTCTTTCCAAATAAGGTCACATTCTGAGGTACTAGAGGTTAGGGCTTCAAAGTATGGTTTGAAGGGGAACACATTTCCACCCGTACCTTGGCCCTTTACAGAAAATGTCTGCCAACTCCTGATTTAGAAGAATAAGAATTGAGGAGAAGTAGGTCCAGAAGTACCATTGAACAGTGAAGCGTTTCAAAGAGAAGAGCTGGGATTTTGATTTAGACAAACTAAGTTGAAAGCAAAAGTAAGAGTCCTCACAAGATATCAGGCAGAAAGCAATACACATAGGTCACGAATCTGGACTGGCTTAGAGACAGAGGAATTAGGAGCAACCTAAAAATGGATAAGCATTCTCAAGGTAAAAGTTTTATACCGCAGGTTAAGAACTGATCTTGAGAGAATGTTACTGTCAGATAACAATGTGATCAGAGGATGTCATTATTATATAACATTAGATAATAATGTAATTTAGTATTATATAAACTAAAAGAGAAGCATTTCAACAGCGACAAATACAACAAAGAGGTTGAAGAGGCCTGAAAAAATGACCAGGGGATTCGGTTAGAATGAAACCACAGCTGAATAAAGAAAACAACTCCTACAGAGAAACTAAGAGGGACACCAGACAGGGGTAAGATGAGAATGCTTAAGAAATAAAGCATTATTTACTTGTACAGTGAGTAGAGCAGATTAATACATTGATGACCCCCAATAAAACCCTTTTCCTGGTATTTATACCCTTGTTTGATCCTCTCCCACATAGACTCTGAGTTTAGCCAAATAACTTGTGTTAAGCCCATTTGATAAACAGGCATTGGCAAACAGAGGCATGATAAGCACTTTCACACAGGAACTTGTTTTCTTGGAGCACTGCCACTCGCAGCCAGCTGCCATGCTGTAAGGAAGCTTGAGCTAGACTCCAGAATGGAGAGAGACTCTGAAGGATAAGAGGTCATCTCAGATATTCCAGCCCCAGCAGAGCTCCCAACTGACACAACTGCCATAGTGACCCCAGCCCACACCTAAGGGAACAGAAAAAGTGCCCAGCTGAGCCCAGTCAACTCAGAGACTCAGAAGAAATAATAAACTGTTGTCGTATTAAACCACTAGATTTTGTGGTGATTTGTAAAGCACCAATAATAACTGATATAATCAAAATAGGATGTATGTTTGAGAAATCCAAGAACATGAGACTGAAGATTCTTATAAAACTGGGAAGACTTGTATACATATGAGAAAAAAGAGAAAAGGAAAACCATGTAAATACAAAGAGTAAAATTAAAACGTAAAGAGAAAAACTAAAGATAAAATTAAAACGTAAAGAGAAAAACTAAAGATGCTGAATGAAGGAGCTGAGTCAGATAAGGAATAATAGGAAAATTTAAGACTAAAAACGGTCATTCTGTTTTAAGAGAATACAAGGGAAAAAGTTTTTCCACCTACTTCAACACTTTCATCTACTTCAATTCCACCATCTTTGTCATCATCCATTTGTTTATGAATTGTTTGAAGAGCTTCCAGACTAAATCTATCTTCTTCTGTGAAGCACGGTGGACTCAGTGACATGCAGGGATCTGAAATAGAACAAAGAGCAATTACTAACTTGCCATGCCAAAACAGAGGCTACAGCTAAGGGAATGTAATTTAAAAGAAGACCAACAAATTAAACTTCAGACTAAGTCAACCTAAGAGGCTTTAAAGAGTCTAGCAGAGTATTCTTCACATGAAAAGTATAATATATGAACACAATTGACTGAAAATAAATAATTGAATTTACTTGATATTAGGCAGCTACAACCAGGAGTTACACCAGTACTAACTTCAGGTTGCCTACATTGTTCCATATCCCCAACCATTTTCTTCTTATCCAACCCATTATATTTATTAATTAGTCCCCCAAGAAACAAATGAACTCCCTCCTTAAAAAAAAAGAAATCACAGAATACAAGGTGTAATTTTTATATAATCCAGTTTAATTAAAATGTAAGTCCTAGGAAAATATCACAAATAATACAAGAAAAGGAAATGTAGAATATTCACATGATCCTTAGAAACTTTTTTTTCATTTTTTCTTCTTAAGAGAATCCAAGAGTCCACTCATGGTATTTTTAAATATATATCTTCTTAAATTCAACAAGGAAAATCCAACAGAAAAAGACTGAATTGTTAAAAATTTTGTTCCTCATGTTTTCCTTAATATACATTTATTGGTTAAACCTGTTCCTATGGAAAATGTGTAAATCCTCACATTCAGGTTGTTAAAAACTAACAATTTAGAGAGTATGTAGGGTTATTAATGACTTAAAAAATCAGCTTAATAAAAATTACCTCCTATTGATTTAAACAGTAAACAGCCTATGTACCAAAATGGAAAAGTACTGCCAAACTTCACTCATCCAATCTGGCTGATGGTAGATTGACAAATTCCACAAACGTACTTCCACTATTCAACCAGGTCACTAAAATAATATCCTTTCAAAATGTCATCAGATTGACATGTATTTCTAGAAATAGTATGGGCTTAAAATTTAAAGTGGTTATTAGCATGATAGAAGGGTTAGCCAAAATTTGATTATCTCCTCAACAGTAGTTAAAAATCAGTTTATCATTCTGGCCCTGTTATGAATTAACTGATGTGGACAAATCACTTGTCCTTGTATCTTAGTTACCTGACCTCTAAAATAAAGTGAGTAGACTAGATGCTTACTAAGCTCTACTGCAACTACAACGGCTTAAGAATATCTAATTCTGTGCTTAGGAAAAAAAATTGCAAGAAAAACCAGTGCTGGAGACCATAAATACTAATAACTTTTTTTCTAAAGAACAATGCAAACCTGTATTACCTACATGTTCCAGTTATAACCCATTTTGGTGATTTAACATTTTTAATAGTTTTAATTCAAAATCTAATTTTAATTTCTTTAGTCTTGGAAGGCAAGAAAACAGAAAAGGAAATTCTAAAAAAACGCAAAATGCAATTATAAGTTATGTGACCTATACCTGTATATATAAATATTTACAACTCTGATCAAGATTTGCTAAAATCTAAGAAGTTATATGCATAATGGTCAATTATCATCCATAATCCACAAAACCACTAGAACCTTGATATGCCTGTGATTTCGAATTCATTTGTAATTATTCTGAATGGATGTAAAGTAAAAGATAAACTCTCAGGTATCATAACATATGGTATAAAGAAGATGTGTACACAATGTGCTATACCCTCCAGCAGATTTTTTTACACATTTTTTTACACATATTTTACAGATATTTTACACATTTTTTTACACATATTTTATTTTGCTAATAAACATATGAAGTGAAAGTGTTATTGCAACTAGTATATAAGGAAAGGGCCAGCATCACTCACTCTAATTAAATAGGCTTTGTTGTCAAACTCTCTAAGAGAAGTCAACAGTGAGGGCTGAAGAAACTTTATAAAGCTTCAAGAGAAAGTTAGGAAGAACATATGACCTGAAAAAAATTCCTATAAAAATGAAATTCGTAATTTTTTACTTAACTTATTTAATAAACAAGTTATTTAATAAAACACTATCTTTCAAGGTCTACTTCAGGATGTAACTTGTCCATGAAGTATTTCAGAAATACTATCTCCTGGTAATTATTTCCTTCTCTGAACACCACTCCATCCATTCAACAAAAATCTACTGAGCACCTCCCATGTGTCAGGCATTAGAAATACCATAGTGAACAGAAGAGATAAAAATTCTTCATAAAACTTACATTCTAGTTGAGGAGGTGAGCATAGCAAAATAAATAAGTAAAAGGCATAGCATGTTAGTAGGGGTAAGTATTAAGGAGAAAAAGAGTAAAGAGCAGACAAGAAACGCCAACAGATTTGAAATTTTGGATTATATCTTTATTCTCAAATCATTCTACCTAAATCCTCACTTAATGATGTACTTTACTAGTCTCCAATTGCTTTATGTGTCATTTTGTTCATACAACTAAGCTTATGAACAGGGCAGAAACCATGTTCTGCCGTTTCTCACATGTTCACATAATACTCAGGACTTAGCTGGGTACATTTTGTGCCCCCTGATAAATTCTGTTACTTCAGACATTAAATCACAAAGTTCTAGGCTTCTATACTGTACAAATCAGTGACAGGCATTAGGCATTAAATAGATAACAGTATCCTGTACTCAAAAAAGCTCACAGTCTAGTGAGAAAGAAGGCATGCAGACTACCACAATATATTTGGTTAGCTACCACTGAGAAGATTAATTGTAGAGTGTTATGAGAGCATGGAGGAAGGGCACCTAATCCAGACTACGAAGGAAAAGTCAGAAGTTTTCTAGAGGTAACCCTGGGGAGTTTTAAGTGACCTGTAGTTGACCTTGGGAAGGAGAGAAACGCAAGCCTGGAAAAAAGAAACATCATATGTTCAGTGGCATGAAAAGAACATGGAATATTCAGATAAATGCAACTGTTTATATGTTTGGAGTACAAAGAACATGTGGAAAAAAGACAGGGGATCAGGTAGGTGATGGGTAAGAAGGGGTCAGATATTAAGGAATTTGGAGTTTTATCCTAGAAACTATGAGAAGCCCATAAGGGATTTCAAGGAGAGGACTAATACAATCAGATTCATTATAAAAGGACCGTTCTGGTGACAGTGGAAAATAGATAGGATCGAGGCAAGACTGGGAGGCACAGCAGTCAGGAAATGCTACTGTGATCCTGGCTGCACTCAACATTTCATGTCTCCAAGGAATGGAGGAGGCAAATTGGAGCAGCAGAAGGAAAGGAAAGACAGGAATTGAGGATATGGCAAGAGTGATCCATTTCTCCACATAAAATTTTATTTACTTTTGGTAAAATGACTTAAGGCCTAAAATCTAACTTAGAATAGCTGTGAATTCTGAACTCTATTACCTATTATAAAGTCCTTTTCATTTCTTTCTCATTTGTTTCCCTTCTAGGTTAATTCAGCACAAGTGATCATTTTAATTCAAATTAAGCTGACCTAAATTTCTCTTAAAATACATAAACTCTTATAAAAGATCCATGCATATAATGAATCAGGTATAATGGTTTCAAAGACAACTGCTAAAATACCAAAATCTTTCTCCTCTGCCAACATCTCATAGACATCTACCTTAACTACCCAAAATGCACCAGTGTACATCATGTACTCCATAGCCAGCAGATGTTTCTCATCAAAACAGAAATTCACTCGTTCATTTAAACATGCTACAGAGTGCCTGTAATGTGCCAGGCCCTGTGCTTGGTACTAGGCACCCTATGTGACCAACTAAGACAAATTTCCTCCCCTGAGTGCCCTTACCTTGTATTAAATGCAACATGATATATCTTTTTAGCATTATAAACTGAGAATTCCTTTTTTCTCTGGATCAAGACCAGCACTTTCCACTAAGGAAAAAGGAATCAGCTGAACAGAATAAATCTTAACCAAAGTCCGCAATCAACACTATTGTTAAATTCCACCTTTTCTTCCTCCACTCAAAGCCAAACAAATGCTCAGTCTGATTCCACAGAAATAAAGTTAAATGAATTAAAATGATTTCACTGAAGAAAAAACATTTACTACATTCTAGAAACCAATGCTATTTTATGTACATAATTTAATCCCTACAACGCTGTGTGGGGCATGTATTATCTCTATTTTTCAGATGAAAAAATGAAACTCGTGAGTAACTTGCTTAAGATCAGACTCCTAGAAACGACAAGAGCTGGGATTCAAACCTAGTCTTCAAGACTCCAATCCATGTTCAAGTGTCAGTATGATGAACATAAATGGGTCAGCGTCACCACTGTCAGAGAAGAATAAAGTATTGCTATTGTAGATACTGCTAGGACCTGGATGAGTTGCTGAGAGCACCAAGAAGCATCAATGTGTCCCACAGAAGGGGATCCTAGAAGTTCATAAATGATATTCATAATCTAAAATACATACTTATACTTCCTACATTACTTTTCCTTTTGACAATAATGTATCTTCACTTCATTTCACACTCCCCTTGAAGAAATCTTATTAATAAGCATATGATTACCACAGTGACTGACATACTTGTTGAATAGTTTAAATATATATAAATACTAGAAACCAAATAAATGAACTTCTGAATACAAGTTATTTATCTAGCAAATAAATAAATGCCAGACTCCAGGTTGGAAACCAGGTATATAAAACCTAAAAACAAATAAAGTTAAATATGGCCGGTGCAATAACAGACATGTAATAAAAATAAAATGGTGACAAAACTAGGGAGTAGTCCTGTCTACAGGCACAGCAAGAAAAGATTCAAGGAGGAAGTGATCTTTACATTGATTCATGAAAGATGAGCAAGTGTGCTCTAGGAAGACATATAGAACAAAAGCTGCTAATAGTTATTACACAACAAAAGAATAATGACAACTATTATGCAGTGTCTATTATATAAATATATATAAATTAAAGATCATACATTTCACTTTGCCCATAAAGTAGGCACTATTATTCCCATTTAATTAGATAATTAAGAGAAAAGACTGACAACGTCAGTGAGGGCCACATTATGGAGGGATCTACAGACTATTCTAAAGTGACAGAAAAGGAGAAAAATATTAACAAATTACTCACTGAAAGCTCCTACTTGCAGTTTGCAGAGTTTTCTCCCCAGTACACTCCTGGTTGGGCAACTCCTTTCATTCCAACTCAAATGTTTCCCCTCAAAGGCTGTCTCATTTCCCTATCTAAGATAGTCTTCTCCTTTACTCTCTCTCTGCTTGCTTTATTTTTCTTCACGGTACTTTATCACAATGCACTAGATTATGTGGGGTTTTTATTTGCTTACTGTCCAATTTCCCCACTATAACGCAATCATGAGATCACAGGCATTGTTTTGATCATTGCTCTTCCTCCACAGCCTAGAACAGTGTTTGGCATATAGTAGGTGTTCAAAAAAATATTTGTTTACTGATTTACTTACCTAATTAGTTTTTCAATATATATGTTTGGAAGAGAAAATTTTTTCAAGAAGTTACCTGGCTGATTAGAAAACTAAGACGGAGAAAATGACAACTCCTCACTTCTTTATGGCACTGATCTAAGTAGTTAATAGAACTCTAATAACATTACTCCTCTGATCAAAACTATTCAGTGGGCCCCCAGAGCCTAAAGTATAAAGTCTATTTATTCATTGTCAAATATTGCTGTTTAAATATTTACTGAACAAAATATACAACATATTATGCAAAAATAATCAAGGGAAACTCTAAAATATTTAAGATGGTCTTCCTCAAGGTTCTTATACTCTAGCAGTAAAGATAAAACTTCATGAGGGCAAAGACCATACCTGTTTTAATGATTACTATATATTATTACTATTATTATATGTATATTATTACTATATATTACTACACCTAATAAATAATTATGCTTGACTTTTACATGCAAACAATTGCATTTTGGGTAGCATTAAGAAAGACAAATTAGATTTTAATAAGTGGGGTTAGAAGAAGGTAAAACAAGAACAAATTCAACCAGGACATAAAATGAGTCTGGGACCTACAAAGAGTAGTTCAGCCAGCAGACTAGTTCTCAATTTAGAGAGCTATTTAGTGCTCCTCCCACTGCTGCTACCGGCATTCAGTAAGGAGGGGCAGACAAAGGATGTTAAGTAACTACAATGCACAGGCCAGTCCCACACAACAAAGAATTGTCCTCCCTGTGCCAACAGTACTCCCCAAAAGGAGGACGAAAACACTAGCAAGTGATGGGTAAAGGAGCAGTAGGATGTGAATCTGGAAACATAGCCTAGGGCTATCAGTCAGTGAAGGACAATGAACCTCAGAAAGAGGAGTTTAAAAGAAGCCACTGATGATTTTTAAGTAGGATTGTGACATGATGAGAAATGTAATAGAGAGAAATTACAACTTAGATTTTGTGTAGTACTTGCAAATTCAAAAAATGCTTTCGTATATAGTCAGTTTTATTTTAATCAAAAGAAGAAACTATAGCCTTAGATTACATGCTTGTTACCAACAAATGCCTATGTCAACAGTCCAGGCAGGAAGTAACAATATAAACTACAATCATGGCAGTGAGGACAGAAAGAAAACGTCATACTTAAGTGACAACTGAATGTAGTGAGAGAAAGGAGACAAATATGACTGACATTTCAGGCCTAGAAGTCTAGGTAAAACAAAGGTACACTTCTCTTCTATGTGACTGAGCCAGACCAAAAACCAGTGCTACAAAATGTGTCAAATGTGATTCCATTAAGCCTTCACTAGAGGAATACATATGTATGCCATATTCTATATTTTGTCATTCCAGTCAGTTGATATATGTAAGGAACACAGCTCAGAAACCTCAGAAAATAAGAGCTTAAGAAATAAATGAAGCTGAAAAAGTAAATCCAGTCTTTAGAGTAGTTTCCCTCCGACAATACCTTTAAGGTCAGCAAATTTCAAGCAGAACATAACAACTAAGAAGGGGGAGCCAGCCAACTCTTAATCACAAACCAAACTGTAGCCCATTAACAATGCGCAACATCATATACTGCCAAGACCCTGGCTTACCACACTGGCAACTATTTGTGAGTCTCATGATTAGGATTTTCTTAATTACCACTACTGAGAGAAATTTTTTAAATAAATATTGTTTGTATTTAGTACTTCCATTAATAGTTTAAGCATTTATCAAATCAAATACTTCAATCTGAATATTTTGAGAGTAAATTTTCTCTAAAATATTCAGAGATAATTCTTTGGTGTCATTTTTCAATAAACCAACTATCTAATTCAAACTCAAAAAAGAAGTGAATAATGTCTTCTTTCTCTTCTGATAGCCTCGTTAGGGCAGAGTCTTTTTTATTCCCCTTATACTCCCAGTGTGTAGCACACCACCAACACTTAGCATATAGTAGCCTTAAAGGATATTTCTCAAAAAATCTAATAAGTAAATAATAAAAGCTGCTGCATACATTTTCAGAGAGAAGTGAGTTTCAACCAATTACCTACTATATTATCTGGTATACAGTAGCTATTCAAAATACACTAACATTTACTAAGAGCACATTACGTGAGCCTGGCCCAGTGGTGTAGTGTTAAGTTTACGCACTCCACTTCAGTGGCCCAGGGTTCGCAGGTTCAGATGCAGGGCACAGACTCAGCACCACTTGTCAAGCCACGTCCTGACAGCATACCATATAAAACAGACGAAGACTGGTAACAGATGCTAGCTCAGGGCCGATCTTCCTCACAAAAGAGCGTATTACATACCAAAACAACAAATGAGAAAGTTGTAATTGGTATACACAATGCTATACCAGGATGCTATAAAATGCTTAGAATCTCTAATATTTACTAGGACTTTTGAAAAGTTCAACAGTTAAAGGAGACAGACCTTATCAATAGGGGGGCTGAGAAACCACTGCAGATGTATCTAATCACGGCTTCGGTGCTATATTGAACAGAAAATAAAGGGCCTTTTCTTTGAAACCGCTTCTGACCGATGACTGCATCCTGGAGCTCTGAATCTCTAATCATTGACTTTGTATAAAAAGTGTCTATTAACTAGTCTGGACCTTTGTAAAAAGAAAGAAGTTTGCCCTGATCGTTGGCTAAAAATTTCCCAGAAAAACTGCTAAGTTCAACTATACTTTCCAAGTGGTTTAAATAGACTATGTCATACAAATTCAGTTACTTAGATCCCTTCCCACTTTCCAGGGACATTTTTCAATTTGCTATCTTCCGATTATTTCACTGCCACTTATTCCCCCACCCACACAAAGCATCTTGTCTTTGCCATCTCAAAAATTTCCTGCTAATCTTGTCAAAAAGCCCTTCTAAAGGTAGGAGACAGAAGGTAATACCTCTGCCTCAAAGCTATCTTAACATGCAATTTATTTACCAACAAACTCCCCTATCCAAAAAATATCTACACATACATTCATGGTTAACCAATATGGTCCTTCAATGTATGTCAATAAATGACGAGGAGGAGTATTTATGCAGCTGTATTTCTCTCTATATTCACTGACAGTTACCTAATTTTTTCCATTTTGTTTTATACTATAAACTCCTAGAAAGCAATAATATATCTGTCTATAACCTTGTTGCATCTGTCCTATATGGGAAAATACTGTTGACTAGGTGCAAAAAAAGAAAAAAGAAAAAGGTCTATGGATACACTTATTGACTCCTGATATCCCAGGATGCTATAAAAATCAACGAAAAATATTTTAAACAAAAGAGAAGGATTTGGGTGCATACAAATACACAGAATCACAGAAGCAATCCCAACTTATCTCCAAAGATCTTATTGACATATACAACCAAAAGCAACATAACCAAAATTGGGAATCAGGATTTCAAGGTCAGCCTCTTTCGAGACAGTATCTCATGCCACTAACATTTTGATTAACAACATTATGTGCACAAAGCAGTACAATAGCTTTGCTTATTTTTATTTATTCTATGTTGTTTTGGAGGGAAGAATATAATTCAAAGTTACAACCAGAACATTCTGAATGCACTTAATATCAGTGAATTGTGCACTTAAAAATGGTTAAAATTGTAAATTTTATATTATGTATATCTTACTTCAATAAAAACATTTTCTAAAAAAAGGTACAACCAAAACACAAGCTATAGCAAACATCACTAATACTATCCTACCCACATCAACACTTGGGAAATGAAGAGAAAGTTGCAGTTACCGCCAGGCATTGATCCAAGAGCATGACCCTGTTTCACACCTCTCTCAGTGCAAGAACTTAAGAACAATCATGTAAAATAAAATTAGTATCCCAATTTTACAGATCGGAAAGGTTGAGTAGTCTAGAGGGGGAAAAAAGAACTTTCAATTCATTCTCATCCTGCCATTTATTGTATAACCTCAGGAAAGTTTTATTTAACTCCTTGCCTTAACTTCCTCATCTGTAGAATGGGAATAAAAGCAACCTTGCAAGGTTGTTGTTAGAATTAAATGAGATATCTATATATAAAACATCTAACACAGTATGTGGCACATATTTAGAACTCAAGAAACAACACTCAACAGATACCTATTACTATTATCCAGAAAGGTAAGGTGCCCATAGGAATGAGCTGGGCACAGTAGGAATTCAATGCTAAGTCTCCTGCAATCTAAATCATCTTCCTATTATATTACCACTACCTTAACAGATATGAAAAATATCACTTTTTTAATTTAACTTATCTCTAAATATCTTTTGGCTGACTCCAAAGCCAAATACACCCTAAAATACAAAAAGAAAAGGCAAAGAGGGAATAGAGCAATTATTGGGTAAGTATTATATACCAGGGTGCTTTACTTGGTTATCTAATTCAACTTCTCCCAACCTGCCATGTTGGGATCATGCTGCTGCTTCTCATGATGAATAAAACAAGATTCTCACAGGTAAAGTAATTTAGGTCAAACAGCCCAAGGTCAAATAGCTGCTTAATCACTTTGCTGAAATTCAACCCAGGTCTGTCCAAATCCAAAGAACTTTATTTTTCCCTATGTCCCACAAACTGTCAAAACAAAAAGACTTCCTAGTTTTAAAAATACCCAAAAAGAATATTCTGAAGACAAATTCCAAAACAGGAACTCTAAAAGCAGGTTTATTAAAAGCAGTACTTACTACAAGTATATAATCTCCAAAAATTACTATTTTGAAAAAGAAAATGTTCATGTAGCTATAAGTTTTGCTGTGTCCTTATTGAATTTTTCTGTTTGTTCAAACAATTATTTTAGAAAGTTCTTAACATTTCTAAGTGGAGACAAATTCACATTTCCAACTGGGAAGCAGAGTCCATTGTCCCATCTTTGGTCTCAGCAACAAAAACGGGTAATTCCCCTTCCATGTACTGTTCCATAGTAACAGAAGAAAGATTCACAAAACTATACTTCACTCAACGGAAAAGGGGAGAGTCAGGCATATGTGCAATGTGATGGTGGCCACAGGAGAGAAATGAGGCTAAAACCAGAGACTTGATGTTCAAAATAGTTATAAATCAATATTTCTAAGTTGGGAACTGCCTATACAATGCAGAAAGAAAGAGCCAATCAATTCTTTTTCATATAGAAATAACCTTCAAAAACAGATAGCCAGTGATCTGGTCTGGTCTGGTTTGGTGGGGGAGAAGTCTCATAAAACCCTTCACATTAAAGGTTTGCCAATTAAGCTTCCAACACACAGGGCTCTAAAGCAATGTAAAGTTACAAAGTTTACCAAAATCCTTATTGATAAGTAAAACAGCAGAAAATATTATAATGGTGTCTCTGAATTTATATCTCCCTAGAATTTTCTTAAATATTCTCTTTAAGACATCCAAAAGCAGCAGACAGAAACTGAAGATGTCAGCACTCATTAGCAGCCTGCAAAGGGCCTTCACGCAAAAAGCAAAATCAGGCAAAGCATCTGTTTAATAGTTTGTGAGAGACCTGACACCTAACTCTGATGATCAGTAACTTTATTCCCCAATAGAGTCTTTTCTATCCATTCTTTTCACATGATTTTTCACACCATATAATTCTAACATCTATTTCTGCTTTAAAATATGTGAGAAGTGGTGAAAGGAGTTCCAAGTTACAGAGAGTTACTGGAGATTCTGTAGCAAACACTGTTCCTAACAGTAACTACAATACTCCCTAGAGTCACCACTTGTCTTTGAAAGCACTTACTCCAACTCTTCAGTTGTACTGATTTGTTGTCATCAACTTTTAGGGGTTCTCTCTCTCTAAACACCTGATTTGATTGAAGATAACACTAAAAGTAATGAAATGCTTTAATGTATATATTGAAATACATGCACACAAATTAATACTGCCGCTCCCCTTCAAAGAATTCTCACTAGGAACGTAGATACACTTACTCCAACAACTCCGCCACTGTCCAAAACTCATGGCACTCATGACTTAATCAAAAGAACTACCCCACAGCATGTGCAATGTTTCATGCATGTTCTCAAAAATAGTATAATTTCTTCCACTTAGGGTAGATTTAAACACTGGAAACTGCTCAGGCAATCAATCGGCAGAATATCACTTCTAGTCCAAATGAGGTATCAGGTTCTAGTAAAGAAAAAGATTTTCCCATGCGGCCCATAAATATAAAATAAATTCCAATTCATTAACCCTCAAATTTAGTTGTTTTTTTTTTTTTGGAATATGCCAGTAATACCTTAAATTATTTTAAATCTTTGTGAGCTAAAAAATAACTGCGTGATAATGTAACTTCCTGGAGGAAGAGTATCAGAGACATAAAACTGGCCTAAAAATATATAGTCAACCAAACCAGTTATTTAGCGGTTCAATACAAAGATAATATAAATTTTCATTAAGATACAGTAATCTCTTTTATTTCATAAGTTTCCCAAAATATCATTTCTCACTTAGAACTAAAAACAATGTAAATTATTGATTTAACTATGTGTTTTGTTCAGAGCTACATTCGCATCACTGAGACCACCACCCAAAACACAGCAAGACTCACTAAGTATTTACTGAATGAGCGAATCAATACAGAAATGTAATGAGTGGTCACGAATCAAGCTGATTTATTTGCTTACCTTATTTTCTAGAAAATTAGCATAGAATTAGAAAATTATGTTTAGAAAATTTTCCCTTTTTATATGGAACAATAAACAAAATATAACCAAACTATCAAATGTGATAATGTACCAAGCACTTCAGCTGACAGTAACTGCATTCTTACAATTGCTCAAGGCCAAAAACTCTTAAGGTCATTCTTGACTACTCCTCTCCCACACATCCCATCCAACCTGAGGAAATCTGTTGACTCTATCTTTGAAACATTATCTGGACGCTGCCCTATTCAGTTACCATCATCTCTTGCATAGATTACTGTCCTTCACCCTTAATATCTTCTCTCCCCTCCTTTCATAGCTAAATCCATGGCCACTCATAATCACTCCTCTGCACACACCCCCAACTCCCTTGCCTTTCTCTCATCTCATTACACTGGGTCAGCAAAGCCATAATCCTGATAAAAATCTAATTCTCCACCTACTCTGCACCTACACCAATGCATCTAAATATTGCTGATTATAATGCCCTAAATCCATAACCACAGACCTCAACAGCACCCTTAATGTGGCCAGGAAACAATACTGTAGCTCCCTGGTCCATTCACTCTCCCACTCTATTTCCTATCTTCTTGATCCTCAACCCTCAAGTTGTCCCCATCCTTATTCACGGCAATGATTTTGCTTCCTATATTTCACAGAAAGAAAAAAAAAATTAAATGAAACAATCACAAGAGAACTTCCATAAACTTTCACAGCGAACCCATCGAACTACCTCCCAGTGCCTATACTTCACACTGTTTCTCTGGCCCACTGGCACAGATGAATTATCCAAGTTTCTATACAATGCCAACCCTTATACTCGTGAACTAAATCTCATCCCATTGAGTCCCTCAAGAGCACTACTCCAGGAATTCATTCTTTCCATTTTGCTCTCAAAGGATTTTCTGCCATCAGAATATAACATGCTTTTTCCCTCTTGTCCTTTAAAAAAAAAAGGCAAAACACTCTCAACCTCACTCTACTAACCACCCCATTTCTTTGCTCCCCCACTTGGAGAAAACCTTCTTGAAAGCATTGCTAACTTACCAGCTCCAATTTCTTTCCTCCCCTTCTCTCTTAAAATATAGTCCAATCAGGCTTATGCTCTCACCACTCCACCAAAACTGCCCTGGTCAAAATCACCAGTAATCTCCACATTACTAAATCCAATGGTCAGTTCTCATTTCTCATGTTGCTTGGCCTATCAACAAGCATCTGCCACATTTGATCATTCTCTTCTTCATTCAGATTCCAGGACAACACAATATTTTTGTTCTCCTCCTCACCAACTGCTCCTTCTCAGTCTCCTCTCTCAAAGGGTGTGAGAAAACTTTTGGGGATGATGTCTATGTTCATTACTGTGAATGTGGTGATGGTTTCATGGGTATACACACAGTAACACATCAAATTGTACACTTTAAATAGGAACCATTTATTAAGTCAATTATACCTAAAAAAATGTTTCAAAAGAACCTGTCAGCCTTCACATACCATTCCTAGTCTCTAACATTGTTCAAAGATCATAAAAACAGGATTATTAAAGTTGTTTTTAGACCCTGGAATAAAAATATCCTGGCTACTGGGAACAGTTAGTTCCTATCTCATTCTATTCTCTCTCAATAACTTGTATCTACCATTTTCAATTATTTTCCTACCAAATGAGAGAATCAAACCCGTGAAGAGTTTGGCTTCCTGTTGTTATCTATTATCATTACAGTATCAGAAATAATCTGCTGCCTTCCTTGTTCTTTCTCCAAATATAACATTCAAAAATGCCTTTTATTATTCTTAGCACTCTTTCTAAGGCTCAGCTAAGTTTGGCCTTTAGTATTATGAAGATGGTTGACAGAAATCTGTGCCACTTTCTTATTTACTATCAGTAATGTGTCCTATTTCCTATCTTTTCGTAATTTTATACCTGTCTCAATTACGATCTACATATATCAGGTATTGTAATAAATTCTATTAAGAAGTAATTAAGTAAAATAGTGCTTGAAGCATAGAGGAAAAAGAAATAAATTCATTAAAATATTGTACAAAAATCAAGCATGTGTGTATGTAAGTGCAAAAGTAAAATTGTTGAGGGGCTGGCCCAGTGGCACACTAGTTAAGTTTGCATGCACCACTTCAGTGTCCTGGGATTTCCAGGTTCGGATCCTAGACATGGACCTAGGCATTGCCTGTCAAGCCATACTGTGGTGGTGTCCCACATACAAAGTAGAGGAAGACTGGCATAGATGTTAGCTCAGGGGCAATCTTCCTCATCAAAAAAAAAAGAAAGAAAGAAAGAAAAAAAATAGAACTGTTGAACTGGCTAGATTTCGTGGAAACTAAATGTTCAAGAAGCGACTCTGATTATGCCACAACTCCAAGCTTTAGCAGAACTCACTAGCAATAAGAGACTCACAGAGACATGGGTGGGACAGTCTTGGATTTGTGTCTAGAATATTCAGACAGCTGCAGAACATGGATTTAAGGACAGCAGACCAGAGGCAGGGAAACAAGTTATTTTATTATCTCAAGCAACAAGATCTAAACTAAAGCTGTGCTAACAAGGTGAGATGGAATGGGGCAGATTACAAAATTAATTTCTAGAACTCTTGTTCATTCCACTATGGTATGCAGCCTCCATTAAACAGAGATGTCATCAATGAGGAAAAGACCTATTAATTAGCAAGCATAAAGATAAATACTATTTTCCTTTGTATTTTGTAATTTTAGAGAAAGATATATAACTAGATATAGAAACTAAATTTCTAATCGATTACATACTAAAAACCAAACTCATATTATTATAAACTTTTTTTTTTCCAGCCCCATTAATAACAGAAGGACTGTTCCTGCAGACAATCCAAGAAAATTCCACCTACCACATGACAAACTAGAACACTGCAACAGCTCCCTTTCAGCTCAGGATATGAGGAAAGGGCAAGATGCAGGGTGGCATCAAATAGTTAGAAATTGACCTAGGAGGATGCGTTGTCAAAAAGACCGACAATTACTGCATTCTTCCTGCCTAAAGAACTCAATCAGAAACTTATAAGAAATGATTTAGAATGATCTAGAATGGAATGAAAGAAGTCATTCATAAAACACTGCTGATCATTTTAAGTAATATTATCTTGGCTTTCTGAAATGTGACTGTGTAGCTCCTATACTGAAAAGTCTCATTTACATTATTACAATAATCCAGGCATAAATTTTTTTTTGTAAAAAAACAGCTTTGTCACTAAAAGACGTGATTTCCATCCTAAATGTGGCTGTACTCTTAACAATTAAAAGCAGAGTTCTTTGTGGATCAGCAACCTGAACATGATCAGAAGTGAGTCAGTCTTCTAAACACAACCATTTCAGCTTTCACTATTTTTGACAGGAAGGGAAAATGAGTGAGAACAACATCTGTATATTGTCTAATTATTAAAAGTTCAAATCCAGTTCTCTCCTCTCCATCTCTTCATCATTGCCATTAATGGCAACCTCATCACTCTTCCTAGAACCCTCCTGTAATGGTCTCCCTATCTCTAGTACCACCACACTACAAATGTATCCCCTTTTAAGGCTACCATATCTTTTTAAAATACGAAGTTGGTCACGTCACCCCTCCTGCTGAAATCCTTCAGGACCTCCCAATCCCCCAAAGGATAAAGCCCAATCTTCACAGCAGGAAATACAAGGATATTCTGATCCCTGAAGAATCACTTCACGAGTGATTCACCCCTTCCAGAAAGCCTTCCTTGTTTCCTATTCTCCACTGTTACAGCATTTTACGCATACCCGTTATAATTACAAGTAACTATCACCAGTTCACACTACCACCAACTTTGGAGTCAGACATGAGGTCAAATCTCAACTCCACTATTTACTAACCATGTAATCTTCAGCAAACCTCTTAACATCTTTGGTTCTTAGTTTCCTCAGCTGGAAAATTAGCATAAAATACTCACCCTCATGAGATGAAAATTATTACAAATTTGAATAGCAATGAAGAAATAGAAATAAAAAATACATAGTTCTGGAAAACCTGTAGAACTGTAGCGCAGCTAACAATACCCACAAAAATTAAAAAGAAACTAACATTTACTATACAAGGAAACTAAACCTTCTCTATGGCAGGTACAAGTTCTATCTTTGTGATAAGGAGATTTAATATTTTTATTTAAAGAAAATATCCTGTTTTTCAGAGAAAAAGTCACAAGCTTATATTAGAGCTAAGCTAACATTAAATTTGACCTTCAGATTCAAGTCACCAAAATTATAATAAATTTTATATAAATGCTTATTGAATCCTCATAGAAATTAGTATTTAAACAAAAAGAACATAGTTCAGTTCCTAGAAACTTTTTATTCAAAAGAGCTACTGAAAAATCTAGCATTTGATAGTATTACATCTAAAAAAAATACAAGTGTGATGAAAATGACAAGTAAAATTTGTAAAAACTCATTTAAAATATGGGACACATTTTCTATAAAGACATTTGGGATTTTAAAATAGTCTCACCACATGTGGGTTCCTCCCTTTTATGCGTCCCTATGTGCCTCACCATTTCACAGGAATGAACTTCCTAGGAGAGGAAGGAGAAGAAGGGAAGGAAAGAGGAAATTCTTAAATGAGAGCAGACAGAAATAAGGATTAGCAATTGAAGGGGGAGAAGAGGCAATACTGGAGGGAAGGAAGGAATGGGGTACAGTCTGGGATCTCCAGTATACTCAGAAGAAGAAGTCCCCTCCTGAAGATAAGACACCACAAATATGAAACAATATACTGAATCCTCAAAGCTTAGATAATAAACCTTTCTGTTAGTAGTATCAACTTAATTTGAAGGAAACTATTTTTTTCAAGACTCTACGTAGAGACAATAAGGAATTAGGTAGACAGATCAGATTTCGAGGAACTATCTCCTACAAACACAATGAGTTTGAAAGTTTTCATGATAAATATAAGATTTAACTAAAACTATAACTGAAGTAACAATCTTTAAAGTAAAATTTCAACTGAATTTCACGTACAATTTCAGTAATGCGGCAACCACACAGGGCCTTACCTCTTACAGTATTAGATGAATTTTAATCCCTGAAAAGTATAACAAGGTTCTCTTTGTCTAAATTCTGGGGAAAAAATTCAATAACTACTTTGACAGCAGTTTTAATTACTGGTAACTTAAGAAACTAAAGTCTTAAAATTCCTTTTCTCCCTAATGTCACATGTACTTTTCTGCCTAACCTCTTGGGAATGATACACTCAACTACGTACCTAAAGAAGTCAAAGTTTCTCTCAAGTACCTAGTATTTAACTTGAAGGAAGGCAAAATAAGAAAAGCCCAATGATTTGAGAAGCAGAAGGCCTGGGTTGTGCAGTCAGCTCTGTACATACACTAGTAGCTTCTATTTCCCATAAAATGGAGGGAGTCAGACAGATCTCAAGGGTTTCTTCTCTCTAACTTTCTTTGAACATTTTCCCTACATTCACTATCTTTAAAACCTGTCCTTTATATAGTTCATAGTTTATAAAGCACTTCCAGTTCATCCTGACAAAAACTATGTGAAGTAGGTATTTGTTTTACAAATGAGGACTCTACGGCTTAGAAGAGAGAGACCCAAGATAGTAAGTGGCCGGGCCAAAAGTTGAACTTAGATATCTAGCTCAAAGCCCTTTACTCCTTAAAGATTCATTATTCAGAAACCCTACAAACTCATGAAGCTTAAAACACAAATCTAAACAATTGTATTAAGGCAATATAGTAGGTAATCTATTTCTTTAAATGTAATTCTATTCAATATAAGTGTAATTACTCACAGACAAAAAAATATATAGGCTATACCTCAAAAACTGGAGACAAAACAGCTCAACTCAAACCATTCAGCAAAAAATATTAATCAGCAACTGAATTTTTCACTTATAACTACCAGGCTATCACCACAGGAAGCTACTACTTTTACCTTACACATTACTCAAAGAACTAAAAACTAAACCACTTGAGAATTTTTCCCACAAAGAAAATTCCAAACCCAGATGGTTTCATTAGTGGGTTCTAGCAATATAATCAACGAAAAATTGACACAAACTCCTATAGAGAATAGAAACAAGAAACTTCCTCAACTTGTTTTATGAGGGTAGCCTAACACAAGTACCAAAACCAAAGAAACAGTACTAAAAATGAAAACTATAAAGCCAGCCTCACTCCTAAACATAAATGTAAAAGTCTGAAAATATCAGCAAATTAAATTCAACAAACTACAAAAAGGATAATAATACATCAAGACAAAATTGAGTTTATTCCAGGAATGGAAGATTGGTTTAACATTAGAAAATCAATTAACGTAATTAGCATTAACAGATTAAAGACAGAAAACTCACATGATCATGGGAACAGATACAGAAAAGCATTTCATAAAATCAGCCATTCATACACGATAAAATGTATAGGAATATAAGGGAACATCCTTAGTCTGATAAATAAAAGGTATAATAATATGCAAATAAAACCTATAGCAAATCACATTCTCAATAGTGAAACATTGAAAGTGTTGCCTCTGAGGTAAGGAATAAGAGAAAGACTGCATTATCTCATGTCTATTCAAACAGCAGTGGAGTTCTATACTACCAGAGTAAGGAAAGAAAAAGAAATGAAAGGTATAAAGACTTGAAAGGCAAAATAAAAACTGCCATCTGCAGATGATAAAATCTAAAAATAAATTTCAATGAACAAGAATTTAGCAAGGTTGCTAGATTTAAAAGATCAATGTAGGGGCCAGCCCAGTGGCACTGTGGTTAAGGTTCACGCACTCCACTGCAGTGGCCCAGGGTTCACAGGTTCAGATCCCAGGCACAGACCTAGCACCACTCATCAAGCCATGGTGCGGCAGCATCTCACATAAAAAAAAATAGAGGAAGACTGGCAACAGATGTTACCTCAGGGTCAATCTTCTTCACCAAAAAAATATATATATATCCACCAATTCAAAATGATACACAAAGAAAATGATGGGGGGAAAAAAACACCTCACCGGTGTCTTCTATAGATTGCTTGAGCACCAAATCATTACTCTGAGAACTGATAAATAAAGAGAGGTGGAGGGAATTGAGCAATTTTCCAGCCTTTCCTGTACAAATGTAGCATTTCACGAACATAAAAAAGTTGATAAGCATTCTTACAGTCCAGCAAATAAATGCAGGAATAACTAAATTGGAAAATCACCATTCTGCAACCCCAAATGAAATACTGAATCTAGGCAACAAGCATCAATAGAAGCCATAACCGTTAGGTTAAAGATTAAGGGAAAATTTTTAAATGCAGGGATGAGGCTGACAATACCTGAACCAACCAATCGAACTTAGTAGCCCAAAAAGTGGAACAACCAAACATTACATGCCTCATGACGTGATGTAACAGGAAGTACACAGTACACTGTGATGTATTCTTGTCCAAAAATCTGACCCAAACCTAACCAAGCCACTAAGCCTTACTATCAGTTTACAGGAAACGGGACAGACAAGTTAAGTGACACAAAGAGAAAGGAATCAGCCAAATCCAAATTAGTCTAGAAGACAAATGACCCAATTTCTCCAACAAATCAATAGCCTGAGGAAAAAAACAGGAGGCAGCACTGTCAAAAAAGAGCACATGATCTTATCTGAACTGATTTAGATCAACCAGTTTGAAAATACATCTTTGAAACAAAAAAATGTAAATATGGACTAAGTATTAGACTTAGATAACTATTATCCATTACTGATTTTTACTAGTACATACTAGTTACTAATATACACCATAACTAATGCACACTAAGTATATACTAATACTATTAGGTATTAGTATTAGAAATTAAGGAATTATCATTAAATTAAGTATGATAATATCCTAGTGGTTATATTTTTCAAAAATTCTTAAAAAGAGAAATGCATAGTGAAGTACTTACAAGAAAGTCATATCTATGTATCCGATTTGCTTTGAAATACTCAAAAGAAACAAAAGGGCAAAATGTGGTAACAGTTGAAGCTCTGATAATAGGGTTTCACTATACTATTGTCTCAACTTTTGTATTTATTTGAAAATGTCCATAGTAAAAAACAATCAAAATCCAATTAGAAAACGGGCAAAAACATGAATAGGAGAAGATATAGAGATGGCAGATAATCACATGAAAAGATGGTCAAGATTGCTGACATTAGAGAAATGCAAACTAAAACCACAATGAGATACCACCACACATCTATAAAATCTGGTGAAATTGGAGTACAGTCTATAGTCTACTTGATCATATTATGCTAATACCAATTTCCTGGTTTTCATAACATATTATATCTATGACATCTATATAACATGCCACCATTGGGGAAAACTTCCAAATTTTAGATCGGAAGATTCAACATCAGACTGGGTACACAGGAACTCTGTAACAGTTTATGCAATTTCTCATGAGTCTATAGTTAGCTCAAAATATAAGCATTTTCATTTTAAATGCTTAAAATGTAAGCATTTAAAAAGCAATCCAGGTGTGGAAAAAAAATCAAGGCATCATCTGATACAAGGAACTAAAATTTTCATGTATGGATCAGAGTGTGGTAGGCAGAATTCTAAGATGGCTCCCATGACTCCTGCTCCCTGCTGTAGATACCCTGTGTAATCTACTTCTCCTAAATGTGAGGATTTGTGAATAGGATAGGATATCACTATCATGATTATGTTACATTACATGGCAGAAGGATTGTGCAGATATAATTAACGTCCCTAATCAGTTGACTTTGAGTTCACTTCAAAAGAGACTTTATCCTGGATGGGCATAACCTCATCCAGTGAGCCCTTAAAAGAGGTCAAAGAGATGTAACGTGTAAGAGAGATTCACCTGCTAGCCTCCAAAGAGCAAACTGCCATGTTGTGGAGGGAGCAACAACTGGCCAAAGGGCAGCAAGAGTTCAAGGACCTGAGAACTGCAACCACAAGGAACTGAATTCTGCCAACAATCTGAATGAGCTTGGAAGAGGACTCCAAATTCCAGATGAGAATACAGCCCAACCAATACCTTGATTTCAGCCATGTGAGGCTCTGAGCAGAGAACCCGGTTAAGCCACGCCAAGACATCTGACCAAGAGAAACTCTAAGATGATAAATGTATGTTGTTTTAAGCAGCTGAGTTTACAATAATTTATTATGCAGCAATATAGGTAACACATTGAGTTTGATGATTATTCCTCAAACATGCTTACAAAGAGAATGACTTCAGGGTAGTAAATAAAGCCAAAAATAGATTCACTTACTTTTTCAAACTATTGTTTGTGTTCAAACAAACAAATCCAAAATCTGTCTGGGGGCCACCCTGTGGCTAAGTGGTTAAGTTCGTGCGCTCTGCTTCTGCAGCCCAGGGTTTCACTGGTTCGGATGCTGGGCAGGGACATGGCACCTCTCATCAGGTCATGGTGGGGCGGGGTCCCCTATGGCACAACCAGAGGCACTCACAACTACAATATACAACGATGTACCAGGAGACTTTGGGGAGAAGAAGAAAAAAAAAATCTGTCTGAACCTTAGGCCCTCACGGTCTGGCTAGAAGTTTCATCAGACTTCCAGGGTTTGGGATTGCAACTCTAGCTGGGCCTCATAAATCACAGAGCAAGATGGAGACTTAAAACTGATGAAATTTGTTTAGAGCCAAATTCCTGGTTTCTTATGTTTCTCATCCCTAGTGGGTTTTCAAAACCCAACTTAAGGCCAAACTCTTGCCTTTTCCTAGCCATACCAAAAAGTTTCAGGAAAAGGAAGGGAATACTTACAAATTCATGCTTGTTGAGGTACAAAAAAATCTCAGACAGTCATGAATCCATGATAATACTTGTTATCCTAAAGAAGAGGAACTGACAATATCATTTTAAAAATAAAGAGACTTGAATATTTTTCTACAAAAGAAGAGGGGATTAAAACATAAAATACCTAGGAAGAAATAGAACAATGTGCAAGACCTCTAGATAAAAAAATTATAAAACTTTATGAGAGCCAATGCAATAGACTTAAATGGAGATATATACCAAATTTTTAGATTGGAAGATTCAATGTTATAAAGATGTCTGTCTCCCAATCAATTTGAAGGAATCAATGCATCCAAATTCCCAACAGGCTTTTTCCCCTAGAGCTAGACACGCTGATTGTAAAATTTATATGATATGTAAAAGGCAAAGACCAGTCAGGTAGTTCTGAAAATGAACGAAGAAAGAAACCTTGCCATACCAAATATTAAGATTTATAAGACGACAGTAACTTAAAAACATGTGAGTTTTGTCAAAGCAACAGACAAATAAATCAGTGGAAGAAATAAACAGCTCAGAAACAGATGCACACACACACGGACACTTGCTATATGACAGAATTAACAATGCAAATTGGTGGGGAAAATTCAGACTCGTTAAATAAATGGTTCTGAAACTACCTGAGTATCCATATATAGAAAAAAAAACAGAAATCAAAACCGAGTCTCACAAATCAATTCCTAGCAAATTAAAAACCAAATTTGAAATACACCAACTACACAGCTTTGAGAAGATAATGTAAGATAATATCACCAGGGTAGGGAAGGATTTCTGAACTAAGACACAAAAAGCACTTAAGAATAAAGGAACAGCTCAGTTACTTTGACAATATCAACACTAAGAACCATTCATTAACAGACCATAAAGTAAACAAAAAGACAAGCCACAAATCAAGAAGAGATAGTGCAACTGTAACCAAAAGATAGAAATATAAAGAATTCCAAAAATACTTTGTAACCAAAGGATAGAAAGGATAGAAAGAATTCCAAAAACACTGTAAAAAAAACAAGGACCAATCCAATAGAAAAATGGACAGAAGACTTGAATCGACAATCTCTAAAAGAAGAGATCCAAATAACCAATAATACGAAATGATGCTCAATTTCTACAGTATCGAGCAAATTAAACTCACAAGAAGATACCATTACACATCCACCACAGAAATTTTTTTTTTAAGTGTATAATACCAGTGTTGGTAATGCGGGGAAAGTAAACTGATATATCTTCTTTGGCAAATAACTAGGTATTACTAAGTAAAGTTGATACCATCTGACCTAGCAACCTCCTTGGTTATATATCCTTGAGAACCTCACACAGACATGCAACATGGGGATACTCACAGAAGCAGTGTTCATAAAAGACCAAAACTAGAAACAAACAAAATGTTCATTAGAAAAATTGATTAAAATGTGGTGTATTCAAGAGTGGAATATAATACAGTAATAAAATGAACTGCAGCTACATACAAAATTAACAAAACTCACACTTTTCTTGAGCAAAAGCAAGAGAGACAAAAAGTACAAATAATGATTCTATTAGTATATAGTTTAAGACAAAACTAAATAAAATTATTTAGGTTTCATACACAAACAGTAAAAGTAAAAAGAAAAGGAAGGAAATTATTACCACAGAAATAATAGTACCTTCAGCAGCAGAAGAGGTTGTGATTAAGAGGGAACAGACGAAGGAGGAGCTTCTGGGGGTGTTGGTGGAGTTCTATTTCTTCACCAGGTGGTGGTCAAGATGACTTTTCAGCCTGCCCTAGAGATTTCAGACTTGCTAGCCCCCCCAATCTATTGAGGCAATTTCTTAAAGAAATCTCTTATTTTATATATATATATATATATATATATATGTTTGTGTGTATACACATATATACTTGTTCTGTGTCTGTGAAGAACCCAGGCTGATACTGATTTGGGTACCAAGAGTAGTTTTAGAGGAACAGAATCTTAAGGATGAGTTGTCCGAATTGGTTCTGGGATTTCTGAAATTGGTTCTCTACTCTGATTAGATTTAAAATGACTCCATTTCCAGTAAAGAGATAAAGGCAGCACTGGTAGTCCACAGCATGATACAGCCATACATATACACAAAATATAGCTATTAGATACTCCTAATAAATATTTATAAAAAGGTTCTAGGTGAACATGCAATTGATACCTAAGAACATTTGTCAAACTAATGATTAAAATGAGATTAGCTGGTGACTCCTACTGTGCTTATCAAGTAGGGAAATAAAAGCATAAGCTCAGGGCTTCATATGTCCAGTTCAAATGCCATATAAATGACCTGAAAGCTTCTCTGTCTGCCCTAAGAGAAACCCTTATCTACTGAAGCCTCAGAGCTGAGATTTCTAAAAACCAAACCCGAATGTCAAGCTGTGAGTGGCTGAATTACAATGCAAATTGAGTTCCTAAACTCACACATTATCTGTTAAAGTAAGGGTGTTGATTAGGAAGAAATGAGATCCTGAAAAGTGGAATGGGAACATGTGGGCAGAACTCAATCAAGCTGAGGACACTGAACCCCTAAATACTGCTGGGTCTTCTTTGCTAGTAGCAGCAGACCTTAAACCTTCGACTGAGGTCAACTCTGCTTTGCATGAAGAATCTGTAATGATCTCCCCTGAGATAGCTGCCTTCCCAGACAGCTGATTCTCCTCAGGACCTCCACCAACTCTTTGCTTCTAGACGTATAACTAGACTCAAGTCACAGCAGGCCCCCAAAAGGTGAGGTAGAAAGTGCGACCCCCAAGAGATACAAAGAGATATAATTCAAAACAACAGCATGATTTTTCCAATTAATACAGACCCAGAAACCCAGGGAATATGGGTGGGATTTGATATGAAGAATGAGGGATAATATGGACAAAACATAAAGTTGGATGAGGCTGAATTTATTGATAGGAGACCACTATGCAGAGAGTCTAAACTCAACGTTGTAGCTCAAGGTGTCAGACAGGGTTCTAGCAGTTCGACTGGTTCGCTTGGTAAAACATGGACCAAAAGGTGGCCTACGTTAAATGAAGTTGAAATGCCACACCTGCCTTGGCATTATATAAAAGAAAGTATCCAAAGGCTTGGAGAAACTGAACTGTTCTAATGGTTTTATCATGTAAAACCTGCTCACCCACGCCAGGAGGGTCCAGAGGACACACCTTTCACCACAACTGTGAGAAATAAATGTGAGGTGAGTCTCAGCATTGTTGAAGAACCCTGTGGCTGCTTCTCTGTAGGTGGGAAATTACAGTGGGCACTGCTACCACTGAACTGAGATCCTTAAGTGCAATGGGGATAACTGGATCCTGGGGAGGCAGGGGCAAAGTGGCAGTATTTAGTCACCAAACACAAGGTGGACATGGTTATCATAATGGACAGCAGAGTGACAACAGTAATCAGAATAGTCTGACTGACAGAGACCTATGGCACTCACTAGTTGGTCATGGTCCTCTAGAAGAGAAACAGATGGACTGTCTTCTAAATTCTTACCTGATCTATAGGGGCAAAGAGTTCTAGGTCAAGTGAAAAGAAGACTAACTTGAATTACCAAAACACAGTCAAGGCCCCCTCAATGAATTCCCAAACTTGGGCCAGTTTACACTCAGAACCCCTTGAATAAAGGGGAGGATGAGTCTCCTTGAGGAAGTATCCTACTACACAGTAAAAAATTCCTACTGTTAATCTTTCTCCCAGCCTTCCCCAAATGGATCCACAGCCTTTTACCAGGGTGACTGTGCACTGGGAAAAGGAAATAACTAGACTTTCAGGGATTACTGGACACTGGCTCTGAATTGTCACTAATTCCAAGAGAACCAAAATATCAGTGTGGTCCATATGTCAGATTAGGGGATTATGGAGGTCAGCTAATCAAGGGAGTTTTAGCTCAGATCCATCTCACAACAGGTCCAGTGGGTCCCCTGAATCCATCCTGTGGTTATTTCTCCAGTTCCAGAATTCATAATTGGAACAGACATACTCAGCAACTGACAGAATCCTCACACTGGTTCCCTGACCTGTGGAGTAAGAGCTATTAGGATAGGAGAGGCCAAGTGGAGACTACCAGAACTGCCTCTATCTAGGAAAATAGAAAGCCAAAAGCATACCACATTCGTGGAGGGATTGCACAAATTAGTACCACCATCAAGGACTTAAAGAATGCAGAGTTAGTGATTCCCGCCACATTGCCATTCAACTACTTATTTGGTCTGAGCAGAAAAGACAGGTCTTGGAGAATGAAAGTGAATTATCATGTACTTAACTGGGTGGTGACTCTGATTGTAGCTACTGTACCAGATGTGGATTCACTGCTTCAGCAAATTAACATATCCCCTGGTACCTAGTATGCAGACAGAGATCTGGCAAATGCTTTTGTACCTGTTAATAACGACTACCAGAAGCGGTTTGTTTTCAGCTGGCAAGCCCAGCAATATACCTTCAGTGTCCCACCTCAAGAGTATGTCAACTCTCCAGTTCTATGATTCTAGTCATAGTTTAGTTCACAGAGATTCTGACTTTCCCTTGCACAAGATATCACACTGGTCCATTACATTCAGGATATTATACTAACTGGACCTAGTGAGTAAGAAGTTGCAACTACCCTACACTTACTGGTAAGATATTTGCATGTCAGAAGGTGGGAAATAAACTGGACAAATATTCAGGGGCCTTTCACCTAAGTGAAACTTCTAGGTAGGGGTCTAGTGGTAGGGAGCATGTCAAAATATCCGTTCTAAGGTAAAGGATAAGTTGTTGCAACCAGCCCCTACTACAAACAAACAAAAAAAAGACATTACCCAGTGGGCCTCTTTGGATTTTAGAGGCAACATATTCTTCATTTGAATGTGCTACTCCAGTCCATTTACCAAGTGTATCAGTCAGGGTTTTCTAAAAATACATAACCAATGGAAGATAGATATATATAGATAGATAGATAGATATAGAGATATATAGATATATATATACACACATATATAGTGTGTGTGTATATAAAATGTATATAGGAGGGAGCAAGGGTGGAAGAAAGAGAATACACATTAAAATATTTATTTTAAGGAACTGGCTCACATGATTATGGGGGCTGGCAAGTCTGAAATCTACAGTACAGGCCGTTAGGCAGAAAACTCAGAAAGGAGTTGATGTTGCAGTCTTAGGTCCAAAATCCAGAGAGCATGCCAGCAGACTAGAAACTCAGGCAAGATTTCTAGAATATAGTCTTGAGACAGAATTCCTTCTTTTCCAGGATATCTGTTTTGGCTCTTAAGGTCTTCAACTGATTGGATCAGGCCCACCCACATTATCGAGGATAATTTCCTTCATTTAGAGAATCAACTGACTGTAGATATTAATCACATCAACATCTACACTAATGTTTGACCAAACAACTGGGTACATAAAACTCATCGGTCATACCAAGCAACCTGAAAAGCTACTAGTTTTGAATATGGTCCAGAAGAAAAGAAGGCTCTGCAATAAGTCAAGGTGACCTGCAAGGTGCTCTGATACTTGGGCCATAAGACCCAGCAACCCAACAGTGCTTGAAGTATCAGAGCAAAGAGAGAAGCTGTTTGGAGCCTTTGGCAGGCCTGCATAGGTTAATCACAGTACAGACCCTTAGGATTTTGGAGCAAAGCCCTGCCATCTTTTGCAGGTAAGTACTCTCCTTCTGAGAACATACTTGCTACCGGGCCTTAGTAGAGACTGAAGGTTAGCAAAGGGCCACCAAGTTACCATGTGAAGTGAGCTGCTCATCATGAACTGGGTGCTGTCTGGCCCACCAAGCTATAAAGTTGGGCATGCCCACCAGTAGTCCATCATCGAACGGAAGTAGTATATACAAAATCAAGATCACACAGGCCCTGAAGGCACAAGTAAGTTACATGAAGAAATGGGCAAATGCCCATGGTCTCCATTCCTGCTACATTATCTTCTCTCCCCCAGTCCACATTTATGACCTCATAGGAAGTTCCCTACCATCAGTTAAATGAAGAGAAAACTTGGGTCTCATTTACAGATGATTCTGCACAATATGCAGGCACTACCTGAAAGTGGACAACTGCAACCCTTCTCTGGGACATCCCTAAAGGATAGTGGCGAAGGAAAACCTCCCAGTAGACAGAACTTCAAGCAGTGCACCTGGCTGGATGAAGAAATGGCCAAAGGGGCCACTGCATACCAATTCACAGGATGGTTTATCTAGATGGTCAGGGACTTGCAAGGTCATGATTTGGAAACTGGTGACACAGTGGTCTGAAAAAGAGGTATGTGGATAGACCTCTCTGAATGGGCAAAAAACATGAAAATATCTGTGTCCCATGTGAATGCTCACCTCAGCAGAGGAGGATTTTAATAATCAAGAGGATAGCATGACCCATTCTGTATATACCAGTCAGCCTCTCTCCTTAGCCATTCCTATCATTGCCCAATGGGTTCATGAACAAAGTGGTCATGGGAGAGAGTAAGGTTATGCATGAGCTCAGCAACATGGACTTCCACCCATGATAGCTGACATGGCTACAGCCACTGCTGAGTGCCTAATACGCCAACAGCGGAGATCAACACTGAGTCCCCAATGCGGCACCATTCCCCAGGGTGATCAGCCAGGGTGATCAACTGGTGGCAGTTTGATTACAGTGGACTGCTTCCATTATGGAAGGGGAAAAGTTTTGCTCTTCTTGGTAGGGACATTCTGGATACAGATTTGCCTTCACTGCATCCAATGTTTCTGCCAAACTTACCATCCATGGACTTACAGAATGCTTATCCACCATCATGATATTTCACAGAGCACTGCCTCTCATCAAGTAACCCACTTCATAGCACATGAAGTGCAGCAATGGACCCATGCTAATGGAATTTATTGGTCTTACCATGTTCCCCATCATCCTGAAGCAGCTGGCTAACAGAACAGTGGAATGGCCTTTTGAAGACTCAGTTATAGTACTAGTTAGGGAGCAATACCTCGCAGGGCTGGGGCAATGTTCTCCAGGAGGCAGTATCTGCTCTAAATCAGCATCCAATATATACTGTTGTTTCTCTCATTGCCAGGATTCGTAGATCCTAGAATCAAAGGGTGGAAATGAGAGTGGCAACACACCATATTACCCTTAGCGATCCATTTGCAAGATTTTTGCTTCCTTCCCCGTGACCTTATGCTCTGCTGGTCTCAAGCTCTTAGTTCCAAAGGCAGGCATGCTTCTACTGGGAAACACAATGATTCCATTGAACTGAAAGTTAAAACTGCCACCCGGCCACTTTGGGCTCTTCCTCCTTCTACATCAACAGGCAAAGAAGGGAGCTCCTTTACAGATTGGTGTGATTGATTTTGATTACCACAAGGAAACTGGACACTATTACACATGGCAGTAAAAAAGGTAAGTCTGGATACAGGAAATCCCTTAAGGTGACTCAGTACCACCATGCCCTGTAATTAAAGTCAACAGAAAACTACAACAACCCAAATTCAGGCAGGAGTGCTAATGGCTCAGACCCTTCAAAAATGAAATTTTCGATCACCCCACCAGGCAAAGAATCACAACCAGTTATGGTGCTTGCTGAGGGCAAAGGGAATGTGGAATGGGTAGTGGGAGAAGACAGAAATACCAGCTACAACCACGTAACCAGTTACAGAAACAAAAAATGTAATTGTTATGAGTCTTTCCTCCTTATTTTATCAATCTGTTTATACATTTATATATTAAGCAAATATCTTTGTATTCTTCCCTCTCTTATTCCCTTATCACCTAACATAAGATAAATTAATAATAGTTAACTTTACATGCAGTATTTAAGTTACAGGATATCAACAAGAGCAAACAAGGACTTTGTATCCTCTCCTGAGGAAACACTTCACATGTTTTCAGTTGTATGCAGTATAGCTGTTATCATATTAGGGAAAAGTATGCCTTTGTTATTGTTTTTATTTGGAGACTAAATATGGTTTTTAGATGTGTATGAGTGTAAGGTTGACAAGGATGAACTGTAACGGTATCCAATTATTCAATCAAACACTAATCTAGGTGCTGCTGTGAAAATATTCTGTAGAGATAGTTAGCATCTATAATCAATTTACTTTAAGCAAAAGAGATTACTCTCCATAGCATGGGTAGGCCTGATCCAATCAGTTAGAAGGCCTTAGAAGCAAAACTGAGGTTTCCTTGAGAAAGAAAAAGTCTCTGCTTCAAGACTGAATCATCAATTCCTGTCCTATATATAGAGTTTGGACTTACCAGTCTTTACAATCATCTGAACCATTTCTTTAAAATTAGTCTCTTTCAATTTCATATATATACATATAATTTATTTTGTTTTGGTTTGGGTTTTTTCTGGTGAGGAAGATTAGCTCTGAGTTACTATCTGTGCAAATCTTCCCCTATTTTGTATGTGGGATGCCGCCACGGCATGGCCTCATGAGTGGTGTATAGGGCCATGCCGAGGATCTGAAACCACAAACCCCCAGCCACTGAAGCAGAGCACACAAACTTAACCACTATACCACCAGGCCGTCCCCTACTTATTTTTAATATTTAAATGTTGAACAATTATTAATTAAAATATATTTATAGATATTTTTTCCTCCTTCTGTTCTATTTCTCTAGAGAACCCTGATATAAGATCCTTCAAAATATGAAGACAAAAAGCAGCCATTCTTTAATTCAAAGAACAGATCTAGAATTCACAGAAGGTACTAAACGATTTCAGCTCAACATAACAAAGAACTTTTCATAAACTAGAGCTGTCTCCTAATGAAAAAGGCGCTGAGGATACAGTGAGCTCCCAGTCACTGAAAGCATTTGAAGAGCTAAGGAATGGGGGGTTACACCATAGGGTTCCTGTAATTTGTAGAAAATTTGAGCATTGAGGTTTGTTCATCTCTTCCAATTCAAAGTCTATAATTGTGTAACAGCATGCTCTGATTTTAGATTAGCAAGATAAAAATAACTTCAACCCAAGTAGAAACTACTTTTACTGTCTTTCCTAGTCCCATTTATTAAAACCAAGTTATCAGCTTCTGCTCATCTGACAAGTAGTTCCTAATGGGCTTCATTATTTGCTGTCTTATGCTTATCACAAGTCCAGATAAGGCTACATTTGTATCTCTGTAGTTCTTTCCAAAGGGACCAGAACAAAGAAAGGGAAAGAAGCAAGCAAGCAAAGTGAGTACCACCTAAGAAAATATTCAGTGCAATACTTCATATATTTATCTCTATTAACTCTTAAAAATTTAACCTAATGGCTTATAAGGGGAAAAAAAGACAATAACCATTTGAGGGACAACTACTACTACTGCCAGACACTGTGCTAGGCACTTCACAACTCTGAAAGACAGGCATTCTGTTTTCCATTTTACAAGTAAGTAAAAGAGGCTCAGAATACCCTGCCAATCTAATAAACAGGAGAACCAAGATTCTAACTCACATTGATCTGATTGCAAAGCCTGGAACTTATCACAGACTATAATAATTGAGATATAAATATGTACGAATTTTTTAATGTGTATATGACATAATGAATACAGTCTGCAACAGGTAAGTGAATAACAGAGTAACAAGAAACTAATACAGAATGAATAAAGCAAAAGAAATTAAGCATTTACTAAGTACATTTATTTGCCAGACAATGGTAATAATTCATTCTCTTTATTGCTTTTTCAGAATGAAATAAGCTTAGTTATGTAATTGAGCAAAACAGAGACAATGATATAAGTTTAAGAGAATTTAAGAGATTATACAAAATCAAGAAAGAAGGGTCAAAAATCTAAGAAACTAATAAAGAAAAACTAGTTAAAGTATGGACAAACAAACAGATCAACTATTTATTTGTAATTACATCAGCACATAAGAGGAAGGCTAAAAATCAGAAACAAAACAAAGCTGAGAGAAATGAAAGCAATATCCACCAAAGAGTAAAAATAAATAAATAAATAAATAAATAAATAAAGTATGCTTTAAAGGGACTGGGGACATGGAGAGAGGCAAAAAAAAGTTTATCTGGTTTAGTGTTTATGCTATCCCATAATATCCAGCATGTAAGAACTACACTGTTTCAATGTCTTAACTCCTTAAATTATATAATATAGCAGAAGCTTTTATGGTTTTGTGTATTTTTCTTTTAGATTTTACTTTTCCTTTTTCTCCCCAAAGCCCCCTGGTACATAGTTGTATGTATTTTCAGTTGTGGGTCCTTCTAGATGTGGCATGTGGGATGCCGCCTCAGCATGGCTTGATGAGCGTGCCACACTCACGCCCAGGATCCGAACCGGCAAAACCCTGGGCCGCCGAAGCAGGAGCGCGCGAACTTAACCACTGGGCCACAGGGCTGGGCCCCTCTTTTACGGTTTTATACCACAATGAAGTTTCTATTACAATGAACTTGATTTTCAAACAACAGAAGAGAAAGGCTTCCCACTGTATTTGCTATCTGCCTACAGAACCACCAGTATTACCTCCCACCATCTCCACAGCTAGCACCGGAGCTCCACCACTCTCTCCCAAGGACAAAAGTCTCCTAACTGGTCTCCGTGCTCTGAAACTAACCCTTCTACAGTCGAATCTCAACAAAATAACTAAAGTGATCCTTTTAAAAACAAGTCAGACAATGTCACAACTCTTCTCAAAACCCTGCAGTGGTTCCCCATCTCACTCAGAGAAATGCCAGTGTCCTTCCATCAGTCTACAAGACCCTGTACCTTCTGGCCTTGGCTACCTCTCTGACTTAATCTCCCACTCCTCCCTCCATTGCTAACTCCACACCAGCCCAATAGTCTCCTTGGAAGTTTCTCCAAAATCCAAACATGCTCCACATCAGGGCCCGTGCACGTGCTGTTCCCTTCACCTAAGGGGTACCTACAGAACTGTGTCTCTTCCTTCCCTCTTTTCAAATGTCACCTATGCTTTCTCTGACCACTGTATGCAAAACAGCAAATATATACACACACTCTGCCCTGACATTCTCTATTTCCCTCTCCTATGTAATTTTCCTCCATAGCATTTATTACCTCTTGACATATCATATATTTACTTGTCTATTTGTTTACTACCTGTCTCATCCACTTAAATGTATACTGATTGTTTTGTTTTATTAATTGCCCCAGTGCCTAGAACAATGTCTATAAGTGCTCAATGAATATACGTTAATACATTAGTCTTAAATCAAAATTTTAAACAATCTTCTCAATTATGTGAATATGCTGTTAAACAGTAAAAGCTTCGAGCAGGACAACATGATATAGTTTTCCAGTTCTCCTTCCATTCTTCTTACTGATTTTGTTTTACAATGAATATAAAAGGAAATTGTATGTTCCACCTGTCATATTTTTCTTCTTTTCCACTTAACCACAAATTATGACCTTCCAGAGACCCAACTTCCTTATTTGTCAAATAAGAGGAACTGGACCACGGTAATCAGCTTCTAAAAATCTAGTATTCAGGAGCCAGCCCAGTGGTGCAGTAGTTAAGTTTGCACGTTCTGCTTCAGCAGCCTGGGGTTCCCCGGTTTGGATCCTAGGTGTGGACCTACACATCGCTTGTCAAGACATCCCATCCATAAAGCAGAGGAAGATGGGCATGGATGTTAGCTCAGGGCCAATCTTCCTCAAAAAAAAAAAAAAATCTAGCTTCTAAGAATCAGATTTGAAGCAAAGTTTATACAAACTTTTCAATAAACCATCATGGGATTTCTCAGTGCTGAGAATAAATCAACAATGTATATGTACACATAAATTACATATATGTATACCTTTATCAATAACCTGAGGTGCTTAATTTAGCTTCATTCTCATAATGCAAATAATACTGACCTTACATTTTAAGTTTTTCTGCTCCTAAAGTCCTTAGTCTGATAACCACAGTAAACATTTCATTTATCTGAAAGCTCCTTATGGCTTCACCTATGCAAAATATGGATAAACCTGAAAAAATACAAATAAATGCTCAGAAATAAAAAAGATGTCACAAACGTCATACACTAAAATTCTACACACTTAAACAAGGATCCTTCACACTACCAATAGTTACAACTCAAGCCTTGATACCCACCAGCCTTAGTAAATAACAAAAACTAAAAACTTACAGCTGTCCAATGAATTAACTGTGACATAATCATATGTTGATGATGCCACATTTATATTATATTCAAAAACAGGAAAGCTACTCTACAGAATTGAAGTAAGGATAGTGGTTAACCCTGGGCAGAGGCAGGCAGTGATTACAGGGGACCATGAGGGACTGTGGAGTGAAGACAATATTATGTTTCTTGGTCCGGGTGCTAGTAAAATCGAGTATTCACTTTGTGAAAAATAGCTGAGCTGTCTACTGATTTTGCGTCCTTTTCTCTACTGTTATACTTAAGTAAAAAGCTTATGAAGAAATAAATATTATAGCAGGTTTAAGGCCATGAAACACAAGGCTGAAGGGCTCTACACAAATCAATTTATTGTTGTTAGTGCTGTCAAGCAGATTCCGACTCCTAGAGACCCTGTGTATAGCAGAGAGGAACCTGCCCAGGCTTTCTGCACCATCCTCTCACCTTCCGGTGCTATATCAGACAATGTTCTGTGGCTAATTCATACAGTTTTCAAATCAACAGACCTGAAGAACACCTGTGCTTTTGCATGTGCACTAACAGTAACGTTGTATCTGTTAAATTGCATTCAGTACAGGCACAAATTTTAGAAATAATTTGCTTCTAAAAAGTTTGAAATAAAACAAGATTATAGTAATTCAAAGGAGTTAAGCTGCAATTATTCAAGAGTCAAAAGAGTACCGGTTAAGAATGTGAGTCCTGCTGATAGAATCCTGTCTCTATCATCTGCCAGCTCTGTGAACTTGTACTTATCCTCTCTGGGCCCCTGTTACCTCACCTGTAAAATAGACATCTACCTCAAGCTTGTTGTGAGGACTAAATGAGTTATTGCATGCAAAGCATTACAGCACCCGACACATATTAGCACTCAGTAAATGTTGGCTCTTCACTCACATGGGATACTTAATCGCCCAATGATGCTAAATAAACAGGGTGTTTCTACCATAGCCAATTGACAGATGGGCAATGGAATGCAACAAAGGGCCCCTTCTTAAAATAACTTGTACAGTACTCTTTCTATAAAGCAGAATAATTAACTATTAGCTTTCTTTATATGTGAATTTCCCAAAGTAGTTGCTGTAGTAGCAATAAATCACAATCCAGTCCCATTCTGGTCCTTTTTTAATCCTTTATTCCAAATATATTTAAGATTTAAAGCACTGCATCATCACAGGAAAAAATGTAGTAATTTAAAATAATACTAACAGCTAATGCTTTGTAAGTGTTACTATGTGGCAAACATTGTGCTAAACATTTTTCCTATATTGATCATATTTATCGTTCACAACAATCCTATTAAGTAGGTATATCATTCACCTCAACTAAAATCACCATTTTACTTCAGAGCCCATTTTATTTATCTCCTTCACTCTATTCTCTCAAAACTCATTATATATTCACCTCCATTATCACAATGTTTTATACTTATATCTGCTCTTTCTCACTAGATTTTAAATTCCTTGACTCCCCATTCCCAGAGCTGGCACAGAGTATGGCACACAGAAGGGGCCCAGGAATGTTCGCCAGGAACTGGTTCATTACAAAGATGAGAAGTGGTAACTCCTAACTAAGCTCAACTGCGTTTGATTGAATTCTAGAGCAAGCACCTTCTCCTCTAGAAGAATATAAAGAACTCTAATCCCATTCTTTCAGTCCCACTTGAGATAACTTTCTTGGTTTGCTGAAAGGTTCATCTTTTTGCCAGGTGTTAATCCAGGTGACAGTTTGATAATCCTATTGTTAACAATAATTTTTCAAGGAATAAGATAAATGCTGAGGATCCATGTGATGGGCAAATAGATGAAACTAAGCACTCAATGTTCTATCAAAAGATAGAATCTTGCAGACTTAGATGCCTCACTCAGTACAGCAACAACACTCCAACACCTTACAGACTGCTTTTTTCCTTCAATTACAAAAGAGCATTATTTGATACAGCATTAAGTCTCCTTCAAAGAAATTAATAAATGCAGCAGGAAATTTTCATTTTAAATTAAGCTTCAAAGAGTCTTTTCATACCGTTTTAATTATACAGTTCTACTTCCACTACGGCTTGGTTACAGAGAAGGAATCTGTTAAACTGCTTTGCCCACCACAATATAACTTACTGCATAAACTCAGCACTTCAGGCAATGTCCTGGCATATACTAGTACAATTCATACCTGTGTTTGTACAATATGGTCTTCCTGAACATTGTGACAATCCCTCTATTTCCCAAGGGAAAAAACAGCTAATTTACTGAACACCGAATACTACACTAAACAGCACAGGTATATATACATGCTGAGTGTGTATAATGTAATCCTTACTATGATTTTAAAAGATAGGAATTATTAACTCCTTTTTTCCCTAAGGAAGAAACTGAGACACAGAAACTCTATGCTACACAATTAAAATGTAGGCTTATGTTACTCTAAAGCCTAGTTTTTCCTTTATTCCATCCTATCTTCTCCTCCTGAACTTACTCTTTCTCACTCTGCAGAGTTTTCTCTGATCACCAGTCCCCATGGTGGAGCAGACAAATGGATAGTCCCTGAATTTATATATTACAGTTCAAGCCATAAAGAGAGACAAACTTTACGCGTTAGATATCATGGACCTCACTATTTAGAGAAGAGAGTCAACATTCAAGAGGAACTTACAACAGAAAATAAAGCCAACCAACATTCGTAATACTCACGGTAAGTTCTCAGAAATCAGAGTTGTTAAATTAAGAAATTCAAGAAACTAGGTTTCTGTAGTAAACCAGAATGAAAAGGAGAGGGGGAAAACCAACTACCAACAGTTGAAACTTTAACAAAATTGGAGAAAATGGAAATACAATTAACCTATTGGAAAGCTCAGCCCTTTTAATGATATCATATTTTTACAAGAGTCACCATAATGGAATGTCAGCAAAGACTCTTGTCTTCATCCTCTCATTAGTGTAAGAGAACTGTTGTCAGGACCACTCCAACCCTAGACCACAAAGGAGAATGTGTTTAACAATACACAAAGGAGAAAACATTCAACTCCAACAATTAAAGAAAGGAAACATGATATTCCACCCGAACAGCAAAGATTCTCTTTCAATGAAAACACCAGTGGACACAAAAACATAATCCTTCTAGAAAGCAATGTGGCAGTAACATATATTATTGCCAGTAATGTATGTACTTTTAAATCTTAAAATATTCGCATCTTTTAATCTAGTAGTATGCTTTTGGGAATATATCCTTAAAATTCAAAATGCAGAAAAGGTTTATGGACATAAATGTTTATAACAATATTTTTAACAGAAAAACTGAAAATCTATTCAACAATGGGAATCTATTCAAAAATAAGAATAATTTATATCTTCTATTCCATTTAACAGTTAAGAAAAAGCTCAGAACATGTTAGATTTAAAAAAGCAACCTACAAAACTGCACCTAAGAAGATTGCAACTATATAAAATAATACTTACTATATATAAGAAAGAACAAGACCAAAGTTGTTCTGAAGAGTGAAACTTGTTTATTCTCTTTGCTACTCTTGTCTGTATTTTCCAAATTCATAGTAAGAAAAATTATTTATATAAATGAAGAATGAAAACGGAGATGACAGCACCCATTTTAAGAATCATAAGAACTAAAAAAAGAAAGGGGATCATTTCCGAAATGTTCAAATTAGTAAATATAGTTAAAAACACATTAAACATTTCCCTTAGCTTAATTCTGTTTTGGCTTTCTATCCTTGGGGGCGGGGGGGGGGGAGGCGGGAATAAAAATACAGAAAAATGTTTATGTGCAAAAGCTACAAATCAAGACATTCTTTATCAAAATGTTTTATAGATTACCTATGACATACTAGACAATACCTAGGTAACATATGAGCAACAAAGGGTCCAATTCTTTAGAAGCTAACATTACTATGAGTAAGTACAGATAGCAAGTTGATTAATATATTAAAACACAATTTCTAGTTATAAGTGTTAAAAGTGCTTGATGTAGGGGCCAGCCCAGTGGCACAGTGGTTAAGTTTGCACACTCCACTTCAGCAGCCCAGGGTTCATCAGTTCAGATCCTGGGCATGGACCTACACACCACTTATCAAGCCATGCTGTGGCAGGCATCCCACACATTAAGTAGAGGAAGATGGGCGCAGATGTTAGGTCAGGGCCAATCTTCCTCAGCAAAAAGAGGGGGATTGGCAGCGGATGGTAGCTCAGGGCTAATCTTCCTCAAAAAAAAAAAAAATGCTTGGTGTATTTATTGGGGAAACGAAGGAAAGAGACTGCTCCTACAGGTGGTCACCAGAACACCAGAAAGAGACAAGAACAAAAACTAAAGTCAGCCATGCAAAAAGCTGATGAAGAATAAAGGAACAGTCAAGACATAGGAAACATCAACTGCCAAGACTCAAAAACAGAGAAAGAGTTTGACATATTCTACCAGCAGAAAGGAAGTCAGTGTGGGGGAAAATGGTAAAAAGAGATGAATCTGAAGAAGTAGACAAGCGCCAGACCATGCAGGGACTTGCAAGACAGGGTGAGAAGTTTCCATTTTATCGTAATTACAAAGGGAAGCCACTGAAAGGGGAAGGAAATGATCTTATGTGCATTTTTACAAACTTCTGAGAGAACAGACTATAGAAGGTCAAGAGCACTAACAAGAAGTTAGGAAGCTCCTACAGTAATCCCAGTAAGAGGTAATGGTGGCCTGGACTAGAGTGATGGCAAGGGAAATAGAGAAAAGTAGAGAAACTCAAAACACATGTGAGCAGTCAGAACCCATAGCATTTACTGACACATGGTCAGGATGTGGGAGATGAGGACACAGAACAATCAAGTCGATATAGCTCCTAGGAATCCGGCTAAATCATTATTTATAAAACTAAAACTTAGAGTGTGTTTCTAATAATAGAGAAATAGTTAAGTATATCATGAAGTATCCATCAGATGGAACATTACTAATTGTTGTGGAAGGTTTGCTTCTCTTACTATATGAGGTAATGGGCATGATACTTAAGTATTCAGGCTTTCAGTTTCCTAAAATAATTACTCAATAATTCCTCAAATAATTACTATAAATAATACTTACTGCTCTCACAGAGTTGTTGGGAGGATTAAATGTGAACCCAAGAAAAATACTTAACAAGTCAAAGTGACTGTGCTCAATAAATCAAAGCTGCCAGGAGTCATATTAATGACTGCACTCAGAATAAAGAAGGTAGTCAATAAACGTTTTGTGGATAAACAGGCAGATAAAAGAAATGGTGGAGCAGGAGGGGCTGGCCCCGTGGCCGAGTGGTTAAGTTCACGCGCTCCGCTGCAGGCAGCCCAGTGTTTTGTTGGTTCGAATCCTGGGCGCGGACATGGCACTGCTCATCAAACCACGCTGAAGCAGCATGCCCCATGCCACAACTAGGAGGACCCACAATGAAGAATATACAACTATGTACCGGGGGGCTTTGGGGAGAAAAAAGGAAAAAAATAAAATCTTTAAAAAAAAAAAAAAAGAAATGGTGGAGCAGGAATTTAAACCCAGGTCATCTGACTCAATCCCTACAGAACAATGCACTCTTCACCACAGGTAAGCAATGAAGATTAAAAACTGAAAGAACCATTAGATTGTGAAATCAACTAAGGAGAACTATGGAATTCTCATAGAGACTTTCTGGTACAAATTACACAACAATCTAAGGTCTGGAGGGTTTAGTACTAGACACAGGCAAATACACTAACTAGAGTAATTGGTAATTTCTGAATCACAAAAATAATTGAAAGCTTACTGACTTTTCAGTAGGTACCTTACTTTTAAGTTAAATGACCCAATCTGAACGCAATGAAAATGAAGGACAAGACTAGAAATTTAGTTAGACTATGGGGGTCTAGGCAGCAAGAAATTATCAATAGGAAGTCAAGGGCTAGACAGGGAATACAAGTAAGTGCCAGGATAAGAGAAGAGAATCCAAAACCTGGAAGGAAAGCTTTGGCAAAGAAACACAGACCAAAAACCAGGAGTAGTCAGAGTCTGAGAGACAAGCACAGATCAGGAGAAGCAGGTATCTACCTCTGAGATAGGGTTAGGAAACCATTCCATCCCCAGGACCCACACAAAGATCTACTGTTCCTATAGGAGAGGCAGAAGTAAAAGCCCACTACTTCAGGAAAGGGACAAGAAACTCTCTTGGCTCAGGATCCAGCACCAAAACAAAGCAGTACGCTACCAGTGGGCAAAGGACAGGAAATTCTCTGGCCTAAGTCCTCCTTCAGGTGCAAGCAGAGTTTGGCTGCCAATGGGGGAAGAGGAAGAAGACTGAGAGAGCCCCACTCCCAAGGCCCAGGCTCACAACCCTACATGAGACGAAGAGTAGATCAGAACCAAGAACTCCTCCACTCCCACCACAAATCTGGCACCCACCTAGAGAGCCCCTCTAGAGCACAGGCATACCTAATAGCTGCCAATGGAGCAGGAACACTACTCAGGCAGCACAAAGTAACAGCAATCCACTACTAGGGAAATTTCAGGTCTGGAGTGCACTGAAGGTCACAATAGTAACAAGAGAGCCATACTCAGCTCAACTAGTGACTCAACCTACCATACTAACAGTCTGACAGAAGAAGCGTACCCATTTCTGAACATAGGCAATATTTACCTCAGTCTCAACTGTTCTATCACTCAAACAAAAACTTTAAGACACACGAAAAGCCAAGAAAAAAAAAACTCACTGTCAAGAGATAAAGCAAAACAACAGAACCAAACACAGAGACGACCCAGATGTTGGAACTAACACACAGGGATGCTAAAATAACTATGATTAATATGTTAAAAGATCTAGAGAAAAGATTAATATGCTAAAGGATCTAGATAATATCTATGAACAGAAGGAGAATTTCAGCAGAGAGATGGAAACTATAAAAGAAAGTCAAACGGTAATACTAAAATTAAAAAAAACAATTTCAAAGTTGGAGAATTCCTTTGACAGGCCTATTGGTGAACTTAATAGGAATTCTCCTAACTGAAACAAAAAGGGAAAATAAACTATTTTAAAAAAAAAAGAAACCAGAAGGGAGCAGCCAATAATTGTGGGACAATATCAAATGGTCTAACATATACTTAACTGGAGTCCCAAAGGGAGAAGAAAGAAAAAAGGTTAAAGAATTATCCGAAATGATAATGACTGAGATTTTTCCAAAATTAATGAAAGACAACAAACTACAAATCCAGGGAGGTCAGAAAACTCTTAAAATTGTGAAGTGATCGTTATCTTAAATTAAGCACATTAAAGCAAAAAGTTTAGACAAAAGATATAGCTTGAAAGAATTACTGAAAAGCATGTATTTAGCTGATATTGTAAAAATATTTTCTATTATCTATAAAAATACAGTGACACACCATCTCCACAAAAACATGAACTAGAAGGAAATGGATAAAACAGAAGAAAAGGTGGTAAGTGATGAGAAAGACCTGAATTATAAAGTACAACCCAAAAAAAACATATTATAGTTTCCTTCCAATAGCCACCAAACAAATGTAGATATTCAGACTATATTACTTTGACCAAAAAACTTAATTTTCAGTACGTACATTAAATGAAGACATTTAGTAATGAGTAGTAAAAACAATTATTGTATATAAATTCAGTAAATCTTCCAAGATGATGATTCTACTTTGTGAAAATTCTATTACAAATTTATTTATGGTTTATCATTTCCACTATTGTGAGAATTTGTGTCAGAGATGACTGAAAAAAAAAAGGGATGTGGAGATTGACAAGAACAGAGAAGCAGAGAAGAGCCAGAGCTGATACTTTTAAAATGCAATCTTGTGTTAGAGGAAACCTAGGAAAAGTCTGCCTAGCCTTAAAAGTATTCCCTTGTGTCTGAAAGCTAGGAAAGTGCTAAGGTCCAAAGACGCATCTAAGCAGTGGGAACAGAGCCAAGTCAGAATGTACATCATCATCTTGTCTCCTGATACAAGGTCCCAATAGGAAAAATTCGAATTTTACCAATACTCTGTGAATTACTGAAGATATATGAGCCATAATAGCAGGGATATTCAAGGAGTTATTAGATAAATTTACCCAAAGCTTTTCCCATTGTATTTATCCAAGTTAATCAGCATATCTGGAAACACTGTGGACCCCAAGCAGAATGAATCAACAATTCCAAGCAACAAAAAAAGGATATCTAACTTTCCAGTGGACTAAATACTGAGTAGCATACTAATTTGCTCCTTACTGTACATACTGTATCTATTACAACCTAAAATGGGTTTCTAAGTATCTCACAAGCTACAGAAGGAAATTCTGAACCCTTCCTTATAATAAAAGGATGATAAATGGAAATTAACTTTTCTGAATTAACTCAGAACATGCAAACAATTCTTTACTATGGTATTTTCTTTAGGAAACACATATTAACAAAGAATTTCATAGGGTTATTAATCCTCACTTCAAAGCATATTTTTCCCATAAGATCTTAGTTCTTCAACTCCAAATTGTGCTAGAGTGAGATTTTTTGGGAACAACTTCATCATGATTAGGAAGGAATTATCTATAAACATATCATGCCTTGCTCTGGAATTTGTATTTAACAAAAAATAGCTGCTGTTTATTTAGAAATCTTAAAAAATTCAAGACAAAAAAAGACTTATCAAAGCTGCCCCCGTGGCATAGTGGTTAAGTTCGCGCACTCCGCTTCAGCAGCCCAGGGTTCGCAGGTTTGGATCCCAGGTGAGGAGCTATATGCCACTCACTGACCCATGCTGTGGAGGGGTCCCACATACAAAATAGAGGAAGACTGGCAAAGATGTTAGCTCAGGGACAATCTTCTTCAAGCAAAAAAGAGGAAGACTGGCAACAGATGTTAGCTCAGGGCCAATCTTCCTCACCCAAAAAAAACCAAAAACAGACTTATTATCTTTTAATTCCTAACCAGATTCTATTAATCTTATTTTGTTTCATTATAAATTAGAGGCCTTAAAATATCATAGCAATTTTTTACCCCTTTACTAATCTAAAATATGAAGGAAAAAACAGTCCTAATTATTAAGAGTTTAATATTCACAGCTTATGATGGAATATCATGACCACCAGCCATGTACCTGAAAAAAAACTTTTAAAGACTGCAAAATGTAAAACTAAATTTCCAGTACACTATAAAAGCTAGTTGATAAATTTATAAACAAGTTTAAACAATTTATCATAGGTTTTCATATGTTTGACCAAATTCAAAGGATCAATATACTTGCATGCTTCTATGACATTTTAAAGTAGATCCCATTAAGAAATTTTACATAGCATATGGCAAAAACAACACAGGACTGGGAGTTAATAGATTTGAGTTCTAGTTCTAGGTCTAGTATATTGCATTAAAGGTTATTTTAGAATACATGTACTTACATATGCTTTGTATAAGACTCAAAGAGATTTATCGTGACCTGTATAACTGACACTATACATAAGTAAACAGATTAAGAAACAAAACCAATGTGCCACCCAGCTTCATTACAAAGGAGTCTGGGAACTAGTGAATACTGGGATCAGTGGCAATTATCAAATGAGGAAGTTGCCAATTTGTTCACAGATCACATACTGTATACAGCAAAATTATAATTACACAACAAATAACCAGAGCATTAAAAGTGAAATCACAAGAGCAGAGACTTCACTTATTTAGTTTTCTATTTTTCCACCACCTAAAAAGGGTCTAGCACTAGGCATTCAATCATTTATTGAATAAATATACTCCCCAACTAAGTAGCACAACGTATCTCACAGTCCACACCTACTATGTACTGACTTTACTACTTTTAATTTTACATTAACCAGTACTTTTTAAATGTTTTTTAAAGTCTGTGAGATTAAAAATTCATAAAATTCCAGCCTTTTTAATAATCACATCATTTTAATTTCCCTAAACTCCTTTCAAAAAGATGTGAAATTATCAAGAAGAGTTCATGACTTAAGCCAACTGAGTAATATATTAATCATAACTGCTCAGTTTATGTAAGTGAAAATCTGAAAGTTGATCCTGTTACATTTTCCCACTAGAAGTTAGCAGTCACAAAGATGTGCTACAGTTCTTCCCAAAAACATTTAACACATAAAATCTTTTAATACCAACAAAGACATCTTAGATAAGAACAGATGTTAATGATTAAATCACACTATATTCCAGACTAACTATCCATATATTTTAAAGCGTTGGGCACACTGTGTCAAAGTGATATTTGTAAATCATGATACCTTTATCATCAACTACAAAAGATTACAATCAAAAACAAACCTTCAAGTCAAAAAGTATTTACAAGACTATGGTACAACTTTTATGAGAAAGATGAGTAAAAAGATAGAAGATACTTCAAATGGGTAAAAAGAAAGAAGAAACACTGTGATAGAACACAAGTAGACAGATATTGCCAGTTAGAATTGCAGTAAGAAAGTTCCAAGCAGGAAGAAGTCAAGTCTTATTGAAGATGACTTTGGAAAGACTTTATGACAAAAGAAATATGACACAGCAGGAACTGTGTCCATTTTTGCCCACCATTATATCTCCAACTTGTACAACAGAACACTGAACACAGAATATTTTCAATAAACATTTACTAATTGAACAAACATCTGAAATGAACCTTGAGGGATGGAGAGGACACACTAGTATGAGGGAAACATGCAATCAAAGGAATAAAGAAGGAAATAAGGTGTGTTCAAAGAACAAGGAGTGGCCTAATTTTGCTGGAGTATATTTACAACATGCAGAAGATCAGCACAAGTTTGTGTCCACTATGAATTTTATAAAAAGTTTAAATTTAATTTGGTATTAATGGAAAATAATAAAGTTTTATTAACAAAAGTAGGATAGAAGAGCACAAGATGAGTTACAAAATTATTGCCACCTCTAGCACAAATGGTTTAGTTCAGAATGAATGTGGTAGCAATAAGAATGGAAAGAATGGGGAAAAGGTCAAATGTAACTCCAAGAATTTGTGTTTGGTTGATCAGAAAAACAGTGGTACCATTAAAAGAAATACAGAGTGATGTCAGCATCATGGCAGAGTGAGCTTCCAGTAATCTCTCCCCCAACATACAATGAAAAGGATACTCATACTCCAACAGAGGACATCCAAACACAACACAAAAAGCATCAGAGAGATCCACGCAGCCATATGATGGAGGGCAGAGAGGCTGGAGTCCCCCTTGGAGGAGGTGGAATGGGGTAAGAGAAACCTTCGCTCCCTCCCCTAAAGACTGTGATCTAGGACCATGGGAGGCCTCCAAGAGGGAAGGAACGGGAAAGGGGACATTCGTTCACGAGAACATCAAGGATCTCCAATGGGCTCTTGCAGCCTAGAGTGAAACCCTCTATGGGGGTGAAACCTTTCGCAGGGGCTGACCTTGTCAAGTCAACACCCCACGAGAGCAGACAGCAAGAGCAGAGCGAGAAATCCCTGAGAGCACGCAGGAGAAAACATCCCTTCCCCTACCCACCCAGTGCCGACTCCACTGCCTGGGGTCTCACAGAAGGCACAGGGCTCAGAATATGCGGTTCTCGACCCCCACCCAGTGGTGACAGGTGGTAACTGCGACCAAATAACACAAAGATGCAAAAGAAGAGCCACTCCCTCTAGCAACATCAAACATTATATTAGATCTCCAGATCAGAGAGAAAATGACAAGTACCCAGAAATCAGTCCTGAGGACACAGAAATATGTAATCTAAAAGACAAAGAATCCAAAATAGCTATCATCAAAAATTCAACGACTTAAAAGAGAATGTAGAAAAACAACTCAACAAGTTTAGGAACTACTTCATGAAAGAGATTGAAACTATAAAGAAGAATCAATCAGAATTATTAGAGATGAAAGACACAATGGTAGAAATAAAACAAAATATGGATTCCCTGAATGTGCGAGCAGACATCATAGAGAAGCGTATCAGCATAAGTGAAGATAGACATGTTGAAATGCTCCAGATAGAGGAGAGAGAACTAAGACTAAAAAGAAACAAAGAAAGCCTCCAAGAAATATCCAACTGAATTAGGAAATGCAACATAAGAATTATAGGTATTCAAGGAGAAGTGAAGGAGAATGGAGCAGAAAGCTTGTTCAAAGAAATACTAGAACTTACCAAACCTAGGGAAGAAGATGGAAATGCATGTGGAAGAGGTTATCATATCTCCTAAATACATCAATGTAAAAAGACCTACTACAAGGCATATAGTAGTGAAACTGGCAAAAGTGAATGACAAGGAAAGACTACTAAGGGCAGCAAGGCAGAAGAAAATAATCTACAAGAGAACCCCTATCAGGCTTTCAGTTGATTTCTCTGCAGAAACCTTGCAGGCTAGGAGAGACTGATATGACATATTCAAATCTTTGAAGGACAAAAACTTTCAGCCAAGAATACTCTATCCAGTGAAAATATCCTTCAGATACAATGGAGAATTAAAAACTTTCCCAGACAAACATAAGCTGAGGGAGTTGACAGCCACAAGACTCCCTACAAGAAATCCTCAAGAAGGCCCTGATAACTGAAAAAAGGAGGGGGGTGGCGGGGAGAAGGGGGTTACAAAGCACAGAGTAAGGAGATAACTAGGTAGACAGAATCAGAGCAGGATAGCAAATACTCAAGTATGGCATTAAAGACAAAGGGAAAGAAAACACCAAAAACAAAGATAATCTTGTCATTTTAACCACAATCTCATAACACAAGATGTAATAAGATGTAAGAAAAACAACTTAGGAGAGGAAGAGGAAAGGGACTGAATCCATTTAGTCTAAGGAAATAAGAGCCATCAAAAAAGGGACTATCTTATCCACAAGATTTTGAATACAAACCTCATGGTAACCACTAAACAAAAAAGCAGAACAGAGACACAAATAATAAATAAAGAGAAAACAAAGAAAAACAACATAAAAATGACATAACTTGACTGGTAGACCAAAATACACAGGATGAGAAACAAAGGAAGAGCCAGACACCAGAAAACAAGTGATAAATTGGTAGCAGTAAGCCCTCATGTAAGCCATCTGGCTTCCCTGGGGAATTCTACCAAACTTTCAGAGAAGATTTAATACCTAACCCTCTCGAAGCTATTCCAAAAACTTAGGGAAGATGGAGCACTTCCTAACACATTCTACAAGGCCAACATCACTCTGATACCAAAGCCTGACAAGAACAACACAAAAAGGAAAACTACAGGCCAATATCATTGATGAACATACATGCAAAAATCCTCAACAAAATATTGGCAACCCAAATACAGCAATACATCAAAAAGATCATACATTATGATCAAGTGGGATTTATACCAGGGACACAGGGATGGTTCAACATCCTCAAACCAATGTAATACACACACCACATTAACAAAATGAGGAATAAAAACCACATGATCATCTCAATAGATGCAGAGAAAGCATTTGACAAGATCCAACAGCCATTTATGATAAAAATTCTTAACAGCGGCCAGCCTGGTAGCGCAGCAGTTAAGTGCGCACGTTCTGCCTCGGCAGCCCAGGGTTCGCCAGTTCCAATCCTGGTGCAGACATGGCACTGCTTGGCAGGCCATGCTGTGGTAGGCGCCATACATATAAAATAGAGGAAGATGGGCATGGATTTTAGCTCAGGGGCAGTCTTCCTCAGCAAAAACAGGAGGATTGGCAGCAGATGCTAGCTCAGGGCTAATCTTCCTCAAAAAAAAACCAAAATTCTTAACAAAAGGGGGATAGAAGGAAACTACCTCAACATAATAAAGGCTGTATATGATAAACCCACAGCCAACATCATACTCATTGGGGAAAAACTGAACACCATTGCTCTGAGAACAGAAACAAGACAAGGATGCCTACTATCACCACTCTTACTTAACATACCACTGGAGGTTTTGGCCAGAGCAATTAGGCAAGGGAAAGGAATAAAAGGAATCCAAATAGGGAGAGAAGAAGTGAAACTCTGTTTGCAGATGACATTATCTTACATACAGAAAACCCTAAAGAATCCATCAGAAAACTATTAGAAATATTTAACAACTACAGTAAAGTGGCGGGGTACAAAATCAACTTACAAAAATCAGTTGCATTTCTGTACTCTAATAACGAACTTACAAAGAGAACTCAAGAATACAATCCCATTTACAATCGCAAGAAAAACAATAAAGTACCTAGGAATAAATTTAACTAAGGAGGTGAAGGACTTATACAATGAAAACTATAAGACACTATTGAAAGAAATAGATAATGATATAAAGAGACGAAAAGAGATTCCATGCACATGGATTAGAAGAATAAACATAGTTATAATGTCCATACTACCCAAAGCAATCTACAGATTCAATGCAATCCCAATCAGAATCCCAATGACATTTTTCACAGAAACAGAACAAAGAATCCTAAAATTCATATGGGGCAACCAAAGACCCCAAATTGCCAAAGCAATCCTGAGAAAAAAGAACAAAGCTGGAGGCATCATAATCCCTGACTTCAAAATGTACTACAAAGCCACAGTGATCAAAACAGCATGACACTGGTACAAAAAGAGACAATGGATCAGAACTGAAAACCCAGAAATAAAACCACACATATCCAGACAGCTAATCTTCAAGAACGGTGCCAAAAACATACAATGGAGAAAAGACAGTCTCTTCAATAAATGGTGTTGGGAAAACTGGACAGCCACATGCAAAAGAATGAAAGTAGACCATTATCTCACACCATACACAAAAATAAACTCAAAATGGATCAAAGACTTGAAGATAAGTCCTGAAACCATAAAACTCCTGGAAGATAATATAGGTAGTACACTCTTTGACGTTGAACTTAAAACAATCTTTTCGAATACCACATCTTCTCAGACAAGGGAAACAAAAGAAAAAATAAACAAGTGAGACTTGATCAGACTAAAGAGCTTCTGCAAGGCAAAAGAAACTAGGATCAAAACAAAACGACAACCCACCAACTGGGATAAAATATTTGCAAACCATATATCCAATAAGGGGTTAATCTCCATAATATATAAGGAGCTCACACAACTGAACAAGAAAAAAAACAAACAGCCCAGTCTGGGGAGAGGATATGAACAGACATTTCTCCCAAGAAGATATACAGATGGCCAGTAAACACATGAAAAGATGTTTAACATCACTAATCATCAGGGAAATGCAAATCAAAACTGCACTAAGATACCACCTTACGCCTGTTAAAATGGCTATAATCACTAAGACTAAAAACAACAAATGTTGGAGAGGGTGTGGAGAAAAGGGAACCATCATTCACTGCCGGTGGGAATGCAAACTGATGCAGCCACTATGGAAAACAGTATGGTGATTCCTCAAACAACTAAAAATAGAACTACCACAAACCCAGCTATCCTACTGCTGGGTATCTACCCAAACAACTTGAAATCAACAATCCAATGTAACATATGTACCCCATGTTCATTGCAGCACTATTCACAACAGCCAAGACATGGAAACAATCCAAGTGCCCACCAACTGATGAATTAATAAAGAAGATGTGGTATATGTACATAATGGAATACTACTCAGTCATAAAAAAGACCAAATCATCCCATTTGCAACAACATGGATGGACCTGGAGAGAATTATGCAAAGTGAAATAAGCCAGACCCCATAAGAAAGACAAACACCAAATGATTTCACTCATATGTGGAATATAAACAAACACATTAACAAAGAAAACAGTTCAGTGGTTACCAGGGGAAGAGGAATGGGGAGTGGGCACAGGGGGTGAAGGGGAGCACTTACGTGGTGACAGACAAGAAATAATGTACAAGTGAAATTTCACAATGATGTAAAGTATTATGAATTCAAATTAAAAAAAAAAAAGAACCAACGGCTCCTAAGGCCTAGGGCTCAAAATAAACTATTCTAAATGGGAAAGAAAAAAACAAGATAATTGGGAGGATGGAGGAAATGAGGTAAAGAAAACATTTATTGAGCATTTATTTCTTGCCAAGCACTTCAAATACACTGTTTTATTTAATCTCCACAACAACCCTGTGAAGTAGTACTATTTCCATTTTTTAAATGAGGCAAAAAAGGTCAAGATATTTTCCCAAAGCTCGCAAAGCAAATTACTATGTGTCATTCCCTCCCTTCTTCCTTCCTAAGAGGACCTCCATTCTGTTCAAGCATGGGGCAGCAATGTGCTCAGGAAGGTGGGCTATTCCCCCCAGTCCTAGGAGAATGAAACATGATTGTTCTAAACAAGGGAAATCCTATTTGCCTTGTCCAATAACCCAGGTCTGACCTATGAGATATGAGAAGAAATACGTCGAGGGCTCCTGAGGAAGACTTTTTCCTACCTGCATTAGCATCATGGAGGTCATGAGGAACCTTGAAGTCATCAATCTAAGAGCTGTCCTTAACTCCTTCCTTTCGTTCACCCGTTTGCCAATCCCTCAGCAAGTCCAACCAATTCTAATTCCAAATTACCTTGTTAACTCTTCTTCTCCTCCTACCATCCTAATCCAAGCCATTATTAACTCTTAACTGGACTCCTAGGCAATCTCCCTGTGGTGACTCTTGCTTCCAACAATTTATATCCTAAACAGCAGACAAAGAAATCATTAAAATGTAAATCATGGAGCAAGTGGAACCTGTGTTCTCTGTTGACAGGATTGTAAAATGGTATAACCACCATGGAAAACAGTATGGAAGTTCCTCAAAAAAAATTAAAAACAGAACTACCATATGACCCAGCAATCCCATCACTGAGTATATATCCAAAAGAATTGAAAGTAGAGTCTCAAAGAGATACTGCACACCCACGTCCACAGCAGCACTATTCACAATAGCCAAGAGGTGGAAGCAATCCAAGTGTCCAATGACAGATGAACGGATATAAAAAATGTGGTATATACAGTCATGCATCACTTAACAAGAGGGGTATGTTCTAAGAAATGCATCATTAGGTGATTTTGTCATTGTGCAAACATCATAGATGGTATAGCCTACTACACACCTGGGCTATACAGTACTAATCTTATGGGACCACTGTCATACATGCAATCCACTGCTGACCAAAATGTCATTATGCAGCACATGACTATACATACAACGGAATGTTATTCAGCCTTAAGAAAGAAAGAAATCCCATCACATGCTACAACACAAAAGAACCTTGAGGACACTATGCTAAGTGAAATTAGCTAGTTACAATAAGACAAACACTACGTGATTCCACTTATATGAGTTATATAAAGTACTCAAATTCATAGAAACAGAAAGTAAAACGGTATTTACCAGGGGCTGGGGGGAGCTGTTGCTTGATGAGCATAGAGTTTCAGTTTCGCAAGATAAAAAAGTTTTGGAGATCTGTTTCACAATAATGTGAATATACTTAATGCTATTGAACTGTACACTTAAAAATAGTTAAGATGGTAAATTTTATGCTACAGTTTTTCCATTAAAAAAAAAAACTAGGGGCCAGACCCTTGGCCGAGTGCTTAAGTTCATGCACTCCACTTTGGCGGCCCAGTGTTTCACCAGTTCAGATCCTGGGCACAGACCTAACATGGCTCATCAAGCCATGCCTAGGCAGCATCCTACATAGCAGAACTAGAAGAATCTACAACTGGAATATCAACTATGTACTGGGAGGCTTTAAAAAAGAGAGAGAGATTGGCAACAGTATTAGCTCAGGGCCAATCTTTAATGGAAAAAAAACCTAGGCCAAACCAAAAACAAAAACGTAAATCCATACCACTTCACTCCCGTCCTTAAAATGCTTCACTACTTTCTATCACCCACTGAATAAACCCTAAACAGGGTCTACGAGGCTCTGTACCGTCTGATTCTTCTCTCTCGTAGAGCTAGATCGATCCCATGCTACTCTCTCCCTCCATCAAGACGATCAGTCAAAACGATATTCTTTCACTTCTTCAAATAATTCAAATTCTTTCTTGCCTCAAGGTCTTTGTCCATGCTATTACCCCTGTGTGGCATGCTATTCCCCAACTCTTCACAGACTTGTTTCCTTATTATCCTTCAGTTGTCACCTTAAATGTGACCTTCTCAGGAGCCTTCCCTAACCAGACTACCTAAATGAGTAGGAGTCCCCATACCATCCACATTGTTTTCTATCTTATGTCTCTTTTGTTCCTTGATAGCATTTCTCACAAATTAAAATACTGTTTGTTTTTCCTATCTTCCCAAGTGAAATGCAAGTTCCATGAAGACAAAAAGACCTCATCAATCTTCTTCATCACTGTGTCCCCAATATTTACCACGCGCCTGGAATATACTTAACATTCCATTATTTACTAAGTAATTTCACATTAAAAATAATCACTCTATGAGTTTATTATTAAATATATAAAAATATACCCACAGATCTTAAAAACACCATAACTGATGCTACAGCTCTTATCTCTAGTTATTGAGGTAGACGTATTTTCCACTTAATGCTTTTCGGTATGTTCTATCTTTTCTATAATAAAAATATTTAGTTTCTGAGTGTAAAAGTTTAAGTCTGATACTTCAGCTGCAAAATGCTTTACATCTTTTAATAATATAAAATAACAAAAGTACAAAACAATTTAAGCTAATGCTACCAACTTTTTAAAAATACCACAGTACTCCTCACTCTCACTGTCTACAGTTTCATGTTTCTACAAAGTTTTAACTAATCTCAGACCATTAATGGTTATTTAGATCACAGAAGAGACTCAAACTATGTCTTCAGACTTTTTTAAATGCAACATAAAACATCTTAACAATAATTCTCACTGTATCACAGCACATTTCTACAACTATCCTACATCTAAATCTGTAGATAAAAAAAAGTCAACAATAATTGAACATTTAACACTTGCCAGATTCTGCCCTAAGCACTTTACACAGACTAACTCATTTATTCTTCAAATCCATTTTAGAGATATGGAAATTTAGGCACTAACAGATTATATCACCTACCCAAAAGTACAAAACCACAGTCACACTGGACTCAAGCCCAGGAAATCCTGCTCTAGACTAGAGGCTATGCTCTTAATCACACTGTACAAAAGCAGGAACAGACTTACAGCCTACATAAAAGCTGGAGATGAAAAATGCTATGCTTCTCAAAACCCTAACACATTCTATAAAGACAACATCACCCTGATCCCAAAACCTGACAAGGAGAACACAAAGAAGGAAAACTACAGGCCAATATCACTGATGAACATAGATGCAAAAATCCTCAACAAAATTTTGGCAAAACAAATACAATAATACATCAAAAAAATTATACACCATGATCAAGTGGGATTTATACCAGGGACACAGGGATGGTTCAAATCAATGTGATACACTACATTAACAAAATGAGGAACAAAAACCACATGATCATCTCAATAGATGCAGAGAAAGCATTCAACAAGATCCAACATCCATTTATGATAAAAACCCTCAATAAAATGGGTATAGAAGGAAAGTACCTCAACATAATAAAGGCCATATATGACAAACCCACAGCCAACATCATACTCAACGGACAAAAACTGAAACCCCTCCCTCTCAGAACAGGAACAAGACAAGGGTGTCCACTTTCACCACTCTTATTCAACATAGTACTGGAGGTGCGGCCACAGCAATTCAGCAGGAAAAAGAAATAAAAGGAATCCAAACGGACAAGAAAGAAGTAAAACTTTTGCTGTTTGCAGACAACATGATCTTATATATAGAAAACCCCAAAGAATCCAGTGGAAAACTATTAGAAATAATAAACAGCTACAGCAAAGTTGCAGGGTATAAAATCAACATACATAAATCAGTAGCATTTCTATACACTAACAACGAACTAACAGAAAAAGAACTCAAGAACTCAATCTCATTCACGATAGCAACAAAAAGAATAAAATACCTTGGGGTAAACTTAACCAAGGAAGTGAAAGATCTATGCAACAAAAACTACAAGAATTTCCTGAAAGAAATTGATGACGACACAAAGAGATGGAAAGACATTCCATGCACATGGGTTGGAAGAATAAACATAGTTAAAATGTCCATACTACCTAAAGCAATCTACAGATTCAACACTATCCAAATCAGAATCCCAATGACATTCTTTACAGAAATTGAACAAAGAATCCTAAAATTCATATGGGGCAACAAAAGACTCCGAATTACTAAAGCAATCCTGAGAAAGAAGAACAAAACTGGAGGCATCACAATCCCTGACTTCAAAGCATACTACAAAGCTACAGTAATCAAAACAGCAAGGTACTGGTACAAAAACAGGTGCACAGATCAATGGAAGAAAATTGAAAGCCCAGAAATAAAACCACGTATCTATGGAGAGCTAATCTTCAACAAAAGAGCTGAGGGCCTACAATGGAGAAAAGAAAGTCTCTTCAACAAATGGTGCCGGAAAAACTGGACAGTCACATGTAAAAGAATGAAAATTGACCATTCTTTTTCACGATTCACAAAAATAAACTCAAAATGGGTCAAAGACCTAAAGATTAGGCCTGAAACAATAAGTCTTCTAGAAGAGAATATAGGCAGTACACTCTTTGACATCAGTTTCAAAAGAATCTTTTCAGGCACCATAACTCCTCAGACGAGGGAAACAATACAAAGAATAAACAAATGGGACCTCATCAGACTAAAGAGCTTCTCCAAGGCAAGGGAAAACAGGACTGAAACAAAAAAAGAACCCACTATTTGGGAAAAAATATTTACAAGTTATTTATCTGACAAAGGGTTAATCTCCATAATACATAAAGAACTAACACAACTCAACAACAAAAAATCAAACAACCTGATCAAAAAATGGGCAAGGGACATGAACAGACATTTCTCCAAAGAAGATATATGAATGGCCAATAGAGACATGAAAAGATGCTCATCCTCACTAATCATCAGGGAAATGCAAATCAAAACTACACTAAGATATCACCTTACACCTGTTAGAATGGCAAAAATATCCAAAACAAAAAGTGACAAATGTTGGAGAGGTTGTGGAGAAAAAGGAACCCTCATACACTGCTGGTGAGAATGCAAACTGGTACAGCCACTATGGAAAACAGTATGGAGATTTCTCAAAAAATTAAAAATAGCAATACCTTATGACCCAGCCATCCCACTACTGGGTATCTATCCTAAGAACTTGAAATCAGCAATTCCAAAAGTCCCATACACCTCTGTGTTCATCACAGCATTATTTACAATAGCCAAGATGTGGAAGCAACCTCAGTGCCCATCAACTGATGATTGGATAAAGACGATATGGTGTATATATACAATGGAATACTACTCAGCCATAAAAAAGGAGAAAATTGTCCCATTCACAACCACATGGATGGACCTTGAGGGTATTATGTTAAGTGAGATAAGCCAGACAGAGAAAGACGAACTCTGTATGACTCCACTCATAGGTGGAAGTTAACATATAGACAAAGAGAAGTGATTGGTGGTTACCAGGGGAAAGGGGGGTGGGGGAGGGCACAAAGGGTGAAGTGGCGTACCTACAACATGACTAACAATAATGTACAACTGAAATTTCACAAGGTTGTAAACTATCATAATCTTAATAAAAAGGAAAAAAAAACAAAACTACATTCCATCCTTAAGGTATAGTCATGAAAACAAAGTACAAATAGTAATTCCCCACCTATTGAGGATACTAATTTTTTTTTAAGTCATTTGTCTTAAGCCCCAGGAATTCCATATTTTAAACTAGTGTTTTTTTAAGATTTCAGAATATTTAATAGAAAAATTTTAAGAAAAGAAAAACTGGTTATTTACCAAAGCTAAGTGAAGAAGGAACTCATAAGGTTCCTTGGCCAATAAAGATCTAGAATTTAACATTAATCAGAATGTTTAATTCTGCTACTTCTCCAGCCTCGTTTCCTAATTCAACTCCAATCACACTCTGTGCTGCATCATAAAGACCCTCGGCACTGGCAGATTTTTAAGGTATATAGCGTTTGAGAGCAATCCTAAATCTCCGCTATATGTAGTAACATTATGGGGATAATGATAATCTCATAAGGATTCTATAAGGATTCAATGAAATAAAATATACAATGCCAGGCATAAATTTGAATTCCACACACAAACATGGATGAAGATACACTACAAACTGGCTGACCATTGACTCTACCATAGTGGGTATTTGGTAATTCATAATCTCCATTTAGCACTCTCAAATGCCAATGTCTATGATAAATGTCATTCTCCACTCAGTTTCCTCCTCTCTCACCATTATACTTTTCCCTATCTGACAAACTCTTACGCATTCTCAGTGAATACTTTTACTCTGGGGGAAAAAGTCTTCATTAACAACCCACCTCTCCACATCAAAGTGAGGAACTCCATCTTTGTTATTCTGTTAAATACAGCATACACCCTTATGCCCTAACACCCTCATCACAATGTATCATCATCACCCTTTAAGAAGGTATATCTCACAACTAGAAGGACTTACAACTAGAATCTACAACTATGTACTGGGGGGCTTTAGGGAGAAGGGAAAAAAAAAAGATTGGCAACAGATGTTAGCTCAGGTGCCAATCTAAAAAAAGAAAGAAGATATATCTCCTCCTGGAATACAAGGCAGGGTCCATACATATCTTACTGATCTTGAAATTCCAAACACCTAACTTGGTGACTAGTACATAACAATCACTGAAGTGTTTTGTTTGTTTGTTTTGTTTGTCAATGAAGAATAAAATACAAAAGAGTGAACAAAAAAGAACTACATTTATTTATATCACACCCTTGTTCCAAAGAAGGGGAAAGGGGGGCTTATTTTTAATACTGCAAATGTATAACAAGAAACTTCTAGTAAATATTCAAAAATAGACATTTTCAGTAAATGTAGGAATGCTACTAGATAAGCTACCACAGTAGTCTCCTTTAAAAAAACAAATATAATATTTATACACTATTTTTAGATCATGCAATCCACTCTTAGGTAATTTTCAAGTTTACACTCTTCTTGTAACAATAAAAATGGCCAATATCAACATTTTTATATCCCCAGTTCCTCTCATCAAAAAGTCACTTAATAATGGCACAAAACAGGCACTTAATAAAGTTTACAACTATATGTGCACACGCACACACAGATTCATTGAAGTCTGACTTTTTTTTTTTAAAGACTGGCACCTGAGCTAGCAAGTGTTGCCAATCTTTTTTCTTTTTTCTCCCCAAATCCCCCCAATACGTAGTTGTATATTTTAGTTGTGAGTCCTTCTAGTTGTGTCATGTGGGATGCCACCTCAGCATGGCCTAATGAGCAGTGCCATGTCCGCGCCCAGGATCCAAACGGGTGAAACCCTGGGCCACCAAAGCAGAGCGCGTGAACTTAACCACTCAGCCACCGGGCTGGCCCTCCCGACTTTCTCACTTTTAGCCTCTATGGTTCTTTTTAAGATCCATTTCAACAGACCTAGAACCAAACACTGGATGTACCCTGAAAGGTATATTTTAAAAAGCAAATTCAAAAAATAGCAAAGGGTACCTATACCCACAGTTGGACAAAGATTTTTTTTTCTTCCCCCCCCCCCCCCCCCCGAGGAAGATTAGCCCTGAGCTAAATACTGCCAGTCCTCCTCTTTTTGCTGAGGAAGCCTGGCCCTGAGCTAACATCCACGCCCCTCTTCCTCTACTTTATATGTGGGACGCCTACCACAGCATGACGTGCCAAGTGGTGCCATGTCTGCACCCAGGATCCGAACCGGCGAACCCCAGGCCGCTGAGAAGGGGAACGTGTGCACTTAACTGCTGCGCCACCAGGCCAGCCCGTAGACAAAGATTTAAACTAGGTTTTTTAAAATTTGGTACCCAAAAATACAAAAGAAACAAATATCAAGGATTAACCCAGTCTGCATGTGTGAAAAAGTAGAAAGAAGAGCTGAAGATGACAGACAGTAGGGAAACAGAGGAAAAATTACATACTTGTCACTAATGGAAAAGTTAGAGGTTTATTGCTGGAGGATAGGAATAAAGGAGGAAGAGGATTAAGATTACCTATTACTCAACATCAGGTATTTTTTAAAAGGTAAAAAAAAAGTAGTGGAAAGAAACCATGAGCGTAATAACATGAACCTGTAAAAGGTACAGTGTGTTGAAAAGCAGATAAAAACTTCAAGTAAGGGTTTAAAAAACCTTTTTCACTTATTGAGAATCATTTAAGAAACAACTACAAAGCACTTTTGTTACTCTAGGGATTTGTGGTGAGGTTGCTCAGTATTTTTTAATCACATAAATAAGATTCATGCCAAATGTTTTTAAAATTAAAAACGCAGTACTTAATTGAGTAAAATAGTTTTTGAAGAGTTCAGTTCCATGGAATGGCAAGTTTAGGAAGATCAAAGAGAGAGGTGGAGAAAGAAAGTGAAAACGAGGAGAGGAAAAAGAGTACGTTACATACAGGCCAAGATCCATAAGCGCACACAAAGAAAATTCATCTGTAAGAAACACTGGGACAAACAAAAGCACTTGAGTTTGAGATGAATGTTAGTCCAAGTAAACTGGTCCTGTCCTAGTCTGTCTAGTCGTTGCCTGGTCCTGGGGGAAGTCACCACTATCTTAAGAAAACACTAAGTAGCGACTATTAAACATTCTACAACTAATCTTAGCTTTAATCCTAACATTGTTTCACTTTAGGCAATATGGCTGACAGAGCCTAGCAGAAAGGAAATTACTTAGGACTGCAGCCATGATGGCTGTGCAGTATCACCTCAAGGGCCAAATGAAATAAAGCCAAAAGTCAAACCAATCATTGGCTTGGGGTTCCCCACCTCCAATTTAGAACTTTCTTAGTAATGAAGTTCTCTGAGGAGGAAATGTTCAGCTAGACTAGAGGAACACAAGACTGAGGACAGAGACCTATGAGAGAACCACCCTTAAAATAAACAATGAAACCAGTCAAGGAGAAGAGTTACTGCAGGTAGGATTAGAAAGTGTCAAAAAGGATTGAATACCTAATACCTACCTACTAATAAAAAGATCTAGAAGCATAAGGAAAAGAACAAATCATTTAGATTTGGCATTTGAAATAATCATCTACAGATCAAGCTTGAAATTCATACAATGAAATTCAAGTTAATTTTGAAACAAATAATATGCTACTACTCTGAGACATTGTTATTCAAAGGGGGGGAGATCAACTCTGACGCATTACAATGTTAGTTCAATCTGGAAACAATTACCCTTTGTTAAGAAATAAAAACATGTATTTTTAAATATGGAATACTGAAAAGCTTTACATAAACTACTTTGTAAATTATCATATATATAAATCCAATCATATACAAAAATAATAATTTTTATACTAAATAGGCACATTTGAAGACACTCTACAACAGAGTTTCTTCTTGCATATTCTCAAGGACTTGCACCAACTTAAGTAAGTCATTCTACAAACTCTAGGTGTTTAAAATTTAAAAGTAATTTTTGTTTCTTAGACTTCCTATAAATAGATTTCTTTCTAATCTAACAATAAAACAAATTTCATGAAATTTCCTCTAAACATCTTCATAGCCACTGCATAATTTAAACTCTCAAGATCTCTACTTCTAAATAACTTCCTAACCTCTTAACTTTTATTATCTCCTGACTTGCATCCACATAGACTTAGCTTTCTCAAACACAGAAGTCATGTCACTCCCATGTTCAAAAACCATAGTGCTTCTCAACCCTGACAGGATAAAAGATTTAGAACTCTAAGTTTAGGGAAAAAACACTCTGAAAAGTCAAAATACCTTTTTAAGCCTTTTGCTTTACCTTAAAAATTAAAGTACATTTACATTCTCCATAACATGTGCATGTTTAGTATTGTTAAATGTTTTAAATTCTTACTGATTAAATATTTAATGTTTGTTTCCCAAATAATCTAGTAAAATGGATATGCCAAGAAAATGTGTCACAATTTTCCTGTAGCTTCCCATACTCCCAAGCACATGGCTGAGTACCCCAGTTTTAGATGTGTTGACATTTCAATACATAGGGAATAAAGTAGGGAATATTAAAGCTCTTGATAACTTGACCCAACCTTCTTTCTCCCTGCATTTCGCACTACCCTACAGACACCCTATACTTAACCCCAAATAAAAGTATTAAATTTCCTTATTCCTGCATATGTCTCCTCCTAGAAAGTCCTTTCTTTCATTTCCACAAGAAGTCTCATCTATACATCAAGGTCCAGCTCAGACTCCACCCTCTTCCAAGTAATATTCCCTAATACCTTTCCTTTCCCCAATATTTTGCAGTCCATCATGGTACTAATCACAGTGTGTCTCACTATTACATTTATTTGTGTGTATAAGGATGCACACAACATACCAGTTAAGAATCAACGCTTTTTAATTAGAGAAACCCAGGTCGATGTCTGACTCTGCTACTTACTAAGTGTGACTTGAGCAAGTTACTTAAGATTATCCTGCATCAGTTTATATGAAATTAACAGCAGCTATCTAACAGAGTTAATCTCAGAATGAAAACAGTGAGGTAGGGGACAGCCCAGTGGCGCAGCAGTCAGGTTCGTGCATTCCACTTCGGCGGCACAGGGTTCGCCAGTTCAGATCCCAGGTGCAGACCTACGCACCACTTGTCAAGCTATGCTGTGGCAGGCGTCCCACATAAAATAGAGGAAATGGGCATGCATGTTAGCTCGGGGCCAGTCTTCCTCAGCAAAAAGAGGATTGGTAGCAGATGTTAGCTCAGGGCTAATCTTCCTCAAAAAAAAGAACAGTGAGGCATATAAAGCACTTAGCACAATACTGACAACTAGTAATGGTTTAATAAATACACCTCTTATTCCCAATAAGCAGACCCATGTGTGACTCTTTTTTGTATTCTTTCCCATTGCTACTATGTGGTATTCTGCACGTGCTTAATAATTGCTTGGCTGATGAAATCTGATCAATTCAGAAGTAATCTCCTAAGTAAATCTTAATAAGATAAGGTCCAAATTCTAGTGAATATCAAAAATGGTCTGCTAATCATATTACTGTTAATTTTAACGTTAGCTTAACCAGTTTAAACTTTAACTACCATATACATAAATACAGATGTCAAGAATCATTTTGAAAGTGTTTCACACTGCATTATTATCAATGAGTAAGCCAACATCCAAAATGCTTGATATAGTTACTCAAAAGTCTAAATTAATCTAAAAGCATTAGCATGTATCCAACCACAAAGCAAGCCTTTAGAAAATTAAAGAACACCTGTGTGGATCCTCCAATTGTTAAAGTTAAGCTAAATCCTGAGCCCAGTTTCCCAACTGGCCCTCTGAGTTATTCCTGTGCCGGGGGGTCCCAACAGAGACTAGCCAGTTCTGCCCAGGTATTCTCAAGAAGAGTACCAAGAGATGCAATGTTTCCAGACTAATAAGATTACCACTAATTCTTAAAGATTCAGAATAGACTAGACCAAAATGGACACAAAGAACGGCTGGCCCCATGGCCGAGTCGTTAAGTTGCCGCGCTCCGCTTAGGCGGTCCAGGGTTTCCCCGGTTCGGATCCTGGGTGTGGACATGGCACCACTCATCAGGCCACGCTGAGGCGGTGTCCCACATGCCACAACTACAAGGACCTGCAACTAAAATATATAACTATGTACTGGGGGGATTTGGGGAGAAGAAGCAGAATAAAAAGAAGATGGGCAACAGTTACTAGCTCAGGTGCAAATCAAAAAGAAAAATGGATACAAGTAGATTCTTTACTCTTATAGTTAGCAACAGCAAGGGGAAAAAAAACCCTACAGCAATGGCCAAAGACTGATGAAGAAAAGGACTGGTAATGATAACTACAGTGAAGGAAAAACAGGATACAGCAGAAGACCTAGCCATCAAAAGGTGACTTCAGGAAAAAATCATAAGCTAAATTCAGAAAGAACAACTTCACAAAAGGAGGAACAATGTTTTCTGGTACTAGGTGAATGACACTGTGAGTTGAACTACTGTCACAATGTGCACATCAACCCGAGTAAACACAGTGTAAAATATTCCTCAAAGCAATGTATATACACTACCCCGAAGCCAATTACTACAAAAAAAAAAGGTGCCAACATTTGCTGGATAAATATTAGGGATGCAAGGTGAGAGAACTCAAAGTGAAGCTTAAGATTTTCCAACAATAATCATGCTCATATGAGCTATTTTCACCTAAATTAATGAAAGCCCCACAACACAGATGTGTTTAACACTAGTGAGTAAAGTAGCTCTTCTTTACTAAATGGTTATTATACTTTCAAACTAAGAATATTTTAAATTTTCATTGAAATTTTAATACTTAGAAAAGATATGTTTTAAAACATGAATTTTATATTCCTAACATACCAAATTAGTGAAAAGTCTTATAGTTAAAATAAAACCTTTACATAGGCACTAAAGAAGATTGCATTAATTCATAAAAAAAGAATGACAGAAGCAAATATTTCTAAAGTTAAAATTAGTTTTAAAAAATTCTGAACAAGTACATAAAAGAAAAACAATTTTAATGTTTCAATTATTCTGCATATTTTGCCAGAATAAAGAATTGCGTTCATGGGGGCTGGCCCCGTGGCTGAGTGGTTAAGTTTGCACGCTCCACTTCAGCGGCCCAGGGTTTCGCCGGTTTGGATCCTGGGCACAGACATGGCACGGCCCTTCAGGCCATTCTCAGACAGCATCCCACATAGCAGAACCAGAAGGACCTACAACTAGAATATACAACTATGTACTGGGGAGCTTTGGGAAGAAGAATAAAAAAAAAAAGCTATGCTCCAAATTGATCAATCACAATAAAAAATTTAATAGGTTATTTAAAAAGAAAAAGAATTGTGTTCTATATATGCTATATATTTGTGTGTATGTGTATGTGTGTGTATATATATATTCACTGTCCTTTCATAAACTATTTCTTGGGGACCATATCTGGATGAGATCAATCATTCCCACTGGGATTGAGTCATTGATTCTACATCTGTTAGGCAAAAGAGAAAAAAAAAAAGGAATGTTTTGAATTCTTAAAGCACCGCTTTAGATTATAATGAAAAACCTCTCAGTCAGCAATCCCTAACTTGCTTTAAATTTCAGTCACTTTCAAAGTAACAGACCTAAAAATACATACATATATATATAAATATATATATAAAATTAAAGCCCTTACTACATGGCATTATATATATTGGTTTCACCTTTCAAAACATTTGCACATTGAATCCTGAAAAGCTAACATAAAAAAGGAAATGAAAAAATAAACCAAAATTCATTATGACAATGGGTCTGTTTATTTTGATGATTTGTCAGTCTCTTTATAAGAACTCGTGCTTGCTCAAAACTAAGCATGCAATAGATGATTTAAAAGCAATTTATTCTTAAAATACACTAAACCCCTAAAGTAAAACTCTCGAGAGGTGAACCTCAGTGGAGAAGAATATTTTCTAGATTTTATTAGTAAGAGGCAAACTCTTCTGAAATTTCTAAAGGTAAGTATTAAAAATACCAATTCGCAGAGGAAAAGAGAAGGTAATGTGATTTTGGCTGTCATTTGCAGAGCTATTAAGAACACTCACTGTTAAATGACAACTTTAACATGGAGCCAGAGAGAACAATTCTTCTCCCAGGATTCTTTCAAGAATTTTCCATTTTCAAAATTCACATGAAGGTTAGTTTTATTACTGATGCACTCCACTCCATTTCTATCCATTAACACTGCCTAGAATATGATAACACAGTTTTTAAGTTCAGTCTATGGTTCTACTTCCTGAAGTGTACAGTAGCCATAATTAATTATGTTCCGGGTAGCAGAGCATTTACAAATGGAAACCATAAAAGAAAGCACTATTCATACCATCAGAAGAATAGGAAGGAGCACTACAGAGACCATATAGTTCAAAGAAATTCTCAATATGCTCTAACTTTATCATGGACTTTCAATTTACCTTTCTCAGATACCAGTGCCAATGACTGTATTTACACAAACTTATTAAAATGACCACAATTTAACTTTTACACTGTGTAGTTTGATTACCTTAAACTTTAAATGGAAATGTTTAACTTGTTAAAAATCAATATTCTAACAAAAGGAAAGAATAAGAACATTAAAAATAAATGCCAGGGTTAGTATTATTTTAGTAAACTTACTTTAAAGCACTAGAGCACAAACTCATTTTGTGTGATGTATCAGACTTTTTATCCAATAAGAATCACCTTTCCCTTTTCACAATGCTATAAGTAACCTAGAGAAATTCATCTTCAAAAGGATTATAGATTATTAAAATAAAATTCCATCTGAAGTCATTTTCCTGATATAATCTACATAATATACAATATATTGTTAGTGGTTAATAAGTACTAAGTTTTCTGAATCGCAAGCCCTCCCACCAATTACATATTGATGAAACATGAGACAATTATTTATTAATCAAACTTTTCTGCTCAAGAAACCAAGAGTCACACTCCTACAGCTTTTAGAAGCCCAAATATTTCTGCTCCCTCCCTTCCTGCATGAGGTATGAAACCTTCGCATTATAGTTTTATCTTGCTACTTTCCAAATAATCACTATTCTTCACTACACTTTTATTCGCCACATTTTCATTTGGAGAACAAAGGCTACTCAAAGAATAAAACTATCCAATCTATCCTCTCACTCAAACTACACCGTGCTCCTACTAAGGATCATTCTGTAACCATTTCATCCAAATCACCCAGTGATGGGTCTGACGTTTCAAGTTCCAGTTAAAAGGGCTTGATGTGTTTCAGAGTAAAGCAAGTTATATATTCTGATCATTATGTTCTACTTCCAAAGAGCTCGAGAAAGTTTACCAACACCCTCCTCTCTAGAACAGTAAACATCCTGTGACAGATCCCAGAGAAAAGCTGCTTTGCGGTAAAGAATATAGCTCCTGAGCACTTCTCAGAGCAGCTGTTAGTAACTTTCAGACGCCTGTTTGACTATCACCTTTGTTAAATTAATCATGGGTCATCTTGTTCCACTTCACTTTTTCCCTCTTTTAGTCTTGCAGTTAACGTAGAAAACCTACAGGTCACTTTTAAAAATAAAGTACAAAGAAAAATAATAACCATTACTTTAGCTCCCCTACTTTTCCAAAGTAAATCGTTTCAAGATCCTTACATCATGACTTAAACCACAACATATCAGTTGTACAGGGCACTGGAAGGCTTTCAAAATTTTCCACCTAACCTTACCAAACACGTTCGCAAGTTTTCAGTAATTTCGAGAACGTTCTGTATTAAAAGGTGCTGGTGCAGTCTATCCGAACTGCTGCTCAAATACAAGCTCCGAATATCCTGCACTTGGCAAATTTTAGGTATATTCTGGATACCTGCCGAGCTGTCTGCACCCTTTGTCACCCAGTGATGCTCCCACCAGCAAACACTTTCTATCCTTTAAAACGGCCTTCCTCCCAACCCCTCAAAAAATACACGCTAGACTTGGAGGTTTCCGCACACCAATACGGAACCACTACCACCAGAGGTATTATGGTACTCAAAGAATCCTCTGTAGCAGCCTCCCCTGGGACACTGTGCTCAGCGGGGCTTTGAACCTGTGAGACCCGCTGCCAGCTGCCTTTGCAAAAGCAACACCAAGAGGCAGACTCAATACCGCATTGCTGCTGCTGCTGCTGCTGACTTTCCCTAGCAGCTTCAAAAAAAAAAAAAAAAAAAAACCAGCCCAGTATCCTGCAGATCCTGCTGGCTTTTCTGCAGCACAGAAGAGAAACCGCCGCATTGCTCTGCGTGGAACACCCGGGAACCCGACGAAAGGGGGAAAAGCGAGCGCCGTCGAGAGGCTCTGTCCAGGGCGCGGCGTCCGCGGGATGGGGGGGAGGGAAGGCGTCCGGAGTGTAGGGGACCGCGACGAAGCAGCGGCCAGGGCGCCGGCGTCTGGGAGCCCCGCTCCGCAGCGCGCGCCGGCCGGGGCTGTCGAATAGCGGGCCCCTCCCGAGGAGGGGGGTCCCGGAGCGCCAGGCCGAGCCCCGCCCGCCGCCCCCCCGAGCCCTCACCTGTCAGGAGCGCCGGGCTGTCGCCCGCTGCCGCGGCGGGGGAGGAGGCGGCTGCCGCTGCAGAGCCCGCCGCCCGCCGCCCGCGGAGGTTCCTAGGCACCAGCTCGCAGCCGTCCGCCGCGCCGGCCGCCAGCAGCCCGAGCAGCAGCAGCGCAGCCCAGCGCCGCCGCCGCAGGCAGCCCGAGGCCCGGCCGGGCGTCGCGGCGGGATGAGGGCGCGGAGGAGGAGCGGGCGGAAAGCGCAGCGGCTCTCCGGCCGCCGGCCACTCGCCCGCTCCGCGAGGCGCCGCCGCCGCCTGCGACTCCTCGGGCCGCCCCCGCCGCCTCAGACGCGAGCTCCTGCCGGGCGCCAGCCTGGTCCCCTCGGCACCGGCGGCCTCCGGAGCTCGGGTCCCGGCTGCGTTCATTGGTTCCGGTTATTTAAAAAAAAAAAAAAAGGTGAGGGGCAAAAAGGTACGGCGTCTTCAGGCCGGGCGCGACACCCTCGCTGCTGCGGCGGCGAGACCGGGCTCCGCTGCTCTGGCGCCTCCAAACACCAGCCCCAGCCCCAGCGCCCGCGCCGCCGCCGCCGCCGCGGCGCATCCCCCCGCCCCCTCCGGCCCGCGCCCGTCGTAGTACCACGCTGGGCCCCGACGCCTCCTCCCCTCGCACACTCGCTCGCATACCAATCCCCCGCCTCCTTCAGCCTCTCCACCGCGCAGGCGCGGCGCTGCTGCAGTGCGCCTGCGCGGCCGCTCAGCCCCGCCCCCGGGGGCGCTCCCGGGAAGACCGGAGCCCCGCCGGGTAGTTTCTAACGTTTTAGCTGAGCCTCAGAGATAGAGGGTGGAAAGAAAGCCAGGCACGTCCCCTCCCCCATCCACGCCCCCACCTCGATTGCTCGGGGGGCGGAGGAAGCAAGGGAGCGGGGAGAAGAAGACACACATCCCAAATCCTTTAGGCGAAGTATAGCCATGTAGCCGGCAACAAAAATAATTGCATGAGTCAGGACAACCTTGTCATCGGAAACAGCGGCGTCTCCAAAATTTCAATACAGGTGGGGCTTACAAGAGGTTAGCAGTGTGGCAGTGGAGGTTAACGTAGCATCGTTTTATTTACTTGTCCAACACTGAGAGCACTTGCTGCGTACCAATATGCCGGGCACTGTTCTAAGCCTTTTACACATGTACATGTTGTAACTCTAAAGGTTAGGTAGTGTTATCGTTGACTAAGGCCCTGAAATGTCAAGTAACTTGCACCCAGGACCCACATCTAATAAATGGGAGGCAGGGCCGGGTTTAGCACAGCTGAATGGAAGTAGTGGAAAGGATTTGCTCTAGCCTCTGACTCTCCTATGTTCAAACATTACGTGAACTCATCACCTCCCTACCCACCACCCCATGGAGTCTTTGCTGTCAGTTGAAGAGGTTGACAGAAGAACGGTGGTTCAGACTTCACATGGCTTCAGCTACCTCGACTGAAGCACAGTTGTTCGCACAGAAACACAGAGGCATTTTCTCTCCCAGGGGCACAAAGTTGTTTAAGATTTGCAGATAGTGTTCTTAAGCTCAAAGATCCTATTTGGTACTGGGTTTTTGTTGTTGCGTTAGGGTTTTGATTTTGTTTTTTATTGGTTTGTTTTTCTCAAGTCAAGAAGATACTCAAATTACAGAATCTCTCAAAGAATTTCTTAGGCAGCTTGCCCCACATAACCATTCACTGTGGAAAGGCAAATGCACACTTCAGAAAAGAAGCAAGAATTTCTTTGAAGCTGGTCAACCTATCAACAATTATTTCTTGACAGACTTCTTGGGGACATGGTTTTCAGGTGGCAATTCTTTTTTTCTTCTTCTTCTTTTCCTCTGAAAAGCCTCCCAGTACACAGTTGTATTTTCTAGTTGTAGGTCCTTCTGGCTCTGCTATGTGGGACACCGCCTCAGCATGGCTTGACAAGCGGTGCTAGGTCGGCACCTAGGATCCCAACTGGGGAAACCCTGGGCCCCCAAAGCTGAGAGCATGAACTTAAGCACTCCACCACCAGGCCAGCCTCAGGTGGCAATTCTTTATAGGGCAACAGGGAGATTATATTTCCCCTGCAGGAAGGCACAGCAATCAAGTCATACATTTGCTGAGTGTCTGCCAAAAGGAGATATTCTGCTAGAAGACTAGGAAAATATAAAGAAAATAACAGACTTGTTTCCTGCTCTCCAAAAGGTAACACTTTATTCAATCATTATTTACTAAGCGCCTAGTATGTGCCAGGCAGAATACTGAGTAGTGGGTACTCAACATGGAATAAGAGAGACACTTGAAAAAGTCAGTCAAGTCATTACCCAGGTATATAAGATAGAGAACACAGTCCCTGCCTGGGTAATCTTACCATCTTGCTTAGGAGATAAAATTTACACCCATTAAACAATAAGAGACTGATACAGGTAGTAGTTAATCAGTTGCTAAATTGGGTAGAGCAAGCTGTGTTATAGCAATGACAGCAGTATAAACCCATGAACAAATTAACAAATCATCAGGGCCAACCTTCTGTAAACAAAGATGATGCGGTGTTTTTTTTTTTCTTTCTTTCAAAGATTGGAAGGATGCTGGCACTGAGAGGGTACTGGATTTGGGGTTAAGGTTAAGCGTTTATTCCTCTCACTACTGGAGCCAGGAAGGAGATAGGAAGATACAGAACCTACAAGCTGTGAAGAGACCTCTTTCAGGCAGGCCAGTGTCCAGCAATAAATCCTCCATCTCTTAGCATCTTTGCCAGGGGTACCGAAGTTTCCGACTGTTAATGAGTTGCCGGAATGCATCCTCTTGCTGAACAGAGGTATACTATCACTGTGAATTTAGCATAACCCTAAGTGCAGAAAAGAGAAAGTCCACTGCTTTGGAAGACAAGCCTACCTCTAGAATTACAGATGCTTCTATTTGCAAACCAAACATAAACACAAGGTTCCAGTTGAGGCAATCACTTCCCTTTCTTCTCAGATTACCTGTCCCACCTCCAAGCCTTTGCTTTCCCTTTCCTTGCCTCCTCAAAGCTTTCTTCTCCCCTTTCCTCTTGCTAAATCCCACTCAAAATCTACTTTGAGCCCCTTTTCCTTACCTCCTTACTCCTACAGCCTGATTTATACCTCTTAAAGTCCAAACTTAACGATTTGCCACTTATTTACAGAATGTCTTTAATTTTTACAGATTCATGATTTCATGGGTCTGATGGACAGCACTGAGTTTTACAATCACATAAACCCAGTGGAAATGGAACTCCACCATTTTCCAGCTGTGTGACCTATAGACAAATTAATCTGTCCTCGGTTTCCAGGGAGGAAGTCGAGGACCATGCAAATTGGGGACCACATAATAATACCCGCCCCACAGGGTTGTTATTGGCGCTAGGAGAGTGAAATTACGGGTCAGCGCGGTGCCTGGCACACAGGTACGTTGTCATCCCTCGGGGAGAACTGCCCCAGGCTCTGGGCGTGTATTCTGAGCGTGTTCCTGGCTTAAGATAAGCACATCGCACTTTGCGTGGTGGTTTGGTTTCATCTTCCGACAAATAAATCACTAACTCCGTGGGAAGTGCCCAACACAGACGCACAGCAGGATCCGTCCATCCAGCCCCGCCCCATCCCAGAAGCAAACTCGCCCTTCCCAGGAGTTGGGCTCCCTCCCCATCTCCTTCTCCCTCTTCTCCGCCCCAGCAGGGATAGCCCAGGGCGCCCCACCCGCTCCAACCCGGAGAACCGGATCTCGTCCCGCGAGCGAGGCCAGCAGTGCGCCTGCGCCACTCGGCCAGCCTCACGCATGCCCGCTGTCTCCACCGCCCTTCCCCAGGTGCGCGAGCGCTCAGGCTCCCGCGGTTCCGGGACGCCGCGTCGAGGCTGGCCCGGCTTCCGCCTCCCACTCGGTGGGCGGCGCGTCCGGGCGCCGGGCCGCCGCGCGATGACGTCACCGCGCGGGCGGACGCGGCGGGCTTTGCGTGGGCGTGGGGCCGCAGCTGGGGCGAGGGTGGAGGAGTGGGGAATTCCGGCCCGCGGTTAACCGAGAGGTGCTTACTCTTGCGTTTCGGTCTCCCGTGGAACTCCTCCGGCCCGCCGTTGACCCCCGAGGGCGGGTTGCAAGCAGCATTTCTCTGTGCCCCTGCAATGTCGGGGACTGACGGAGCATCATCCGAGAGCCCGCTGCATTTGCTCATCACGATTAACCCCCCTGGGAGAAATGCAAAGTGCACCCTTTGGTGGGAAGCCCTGTTGCGTACCAACCACTTTGTTTCTCCACTAATTCCCCACGCAAACTTTCCAGGGAATTGAGGTCACGAGAACTTTGGAAAGATGTGTAAAGTGATAGAACTTATATGAGGGCCCCAGGATCCAAACTGTGAAGCCTCAGCATAGAAATATCGTCCTCAAATTTTTGAGTGAATTAAAGCGCTAAGAAAAATAGTGACACAATGGAGGTAACTTATTAGCAAGATTCTTCCTAAAGCCATTAAGGCATGGGAAATTCCTCAGCTGGTTTAGTAAAGGGGATAAACCTTATCATCGCATCTTTGTCTGTGAATGGAGGAAGGAAGTCTTTTAAAAGGTCTACTGCATCCAGAGTAGGAAATCAAAAAACCCTAAGAATTTTTAACTTATTAACCTAGTTTTTTAAAAAGCCACCCAACGAAGCCAAAGCAAGTCAACTTTGCCCCCCAAAGCCAAAGGAGTCAGTGGGCTTGCAGGGTCATTTCTATTATTAAGGAGGATGTTTGTTGTATTACTGCTTAATTTGAGGCATTATATAAATATTATTGATCACATAATATCTGTGCTGAAGCAGAAGGAGTGCTGACTGTTCTCGTAAAAGCAGGAATAGAATTGTGATGGAGAGAAAAGTAGAGATACTCACAATTTAAAATGATGAGAAAATGAGAACTGCTTCATTTGCACACAGAGGAATCTTTGGATGGTAATGACAATTCTGAAGATGAAAGGCAAATTATGCAATAGGTAAAACATGATATGCCTGTGCTCTTGACAGCAAGAGACTGGACAAGTGATTGATGGGATGGAAAAACTTTTGAGTATGATGCAAGAGACTAAGCTTCTAAGTCAGATGCCTTCTAACCTAATCTTAAGTCACATAAGACCAAGTATTTGTTCTAGAAGTAAAGCTTAGGATGTTGAAAGCTTAGGACAGGCAAAGTGTGGTTCCATGGGCCCAAAGCACCAATCAGATATTCATGACATCTGTGAGTTATGAAGCACAAAGGTGCTAAGGAGTTCCTTACAACACCTGAAGAGATTATCTAAAGAAGGGAATTACCGATCCTCAGTTTCATAGTGTGCAAAACATGTCTGTCTATTGTTTTAAAAGATGTCATGGAACATACACGAGCAAGGAGGAGAGAAGTAGACCTCTTTTAAAGTTTCAGGGGGTTGCCCACTTCCCCGTCCTTTTGTGGAAAATTCATACAGAGACTACAAATTTAAACTCCTTCTTCTCAAGTTTAGATGAATAAAAACATGGCCATAAGTACAGCCATTTGGAATCTCAACCCTTCCTAAGGAGAAGAACTCCTGTATCTTAGTTCCAGGAAAGCCAGGTCCTTGCTACAGACTTATCTGAGGCATGGTGTCTTTAAGAATACGGATCCTGGAGTTCACACAGCCATTTACTAACATAGCTAACAAAGTGTGACTTTGGCCAAGTTATCAAACATCTTAACTTCAGTTTCCCCTTCTGTAAAAAATAATAATAATACTAGTACCTAGACAGGGTTGTTGTAAGGTAAAAATTGTTGTAAAGGTGCCTGGTGTATGGTTAGCTGTTGTTAAACCCTTCAGGGTGCCAAAGACAAGAGCTTGTTTTCAGTTAAATTGTGAAAATAGGAATGTGGAAAGAAAGAACACAAGAAATACATATGAGAGCACATACAACAAAAGTAGGCACATAAAAATCTTTACAGGGCCATATGCCTCAGGGGACAACGATGATATTTTAATCCAGGTTCCCAAGAAAACAGGACCCAAGGTAAAGGCTTATGTAACAACAATTCTTTAGAGCGTACAACCCCAGGTAAGCAAGAGCAAGGGGAAAGGAGAAATGAGGCAGGGAAGATGGTAGAAAAAAGTCAAGGAGATGAATTGCTGAGCTGGCCACAGCCTTGCAACAAAGTGCTGGCTGCCAGTCTCACGTGATGTCTCCATAGAAGACTTGGGAGACCACGATGTTTTGGAACAGAAGAAGAGAGAACAATGACGTTCTTGGCTCCCATCAGTCAAAGGTTACTGCAGGAGACATGAACTCCCCCAAACTTTTGAATCATGCCTCCTGCCTCTCCAGGCAGCTGCCAGGGAAGCCAGATCCCTCAACAGCAGTGGCATTATCCATGCATGAGCTGAGCCAGCAAGTGAATGGGAGCCAATAGCACTCCCCAACTGTCCGCCTGCAGCCTGCAGCTTCCGGCAGTGTCTGTCACCTCTGTAGCAACAGGGAAGCCCCATGCCCAGAAAAAAAGCTGGAGATTCAAGGCATTATTTAGTCATGCCCAAAAGCAACATGAGAGACCTGGGGCCAGCAGAACATCACAAAATCCCAGCTACTATTATCAAGGCTGCCACAGAGCTCAGCATGCCTCCCTCCAATGAAAATTGAAACACCCCTTCCACAACCTGGAAGGATGCTGTTGCGGCACAATGATGTTCCTGGATGGTACTAGT